>NW_028225187.1:4196713-4943537 GCF_052327205.1 Somniosus microcephalus | reverse complement strand
CGCTGCACTTGGAGTATTGGTACAAGGGATGTAGAATATCCATGCTGCCTGGCAGAAGACTGATCGATGAAGCGATTGTTCCCATTGGAAACAGGAAGGCAGCAGCAGTATGCTCACCACTGTTCATTTCACGGAATCTAAGACTCCATTTTTAAACAATAGATGAGTTTGCAAAAATTAAAAGTTACTCACTTCTTTGGGTGGGCTCGAACTACCAACCTTTCAATTAACAGCAAGAACGCGCTGGCCCATTGCGCCACAGAGACAGTCACGAAAATGTTTGCAATTGGAATTATTCCACATGAACCCATGTGATTATGCGCCAGAGTGTTCACAGCAGAGGCACCGCTTTCGAAGCAAATGAGAAGCTGCGTGGGTCCAAACCACCGTCAGGGTAGTCGTGGCCGAGTGGTTAAGGCGATGGACTAGAAATGCATTGGGGTTTCCCCGCACAGATTCGAATCCTGCCGACTACGTCACCGAGGACGTCGTCCCAAATGTTCGGTTTTTAAGTAATTTGAACTGCTGCTTTTCGGTTGGTCTGCCGAGATTTAAAGACACAATCAAACAAAGTTTCAAGCAGAAAGTATAACAAGCACTTCACCCCATTGTGACATTACGAGAGGCCTAAGCCAAAGGAGAATACTGCGTTATTTAACGCTCTTGAAACCGTCAAAGCAATTTTAACCGTCGAAAATATTTTATTTTGCAACCCATTGAAGAAAATGCACGTCTTCCGCGCAGCCATCTTCCAGTTGATGCTGCTTCCTACTGCAATGCTTGTTTAATGAACTAAGGCAGACGAGCCACAGTTCTCAACACCGCCGGCCTAAATCGGTACATTAGATCATAAGAAATAGGAGCAGGATTTGGCCATGCGGCCCTCGATCATGCTCCGCCATTCAATAAGATCATGGCTGATCCTCTACCTCAACTGAAAATTACCGACCTAGCCTCATATACATTGATTTCCGTAATGTACATATCCATCTCAGTTAGGTATGTACTCAACGACTGAACCACCACAGCCCTCTGCGTTAGAAAACTCCAAAGATACACAACCCTTACAATGAAGCAATTTCTCCTCATCTCAATCTTAAATGGCCGGCCCCTTATTCTGAAACTTTGACCTCTAGTTCGGGCTCCACAGCCAGGGTAAACAACCTCTCAGAATCCGCCCAGTCAAGCCATGAAAGAATTTATATGTTCTTCCTTCGTAGCGTCTGCTGAATTCATTTCACCACAGAAAACTATGTTTAGCTGGATGGACAACCAGCAGGAAAAACAATGCAGCCAAAGATTTATTCTCCAACCACATTCCCTGAGGCACGCGGCCATACAAAGGGACAAAAGCAGCACACAAGAGAAAAGGCGATTTGAATCCCGTTCGCAGTGTCGAATTTCCTCAATTTGACCGAACGCCATATGAAGCAACAATTTGAATCAGATATTGCATTTAATTTCAGTCGCAAAATGTTAAGCAATCACACACTGCAAACCGTACGCAAAAAGAAAATCACAAGGCCCGTGCGAGGCACTAAACCGCATTCAAATACAGCAACCAAATCAGTTAGCGTCAAAGATTTTGTCATTAGAAATTCATACCTCTAGCGTTCTTGCATTAAAATCCAGCAGGAAAATCGGCCACAGTGGATAATCCATTCTGAAAACCCTTTTCTACACTTTCCTCAGGTTTGCACATACATGGATTAGAATGGAAAGCTTGCAATTATTACAATTGCCAGAGAACTGCAGCTTCCTTGCTGAAAACAAGAGATTGCAGGGGCTGCTCGCTTCTCGGCCGCGGCGCTAGCGACAGCAACAAGTCATCCGCTCACAGCTGAGTCCTCCAACGTACTGGAACTGCATGTGACAGAGCAGTTCAATCCTCAGGCCCTGATTGGACACATTCAATGGGGGTGTTCTCGCGCCGCTCTATGTGATTGGTTGGTTGTTGTCATGTGATCAGGGTGCAGAGCGATGCAAGGAAGCTGCAGTTCTCTGGCAATTGTTATAGTTGCAAGCTTTCCATTCTAATCCATGTATGTGCAAACCTGAGGAAAGTGTAGAAAAGGGTTTTCAGAATGGATTATCCACTGTGGCCGATTTTCCTGCTGGATTTTAATGCAAGAACGCTGCACTTGGAGTATTGGTATAAGGGATGTAGAATATCCATGCTGCCTGGCAGAAGACTGATCGATGAAGCGATTGTTCCCATTGGAAACAGGAAGGCAGCAGCAGTATGCTCACCACTGTTCATTTCACAGAATCAAAGACTTCATTTTTAAACAAGAGATCAGTTTGCAAAAATTAAAAGTTACTTACGTCTCTGGGTGGGCTCGAACCACCAACCTTTCAGTTCACAGCCGAACGCGCTGACCCAATGCGCCACAGAGACAGACACGAAAATGTTTGCAATTGGAATTATTCCACATGAACCCATGTGATTATGTGCCAGAGTGTTCACAGCAGAGGCACCGATTTCGAAGCAAATGAGAAGCTGCGTGGGTCCAAACCACCGTCAGGGTAGTCGTGGCCGAGTGGTTAAGGCGATGGACTAGAAATCCATTAAGGTTTCCCCGCGCATGTTCGAATCCTGCCGACTACGGCACCGAGGACGTCGTCCCAAATGATCGGTTTTTCCTTAATTTGAACTGCTGCCTTTCGGTTTCTCTGCCGAGATTCAAAGCGACAATCAAACAAAGTTTCAAGCAGAAAGTATAACAAGCACTTCACCCCATTATGACATGACGAGAGGCTTAAGCCAAAGGAGAATACTACGTTATTTAACGCTCTTGAAACCGTCAAAGCAATTTTAACCGTCGAAAATATTTTATTTTGCAACCCATTGAAGAAAATGCACGTCTTCTGCGCAGCCATCTTCCAGTTGATGCTGCTTCCTACTGCGATGCTTACTTAATGAACTGAGGCAGACGAGCCACAGTTCTCAACACCGCCGTCCTAAATCGGTACATTAGATCATAAGAAATAGGAGCAGGATTTGGCCATGCGGCCCTCGATCATGCTCCGCCATTCAATAAGATCATGGCTGATCCTCTACCTCAACTGAAAATTACCGTCCTAGCCCCATATACCTTGATTTCCAGAATGTACATATCCATCTCAGTTAGGAATGTACTCAACGACTGAACCAACACAGACCTCTGCGTTAGAAAACTCCAAAGATACACAACCCTTACAATGAAGCAATTTCTCCTCATCTCAATCTTAAATGGCCGGCCCATTATTCTGAAATTTTGACCCCTAGTTCGGGCTCCACAGCCAGGGTAAACAACCTCTCAGAATCCGCCCAGTCAAGCCATGAAAGAATTTATATGTTCTTCCTTCGTAGCGTCTGCTGAATTCATTTCACCACAGAAAACTATGCTTAGCTAGATGGACAACCAGCAGGAAAAACAATGCAGCCAAAGATTTATTCTCCAACCACATTCCCTGAGGCACGCGGCCATACAAAGGGACAAAAGCAGCACACAAGAGAAAAGGCGATTTGAATCCCGTTCGTAGCGTCGAATTTCCTCAATTTGACCGAACGCCATATGAAGCAAAAATTTGAATCAGATATTGCATTTAATTTCAGTCGCAAAATGTTAAGCGATCACACACTGCAAACCGTACGCAAAAAGAAAATCACAAGGCCCGTGCGAGGCACTAAACCGCATTCAAATACAGCAACCAAATCAGTTAGCGTCAACGATTTTGTCATTAGAAATTCATACCTCTAGCGCTCTTGCATTAAAATCCAGCAGGAAAATCGGCCACAGTGGATATTCCATTCTGAAAACCCTTTTCTACACTTTCCTCAGGTTTGCACTTACATGGATTAGAATGGAAAGCTTGCAACTATTACAATTGCCAGAGAACTGCAGCTTCCTTGCTGAAAACAAGATATTGCAGGGGCTGCTCGCTTCTCGGCCGCGGCGCTAGCGACAGCAACAAGTCTCCTGCTCACAGCTGAGTCCTCCAACGTACTGGAACTGCATGTGACAGAGCAGTTCAATCCTCAGGCCCTGATTGGACACATTCAAAATGGGGGTGTTCTCGCGCCGCTCTATGTGATTGGTTGGTTGTTGTCATGTGATCAGGGAGCAGAGCGATGCAAGGAAGCTGCAGTTCTCTGGCAATTGTAATAGTTGCAAGTTTTCCATTCTAATCCATGTATGTGCAAACCTGTGGAAAGTGTAGAAAAGGGTTTTCAGAATGGATTATCCACTGTGGCCGATTTTCCTGCTGGATTTTAATGCAAGAACGCTGCACTTGGAGTATTGGTATAAGGGATGTAGAATATCCATGCTGCCTGGCAGAAGACTGATCGATGAAGCGATTGTTCCCATTGGGAACAGGAAGGCAGCAGCAGTATGCTCACCACTGTTCATTTCACGGAATCAAAGACTCCATTTTTAAACAACAGATGAGTTTGCAAAAATTAAAAGTTACTCACGTCTCTGGGTGGGCTCGAACCACCAACCTTTCAGTTAACAGCCGAACGCGCTGGCCCATTGCGCCACAGAGACAGACGCGAAAATGCTTGCAATTGTAATTATTCCACATGAACCCATGTGATTATGTGCCAGAGTGTTCACAGCAGAGGCACCGATTTCGAAGCAAATGAGAAGCTGCGTGGGTCCAAACCACCGCCAGGGTAGTCGTGGCCGAGTGGTTAAGGCGATGGATTAGATAATACATTGGGGGTTTCCCCGTGCAGGTTCCAATCCTGCCGAATGCGGCACCGAGGACGTCGTCCCAAATGATCGGTTTTTACTTAATTTGAACTGCTGACTTTCGGTTCTTCTGCCGAGATACAAAGTTTCAAGCAGAAAGTATAACAAGCACATCACCCCATTATGACATTACGAGAAGGCCGAAGCCAAAGGAGAATACTACGTTATTTAACGCTCTTGAAACCGTCAAAGCAATTTTAACCGTCGAAAATATTTTATTTTGCAACCCATTGAAGAAAATGCACATCTTCCGCGCAGCCATCTTCCAGTTGATGCTGCTTCCTACTGCGATGCTTATTTAATGAACTAAGGCAGACGAGCCACAGTTCTCAACACCACCGGCCTAAATCGGAGCATTAGATCAAAAGAAATAGGAGCAGGATTTGGCCATGCGGCCCTCGATCATGCTCCGCCATTCAATAAGATCATGGCTGATCCTCTACCTCAACTGAAAATTACCGACCTAGCCCCATATACCTTGATTTCCATAATGTACATATCCATCTCAGTTAGGAATGTACTCAACGACTGAACCATCACATCCCTCTGCGTTAGAAAACTCCAAAGATACACAACCCTTACAATGAAGCAATTTCTCCTCATCTCAATCTTAAATGGCCGGCCCCTTATTCTGAAAGTTTGACCCCTAGTTCGGGCTCCACATCCAGGGTAAACTACCTCTCAGTATCCGCCCAGTCAAGCCATGAAAGAATTTATATGTTCTTCCTTCGTAGCGTCTGCTGAATTCATTTCACCACAGAAAACTATGTTTAGCTGGATGGACAACCAGCAGGAAAAACAATGCAGCCAAAGATTTATTCTCCAACCACATTCCCTGAGGCACGCGGCCATACAAAGGGACAAAAGCAGCACACAAGAGAAAAGGCGATTTGAATGCCGTTCGTAGTGTCGAATTTCCTCAATTTGACCGAACGCCATATGAAGCAACAATTTGAATCAGATATTGCATTTAATTTCAGTCGCAAATTGTAAAGCGATCACACACTGCAAACCGTACGCAAAAAGAAAATCACAAGGCCCGTGCGAGGCACTAAACCGCATTCAAATACAGCAACCAAATCAGTTAGCGTCAAAGATTTTGTCATTAGAAATTCATACCTCTAGCATTTGGCTGAAAACAAGAGATTGCAGGGGCTGCTCGCTTCTCGGCCGCCGCGCTAGCGACAGCAACAAGTCATCCGCTCACAGCTGAGTCCTCCAACGTACTGGAACTGCATGTGACAGAGCAGTTCAATCCTCAGGCCCTGATTGGACACATTCAATGGGGGTGTTCTCGCGCCGCTCTATGTGATTGGTTGGTTGTTGTCATGTGATCAGGGTGCAGAGCGGTGCAAGGAAGCTGCAGTTCTCTGGCAATTGTAATAGTTGCAAGCTTTCCATTCTAATCCATGTATGTGTAAACCTGAGGAAAGTGCAGAAAAGGGTTTTCAGAATGGATTATCCACTGTGGCCGATTTTCCTGCTGGATTTTAATGCAAGAACGCTGCACTTGGAGTATTGGTATAAGGGATGTAGAATATCCATGCTGCCTGGCAGAAGACTGATCGATGAAGCGATTGTTCCCATTGGAAAGAGGAAGGCAGCAGCAGTATGCTCACCACTGTTCATTTCACGGAATCAAAGACTCCATTTTTAAACAATAGATGAGTTTGCAAAAATTAAAAGTTACTCACGTCTCTGGGTGGGCTCGAACCACCAACCTTTCAGTTAACAGCCGAACGCGTTGGCCCATTGCGCCACAGAAACAGACGCAAAAATGTTTGCAATTGGAATTATTCCACATGAACCCATGTGATTATGTGCCAGAGTGTTCACAGTAGAGGCACCGATTTCGAAGCAAATGAGAAGCTGCGTGGGTCCAAACCACTGTCAGGGTAGTCGTGGCCGAGTGGTTAAGGCGATGGACTAGAAATCCATTGGGGTTTCCTCGCGCAGGTTCGAATCCTGCCGACTACGGCACCGAGGACGTCGTCCCAAATGATTGCTTTTTACTTAATTTGAACTGCTGCCTTTCGGTTCCTCTGCCGAGATTCAAAGCTACAATCAAACAAAGTTTCAAGCAGAAAGTATAACAAGCACTTCACCCCATTATGACATTACGAGAGGCCTAAGCCAAAGGAGAATACTACGTTATTTAACGCTCTTGAAACCGTCAAAGCAATTTTAACCGTCGAAAATATTTTATTTTGCAACCCATTGAAGAAAATGCACGTCTTCCGCGCAGCCATCTTCCAGTTGATGCTGCTTCCTACTGCGATGCTTATTTAATGAACTAAGGCAGACGAGCCACAGTTCTCAACACCGCCGGCCTAAATCGGTGCATTAGATCATAAGAAATAGGAGCAGGATTTGGCCATGCGGCCCTCGATCATGCTCCGCCATTCAATAAGATCATGGCTGATCCTCTACCTCAAC
The DNA here is from genome assembly GCF_052327205.1 of Somniosus microcephalus. Lineage (NCBI taxonomy): Eukaryota > Metazoa > Chordata > Chondrichthyes > Squaliformes > Somniosidae > Somniosus > Somniosus microcephalus. The sequence goes on along the minus strand of NW_028225187.1, from coordinate 4,936,362 downwards.
TGAAAATTACCGACCTTGCCCCATATACCTTGATTTCCGTAATGTACATATCCATCTCAGTTAGGAATGTACTCAACGACTGAACCACCACATCCCTCTGCGTTAGAAAACTCCAAAGATACACAACCCTTACAATGAAGCAATTTCTCCTCATCTCAATCTTAAATGGCCGGCCCCTTATTCTGAAAGTTTGACCCCGAGTTCGGGCTCCACATCCAGGGTAAACAACCTCTCAGAATCCGCCCAGTCAAGCCATGAAAGAATTTATATGTTCTTCCTTCGTAGCGTCTGCTGAATTGATTTCACCACAGAAAACTATGTTTAGCTGGATGGACAACCAGCAGGAAAAACAATGCAGCCAAAGGTTTATTCTCCAACCACATTCCCTGAGGCACGCGGCCATACAAAGGGACAAAAGCAGCACACAAGAGAAAAGGCGATTTGAATGCCGTTCGTAGTGTCGAATTTCCTCAATTTGACCGAACGCCATATGAAGCAACAATTTGAATCAGATATTGCATTTAATTTCAGTCGCAAAATGTTAAGCGATCACACACTGCAAACCGCACGCAAAAAGAAAATCACAAGGCCCGTGCGAGGCACTAAACCGCATTCAAATACAGCAACCAAATCAGTTAGCGTCAAAGATTTTGTCATTAGAAATTCATACCTCTAGCATTTGGCTGAAAACAAGAGATTGCAGGGGCTGCTCGCTTCTCGGCCGCGGCGCTAGCGACAGCAACAAGTCATCCGGTCACAGCTGAGTCCTCCAACTTACTGGAACTGCATGTGACAGAGCAGTTCAATCCTCAGGCCCTGATTGGACACATTCAATGGGGGTGTTCTCGCGCCGCTCTATATGATTGGTTGGTTGTTGTCATGTGATCAGGGTGCAGGGCGATGCAAGGAAGCTGCAGTTCTCTGGCAATTGTAATAGTTGCAAGCTTTCCATTCTAATCCATGTATGTGTAAACCTGAGGAAAGTGTAGAAAAGGGTTTTCAGAATGGATTATCCACTGTGACCGATTTTCCTGCTGGATTTTAATGCAAGAACGCTGCACTTGGAGTATTGGTATAAGGGATGTAGAATATCCATGCTGCCTGGCAGAAGACTGATCGATGAAGCGATTGTTCCCATTGGAAACAGGAAGGCAGCAGCAGTATGCTCACCACTGTTCATTTCACGGAATCAAAGACTCCATTTTTAAACAATAGATGAGTTTGCAAAGATTAAAAGTTACTCACGTCTCTGGGTGGGCTCGAACCACCAACCTTTCAGTTAACAGCCGAACGTGCTGGTCCATTGCGCCACAGACACAGACACGAAAATGTTTGCAATTGGAATTATTCCACATGAACCCATGTGATTATGTGCCAGAGTGTTCACAGCAGAGGCACCGATTTCGAAGCAAATGAGAAGCTGCGTGGGGCCAAACCACTGTCAGGGTAGTCGTGGCCGAGTGGTTAAGGCGATGGATTAGAAATCCATTGGGGTTTACCCGCGCAGGTTCGAATCCTGCCGATCTGCGGCACCGAGGACGTCGTCCCAAATGATCGGTTTTTACTTAATTTGAACTGCTGCCTTTCGGTTTCTCTGCCGAGATTCAAAGCTGCAATCAAACAAAGTTTCAAGCAGAAAGTATAACAAGCACTTCACCCCATTATGACATTACGAGAGGCCTAAGCCAAAGGAGAATACTACGTTATTTAACGCTCTTGGAACCGTCAAAGCAATTTTAACCGTCGAAAATATTTTATTTTGCAACCCATTGAAGAAAATGCACGTCTTCCGCGCAGCCATCTTCCAGTTGATGCTGCTTCCTGCTGCGATGCTTATTTAATGAACTAAGGCAGACGAGCCACAGTTCTCAACTCCGCCGGCCTAAATCGCTACATTAGATCATAAGAAATAGGAGCAGGATTTGGCCATACGGCCCTCGATCATGCTCCGCCATTCAATAAGATCATGGCTGATCCTCTACCTCAACTGAAAATTACCGACCTTGCCCCATATACCTTGATTTCCGTAATGTACATATCCATCTCAGTTAGGAATGTACTCAACGACTGAACCACCACATCCCTCTGCGTTAGAAAACTCCAAAGATACACAACCCTTACAATGAAGCAATTTCTCCTCATCTCAATCTTAAATGGCCGGCCCCTTATTCTGAAAGTTTGACCCCGAGTTCGGGCTCCACATCCAGGGTAAACAACCTCTCAGAATCCGCCCAGTCAAGCCATGAAAGAATTTATATGTTCTTCCTTCGTAGCGTCTGCTGAATTGATTTCACCACAGAAAATTATGTTTAGCTGGATGGACAACCAGCAGGAAAAACAATGCAGCCAAAGGTTTATTCTCCAACCACATTCCCTGAGGCACGCGGCCATACAAAGGGACAAAAGCAGCACACAAGAGAAAAGGCGATTTGAATCCCGTTCGTAGTGTCGAATTTCCTCAATTTGACCGAACGCCATATGAAGCAACAATTTGAATCAGATATTGCATTTAATTTCAGTCGCAAAATGTTAAGCGATCACACACTGCAAACCGCACGCAAAAAGAAAATCACAAGGCCCGTGCGAGGCACTAAACCGCATTCAAATACAGCAACCAAATCAGTTAGCGTCAAAGATTTTGTCATTAGAAATTCATACCTCTAGCATTTGGCTGAAAACAAGAGATTGCAGGGGCTGCTCGCTTCTCGGCCGCGGCGCTAGCGACAGCAACAAGTCATCCGGTCACAGCTGAGTCCTCCAACTTACTGGAACTGCATGTGACAGAGCAGTTCAATCCTCAGGCCCTGATTGGACACATTCAATGGGGGTGTTCTCGCGCCGCTCTGTGTGATTGGTTGGTTGTTGTCATGTGATCAGGGTGCAGGGCGATGCAAGGAAGCTGCAGTTCTCTGGCAATTGTAATAGTTGCAAGCTTTCCATTCTAATCCATGTATGTGTAAACCTGAGGAAAGTGTAGAAAAGGGTTTTCAGAATGGATTATCCACTGTGGCCGATTTTCCTGCTGGATTTTAATGCAAGAACGCTGCACTTGGAGTATTGGTATAAGGGATGTAGAATATCCATGCTGCCTGGCAGAAGACTGATCGATGAAGCGATTGTTCCCATTGGAAACAGGAAGGCAGCAGCAGTATGCTCACCACTGTTCATTTCACGGAATCAAAGACTCCATTTTTAAACAACAGATGAGTTTGCAAAAATTAAAAGTTACTCACGTTTCTGGGTGGGCTCGAGCCACCAACCTTTCAGTTAACAGCCGAACGCGCTGGCCCATTGCACCACAGAGACAGACATGAAAATGTTTGCAATTGGAATTATTCCACATGAACCCATGTGATTATGTGCCAGAGTGTTCACAGCAGAGGCACCGATTTCGAAGCAAATGAGAAGCTGCGTGGGTCCAAACCACTGTCAGGGTAGTCGTGGCCGAGTGGTTAAGGCGATGGACTAGAAATCCATTGGGGTTTCCCCGCGCAGGTTCGACTCCTGCCGACTACGTCACCGAGGACGTCGTCCCAAATGATCGCTTTTTACTTAATTTGAACTGCTGCCTTTCGGTTCCTCTGCCGAGATTCTCAGCTGCAATCAAACAAAGTTTCAAGCAGAAAGTATAACAAGCACTTCACCCCATTATGACATTACGAGAGGCCTAAGCCAAAGGAGAATACTACGTTATTTAACGCTCTTGGAACCGTCAAAGCAATTTTAACCGTCGAAAATATTTAATTTGCAACCCATTGAAGAAAATGCACGTCTTCCGCGCAGCCATCTTCCAGTTGATGCTGCTTCCTACTGCGATGCTTATTTAATGAACTAAGGCAGACGAGCCACAGTTCTCAACACCGCCGGCCTAAATCGCTACATTAGATCATAAGAAATAGGAGCAGGATTTGGCCATGCGGCCCTCGATCATGCTCCGCCATTCAATAAGATCATGGCTGATCCTCTACCTCAACTGAAAGTTACCGACCTTGCCCCATATACCTTGATTTCCGTAATGTACATATCCATCTCAGTTAGGAATGTACTCAACGACTGAACCACCACAGCCCTCTACGTTAGAAAACTCCAAAGATACACAACCCTTACAATGAAGCAATTTCTCCTCATCTCAATCTTAAATGGCCGGCCCCTTATTCTGAAACTTTGACCCCTAGTTCGGGCTCCACAGCCAGGGTAAACAACCTCTCAGAATCCGCCCAGTCAAGCCATGAAATAATTTATATGTTCTTCCTTCTTAGCGTCTGCTGAATTCATTTCACCACAGAAAACTATGTTTAGCTGGATGGACAACCAGCAGGAAAAACAATGCAGCCAAAGATTTATTCTCCAACCACATTCCCTGAGGCACGCGGCCATACAAAGGGACAAAAGCAGCACACAAGAGAAAAGGCGATTTGAATCCCGTTCGTAGTGTCGAATTTCCTCAATTTGACCGAACGCCATATGAAGCAACAATTTGAATCAGATATTGCATTTAATTTCAGTCGCAAAATGTTAAGCGATCACACACTGCAAACCGCATGCAAAAAGAAAATCACAAGGCCCGTGCGAGGCACTAAACCGCATTCAATTACAGCAACCAAATCAGTTAGCGTCAAAGATTTTGTCATTAGAAATTCATACCTCTAACATTTGGCTGAAAACAAGAGATTGCAGGGGCTGCTCGCTTCTCGGCCGCGGCGCTAGCGACAGCAACAAGTCATCCGGTCACAGCTGAGTCCTCCAACTTACTGGAACTGCATGTGACAGAGCAGTTCAATCCTCAGGCCCTGATTGGACACATTCAATGGGGGTGTTCTCGCGCCGCTCTATGTGATTGGTTGGTTGTTGTCATGTGATCAGGGTGCAGGGCGATGCAAGGAAGCTGCAGTTCTCTGGCAATTGTAATAGTTGCAAGCTTTCCATTCTAATCCATGTATGTGTAAACCTGAGGAAAGTGTAGAAAAGGGTTTTCAGAATGGATTATCCACTGTGGCCGATTTTCCTGCTGGATTTTAATGCAAGAACGCTGCACTTGGAGTATTGGTATAAGGGATGTAGAATATCCATGCTGCCTGGCAGAAGACTGATCGATGAAGCGATTGTTCCCATTGGAAACAGGAAGGCAGCAGCAGTATGCTCACCACTGTTCATTTCACGGAATCAAAGACTCCATTTTTAAACAATAGATGAGTTTGCAAAAATTAAAAGTTACTCACGTCTCTGGGTGGGCTCGAACCACCAACCTTTCAGTTAACAGCCGAACGCGCTGGCCCATTGCGCCACAGAGACAGACACGAAAATGTTTGCAATTGGAATTATTCCACATGAACCCATGTGATTATGTGCCAGAGTGTTCACAGCAGAGGCACCGATTTCGAAGCAAATGAGAAGCTGCGTGGGTCCAAACCACTGTCAGGGTAGTCGTGGCCGAGTGGTTAAGGCGATGGACTAGAAATCCATTGGGGTTTCCCCGCGCAGGTTCGAATCCTGCCGACTACGGCACCGAGGACGTCGTCCCAAATGATTGCTTTTTACTTAATTTGAACTGCTGCCTTTCGGTTCCTCTGCCGAGATTCAAAGCTACAATCAAACAAAGTTTCAAGCAGAAAGTATAACAAGCACTTCACCCCATTATGACATTACGAGAGGCCTAAGCCAAAGGAGAATACTACGTTATTTAACGCTCTTGAAACCGTCAAAGCAATTTTAACCGTCGAAAATATTTTATTTTGCAACACATTGAAGAAAACGCACGTCTTCCGCGCAGCCATCTTCCAGTTGATGCTGCTTCCTACTGCGATGCTTATTTAATGAACTAAGGCAGACGAGCCACAGTTCTCAACACCGCCGGCCTAAATCGGTGCATTAGATCATAAGAAATAGGAGCAGGATTTGGCCATGCGGCCCTCGATCATGCTCCGCCATTCAATAAGATCATGGCTGATCCTCTACCTCAACTGAAAATTACCGACCTAGCCCCATATACCTTGATTTCCGTAATGTACATGTCCATCTCAGTTAGGAATGTACTCAACGACTGAACCACCACATCCCTCTGCGTTAGAAAACTCCAAAGATACACAACCCTTACAATGAAGCAATTTCTCCTCATCTCAATCTTAAATGGCCGGCCCCTTATTCTGAAAGTTTGACCCCTAGTTCGGGCTCCACATCCAGGGTAAACAACCTCTCAGAATCCGCCCAGTCAAGCCATGAAAGAATTTATATGTTCTTCCTTCGTAGCGTCTGCTGAATTGATTTCACCACAGAAAACTATGTTTAGCTGGATGGACAACCAGCAGGAAAAACAATGCAGCCAAAGATTTATTCTCCAACCACATTCCCTGAGGCACGCGGCCATACAAAGGGACAAAAGCAGCACACAAGAGAAAAGGCGATTTGAATGCCGTTCGTAGTGTCGAATTTCCTCAATTTGACCGAACGCCATATGAAGCAACAATTTGAATCAGATATTGCATTTAATTTCAGTCGCAAATTGTAAAGCGATCACACACTGCAAACCGTACGCAAAAAGAAAATCACAAGGCCCGTGCGAGCCACTAAACCGCATTCAAATACAGCTACCAAATCAGTTAGCGTCAAAGATTTTGTCATTAGAAATTCATACATCTAGCATTTGGCTGAAAACAAGAGATTGCAGGGGCTGCTCGCTTCCCGGCCGCGGCGCTAGCGACAGCAACAAGTCATCCGCTCACAGCTGAGTCCTCCAACGTACTGGAACTGCATGTGACAGAGCAGTTCAATCCTCAGGCCCTGATTGGACACATTCAATGGGGGTGTTCTCGCGCCGCTCTATGTGATTGGTTGGTTGTTGTCATGTGATCAGGGTGCAGAGTGATGCAAGGAAGCTGCAGTTCTCTGGCAATTGTAATAGTTGCAAGCTTTCCATTCTAATCCATGTATGTGTAAACCTGAGGAAAGTGTAGAAAAGGGTTTTCAGAATGGATTATCCACTGTGGCCGATTTTCCTGCTGGATTTTAATGCAAGAACGCTGCACTTGGAGTATTGGTATAAGGGATGTAGAATATCCATGCTGCCTGGCAGAAGACTGATCGATGAAGCGATTGTTCCCATTGGAAACAGGAAGGCAGCAGCAGTATGCTCACCACTGTTCATTTCACGGAATCAAAGACTCCATTTTTAAACAATAGATGAGTTTGCAAAAATTAAAAGTTACTCACGTCTCTGGGTGGGCTCGAACCACCAACTTTTCAGTTAACAGCCGAATGCGCTGGCCCATTGGGCCACAGAGACAGACACGAAAATGTTTGCAATTGGAATTATTCCATATGAACCCATGTGATTATGTGCCAGAGTGTTCACAGCAGAGGCACCGATTTCGAAGCAAATGAGAAGCTGCGTGGGTCCAAACCACTGTCAGGGTAGTCGTGGCCGAGTGGTTAAGGTGATGGACTAGAAATCTATTGGGTGTTTCCCCGCGCAGGTTCGAATCCTGCCGACTACGGCACCGAGGACGTCGTCCCAAATGAAAGCTTTTTACTTAATTTGAACTGCTGCCTTTCGGTTCCTCTGCCGAGATTCAAAGCAACAATCAAACAAAGTTTCAAGCAGAAAGAATAACAAGCACTTCACCCCATTATGACATTACGAGAGGCCTAAGCCAAAGGAGAATACTACGTTATTTAACGCTCTTGAAACCGTCAAAGCAATTTTAACCGTCGAAAATATGTTATTTTGCAACCCATTGAAGAAAACGCACGTCTTCCGCGCAGCCATCTTCCAGTTGATGCTGCTTCCTACTGCGATGCTTATTTAATGAACTAAGGCAGATGAGCCACAGTTCTCAACACCGCCGGCCTAAATCGGTGCATTAGATCATAAGAAATAGGAGCAGGATTTGGCCATGCGGCCCTCGATCATGCTCCGCCATTCAATAAGATCATGGCTGATCCTCTACCTCAACTGAAAATTACCGACCTAGCCCCATATACCTTGATTTCCGTAATGTACATATCCATCTCAGTTAGGAATGTACTCAACGACTGAACCACCACATCCCTCTGCGTTAGAAAACTCCAAAGATACACAACCCTTACAATGAAGCAATTTCTCCTCATCTCAATCTTAAATGGCCGGCCCCTTATTCTGAAAGTTTGATCCCTAGTTCGGGCTCCACATCCAGGGTAAACAACCTCTCAGAATCCGCCCAGTCAAGCCATGAAATAATTTATATGTTCTTCCTTCGTAGCGTCTGCTGAATTGATTTCACCACAGAAAACTATGTTTAGCTGGATGGACAACCAGCAGGAAAAACAATGCAGCCAAAGATTTATTCTCCAACCACATTCCCTGAGGCACGCGGCCATACAAAGGGACAAAAGCAGCACACAAGAGAAAAGGCGATTTGAATGCCGTTCGTAGTGTCGAATTTCCTCAATTTGACCGAACGCCATATGAAGCAACAATTTGAATCAGATATTGCATTTAATTTCAGTCGCAAATTGTAAAGCGATCACACACTGCAAACCGTACGCAAAAAGAAAATCACAAGGCCCGTGCGAGCCACTAAACCGCATTCAAATACAGCTACCAAATCAGTTAGCGTCAAAGATTTTGTCATTAGAAATTCATACATCTAGCATTTGGCTGAAAACAAGAGATTGCAGGGGCTGCTCGCTTCCCGGCCGCGGCGCTAGCGACAGCAACAAGTCATCTGCTCACAGCTGAGTCCTCCAACGTACTGGAACTGCATGTGACAGAGCAGTTCAATCCTCAGGCCCTGATTGGACACATTCAATGGGGGTGTTCTCGCGCCGCTCTATGTGATTGGTTGGCTGATGTCATGTGATCAGGGTGCAGAGCGATGCAAGGAAGCTGCAGTTCTCTGGCAATTGTAATAGTTGCAAGCTTTCCATTCTAATCCATGTATGTGTAAACCTGAGGAAAGTGTAGAAAAGGGTTTTCAGAATGGATTATCCACTGTGGCCGATTTTCCTGCTGGATTTTAATGCAAGAACGCTGCACTTGGAGTATTGGTATAAGGGATGTAGAATATCCATGCTGCCTGGCAGAAGACTGATCGATGAAGCGATTGTTCCCATTGGAAACAGGAAGGCAGCAGCAGTATGCTCACCACTGTTCATTTCACGGAATCAAAGACTCCATTTTTAAACAATAGATGAGTTTGCAAAAATTAAAAGTTACTCACGTCTCTGGGTGGGCTCGAACCACCAACCTTTCAGTTAACAGCCGAACGCGCTGGCCCATTGCGCCACAGAGACAGACACGAAAATGTTTGCAATTGGAATTATTCCACATGAACCCATGTGATTATGTGCCAGAGTGTTCACAGCAGAGGCACCGATTTCGAAGCAAATGAGAAGCTGCGTGGGTCTAAACCACTGTCAGGGTAGTCGTGGCCGAGTGGTTAAGGCGATGGACTAGAAATCCATTGGGGTTTCCCCGCGCAGGTTCGAATCCTGCCGACTACGGCACCGAGGACATCGTCCCAAATGATCGCTTTTTACTTAATTTGAACTGCTGCCTTTCGGTTCCTCTGCCGAGATTCAAAGCAACAATCAAACAAAGTTTCAAGCAGAAAGAATAACAAGCACTTCACCCCATTATGACATTACGAGAGGCCTAAGCCAAAGGAGAATACTACGTTATTTAACGCTCTTGAAACCGTCAAAGCAATTTTAACCGTCGAAAATATGTTATTTTGCAACCCATTGAAGAAAACGCACGTCTTCCGCGCAGCCATCTTCCAGTTGATGCTGCTTCCTACTGCGATGCTTATTTAATGAACTAAGGCAGATGAGCCACAGTTCTCAACACCGCCGGCCTAAATCGGTGCATTAGATCATAAGAAATAGGAGCAGGATTTGGCCATGCGGCCCTCGATCATGCTCCGCCATTCAATAAGATCATGGCTGATCCTCTACCTCAACTGAAAATTACCGACCTAGCCCCATATACCTTGATTTCCGTAATGTACATATCCATCTCAGTTAGGAATGTACTCAACGACTGAACCACCACATCCCTCTGCGTTAGAAAACTCCAAAGATACACAACCCTTACAATGAAGCAATTTCTCCTCATCTCAATCTTAAATGGCCGGCCCCTTATTCTGAAAGTTTGATCCCTAGTTCGGGCTCCACATCCAGGGTAAACAACCTCTCAGAATCCGCCCAGTCAAGCCATGAAATAATTTATATGTTCTTCCTTCGTAGCGTCTGCTGAATTGATTTCACCACAGAAAACTATGTTTAGCTGGATGGACAACCAGCAGGAAAAACAATGCAGCCAAAGATTTATTCTCCAACCACATTCCCTGAGGCACGCGGCCATACAAAGGGACAAAAGCAGCACACAAGAGAAAAGGCGATTTGAATGCCGTTCGTAGTGTCGAATTTCCTCAATTTGACCGAACGCCATATGAAGCAACAATTTGAATCAGATATTGCATTTAATTTCAGTCGCAAATTGTAAAGCGATCACACACTGCAAACCGTACGCAAAAAGAAAATCACAAGGCCCGTGCGAGCCACTAAACCGCATTCAAATACAGCTACCAAATCAGTTAGCGTCAAAGATTTTGTCATTAGAAATTCATACATCTAGCATTTGGCTGAAAACAAGAGATTGCAGGGGCTGCTCGCTTCCCGGCCGCGGCGCTAGCGACAGCAACAAGTCATCTGCTCACAGCTGAGTCCTCCAACGTACTGGAACTGCATGTGACAGAGCAGTTCAATCCTCAGGCCCTGATTGGACACATTCAATGGGGGTGTTCTCGCGCCGCTCTATGTGATTGGTTGGTTGATGTCATGTGATCAGGGTGCAGAGCGATGCAAGGAAGCTGCAGTTCTCTGGCAATTGTAATAGTTGCAAGCTTTCCATTCTAATCCATGTATGTGTAAACCTGAGGAAAGTGTAGAAAAGGGTTTTCAGAATGGATTATCCACTGTGGCCGATTTTCCTGCTGGATTTTAATGCAAGAACGCTGCACTTGGAGTATTGGTATAAGGGATGTAGAATATCCATGCTGCCTGGCAGAAGACTGATCGATGAAGCGATTGTTCCCATTGGAAACAGGAAGGCAGCAGCAGTATGCTCACCACTGTTCATTTCACGGAATCAAAGACTCCATTTTTAAACAATAGATGAGTTTGCAAAAATTAAAAGTTACTCACGTCTCTGGGTGGGCTCGAACCACCAACCTTTCAGTTAACAGCCGAACGCGCTGGCCCATTGCGCCACAGAGACAGACACGAAAATGTTTGCAATTGGAATTATTCCACATGAACCCATGTGATTATGTGCCAGAGTGTTCACAGCAGAGGCACCGATTTCGAAGCAAATGAGAAGCTGCGTGGGTCCAAACCACTGTCAGGGTAGTCGTGGCCGAGTGGTTAAGGCGATGGACTAGAAATCCATTGGGGTTTCCCCGCGCAGGTTCGAATCCTGCCGACTACGGCACCGAGGACATCGTCCCAAATGATCGCTTTTTACTTAATTTGAACTGCTGCCTTTCGGTTCCTCTGCCGAGATTCAAAGCAACAATCAAACAAAGTTTCAAGCAGAAAGAATAACAAGCACTTCACCCCATTATGACATTACGAGAGGCCTAAGCCAAAGGAGAATACTACGTTATTTAACGCTCTTGAAACCGTCAAAGCAATTTTAACCGTCGAAAATATATTATTTTGCAACCCATTGAAGAAAACGCACGTCTTCCGCGCAGCCATCTTCCAGTTGATGCTGCTTCCTACTGCGATGCTTATTTAATGAACTAAGGCAGACGAGCCACAGTTCTCAACACCGCCGGCCTAAATCGGTGCATTAGATCATAAGAAATAGGAGCAGGATTTGGCCATGCGGCCCTCGATCATGCTCCGCCATTCAATAAGATCATGGCTGAACCTCTACCTCAACTGAAAATTACCGACCTAGCCCCATATACCTTGATTTCCGTAATGTACATATCCATCTCAGTTAGGAATGTACTCAACGACTGAACCACCACATCCCTCTGCGTTAGAAAACTCCAAAGATACACAACCCTTACAATGAAGCAATTTCTCCTCATCTCAATCTTAAATGGCCGGCCCCTTATTCTGAAAGTTTGACCCCTAGTTCGGGCTCCACATCCAGGGTAAACAACCTCTCAGAATCCGCCCAGTCAAGCCATGAAATAATTTATATGTTCTTCCTTCGTAGCGTCTGCTGAATTGATTTCACCACAGAAAACTATGTTTAGCTGGATGGACAACCAGCAGGAAAAACAATGCAGCCAAAGATTTATTCTCCAACCACATTCCCTGAGGCACGCGGCCATACAAAGGGACAAAAGCAGCACACAAGAGAAAAGGCGATTTGAATGCCGTTCGTAGTGTCGAATTTCCTCAATTTGACCGAACGCCATATGAAGCAACAATTTGAATCAGATATTGCATTTAATTTCAGTCGCAAATTGTAAAGCGATCACACACTGCAAACCGTACGCAAAAAGAAAATCACAAGGCCCGTGCGAGCCACTAAACCGCATTCAAATACAGCTACCAAATCAGTTAGCGTCAAAGATTTTGTCATTAGAAATTCATACATCTAGCATTTGGCTGAAAACAAGAGATTGCAGGGGCTGCTCGCTTCCCGGCCGCGGCGCTAGCGACAGCAACAAGTCATCCGGTCACAGCTGAGTCCTCCAACTTACTGGAACTGCATGTGACAGAGCAGTTCAATCCTCAGGCCCTGATTGGACACATTCAATGGGGGTGTTCTCGCGCCGCTCTATGTGATTGGTTGGTTGTTGTCATGTGATCAGGGTGCAGGGCGATGCAAGGAAGCTGCAGTTCTCTGGCAATTGTAATAGTTGCAAGCTTTCCATTCTAATCCATGTATGTGTAAACCTGAGGAAAGTGTAGAAAAGGGTTTTCAGAATGGATTATCCACTCTGGCCGATTTTCCTGCTGGATTTTAATGCAAGAACGCTGCACTTGGAGTATTGGTATAAGGGATGTAGAATATCCATGCTGCCTGGCAGAAGACTGATCGATGAAGCGATTGTTCCCATTGGAAACAGGAAGGCAGCAGCAGTATGCTCACCACTGTTCATTTCACGGAATCAAAGACTCCATTTTTAAACAATAGATCAGTTTGCAAAGATTAAAAGTTAATCACGTCTCTGGGTGGGCTCGAACCACCAACCTTTCAGTTAACAGCCGAACGCGCTGGCCCATTGCGCCACAGAGACAGACACGAAAATGTTTGCAATTGGAATTATTCCACATGAACCCATGTGATTATGTGCCAGAGTGTTCACAGCAGAGGCACCGATTTCGAAGCAAATGAGAAGCAGCGTGGGTCCAAACCACTGTCAAGGTAGTCGTGGCCGAGTGGTTAAGGCGATGGACTAGAAATCCATTGGGGTTTCCCCGCGCAGGTTCGAATCCTGCCGACTACGGCACCGAGGACGTCGTCCCAAATGATCGCTTTTCACTTAATTTGAACTGCTGCCTTTCGGTTCCTCTGCCGAGATTCAAAGCGACAAGCAGAAAGTATAACAAGCACTTCACCCCATTATGACATTACGAGAGGCCTAAGCCAAAGGAGAATACTACGTTATTTAACGCTCTTGGAACCGTCAAAGCAATTTTAACCGTCGAAAATATTTTATTTTGCAACCCATTGAAGAAAATGCACGTCTTCCGCCCAGCCATCTTCCAGTTGATGCTGCTTCCTACTGCGATGCTTATTTAATGAACTAAGGCAGACGAGCCACAGTTCTCAACACCGCCGGCCTAAATCGCTACATTAGATCATAAGAAATAGGAGCAGGATTTGGCCATGCGGCCCTCGATCATGCTCCGCCATTCAATAAGATCATGGCTGATCCTCTACCTCAACTGAAAGTTACCGACCTTGCCCCATATACCTTGATTTCCATAATGTAAATATCCATCTCAGTTAGGAATGTACTCAACGACTGAACCACCACAGCCCTCTGCGTTAGAAAACTCCAAAGATACACAACCCTTACAATGAAGCAATTTCTCCTCATCTCAATCTTAAATGGCCGGCCCCTTATTCTGAAACTTTGACCCCTAGTTCGGGCTCCACATCCAGGGTAAACAACCTCTCAGAATCCGCCCAGTCAAGCCATGAAATAATTTATATGTTCTTCCTTCGTAGCGTCTGCTGAATTGATTTCACCACAGAAAACTATGTTTAGCTGGATGGACAACCAGCAGGAAAAACAATGCAGCCAAAGATTTATTCTCCAACCACATTCCCTGAGGCACGCGGCCATACAAAGGGACAAAAGCAGCACACAAGAGAAAAGGCGATTTGAATGCCGTTCGTAGTGTCGAATTTCCTCAATTTGACCGAACGCCATATGAAGCAACAATTTGAATCAGATATTGCATTTAATTTCAGTCGCAAATTGTAAAGCGATCACACACTGCAAACCGTACGCAAAAAGAAAATCACAAGGCCCGTGCGAGCCACTAAACCGCATTCAAATACAGCTACCAAATCAGTTAGCGTCAAAGATTTTGTCATTAGAAATTCATACATCTAGCATTTGGCTGAAAACAAGAGATTGCAGGGGCTGCTCGCTTCCCGGCCGCGGCGCTAGCGACAGCAACAAGTCATCTGCTCACAGCTGAGTCCTCCAACGTACTGGAACTGCATGTGACAGAGCAGTTCAATCCTCAGGCCCTGATTGGACACATTCAATGGGGGTGTTCTCGCGCCGCTCTATGTGATTGGTTGGTTGATGTCATGTGATCAGGGTGCAGAGCGATGCAAGGAAGCTGCAGTTCTCTGGCAATTGTAATAGTTGCAAGCTTTCCATTCTAATCCATGTATGTGTAAACCTGAGGGAAGTGTAGAAAAGGGTTTTCAGAATGGATTATCCACTGTGGCCGATTTTCCTGCTGGATTTTAATGCAAGAACGCTGCACTTGGAGTATTGGTATAAGGGATGTAGAATATCCATGCTGCCTGGCAGAAGACTGATCGATGAAGCGATTGTTCCCATTGGAAACAGGAAGGCAGCAGCAGTATGCTCACCACTGTTCATTTCACGGAATCAAAGACTCCATTTTTAAACAATAGATGAGTTTGCAAAAATTAAAAGTTACTCACGTCTCTGGGTGGGCTCGAACCACCAACCTTTCAGTTAACAGCCGAACGCGCTGGCCCATTGCGCCACAGAGACAGACACGAAAATGTTTGCAATTGGAATTATTCCACATGAACCCATGTGATTATGTGCCAGAGTGTTCACAGCAGAGGCACCGATTTCGAAGCAAATGAGAAGCTGCGTGGGTCCAAACCACTGTCAGGGTAGTCGTGGCCGAGTGGTTAAGGCGATGGACTAGAAATCCATTGGGGTTTCCCCGCGCAGGTTCGAATCCTGCCGACTACGGCACCGAGGACATCGTCCCAAATGATCGCTTTTTACTTAATTTGAACTGCTGCCTTTCGGTTCCTCTGCCGAGATTCAAAGCAACAATCAAACAAAGTTTCAAGCAGAAAGAATAACAAGCACTTCACCCCATTATGACATTACGAGAGGCCTAAGCCAAAGGAGAATACTACGTTATTTAACGCTCTTGAAACAGTCAAAGCAATTTTAACCGTCGAAAATATATTATTTTGCAACCCATTGAAGAAAACGCACGTCTTCCGCGCAGCCATCTTCCAGTTGATGCTGCTTCCTACTGCGATGCTTATTTAATGAACTAAGGCAGACGAGCCACAGTTCTCAACACCGCCGGCCTAAATCGGTGCATTAGATCATAAGAAATAGGAGCAGGATTTGGCCATGCGGCCCTCGATCATGCTCCGCCATTCAATAAGATCATGGCTGAACCTCTACCTCAACTGAAAATTACCGACCTAGCCCCATATACCTTGATTTCCGTAATGTACATATCCATCTCAGTTAGGAATGTACTCAACGACTGAACCACCACATCCCTCTGCGTTAGAAAACTCCAAAGATACACAACACTTACAATGAAGCAATTTCTCCTCATCTCAATCTTAAATGGCCGGCCCCTTATTCTGAAAGTTTGACCCCTAGTTCGGGCTCCACATCCAGGGTAAACAACCTCTCAGAATCCGCCCAGTCAAGCCATGAAATAATTTATATGTTCTTCCTTCGTAGCGTCTGCTGAATTGATTTCACCACAGAAAACTATGTTTAGCTGGATGGACAACCAGCAGGAAAAACAATGCAGCCAAAGATTTATTCTCCAACCACATTCCCTGAGGCACGCGGCCATACAAAGGGACAAAAGCAGCACACAAGAGAAAAGGCGATTTGAATGCCGTTCGTAGTGTCGAATTTCCTCAATTTGACCGAACGCCATATGAAGCAACAATTTGAATCAGATATTGCATTTAATTTCAGTCGCAAATTGTAAAGCGATCACACACTGCAAACCGTACGCAAAAAGAAAATCACAAGGCCCGTGCGAGCCACTAAACCGCATTCAAATACAGCTACCAAATCAGTTAGCGTCAAAGATTTTGTCATTAGAAATTCATACATCTAGCATTTGGCTGAAAACAAGAGATTGCAGGGGCTGCTCGCTTCCCGGCCGCGGCGCTAGCGACAGCAACAAGTCATCCGCTCACAGCTGAGTCCTCCAATGTACTGGAACTGCATGTGACAGAGCAGTTCAATCCTCAGGCCCTGATTGGACACATTCAATGGGGGTGTTCTCGCGCCGCTCTATGTGATTGGTTGGTTGTTGTCATGTGATCAGGGTGCAGAGCGATGCAAGGAAGCTGCAGTTCTCTGGCAATTGTAATAGTTGCAAGCTTTCCATTCTAATCCATGTATGTGTAAACCTGAGGAAAGTGTAGAAAAGGGTTTTCAGAATGGATTATCCACTGTGGCCGATTTTCCTGCTGGATTTTAATGCAAGAACGCTGCACTTGGAGTATTGGTATAAGGGATGTAGAATATCCATGCTGCCTGGCAGAAGACTGATCGATGAAGCGATTGTTCCCATTGGAAACAGGAAGGCAGCAGCAGTATGCTCACCACTGTTCATTTCACGGAATCAAAGACTCCATTTTTAAACAATAGATGAGTTTGCAAAAATTAAAAGTTACTCACGTCTCTGGGTGGGCTCGAACCACCAACCTTTCAGTTAACAGCCGAACGCGCTGGCCCATTGCGCCACAGAGACAGACACGAAAATGTTTGCAATTGGAATTATTCCACATGAACCCATGTGATTATGTGCCAGAGTGTTCACAGCAGAGGCACCGATTTCGAAGCAAATGAGAAGCAGCGTGGGTCCAAACCACTGTCAAGGTAGTCGTAGCCGAGTGGTTAAGGCGATGGACTAGAAATCCATTGGGGTTTCCCCGCGCAGGTTCGAATCCTGCCGACTACGGCACCGAGGACGTCGTCCCAAATGATCGCTTTTCACTTAATTTGAACTGCTGCCTTTCGGTTCCTCTGCCGAGATTCAAAGCGACAATCAAACAAAGTTTCAAGCAGAAAGTATAACAAGCACTTCACCCCATTATGACATTACGAGAGGCCTAAGCCAAAGGAGAATACTACGTTATTTAACGCTCTTGGAACCGTCAAAGCAATTTTAACCGTCGAAAATATTTTATTTTGCAACCCATTGAAGAAAATGCACGTCTTCCGCGCAGCCATCTTCCAGTTGATGCTGCTTCCTACTGCGATGCTTATTTAATGAACTAAGGCAGACGAGCCACAGTTCTCAACACCGCCGGCCTAAATCGCTACATTAGATCATAAGAAATAGGAGCAGGATTTGGCCATGCGGCCCTCGATCATGCTCCGCCATTCAATAAGATCATGGCTGATCCTCTACCTCAACTGAAAGTTACCGACCTTGCCCCATATACCTTGATTTCCATAATGTAAATATCCATCTCAGTTAGGAATGTACTCAACGACTGAACCACCACAGCCCTCTGCGTTAGAAAACTCCAAAGATACACAACCCTTACAATGAAGCAATTTCTCCTCATCTCAATCTTAAATGGCCGGCCCCTTATTCTGAAACTTTGACCCCTAGTTCGGGCTCCACAGCCAGGGTAAACAACCTCTCAGAATCCGCCCAGTCAAGCCATGAAAGAATTTATATGTTCTTCCTTCGTAGCGTCTGCTGAATTCATTTCACCACAGAAAACTATGTTTAGCTGGATGGACAACCAGCAGGAAAAACAATGCAGCCAAAGATTTATTCTCCAACCACATTCCCTGAGGCACGCGGCCATACAAAGGGACAAAAGCAGCACACAAGAGAAAAGGCGATTTGAATCCCGTTCGTAGTGTCGAATTTCCTCAATTTGACCGAACGCCATATGAAGCAACAATTTGAATCAGATATTGCATTTAATTTCAGTCGCAAAATGTTAAGCGATCACACACTGCAAACCGCACGCAAAAAGAAAATCACAAGGCCCGTGCGAGGCACTAAACCGCATTCAAATACAGCAACCAAATCAGTTAGCGTCAAAGATTTTGTCATTAGAAATTCATACCTCTAGCATTTGGCTGAAAACAATAGATTGCAGGGGCTGCTCGCTTCTCGGCCGCGGCGCTAGCGACAGCAACAAGTCATCCGGTCACAGCTGAGTCCTCCAACTTACTGGAACTGCATGTGACAGAGCAGTTCAATCCTCAGGCCCTGATTGGACACATTCAATGGGGGTGTTCTCGCGCCGCTCTATGTGATTGGTTGGTTGATGTCATGTGATCAGGGTGCAGAGCGATGCAAGGAAGCTGCAGTTCTCTGGCAATTGTAATAGTTGCAAGCTTTCCATTCTAATCCATGTATGTGTAAACCTGAGGAAAGTGTAGAAAAGGGTTTTCAGAATGGATTATCCACTGTGGCCGATTTTCCTGCTGGATTTTAATGCAAGAACGCTGCACTTGGAGTATTGGTATAAGGGATGTAGAATATCCATGCTGCCTGGCAGAAGACTGATCGATGAAGCGATTGTTCCCATTGGAAACAGGAAGGCAGCAGCAGTATGCTCACCACTGTTCATTTCACGGAATCAAAGACTCCATTTTTAAACAATAGATGAGTTTGCAAAAATTAAAAGTTACTCACGTCTCTGGGTGGACTCGAACCACCAACCTTTCAGTTAACAGCCGAACGCGCTGGCCCATTGCGCCACAGAGACAGACACGAAAATGTTTGCAATTGGAATTATTCCACATGAACCCATGTGATTATGTGCCAGAGTGTTCACAGCAGAGGCACCGATTTCGAAGCAAATGAGAAGCTGCGTGGGTCCAAACCATTGTCAGGGTAGTCGTGGCCGAGTGGTTAAGGCGATGGACTAGAAATCCATTGGGGTTTCCCCGCGCAGGTTCGAATCCTGCCGACTACGGCACCGAGGACGTCGTCCCAAATGATTGCTTTTTACTTAATTTGAACTGCTGCCTTTCGGTTCCTCTGCCGAGATTCAAAGCTACAATCAAACAAAGTTTCAAGCAGAAAGAAAACAAGCACTTCACCCCATTATGACATTACGAGAGGCCTAAGCCAAAGGAGAATACTACGTTATTTAACGCTCTTGAAACCGTCAAAGCAATTTTAACCGTCGAAAATATTTTATTTTGCAACCCATTGAAGAAAATGCACGTCTTCCGCGCAGCCATCTTCCAGTTGATGCTGCTTCCTACTGTGATGCTTATTTAATGAACTAAGGCAGACGAGCCACAGTTCTCAACACCGCCGGCCTAATTCGCTACATTAGATCATAAGAAATAGGAGCAGGATTTGGCCATGCGGCCCTCGATCATGCTCCGCCATTCAAAAAGATCATGGCTGATCCTCTACCTCAACTGAAAGTTACCGACCTTGCCCCATATACCTTGATTTCCGTAATGTACATATCCATCTCAGTTAGGAATGTACTCAACGACTGAACCACCACAGCCCTCTGCGTTAGAAAACTCCAAAGATACACAATCCTTACAATGAAGCAATTTCTCCTCATCTCAATCTTAAATGGCCGGCCCCTTATTCTGAAACTTTGACCCCTAGTTCGGGCTCCACAGCCAGGGTAAACAACCTCTCAGAATCCGCCCAGTCAAGCCATGAAAGAATTTATATGTTCTTCCTTCGTAGCGTCTGCTGAATTCATTTCACCACAGAAAACTATGTTTAGCTGGATGGACAACCAGCAGGAAAAACAATGCAGCCAAAGATTTATTCTCCAACCACATTCCCTGAGGCACGCGGCCATACAAAGGGACAAAAGCAGCACACAAGAGAAAAGGCGATTTGAATCCCGTTCGTAGTGTCGAATTTCCTCAATTTGACCGAACGCCATATGAAGCAACAATTTGAATCAGATATTGCATTTAATTTCAGTCGCAAAATGTTAAGCGATCACACACTGCAAACCGCACGCAAAAAGAAAATCACAAGGCCCGTGCGAGGCACTAAACCGCATTCAAATACAGCAACCAAATCAGTTAGCGTCAAAGATTTTGTCATTAGAAATTCATACCTCTAGCATTTGGCTGAAAACAAGAGATTGCAGGGGCTGCTCGCTTCTCGGCCGCGGCGCTAGCGACAGCAACAAGTCATCCGGTCACAGCTGAGTCCTCCAACTGACTGGAACTGCATGTGACAGAGCAGTTCAATTCTCAGGCCCTGATTGGACACATTCAATGGGGGTGTTCTCGCGCCGCTCTATGTGATTGGTTGGTTGTTGTCATGTGATCAGGGTGCAGGGCGATGCAAGGAAGCTGCAGTTCTCTGGCAATTGTAATAGTTGCAAGCTTTCCATTCTAATCCATGTCTGTGTAAACCTGAGGAAAGTGTAGAAAAGGGTTTTCAGAATGGATTATCCACTGTGGCCGATTTTCCTGCTGGATTTTAATGCAAGAACGCTGCACATGGAGTATTGGTATAAGGGATGTAGAATATCCATGCTGCCTGGCAGAAGACTGATCGATGAAGCGATTGTTCCCATTGGAAACAGGAAGGCAGCAGCAGTATGCTCACCACTGTTCATTTCACGGAATCAAAGACTCCATTTTTAAACAGTAGATGAGTTTGCAAAAATTAAAAGTTACTCACGTCTCTGGGTGGGCTCGAACCACCAACCTTTCAGTTAACAGCCGAACGCGCTGGCCCATTGCGCCACAGAGACAGACACGAAAATGTTTGCAATTGGAATTATTCCACATGAACCCATGTGATTATGTGCCAGAGTGTTCACAGCAGAGGCACCGATTTCGAAGCAAATGAGAAGCTGCGTGGGTCCAAACCACTGTCAGGGTAGTCGTGGCCGAGTGGCTAAGGTCGATGGACTAGAAATCCATTGGGGTTTCCCCGCGCAGTTTCGAATCCTGCCGACTATGGCACCGAGGACGTCGTTCCAAATGATCGCTTTTTACTTAATTTGAACTGCTGCCTTTCGGTTCCTCTGCCGAGATTCAAAGCTGCAATCAAACAAAGTTTCAAGCAGAAAGTATAACAAGCACTTCACCCCATTATGACATTACGAGAGGCCTAAGCCAAAGGAGAATACTACGTTATTTAACGCTCTTGAAACCGTCAAAGCAATTTTAACCGTCGAAAATATTTTATTTTGCAACCCATTGAAGAAAATGCACGTCTTCCGCGCAGCCATCTTCCAGTTGATGCTGCTTCCTACTGCGATGCTTTTTTAATGAACTAAGGCAGACGAGCCACAGTTCTCAACACGGCCGGCCTAAATCGCTACATTAGATCATAAGAAATAGGAGCAGGATTTGGCCATGCGGCCCTCGATCATGCTCCGCCATTCAATAAGATCATGGCTGATCCTCTACCTCAACTGAAAGTTACCGACCTTGCCCCATATACCTTGATTTCCGTAATGTACATATCCATCTCAGTTAGTAATGTACTCAACGACTGAACCACCACAGCCCTCTGCGTTAGAAAACTCCAAAGATACACAACCCTTACAATGAAGCAATTTCTCCTCATCTCAATCTTAAATGGCCGGCCCCTTATTCTGAAACTTTGACCCCTAGTTCGGGCTCCACAGCCAGGGTAAACAACCTCTCAGAATCCGCCCAGTCAAGCCATGAAAGAATTTATGTGTTCTTCCTTCGTAGCATCTGCTGAATTCATTTCACCACAGAAAACTATGTTTAGCTGGATGGACAACCAGCAGGAAAAACAATGCAGCCAAAGATTTATTCTCCAACCACATTCCCTGAGGCACGCGGCCATACAAAGGGACAAAAGCAGCACACAAGAGAAAAGGCGATTTGAATCCCGTTGGTAGTGTCGAATTTGCTCAATTTGACCGAACGCCATATGAAGCAACAATTTGAATCAGATATTGCATTTAATTTCAGTCGCAAAATGTTAAGCGATCACACACTGCAAACCTTACGCAAAAAGAAAATCACAAGGCCCGTGAGAGGCACTAAACCGCATTCAAATACAGCAACCAAATCAGTTAGCGTCAAAGATTTTGTCATTAGAAATTCATACCTCTAACATTTGGCTGAAAACAAGAGATTGCAGGGGCTGCTCGCTTCTCGACCGCGGCGCGAGCGACAGCAACAAGTCATCCGCTCACAGCTGAGTCCTCCAACTTCCTGGAACTGCATGTGACAGAGCAGTTCAATCCTCAGGCCCTGATTAGACACATTCAATGGGGGTGTTCTCGCGCCGCTCTATGTGATTGGTTGGTTGTTGTCATGTGATCAGGGTGCAGAGCGATGCAAGGAAGCTGCAGTTCTCTGGCAATTGTAATAGTTGCAAGCTTTCCATTCTAATCCATGTATGTGTAAACCTGAGGAAAGTGTAGAAAAGGGTTTTCAGAATGGATTATCCACTGTGGCCGATTTTCCTGCTGGATTTTAATGCAAGAACGCTGCACTTGGAGTATTGGTATAAGGGATGTAGAATATCCATGCTGCCTGGCAGAAGACTGATCGATGAAGCGATTGTTCCCATTGGAAACAGGAAGGCAGCAGCAGTAAGCTCACCACTGTTCATTTCACGGAATCAAAGACTCCATTTTTAAACAATAGATGAGTTTGCAAAAATTAAAAGTTACTCACATCTCTGGGTGGGCTCGAAACACCAACATTTCAATTAACAGCCGAACGCGCTGGCCCATTGCGCCACAGAGACAGACACGAAAATGTTTGCAATTGGAATTATTCCACATGAACCCATGTGATTATGTGCCAGAGTGTTCACAGCAGAGGCACCGATTTCGAAGCAAATGAGAAGCTGCGTGGGTGCAAACCACTGTCAGGGTAGTCGTGGTCGAGTGGTTAAGGCGATGGACTAGAAATCCATTGGGGTTTCCTCGCGCAGGTTCGAATCCTGCCGACTACGGTACCGAGGACGTCGTCCCAAATGATTGCTTTTTACTTAATTTGAACTGCTGCCTTTCGGTTCCTCTGCCGAGATTCAAAGCTACAATCAAACAAAGTTTCAAGCACAAAGTATAACAAGCACTTCACCCCATTATGACATTACGAGCGGCCAAAGCCAAAGGAGAATACTACGTTATTTAACGCTCTTGAAACCGTCAAAGCAATTTTAACCGTCGAAAATATTTTATTTTGCAACCCATTGAAGAAAATGCACGTCTTCCGCGCAGCCATCTTCCAGTTGATGCTGCTTCCTACTGCGATGCTTATTTAATGAACTAAGGCAGACGAGCCACAGTTCTCAACACCGCCGGTCTAAATCGGTACATTAGATCATAAGAAATAGGAGCAGGATTTGGCCATGCGGCCCTGGATCATGCTCCGCCATTCAATAAGATCATGGCTGATCCTCTACCTCAACTGAAAATTACCGAACTAGCCCGATATACATTGATTTCCGTAATGTACATATCCATCCCAGTTAATAATGTACTCAACGACTGAACCACCACAGCCCTCTGCGTTAGAAAACTCCAAAGATACACAACCCTTACAATGAAGCAATTTCTCCTCATCTCAATCTTAAATGGCCGGCCCCTTATTCTGGAACTTTGACCCCTAGTTCGGGCTCCACAGCCAGGGTAAACAACCTCTCAGAATCCGCCCAGTCAAGCCATGAAAGAATTTATATGTTCTTCCTTCGTAGCGTCTGCTGAATTCATTTCACCACAGAAAACTATGTTTAGCTGGATGGACAACCAGCAGGAAAAACAATGAAGCCAAAGATTTATTCTCCAACCAGATTCCCTGAGGCACGCGGCCATACAAAGGGACAAAAGCAGCACACAAGAGAAAAGGCGATTTGAATCCCGTTCGTAGTGTCGAATTTCCTCAATTTGACCGAACGCCATATGAAGCAACAATTTGAATCAGATATTGCATTTAATTTCAGTCGCAAAATGTTAAGCGATCACACACTGCAAACCGTACGCAAAAAGAAAATCACAAGGCCCGTGCGAGGCACTAAACAGCATTCAAATACAGCAACCAAATCAGTTAGCGTCAAAGATTTTGTCATTAGAAATTCATACCTCTAGCATTTGGCTGAAAACAAGAGATTGCAGGGGTTGCTCGCTTCTCGGCCGCAGCGCCAGCGACAGCAACAAGTCATCCCCTCACAGATGAGTCCTCCAACGTACTGGAACTGCATGTGACAGAGCAGTTCAATCCTCAGGCCCTGATTGGACACATTCAATGGGGGTGTTCTCGCGCCGCTCTATGTGATTGGTTGGTTGTTGTCATGTGATCAGGGTGCAGAGCGATGCAAGGAAGCTGCAGTTCTCTGGCAATTGTAATAGTTGCAATCTTTCCATTCTAATCCATGTATGTGTAAACCTGAGGAAAGTGTAGAAAAGGGTTTTCAGAATGGATTATCCACTGTGGCCGATTTTCCTGCTGGATTTTAATGCAAGAACGCTGCACTTGGAGTATTGGTATAAGGGATGTAGAATATCCATGCTGCTTGGCAGAAGACTGATCGATGAAGCGATTGTCCCCATTGGAAACAGGAAGGCAGCAGCAGTATGCTCACCACTGTTCATTTCACGGAATCAAAGACTCCATTTTTAAACAATAGATGAGTTAGCAAAAATTAAAAGTTACTCACGTCTCTGGGTGGGCTCGAACCACCAACCTTTCAGTTAACAGCCGAACGTGCTGGCCCATTGCGCCACAGAGACAGACACGAAAATGTTTGCAATTGCAATTATTCCACATGAACACATGTGATTATGTGCCAGAGTGTTCACAGCAGAGGCACCGATTTCGAAGCAAATGAGAAGCTGCGTGGGTCCAAACCACTGTCAGGGTAGTCGTGGCCGAGTGGTTAAGGCGATGGACTAGAAATCCATTGGGGTTTCCCCGCGCAGGTTCGAATCCTGCTGACTACGGCACCGAGGACGTCGTCCCAAATGATCGCTTTTTACTTAATTTGAACTGCTGCCTTTCGGTTCCTCTGCCGAGATTCAAAGCTGCAATCAAACAAAGTTTCAAGCAGAAAGTATAACAAGCACTTCACCCCATTATGACATTACGAGAGGCCTAAGCCAAAGGAGAATACTACGTTATTTAACGCTCTTGAAACCGTCAAAGCAATTTTAACCGTCGAAAATATTTTATTTTGCAACCCATTGAAGAAAACGCACGTCTTCCGCGCAGCCATCTTCCAGTTGATGCTGCTTCCTACTGCGATGCTTATTTAATGAACTAAGGCAGACGAGCCACAGTTCTCAACACCGCCGGCCTAAATCGGTGCATTAGATCATAAGAAATAGGAGCAGGATTTGGCCTTGCGGCCCTCGATCATGCTCCGCCATTCAATAAGATCATGGCTGATCCTCTACCTCAACTGAAAATTACCGACCTAGCCCCATATACCTTGATTTCCGTAATGTACATATCCATCTCAGTTAGGAATGTACTCAACGACTGAACCACCACATCCCTCTGCGTTAGAAAACTCCAAAGATACACAACCCTTACAATGAAGCAATTTCTCCTCATCTCAATCTTAAATGGCCGGCCCCTTATTCTGAAAGTTTGACCCCTAGTTCGGGCTCCACATCCAGGGTAAACAACCTCTCAGAATCCGCCCAGTCAAGCCATGAAAGAATTTATATGTTCTTCCTTCGTAGCGTCTGCTGAATTGATTTCACCACAGAAAACTATGTTTAGCTGGATGGACAACCAGCAGGAAAAACAATGCAGCCAAAGGTTTATTCTCCAAACACATTCCCTGAGGCACGCGGCCATACAAAGGGACAAAAGCAGCACACAAGAGAAAAGGCGATTTGAATCCCGTTCGAAGTGTCGAATTTCCTCAATTTGACCGAACGCCATATGAAGCAACAATTTGAATCAGATATTGCATTTAATTTCAGTCGCAAATTGTAAAGCGATCACACACTGCAAACCGTACGCAAAAAGAAAATCACAAGGCCCGTGCGAGCCACTAAACCGCATTCAAATACAGCTACCAAATCAGTTAGCGTCAAAGATTTTGTCATTAGAAATTCATACATCTAGCATTTGGCTGATAACAAGAGATTGCAGGGGCTGCTCGCTTCCCGGCCGCGGCGCTAGCGACAGCAACAAGTCATCCGCTCACAGCTGAGTCCTCCAACGTACTGGAACTGCATGTGACAGAGCAGTTCAATCCTCAGGCCCTGATTGGACACATTCAATGGGGGTGTTCTCGCGCCGCTCTATGTGATTGGTTGGTTGTTGTCATGTGATCAGGGTGCAGAGCGATGCAAGGAAGCTGCAGTTCTCTGGCAATTGTAATAGTTGCAAGCTTTCCATTCTAATCCATGTATGTGTAAACCTGAGGAAAGTGCAGAAAAAGGTTTTCAGAATGGATTATCCACTGTGGCCGATTTTCCTGCTGGATTTTAATGCAAGAACGCTGCACTTGGAGTATTGGTATAAGGGATGTAGAATATCCATGCTGCCTGGCAGAAGACTGATCGATGAAGCGATTGTTCCCATTGGAAACAGGAAGGCAGCAGCAGTATGCTCACCACTGTTCATTTCACGGAATCAAAGACTCCATTTTTAAACAATAGATGAGTTTGCAAAAATTAAAAGTTACTCACGTCTCTGGGTGGGCTCGAAGCACCAACTTTTCAGTTAACAGCCGAACGCGCTGGCCCATTGCGCCACAGAGACAGACACGAAAATGTTTGCAATTGGAATTATTCCTCATGAACCCATGTGATTATGTGCCAGAGTGTCCACAGCAGAGGCACCGATTTCGAAGCAAATGAGAAGCTGCGTGGGTCCAAACCACTGTCAGGGTAGTCGTGGCCGAGTGGTTAAGGCGATGGACTAGAAATCCATTGTGGTTTCCCCGCGCAGGTTCGAATCCTGCCGACTACGGCACCGAGGACGTCGTCCCAAATGATCGCATTTTACTTAATTTGAACTGCTGCCTTTCGGTTCCTCTGCCGAGATTCAAAGCTGCAATCAAACAAAGTTTCAAGCAGAAAGTATAACAAGCACTTCACCCCATTATGACATTACGAGAGGCCTAAGCCAAAGGAGAATACTACGTTATTTAACGCTCTTGGAACCGTCAAAGCAATTTTAACAGTCGAAAATATTTTATTTTGCAACCCATTGAAGAAAATGCACGTCTTCCGCGCAGCCATCTTCCAGTTGATGCTGCTTCCTACTGCGATGCTTATTTAATGAACTAAGGCAGACGAGCCACAGTTCTCAACACCGCCGGCCTAAATCGCTGCATTAGATCATAAGAAATAGGAGCAGGATTTGGCCATGCGGCCCTCGATCATGCTCCGCCATTCAATAAGATCATGACTGATCCTCTACCTCAACTGAAAGTTACCGACCTTGCCCCATATACCTTGATTTCCGTAATGTACATATCCATCTCAGTTAGGAATGTACTCAACGACTGAACCACCACAGCCCTCTGCGTTAGAAAACTCCAAAGATACACAACCCTTACAATGAAGCAATTTCTCCTCATCTCAATCTTAAATGGCCGGCCCCTTATTCTGAAACTTTGACCCCTAGTTCGGGCTCCACAGCCAGGGTAAACAACCTCTCAGAATCCGCCCAGTCAAGCCATGAAATAATTTATATGTTCTTCCTTCGTAGCGTCTGCTGAATTCATTTCACCACAGAAAACTATGTTTAGCTGGATGGACAACCAGCAGGAAAAACAATGCAGCCAAAGATTTATTCTCCAACCACATTCCCTGAGGCACGCGGCCATACAAAGGGACAAAAGCAGGACACAAGAGAAAAGGCGATTTGAATCCCGTTCGTAGTGTCGAATTTCCTCAATTTGACCGAACGCCATATGAAGCAACAATTTGAATCAGATATTGCATTTAATTTCAGTCGCAAAATGTTAAGCGATCACACACTGCAAACCGCACGCAAAAAGAAAATCACAAGGCCCGTGCGAGGCACTAAACCGCATTCAAATACAGCAACCAAATCAGTTAGCGTCAAAGATTTTGTCATTAGAAATTCATACCTCTAGCATTTGGCTGAAAACAAGAGATTGCAGGGGCTGCTCGCTTCTCGGCCGCGGCGCTAGCGACAGCAACAAGTCATCCGGTCACAGCTGAGTCCTCCAACTTACTGGAACTGCATGTGACAGAGCAGTTCAATCCACAGGCCCTGATTGGACACATTCAATGGGGGTGTTCTCGCGCCGCTCTATGTGATTGGTTGGTTGTTGTCATGTGATCAGGGTGCAGGGCGATGCAAGGAAGCTGCAGTTCTCTGGCAATTGTAATAGTTGCAAGCTTTCCATTCTAATCCATGTATGTGTAAACCTGAGGAAAGTGTAGAAAAGGGTTTTCAGAATCGATTATCCACTGTGGCCGATTTTCCTGCTGGATTTTAATGCAAGAACGCTGCACTTGGAGTATTGGTATAAGGGATGTAGAATATCCATGCTGCCTGGCAGAAGACTGATCGATGAAGCGATTGTTCCCATTGGAAACAGGAAGGCAGCAGCAGTATGCTCACCACTGCTCATTTCACGGAATCAAAGACTCCATTTTTAAACAATAGATGAGTTTGCAAAAATTAAAAGTTACTCACGTCTCTGGGTGGGCTCGAACCACCAACCTTTCAGTTAACAGCCGAACGCGCTGGCCCATTGCACCACAGAGACAGACACGAAAATGTTTGCAATTGGAATTATTCCACATGAACCCATGTGATTATGTGCCAGAGTGTTCACAGCAGAGGCACCGATTTCGAAGCAAATGAGAAGCTGCGTGGGTCCAAACCACTGTCAGGGTAGTCGTGGCCGAGTGGTTAAGGCGATGGACTAGAAATCCATTGGGGTTTCCCCGCGCAGATTCGAATCCTGCCGACTACGGCACCGAGGAAGTCGTCCCAAATGATCGCTTTTTACTTAATTTGAACTGCTGCCTTTCGGTTCCTCTGCCGAGATTCAAAGCTGCAATCAAACAAAGTTTCAAGCAGAAAGAAAACAAGCACTTCACCCCATTATGACATTACGAGAGGCCTAAGCCAAAGGAGAATACTACGTTATTTAACGCTCTTGAAACCGTCAAAGCAATTTTAACCGTCGAAAATATTTTATTTTGCAACCCATTGAAGAAAATGCACGTCTTCCGCGCAGCCATCTTCCAGTTGATGCTGCTTCCTACTGCGATGCTTATTTAATGAACTAAGGCAGACGAGCCACAGTTCTCAACACCGCCGGCCTAAATCGCTACATTAGATCATAAGAAATAGGAGCAGGATTTGGCCATGCGGCCCTCGATCATGCTCCGCCATTCAATAAGATCATGGCTGATCCTCTACCTCAACTGAAAGTTACCGACCTTGCCCCATATACCTTGATTTCCGTAATGTACATATCCATCTCAGTTAGGAATGTACTCAACGACTGAACCACCACAGCCCTCTGCGTTAGAAAACTCCAAAGATACAGAACCCTTACAATGAAGCAATTTCTCCTCATCTCAATCTTAAATGGCCGGCCCCTTATTCTGAAACTTTGACCCCTAGTTCGGGCTCCACAGCCAGGGTAAACAACCTCTCAGAATCCGCCCAGTCAAGCCATGAAAACATTTATATGTTCTTCCTTCGTAGCGTCTGCTGAATTCATTTCACCACAGAAAACTATGTTTAGCTGGATGGACAACCAGCAGGAAAAACAATGCAGCCAAAGATTTATTCTCCAACCACATTCCCTGAGGCACGCGGCCATACAAAGGGACAAAAGCAGCACACAAGAGAAAAGGCGATTTGAATCCCGTTCGTAGTGTCGAATTTCCTCAATTTGACCGAACGCCATATGAAGCAACAATTTGAATCAGATATTGCATTTAACTTCAGTCGCAAAATGTTAAGCGATCACACACTGCAAACCGCACGCAAAAAGAAAATCACAAGGCCCGTGCGAGGCACTAAACCGCATTCAAATACAGCAACCAAATCAGTTAGCGTCAAAGATTTTGTCATTAGAAATTCATACCTCTAGCATTTGGCTGAAAGCAAGAGATTGCAGGGGCTGCTCGCTTTTCGGCCGCGGCGCTAGCGACAGCAACAAGTCATCCGGTCACAGCTGAGTCCTCCAACTTACTGGAACTGCATGTGACAGAGCAGTTCAATCCTCAGGCCCTGATTGGACACATTCAATGGGGGTGTTCTCGCGCTGCTCTATGTGATTGGTTGGTTGTTGTCATGTGATCAGGGTGCAGGGCGATGCAAGGAAGCTGCAGTTCTCTGGCAATTGTAATAGTTGCAAGCTTTCCATTCTAATCCATGTATGTGTAAACCTGAGGAAAGTGTAGAAAAGGGTTTTCAGAATGGATTATCCACTGTGGCCGATTTTCCTGCTGGATTTTAATGCAAGAACGCTGCACTTGGAGTATTGGTATAAGGGATGTAGAATATCCATGCTGCCTGGCAGAAGACTGATCGATGAAGCGATTGTTCCCATTGGAAACAGGAAGGCAGCAGCAGTATGCTCACCACTGTTCATTTCACGGAATCAAAGACTCCATTTTTAAACAATTGATGAGTTTGCAAAAATTAAAAGTTACTCACGTCTCTGGGTGGGCTCGAACCACCAACCTTTCAGTTAACAGCCGAACGCGCTGGCCCATTGCGCCACAGAGACAGACACGAAAATGTTTGCAATTGCAATTATTCCACATGAACCCATGTGATTATGTGCCAGAGTGTTCACAGCAGAGGCACCGATTTCGAAGCAAATGAGAAGCTGCGTGGGTCCAAACCACTGTCAGGGTAGTCGTGGCCGAGTGGTTAAGGCGATGGACTAGAAATCCATTGGGGTTTCCCCGCGCAGGTTCGAATCCTGCCGACTACGGCACCGAGGACGTCATCCCAAATGATCGCTTTTTACTTAATTTGAACTGCTGCCTTTCGGTTCCTCTGCCGAGATTGAAAGCTGCAATCAAACAAAGTTTCAAGCAGAAAGTATAACAAGCACTTCACCCCATTATGACATTACGAGAGGCCTAAGCCAAAGGAGAATACTACGTTATTTAACGCTCTTGAAACCGTCAAAGCAATTTTAACCGTCGAAAATATTTTATTTTGCAACCCATTGAAGAAAATGCACGTCTTCCGCGCAGCCATCTTCCAGTTGATGCTGCTTCCTACTGCGATGCTTATTTAATGAACTAAGGCAGACGAGCCACAGTTCTCAACACCGCCGGCCTAAATCGCTACATTAGATCATAAGAAATAGGAGCAGGATTTGGCCATGCGGCCCTGGATCATGCTCCGCCATTCAATAAGATCATGGCTGATCCTCTACCTCAACTGAAAGTTACCGACCTTGCCCCATATACCTTGATTTCCGTAATGTACATATCCATCTCAGTTAGGAATGTACTCAACGACTGAACCACCACAGCCCTCTGCGTTAGAAAACTCCAAAGATACACAATCCTTACAATGAAGCAATTTCTCCTCATCTCAATCTTAAATGGCCGGCCCCTTATTCTGAAACTTTGACCACTAGCTCGGGCTCCACAGCCAGGGTAAACAACCTCTCAGAATCCGCCCAGTCAAGCCATGAAAAAATTTATATGTTCTTCCTTCGTAGCGTCTGCTGAATTCATTTCACCACAGAAAACTATGTTTAGCTGGATGGACAACCAGCAGGAAAAACAATGCAGCCAAAGATTTATTCTCCAACCACATTCCCTGAGGCACGCGGCCATACAAAGGGACAAAAGCAGCACACAAGAGAAAAGGCGATTTGAATCCCGTTCGTAGTGTCGAATTTGCTCAATTTGACCGAACGCCATATGAAGCAACAATTTGAATCAGATATTGCATTTAATTTCAGTCGCAAAATGTTAAGCGATCACACACTGCAAACCGCACGCAAAAAGAAAATCACAAGGCCCGTGCGAGGCACTAAACCGCATTCAAATACAGCAACCAAATCAGTTAGCGTCAAAGATTTTGTCATTAGAAATTCATACCTCTAGCATTTGGCTGAAAACAAGAGATTGCAGGGGCTGCTCGCTTCTCGGCCGCGGCGCTAGCGACAGCAACAAGTCATCCGGTCACAGCTGAGTCCTCCAACTTACTGGATCTGCATGTGACAGAGCAGTTCAATCCTCAGGCCCTGATTGGACACATTCAATGGGGGTGTTCTCGCGCCGCTCTATGTGATTGGTTGGTTGTTGTCATGTGATCAGGGTGCAGGGCGATGCAAGGAAGCTGCAGTTCTCTGGCAATTGTAATAGTTGCAAGCTTTCCATTCTAATCCATGTCTGTGTAAACCTGAGGAAAGTGTAGAAAAGGGTTTTCAGAATGGATTATCCACTGTGGCCGATTTTCCTGCTGGATTTTAATGCAAGAACGCTGCACTTGGAGTATTGGTATAAGGGATGTAGAATATCCATGCTGCCTGGCAGAAGACTGATCGATGAAGCGATTGTTCCCATTGGAAACAGGAAGGCAGCAGCAGTATGCTCACCACTGTTCATTTCACGGAATCAAAGACTCCATTTTTAAACAATAGATGAGTTTGCAAAAATTAAAAGTTACTCACGTCTCTGGGTGGGCTCGAACCACCAACCTTTCAGTTAACAGCCGAACGCGCTGGCCCATTGCGCCACAGAGACAGACACGAAAATGTTTGCAATTGGAATTATTCCACATGAACCCATGTGATTATGTGCCAGAGTGTTCACAGCAGAGGCACCGATTTCGAAGCAAATGAGAAGCTGCGTGGGTCCAAACCACTGTCAGGGTAGTCGTGGCCGAGTGGTTAAGGCGATGGACTAGATAATCCATTGGGGTTTCCCCGCGAAGGTTCGAATCCTGCCGACTACAGCACCGAGGACGTCGTCCCAAATGATCGCTTTTTACTTAATTTGAACTGCTGCCTTTCGGTTCCTCTGCCGAGATTCAAAGCTACAATCAAACAAAGTTTCAAGCAGAAAGGATAACAAGCACTTCACCCCATTATGACATTACGAGAGGCCTAAGCCAAAGGAGAATACTACGTTATTTAACGCTCTTGAAACCGTCAAAGCAATTTTAACCGTCGAAAATATTTTATTTTGCAACCCATTGAAGAAAACGCACGTCTTCCGCGCAGCCATCTTCCAGTTGATGCTGCTTCCTACTGCGATGCTTATTTAATGAACTAAGGCAGACGAGCCACAGTTCTCAACACCGCCGGCCTAAATCGCTGCATTAGATCATAAGAAATAGGAGCAGGATTTGGCCATGCGGCCCTCGATCATGCTCCGCCATTTAATAAGATCATGGCTGATCCTCTACCTCAACTGAAAGTTACCGACCTTGCCCCATATACCTTGATTTCCGTAATGTACATATCCATCTCAGTTAGGAATGTACTCAACGACTGAACCACCACAGCCCTCTGCGTTAGAAAACTCCAAAGATACACAACCCTTACAATGAAGCAATTTCTCCTCATCTCAATCTTAAATGGCCGGCCCCTTATTCTGAAACTTTGACCCCTAGTTCGGGCTCCACAGCCAGGGTAAACAACCTCTCAGAATCCGCCCAGTCAAGCCATGAAAGAATTTATATGTTCTTCCTTCGTAGCGTCTGCTGAATTCATTTCACCACAGAAAACTATGTTTAGCTGGATGGACAACCAGCAGGAAAAGCAATGCAGCCAAAGATTTATTCTCCAACCACATTCCCTGAGGCACGCGGCCATACAAAGGGACAAAAGCAGGACACAAGAGAAAAGGCGATTTGAATCCCGTTCGTAGTGTCGAATTTCCTCAATTTGACCGAACGCCATATGAAGCAACAATTTGAATCAGATATTGCATTTAATTTCAGTCGCAAAATGTTAAGCGATCACACACTGCAAACCGCACGCAAAAAGAAAATCACAAGGCCCGTGCGAGGCACTAAACCGCATTCAAATACAGCAACCAAATCAGTTAGCGTCAAAGATTTTGTCATTAGAAATTCATACCTCTAGCATTTGGCTGAAAACAAGAGATTGCAGGGGCTGCTCGCTTCTCGGCCGCGGCGCTAGCGACAGCAACAAGTCATCCGGTCACAGCTGAGTCCTCCAACTTACTGGAACTGAATGTGACAGAGCAGTTCAATCCTCAGGCCCTGATTGGACACATTCAATGGGGGTGTTCTCGCGCCGCTCTATGTGATTGGTTGGTTGTTGTCATGTGATCAGGGTGAAGGGCGATGCAAGGAAGCTGCAATTCTCTGGCAATTGTAATAGTTGCAAGCTTTCCATTCTAATCCATGTATGTGTAAACCTGAGGAAAGTGTAGAAAAGGGTTTTCAGAATGGATTATCCACTGTGGCCGATTTTCCTGCTGGATTTTAATGCAAGAACGCTGCACTTGGAGTATTGGTATAAGGGATGTAGAATATCCATGCTGCCTGGCAGAAGACTGATCGATGAAGCGATTGTTCCCATTGGAAACAGGAAGGCAGCAGCAGTATGCTCACCACTGTTCATTTCACGGAATCAAAGACTCCATTTTTAAACAATAGATGAGTTTGCAAAAATTAAAAGTTACTCACGTCTCTGGGTGGGCTCGAACCACCAACCTTTCAGTTAACAGCCGAACGCGCTGGCCCATTGCGCCACAGAGACAGACACGAAAATGTTTGCAATTGGAATTATTCCACATGAACCCATGTGATTATGTGCCAGAGTGTTCACAGCAGAGGCACCGATTTCGAAGCAAATGAGAAGCTGCGTGGGTCCAAACCACTGTCAGGGTAGTCGTGGCCGAGTGGTTAAGGCGATGGACTAGAAATCCATTGGGGTTTCCCCGCGCAGGTTCGAATCCTGCCGACTACGGCACCGAGGACGTCGTCCCAAATGATCGCTTTTTACTTAATTTGAACTGCTGCCTTTCGGTTCATCTGCCGAGATTCAAATCTACAATCAAACAAAGTTTCAAGCAGAAAGTATAACAAGCACTTCACCCCATTATGACATTACGAGAGGCCTAAGCCAAAGGAGAATACGACGTTATTTAACGCTCTTGAAACCGTCAAAGCAATTTTAACCGTCGAAAATATTTTATTTGGCAACCCATTGAAGAAAACGCACGTCTTCCGCGCAGCCATCTTCCAGTTGATGCTGCTTCCTACTGCGATGCTTATTTAATGAACTAAGGCAGACGAGCCACAGTTCTCAACACCGCCGGCCTAAATCGGTGCATTAGATCATAAGAAATAGGAGCAGGATTTGGCCATGCGGCCCTCGATCATGCTCCGCCATTCAATAAGATCATGGCTG
This sequence comes from Somniosus microcephalus, assembly GCF_052327205.1. NCBI lineage: Eukaryota > Metazoa > Chordata > Chondrichthyes > Squaliformes > Somniosidae > Somniosus > Somniosus microcephalus. Next base: position 4,900,626 of record NW_028225187.1, on the reverse strand, counting down.
ATCCTCTACCTCAACTGAAAATTACCGACCTAGCCCCATATACATTGATTTCCGTAATGTACATATCCATCTCAGTTAGGAATGTACTCAACGACTGAACCACCACATCCCTCTGCGTTAGAAAACTCCAAAGATACACAACCCTTACAATGAAGCAATTTCTCCTCATCTCAATTTTAAATGGCCGGCCCCTTATTCTGAAACTTTGACCCCTAGTTCGGGCTCCACAGACAGGGTAAACAACCTCTCAGAATCCGCCCAGTCAAGCCATGAAAGAATTTATAGGTTCTTCCTTCGTAGCGTCTGCTGAATTGATTTCACCACAGAAAACTATGTTTAGCTGGATGGACAACCAGCAGGAAAAACAATGCAGCCAAAGGTTTATTCTCCAACCACATTCCATGAGGCACGCGGCCATACAAAGGGACAAAAGCAGCACACAAGAGAAAAGGCGATTTGAATGCCGTTCGTCGTGTCGAATTTCCTCAATTTGACCGAACGCCATATGAAGCAACAATTTGAATCAGATATTGCATTTAATTTCAGTCGCAAATTGTAAAGCGATCACACACTGCAAACCGTACGCAAAAAGAAAATCACAAGGCCCGTGCGAGCCACGAAACCGCATTCAAATACAGCTACCAAATCAGTTAGCGTCAAAGATTTTGTCATTAGAAATTCATACATCTAGCATTTGGCTGAAAACAAGAGATTGCAGGGGCTGCTCGCTTCCCGGCCGCGGCGCTAGCGACAGCAACAAGTCATCCGCTCACAGCTGAGTCCTCCAACGTATTGGTACTGCATGTGACAGAGCAGTTCAATCCTCAGGCCCTGATTGGACACATTCAATGGGGATGTTCTCGCGCCGCTCTATGTGATTGGTTGGTTGTTGTCATGTGATCAGGGTGCAGAGCGATGCAAGGAAGCTGCAGTTTTCTGGCAATTGTAATAGTTGCAAGCTTTCCATTCTAATCCATGTATGTGTAAACCTGAGGAAAGTGTAGAAAAGGGTTTTCAGAATGGATTATCCACTGTGGCCGATTTTCCTGCTGGATTTTAATGCAAGAACGCTGCACTTGGAGTATTGGTATAAGGGATGTAGAATATCCATGCTGCCTGGCAGAAGACTGATCGATGAAGCGATTGTTCCCATTGGAAACAGGAAGGCAGCAGCAGTATGCTCACCACTGTTCATTTCACGGAATCAAAGACTCCATTTTTAAACAATAGATGAGTTTGCAAAAATTAAAAGTTACTCACGTCTCTGGGTGGGCTCGAACCACCAACCTTTCAGTTAACAGCCGAACGCGCTGGCCCATTGCGCCACAGAGACAGACGCAAAAATGTTTGCAATTGGAATTATTCCACATGAACCCATGTGATTATGTGCCAGAGTGTTCACAGCAGAGGCACCGATTTCGAAGCAAATGAGAAGCTGCGTGGGTCCAAATCACTGTCAGGGTAGTCGTGGCCGAGTGGTTAAGGCGATGGACTAGAAATCCATTGGGGTTTCCCCGCGCAGGGTCGAATCCTGCCGACTACGGCACCGAGGACGTCGTCCCAAATGATCGCTTTTTACCTAATTTGAACTGCTGCCTTTCGGTTCCTCTGCCGAGATTCAAAGCGACAATCAAACAAAGTTTCAAGCAGAAGGTATAACAAGCACTTCACCCCATTATGACATTACGAGAGGCCTAAGCCAAAGGAGAATACTACGTTATTTAACGCTCTTGGAACCGTCAAAGCAATTTTAACCGTCGAAAATATTTTATTTTGCAACCCATTGAAGAAAATGCACGTCTTCCGCGCAGCCATCTTCCAGTTGATGCTGCTTCCTACTGCGATGCTTATTTAATGAACTAAGGCAGACGAGCCACAGTTCTCAACACCGCCGGCCTAAATCGCTACATTTGATCATAAGAAATAGGAGCAGGATTTGGCCATGCGGCCCTCGATCATGCTCCGCCATTCAATAAGATCATGGCTGATCCTCTACCTCAACTGAAAGTTATCGACCTTGCCCCATATACCTTGATTTCCGTAATGTCCATATCCATCTCAGTTAGGAATGTACTCAACGACTGAACCACCACAGCCCTCTGCGTTAGAAATCTCCAAAGATACACAACCCTTACAATGAAGCAATTTCTCCTCATCTCAATCTTAAATGGCCGGCCCTTTATTCTGAAACTTTGACCCCTAGTTCGGGCTCCACAGCCAGGGTAAACAACCTCTCAGAATCCGCCCAGTCAAGCCATGAAAGAATTTATATGTTCTTCCTTCGTAGCGTCTGCTGAATTCATTTCACCACAGAAAACTATGTTTAGCTGGATGGACAACCAGCAGGAAAAACAATGCAGCCAAAGATTTATTCTCCAACCACATTCCCTGAGGCACGCGGCCATACAAAGGGACAAAAGCAGCACACAAGAGAAAAGGCGATCTGAATCCCGTTCGTAGTGTCGAATTTCCTCAATTTGACCGAACGCCATATGAAGCAACAATTTGAATCAGATATTGCATTTATTTTCAGTCGCAAAATGTTAGGCGATCACACACTGCAAACCGCACGCAAAAAGAAAATCACAAGGCCCGTGCGAGGCACTAAACCGCATTCAAATACAGCAACCAAATCAGTTAGCGTCAAAGATTTTGTCATTAGAAATTCATACCTCTAGCATTTGGCTGAAAACAAGAGATTGCAGGGGCTGCTCGCTTCTCGGCCGCGGCGCTAGCGACAGCAACAAGTCATCCGGTCACAGCTGAGTCCTCCAACTTACTGGAACTGCATGTGACAGAGCAGTTCAATCCCCAGGCCCTGATTGGACACATTCAATGGGGGTGTTCTCGCGCCGCTCTATGTGATTGGTTGGTTGTTGTCATGTGATCAGGGTGCAGGGCGATGCAAGGAAGCTGCAGTTCTCTGGCAATTGTAATAGTTGCAAGCTTTCCATTCTAATCCATGTATGTGTAAACCTGAGGAAAGTGTAGAAAAGGGTTTTCAGAATGGATTATCCACTGTGGCCGATTTTCCTGCTGGATTTTAATGCAAGAACGCTGCACTTGGAGTATTGGTATAAGGGATGTAGAATATCCATGCTGCCTGGCAGAAGACTGATCGATGAAGCGATTGTTCCCATTGGAAACAGGAAGGCAGCAGCAGTATGCTCACCACTGTTCATTTCACGGAATCAAAGACTCCATTTTTAAACAATAGATGAGTTTGCAAAAATTAAAAGTTACTCACGTCTCTGGGTGGGCTCGAACCACCAACCTTTCAGTTAACAGCCGAACGCGCTGGCCCATTGCGCCACAGAGACAGACACGAAAATGTTTGCAATTGCAATTATTCCACATGAACCCATGTGATTATGTGCCAGAGTGTTCACAGCAGAGGCACCGATTTCGAAGCAAATGAGAAGCTGCGTGGGTCCAAACCACTGTCAGGGTAGTCGTGGCCGAGTGGTTAAGGCGATGGACTAGAAATCCATTGGGGTTTCCCCGCGCAGGTTCGAATCCTGCCGACTACGGCACCGAGGACGTCGTCCCAAATGATTGCTTTTTACTTAATTTGAACTGCTGCCTTTCGGTTCCTCTGCCGAGATTCAAAGCTGCAATCAAACAAAGTTTCAAGCAGAAAGTATAACAAGCACTTCACCCCATTATGACATTACGAGAGGCCTAAGCCAAAGGAGAATACTACGTTATTTAACGCTCTTGAAACCGTCAAAGCAATTTTAACCGTCGAAAATATTTTATTTTGCAACCCATTGAAGAAAATGCACGTCTTCCGCGCAGCCATCTTCCAGTTGATGCTGCTTCCTACTGCGATGCTTATTTAATGAACTAAGGCAGACGAGCCACAGTTCTCAACACCGCCGGCCTAAATCGCTACATTAGATCATAAGAAATAGGAGCAGGATTTGGCCATGCGGCCCTCGATCATGCTCCGCCATTCAATAAGATCATGGCTGATCCTCTACCTCAACTGAAAGTTACCGACCTTGCCCCATATACCTTGATTTCCGTAATGTACATATCCATCTCAGTTAGGAATGTACTCAACAACTGAACCACCACAGCCCTCTGCGTTAGAAAACTCCAAAGATACACAACCCTTACAATGAAGCAATTTCTCCTCATCTCAATCTTAAATGGCCGGCCCCTTATTCTGAAACTTTGACCCCTAGTTCGGGCTCCACAGCCAGGGTAAACAACCTCTCAGAATCCGCCCAGTCAAGCCATGAAAGAATTTATATGTTCTTCCTTCGTAGCGTCTGCTGAATTCATTTCACCACAGAAAACTATGTTTAGCTGGATGGACAACCAGCAGGAAAAACAATGCAGCCAAAGATTTATTCTCCAACCACATTCCCTGAGGCACGCGGCCATACAAAGGGACAAAAGCAGGACACAAGAGAAAAGGCGATTTGAATCCCGTTCGTAGTGTCGAATTTCCTCAATTTGACCGAACGCCATATGAAGCAACAATTTGAATCAGATATTGCATTTAATTTCAGTCGCAAAATGTTAAGCGATCACACACTGCAAACCGCACGCAAAAAGAAAATCACAAGGCCCGTGCGAGGCACTAAACCGCATTCAAATACAGCAACCAAATCAGTTAGCGTCAAAGATTTTGTCATTAGAAATTCATACCTCTAGCATTTGGCTGAAAACAAGAGATTGCAGGGGCTGCTCGCTTCTCGTCCGCGGCGCTAGCGACAGCAACAAGTCATCCGGTCACAGCTGAGTCCTCCAACTTTCTGGAACTGCATGTGACAGAGCAGTTCAATCCTCAGGCCCTGATTGGACACATTCAATGGGGGTGTTCTCGCGCCGCTCTATGTGATTGGTTGGTTGTTGTCATGTGATCAGGGTGCAGGGCGATGCAAGGAAGCTGCAGTTCTCTGGCAATTGTAATAGTTGCAAGCTTTCCATTCTAATCCATGTATGTGTAAACCTGAGGAAAGTGTAGAAAAGGGTTTTCAGAATGGATTATCCACTGTGGCCGATTTTCCTGCTGGATTTTAATGCAAGAACGCTGCACTTGGAGTATTGGTATAAGGGATGTAGAATATCCATGCTGCCTGGCAGAAGACTGATCGATGAAGCGATTGTTCCCATTGGAAACAGGAAGGCAGCAGCAGTATGCTCACCACTGTTCATTTCACGGAATCAAAGACTCCATTTTTAAACAATAGATGAGTTTGCAAAAATTAAAAGTTACTTACGTCTCTGGGTGGGCTCGAACCACCAACCTTTCAGTTAACAGCCGAACTCGCTGGCCCCTTGCACCACAAAGACAGACACGAAAATGTTTGCAATTGGAATTATTCCACATGAACCCATGTGATTATGTGCCAGAGTTTTCACAGCAGAGGCACCGATTTCGAAGCAAATGAGAAGCTGCGTGGGTCCAAACCACTGTCAGGGTAGTCGTGGCCGAGTGGTTAAGGCGATGGACTAGAAATCCATTGGGGTTTCCCCGCGCAGGTTCGTAATCCTGCTGATTACTGGCACCGAGGAAGTCGTCCCAAATGATCGCTTTTTACTTAATTTGAACTGCTGCCTTTCGGTTCCTCTGCCGAGATTCAAAGCTACAATCAAACAAAGTTTCAAGCAGAAAGAAAACAAGCACTTCACCCCATTATGACATTACGAGAGGCCTAAGCCAAAGGAGAATACTACGTTATTTAACGCTCTTGAAACCGTCAAAGCAATTTTAACCGTCGAAAATATTTTATTTTGCAACCCAATGAAGAAAATGCACGTCTTCCGCGCAGCCATCTTCCAGTTGATGCTGCTTCCTACTGCGATGCTTATTTAATGAACTAAGGCAGACGAGCCACAGTTCTCAACACCGCCGGCCTAAATCGCTACATTAGATCATAAGAAATAGGAGCAGGATTTGGCCATGCGGCCCTCGATCATGCTCCGCCATTCAATAAGATCATGGCTGATCCTCTACCTCAACTGAAAGTTACCGACCTTGCCCCATATACCTTGATTTCCGTAATGTACATATCCATCTCAGTTAGGAATGTACTCAACGACTGAACCACCACAGCCCTCTGCGTTAGAAAACTCCAAAGATACACAATCCTTACAATGAAGCAATTTCTCCTCATCTCAATCTTAAATGGCCGGCCCCTTATTCTGAAACTTTGACCACTAGTTCGGGCTCCACTGCCAGGGTAAACAACCTCTCAGAATCCGCCCAGTCAAGCCATGAAAGAATTTCTATGTTCTTCCTTCGTAGCGTCTGCTGAATTCATTTCACCACAGAAAACTATGTTTAGCTGGATGGACAACCAGCAGGAAAAACAATGCAGCCAAAGATTTATTCTCCAACCACATTCCCTGAGGCACGCGGCCATACAAAGGGACAAAAGCAGCACACAAGAGAAAAGGCGATTTGAATCCCGTTCGTAGTGTCGAATTTCCTCAATTTGACCGAACGCCATATGAAGCAACAATTTGAATCAGATATTGCATTTAATTTCAGTCGCAAAATGTTAAGCGATCACACACTGCAAACCGCACGCAAAAAGAAAATCACAAGGCCCGTGCGAGGCACTAAACCGCATTCAAATACAGCAACCAAATCCGTTAGCGTCAAAGATTTTGTCATTAGAAATTCATACCTCTAGCATTTGGCTGAAAACAAGAGATTGCAGGGGCTGCTCGCTTCTCGGCCGCGGCGCTAGCGACAGCAACAAGTCATCCGGTCACAGCTGAGTCCTCCAACTGACTGGAACTGCATGTGACAGAGCAGTTCAATCCTCAGGCCCTGATTGGACACATTCAATGGGGGTGTTCTCGCGCCGCTCTATGTGATTGGTTGGTTGTTGTCATGTGATCAGGGTGCAGGGCGATGCAAGGAAGCTGCAGTTCTCTGGCAATTGTAATAGTTGCAAGCTTTCCATTCTAATCCATGTCTGTGTAAACCTGAGCAAAGTGTAGAAAAGGGTTTTCAGAATGGATTATCCACTGTGGCCGATTTTCCTGCTGGATTTTAATGCAAGAACGCTGCACTTGGAGTATTGGTATAAGGGATGTAGAATATCCATGCTGCCTGGCAGAAGACTGATCGATGAAGCGATTGTTCCCATTGGAAACAGGAAGGCAGCAGCAGTATGCTCACCACTGTTCATTTCACGGAATCAAAGACTCCATTTTTAAACAATAGATGAGTTTGCAAAAATTAAAAGTTACTCACGTCTCTGGGTGGGCTCGAACCACCAACCTTTCAGTTAACAGCCGAACGCGCTGGCCCATTGCGCCACAGAGACAGACACGAAAATGTTTGCAATTGGAATTATTCCACATGAACCCATGTGATTATGTGCCAGAGTGTTCACAGCAGAGGCACCGATTCCGAAGCAAATGAGAAGCTGCGTGGGTCCAAACCACTGTCAGGGTAGTCGTGGCCGAGTGGTTAAGGCGATGGACTAGAAATCCATTGGGGTTTCCCCGCGAAGGTTCGAATCCTGCCGACTACAGCACCGAGGACGTCGTCCCAAATGATCGCTTTCTCCTTAATTTGAACTGCTGCCTTTCGGTTCCTCTGCCGAGATTCAAAGCTACAATCAGACAAAGTTTCAAGCAGAAAGGATAACAAGCACTTCACCCCATTATGACATTACGAGAGGCCTAAGCCAAAAGCAATTTTAACCGTCGAAAATATTTTATTTTGCAACCCATTGAAGAAAACGCACGTCTTCCGCGCAGCCATCTTCCAGTTGATGCTGCTTCCTACTGCGATGCTTATTTAATGAACTAAGGCAGACGAGCCACAGTTCTCAACACCGCCGGCCTAAATCGGTACATTAGATCATAAGAAATAGGAGCAGGATTTGGCCATGCGGCCCTCGATCATGCTCCGCCATTCAATAAGATCATGGCTGATCCTCTACCTCAACTGAAAATTACCGACCTAGCCCCATATACCTTGATTTCCGTAATGTACATATCCATCTCAGTTAGGAATGTACTCAACGACTGAACCACCACAGCCCTCTGCGTTAGAAAACTCCAAAGATACACAACCCTTACAATGAAGCAATTTCTCCTCATCTCAATCTTAAATGGCCGGCCCCTTATTCTGAAACTTTGACCCCTAGTTCGGGCTCCACAGCCAGGGTAAACAACCTCTCAGAATCCGCCCAGTCAAGCCATGAAAGAATTTATATGTTCTTCCTTCGTAGCGTCTGCTGAATTCATTTCACCACAGAAAACTATGTTTAGCTGGATGGACAACCAGCAGGAAAAACAATGCAGCCAAAGATTTATTCTCCAACCACATTCCCTGAGGCACGCGGCCATACAAAGGGACAAAAGCAGCACACAAGAGAAAAGGCGATTTGAATCCCGTTCGTAGTGTCGAATTTCCTCAATTTGACCGAACGCCATATGAAGCAACAATTTGAATCAGATATTGCATTTAATTTCAGTCGCAAAATGTTAAGCGATCACACACTGCTAACCGTACGCAAAAAGAAAATCACAAGGCCCGTGCGAGGCACTAAACCGCATTCAAATACAGCAACCTAATCAGTTAGCATCAAAGGTTTTGTCATTAGAAATTCATACCTGTAGCATTTGGCTGAAAACAAGAGATTGCAGGGGCTGCTCGCTTCTCGGCCGCGGCGCCAGCGACAGCAACAAGTCATCCGCTCACAGCTGAGTCCTCCAATGTACTGGAACTGCATGTGACAGAGCAGTTCAATCCTCAGGCCCTGATTGGACAGATATAATGGGGGCGTTCTCGAACCGCTGTATGTGATTTGTTGGTTGTTGTCTCATGATCGGGGTGCGGGGAGATGCAAGTAAGCTGCCGTTCTCTGGCAATTGTTATTGCTTCAAATCTTTCCGTTCTTATCAATGAAATTGATAAACTGAGGAAAGTGTAGAAAATGATGTTCAGAATGGATTATCTACTGTGGCCGATTTTCCAGGTGGATTTTAATGGCAAGAAAGCCGCACTTGGCATATTGGTAAAAGGGAAGTAGATTATCCAGTGTGCCAGGCATGAGACTGATCGCTGAAGCGATTGTTCACATTGGAAGCAAGAAGGCAGCAGCAGTATGCTCACCACTGTCCATTTCACGGAAACAAGAACTCCATTTTTATACAATCGATAATAGGAAATATTTGCTCTCACAATCACAAGTTCCTCAGACTAATGGAATGAAAAACAAAGCTAACCCTCATCCTGAACAGACAGTCCAGCTCGCCACCTGTGTATTTTCACCTATCGTTGTCTTAATGTAACGTTCCCTGTGTTGATTGGACAGGTTGATAATATATTCAGAGAATCACAGAAATCCCACAGTGCAGATAAAGGCCATTTCGGCCCATTGAGCCCGCACCGACACATATCCCACCCTATCCCTTTAACCCCACGTATTTAATCCCCCAAATATTAAGGGTCAATTTATCATAGCCAATCAACCTGACCCGCACATGTTTTGGACTGTGGGAGAAAACCGGAGCACCCGGAGAAACCCCACACAAACACGGGCAGAATGTGCAAACTCTACACAGACAGTCACGTGAGGTCGGATTCGAACCTGGATTATCTGACGCTGTGAGGTAATAGGTGCTAACCACTATGCCACCGTGCTGCCCTGGTTCTTGTTATTCTTGTTATATTAAACGGATTGGAGCACAGGAGCAGATGAGATGCGCTTTTCAACAGGGAAGTCTTTCAGGGCAAACGGGGAAGTGGCTGTGAGATGGTGGTTGCGAGAGTGGCAGCATGAGTGGCGCGGTCGATAGATTTTAAGGACTGGAAAACATGTTTAACCGAGGCCTCAGATTCTGGAACGCCTAAAACAACATTTTGCAGAAAACAACATTTGGGGATGCTGGGTAGTGAACCTAGAATTTCATACATGCGAAGCATATACTCTGCCACTGAGCTATATCCCCTACTGGTACCATCTTGTAATGCAGTACAGAAGACCTGGCAACCTTTTCTTTCTGATCTCCCTGTGTTTTCTCAGTATGTGCTGAAGAAGGAGCTCCTGAAGCAACTGTGGGTGAAGAGAAGAATTCTGGCATCGTCAGGAACAGTGGAAGGGGAAATGAGAAGGAAGTCTTCTGGAAATATTTGGCCTCGTCCCTATAGGAAAAATAGTAGACTGAGAGTAGAGCGCATGTAGTTCTTTAACATTATGGAGGAGTTAAAGTCATAGACTGTCATGCCTGTGCCGGCTCTTCGAAAGAACTGTCAAATTTCATCCCACACCCCAGCGTTTTTCCCACAAGCCTGCAGATTATTGCAGTTCAAAAACATGTCCAATTGCCTTTTGAGGTTGCTTTAAATCTGACTCCACTACCATTTTAGGTAATGTGTTCCTGCACTTAACAAGTGCCTGCGCGCCAGTATATATTACATCTATTATCTCTGGTTACCTTTCCAATTGTCAGAGGAAATAGTTTTCCTACTGGCAGGATCTGGCCAAATTGGACTGGGAGCAGCTACTTATAGGAAAATCCGCATTAAAACAGTGGGAGACTTTCAGAAGGGAAATAGAGAGAGTACAACGCCAACATGTTCCTGTAAAGGTCAAGGGTGGGACCAACAAGCAAAGGGAACCTTGGATGACAAGGGATATACAAAAATGCATTAGAAATAAAAGGGGGGCTTTTGGCAGTTACAAAAGACTAAAGACGGAAGAAGCCCTAGAGGAGTATAAAAAATGCAGGGGCATACTTAAAAAAAGAAATTAGGAGGGCGAAGAGGGGCCATGAAATAACACTGGCGAGCAAAATAAAGGAAAATCCTAAGATGTTTTATAAGTATATTAAGGGCAAGAGGATAACCAGGGAAAGGGTAGGGCCCATTAGGGACCAAAGTGGCAATCTGTGTGTAGAGCCAGATGATGTAGGCGGGGTTTTAAATGAATTTTTTGCATCTGTGTTCACTATGGAGAAAGACGATGCAGACATAGAAATCGGGCAAGGGGGCTGTGACATACTTGAACATATTAGCATCGAGAGGGAGGAGGTGCTAGCGGTTTTAGCAGGCCAAAAAGTGGATAAATCCCCAGGCCCAGACGAGATGTATCCCAGGCTGCTGTGGGAGGCAAAGGAGGAGATTGCAGGGGCTCTGACACAAATTTTCAGAACCTCTCTGGCCACAGGTGATGTACCAGAGGACTGGAGAACAGCTAACGTTGTACCATTATTCAAGAAGGGTAGCAGGGATAAACCAGGGAATTACAGGCCAGTGAGCCTAACATCTGTGGTAGGGAAATTATTGGAAAAAATTCTGAGGGACAAAATTAGTCTCCACTTGGAGAGGCAAGGATTAATCGGGGATAGTCAGCATGGCTTTGTCAAGGGTAAATCATGTCTGACAAATCTGATTGAATTTTTCGAGGGGGTGACTAGGGGGGTGGATGAGGGAAATGCTGTGGATGTGGTTTACATGGACTTCAGTAAAGCTTTTGACAAAGTCCCGCATAGGAGACTGGTCAAGAAGGTAAGAGCCCATGGGATCCAGGGTGCCTTGGCGCGTTGGATCATAAACTGGCTGAGTGGCAGGAGGCAGAGGGTGATGGTCGAAGGTTGCTTTTGTGACTGGAAGCCTGTGTCCAGTGGGGTACCTCAGGGATCGGTGCTGGGTCCCTTGTTGTTTGTGATCTACATAAATGATTTGGATGAGAATGTAAAAGGTATGATCAGTAAGTTCGCAGATGACACGAAAATTGGTGGGGTGGTAAATTGCGAGGAGGAAAGCCTCAGGCTACAGGACGATATAAACGAGTTGGTCAGATGGGCGGAAAAGTGGCAAATGGAATTTAACCCTGAAAAGTGCGAGGTGATGCATTTTGGACGGACAAATAAGGCAAGGGAATACACAATGAGTGGTAGGACCCTAGGAAGTACAGAGGGTCAGAGGGACCTTGGTGTACATGTACATAGATCCCTGAAGGCAGCGGAACAGGTAGATAAGGTGGTTAAAAAGGCATATGGGATACTTGCCTTCATTAGCCGAGGCATAGAATATAAGAGCAGGGAGGTTATGATGGAGCTGTACAAAACGCTGGTGAGGCCACAGCTGGAGTACTGTGTGCAGTTCTGGTCACCTCACTATAGGAAGGATGTGATTGCTTTGGAGAGGTTGCAGAGAAGCTTCACCAGGATGTTACCTGGGATGGAGCGCCTCAGCTATGAAGAGAGGCTGGACAGGCTGGGGTTGTTTTCCTTGGAGCAAAGAAGGCTGAGGGGGGACCTGATTGAGGTGTACAAAATGATGAGGGGCATAGATAGGGTAGACAAAGAGGAACTTTTCCCCTTAGTAGGGGGGTCAATAACAAGGGGGCATAGATTCAGGGTAAGGGGCAGGAGATTTAGAGGGGATTTGAGGAGGAACTTTTTCACCCAGAGGGTGGTTGGAATGTGGAACTCAATGCCTGAAAGGGTGGTAGAGGCAGGAACCCTCACAACATTCAAGAACCATTTGGATGAGCACTTGAAATGCCATTGCATACAAGGCTATGGACCAAATGCTGGAAAATGGGATTAGACTGGACAGGGATGGATGGGCGGCGCAGACACGATGGGCCGAAGGGCCTCTTTCTGTGCTGTAAAACTCTATGACTCTATGACTCTATGACTTGACCTATCACACCACTTCAAGTTTTTGAAAATCTCTACCGTTTCTGCTTTAAGGAGAACAATCCCAGGTTCTCCAATCTCTCCACATAACTTGGTACCATTCTAGAAATCTGCCCTGCACCCTCTCCAAGGCCTAGCCATCCTTCCCAAAGTGTATGCCATAATTGAACACAATAGTCCCGCTGAGGGTAACCAGTGTTTTAGGAAGATTTAGCATAACTTCTTTAGTTTTCTTCTCTATTCCTCTATTGATAAAGCCAAGGTTCCCATGTGCTTCTTAACAGCCGTTTAGAAGGGCGAACAGGGAAGCGGCGGTGAGATGGTGGCAGCAAGGAGCAAAAAAATTGTAAAAAGTGGTGGAATCTGAGTAAGTGAGATACAGCGCACGTGGAGACGTGTGCGTGAACAGAAATGATAGCATCGAAAGTTTAAGAAGTGATATAGATATTGGCAAAACTGTCTGGCCTGCATAGTATAACGCTTTCTGTGAAACGAAATTTATAAATTCAACCATAACTGGCAGCGGTGAGATTCTGAAGCGCGCCTCCAAAGAGACGAGAACCATGAATCCAGCGCCTTAGACCGCTCGGCCACGCTACCACAGCAATCGGTTGAGGAATCTGAAAATAGTAACTGGTGAATGAAATGAGGCTTGGTCTTTTAAATAAAAGGGGAAACAAAAGGAAATTAAATTCGTGGTCGGCAACTCTCTTCTGATGCAACCCACCAGATCAGAAGAAGCTACCTGTTCACAGGGCAACACTAATTAATAGATCTTTGTTGGAACACACCCAATATAAATTTAATTCATAATTTATCCGTGTTGTGTATTGCAAGCAGGAAGTTGGTGTAAGTAAAGTGTGATAAGAATAAGTGTGACTTGATTGTGTGCAGCAATAGAGGGTTTTATTGTTGGTGTAAATAAGACTGCTAATAGCAGAGGATGGCTTCGATCTATCGACCTCTGGGTTACGGGCCCAGCACGCTTCCGCTGCGCCGCTCTGCTGTCGGTTGGTGCCGAATCCCGGCCGGTGTTTCGGTTCCGATGGCGCAGGGTGCTGTGTGTTAGCGAGACCAATTTCAGCATCCAGGCTGTGTTGAAAGCTACAGCATGGCCCTCAAACAGCCCAGAGACCCGGACCCCGCAACACCCGTGCTGCGAAGCTCACATGGCTGAATAATGTCACAAGGGCACTCAGTATTACTCCACCCACAATGGGACAGACACAGAATGCCACACAGAAAACTAGCAAGGGTCTTTCTGGCCACACAAAGGGAGGGACAGAGAAAGACACTGAAGAAACCAGAGAGAGAGAGACAGGCCTAATAAAGCGAGGGAGAGATAGAGACGGAGGGAAAACCGAGCAAGCGACAGAAACAGAGAGGGTTTGTAGACAGACAGGACAACGGAGACTGAGATGAAGAGAGAGAGAGAGACTTGCATGAAGGAGCTTTCTGCAGGGTAAAGATGTTCCCTGTTGTGTAAAGATGTTTCCTATTGTGTGAAGATGTTCTCTGTTGTGTAAAGGTTTTCCCTGTTGTTTAGAGATGTTGTCTGCTTTGTAAAGATGTCCGATATTGAGTAATGTGTTTCCTGTTGTGTAAAGGTTCTCCGTGTTGTGCAACGGTGTTCCGTCTTGTGTGAAGGTATTCCTTGTTGTGTAAAGGCCAAGAGCACCATCTGGTGTTGGAGAGGCGGCGCTGCAGGAATGCGTTGAGAGAAAGGGGAAGGCCAAGGCTGCTCCAAGTTTGCAGCATTTGCAGCTTATGTTGGTGCGAGAAAAGTGTTTTGAAAGTTTTGTTGCAGGTTCTTGTGTTTATTGCAAGAAGGAAGTTGCTGTAAGTGAAGCGGAAAGTGCGATAAAAATACCTGCCGCAATGAGCCTGAAAGTTACCATAATTATAAGAGGAGGGAATAATAGGAAATATTTGCCTCCGAATCACATTTCCTCAGACTAATGGTTTGAAAAGCACATCTGACTCTCATCCTGAACATAGAGTCCACATCCCCTCCAAGTTTTTTTTTGCATTACAGAATGGATCTTCTCTTAACCATGTCTTAATGTAACTTTCGCTGTCTGGATAGGTTTGATTGAACAAAAGATGCTCGTGTTACATTAATTGGATTGGAGCACAGGAGCAAATGGGAGGGGCTGTTGAACTGGCAAGTTTGGAAGGGCGAACGGGGAAACGACGGAGAGATGGTGGGTGCGAGAGTGACAGCAATGGGCGGCGCGATCGATAGATTGTAAGAAATGCAAGAAACACAAATGTAAAAGTGCTGTATATCTGAATAAGTGAGAGGCAGCAATTAGTGAGAGATGTGAGTGAACGGTCTGAATTCAGTTGGTTGGGTAACGATGGTTGCAGTTTCCAATGCTGGTTTCCGGCCAATTGTGGACCAGACGAAATTCTGTAAACCGTATCTGCCTGTCAACAACAACTGAAGGAAAAAGTGATATGATAGTGAACAAAACCAGCCAGCCTGCACTGTTTACGACGCAATTTATGAGCGCTGCAACATGTGGCAGCGGTGGGATTCGAACTTCAAGCTCCCGGCGAAATTGGAGAATAAATCCAACGCCGTTGACCGCTCAGCCCCGCTACCACAGCACACGGCGATTTCTGAAACACGTAACTGGTGATTGAAAGGTGGCTTGGTATGTAAAATAAAAAGTGGAAACAAAAGGAAATTATATTCGTGGACGGCAAACTCACTTCTGATGCAACCCACTGGATCAGAAGAAGCAACGTGTTCGCATGGCAACACTAATAAATAGATGTTTGTGAAACACACCTATTGTAAATTGAATTCATAATTTATCCCTGTTGTGTATTACAAGCAGGACGTTGGAGTAAGTCAATTGTAAACAGTGGTAAAAAATTAAGTGCGATGTGATTGTGGGCAGCAATGGAGCTTTTTATTGTTGGTATAAGTAAGAATGCAAATAGCAGAAGATGGTTTCGAGCCATCGACCGCTAGAGTTATGGGCCCAGCACGCTTCCACTGCGCCGTTTTGCTGTTGGCCGGTGTAACCTGCCGGCTGGTGTTTAGTTTCAGATGCCGCACGGTGCTGTCTGTTAGCGAGACAAATTTCAGCATCCAAGCTGTGTTCAAAGCTGCAGCATGGCCTTCAAACAGCCCAGAGACCGGGACCCCGCAGCACCCGTGTTGGCAGGCTCACATGGCTGCATAATGTCACAAGGACACTCAGTATTACTCCACCGACAATGGGACAGACACAGAGTGACACACAGCAAACTAGCAAGTGTCTTTCTGGCCAAACAAAGGGAGGGACAGAGAAAGACAATGAAGAAACCAGAGAGAGAGATAGAGAGAGAGACAGACAGACCGAATAACACGAGGGAGAGACAGAGACGGAGGGAAAACAGAGACTGCGAGAGAAACAGAGAGGGTTTGTAGACAGACAGGGAAACGGAGACTGAGATGAAGAGAGAGACTTGCATGAAGGTGCTTTCTGCTGTGTAAAGAAATTCCCGGTTGTGTAAAGATGTTCCCTGTTATATAAAGTTGTTCCCTGTTGTGTGAAGATGTTCTCTGTTGTGTAAAGATTTTCCCTGTTGTTTAGAGATTTTGTCTGCTTTGTAAAGATGTCCGATATTGAGTAATGTGTTTCCTGTTGTGTAAAGGTTCTCCGTGTTGTGTAACGGTGTTCCGTCTTGTGTGAAGGTATTCCCTGTTGTGTAAAGGCCAAGAGCACCATCTGGTGCTGGAGAGGCGGCGCTGCAGGAATGCGTTGAGAGAAAGGGACAGCCCAAGGCTGCTGCAAGTTTGCATCATTTGCAGCTTATGTTGGTGTGAATAAGCTGATTTGAAAGTTGTGTTGCAGGTTCTTGTGTTTATTGCAAGAAGTAAGTTGCTGTAAGTAAAGCAACCATACGCATTGAGCCTGAAATTTATCATAATTATAAGAGGAGAGAATAGTAGGGAATATTTGCCCTCCTAATCACAAATTCCTCAGACTAATGGCATGAAAAACACATCCGACTAACATCCTGAACACAGAGTCCAGATCCCCCCATGTTCTTTTTTTAATGTACAAAATTGAAAAAACATCTTCGTGTTATATTAATCTGATTGGAGCACAGAAGCCAATGGGAGCTGCTGTTCAACCGGCAGGTTTGGAAGAGCGAACTGGGAAACGACGGAGAGATGGTGGGTGCGACATTGACAGCAGGGCAATGATGGACCAGATGAAATTCTGCAATCAGATCTGTCTGCCAATAACAACTGAAGGAAAAGGTGACATAATACTGAACAAAACCGCCATGCCTGTCACGGTTTACGGCTGTTAGTCAAGCAACGAAATTTACGAATGCCGCAATATCTTGCAGCGGTGGGTTTCGAACTCTCGCACCCCGAAAAAACTGGAGCCTTAATCCAGCACCTTAGACCGCTCGGCCACGCTACCACAGCAATGCTCAGTGGAATCTGAAACTAGTGACTGGTGATTGAAAAGTGGCTTGGTCTTCGAAGTAAAAGGGGACACAAAAGGAAATTAAATTCGTGATCGGCAAACTCTCTTCTGATGCAACCCAGTAGATCAGAAGAAGTTACCTGTTCACAGGGCAACACTGATAAATAGATCTTTGTTGGAAAACACCCTTTGTAAATTTAATTAATAATTTATCCCTGTTGTGTATTGCAAGCAGGAAGTTGTTGCAAGTAAAGTGTGATAAAATCAGTGCGATTTGATTGTGTGTAGCAAAAGGGGTTTTTATTGTTGGTGTAAATAAGAATGCTAATAGCAGAGAGTGGTTTTGATCCATCGATTTCTGTATTACGAGCCCAGCACGCTTCCGCTGCGTCACTCTGCTATCGGCTGGTGCAGAATGCCGGCTGGTGCTTAGCTTCCGATGCCCCACGGTGCTGTGTGTTAGCGAGACAAATTTCAGCATCCAGGCTGTGTTGAAAGCTACAGCATGGCCGTCAAACAGCCCAGAGACCCGGACCCCGCAGCACCCGTGTTGGCAGGCTCACATGGCTGCGTAATTTCACAAGGACACTCAGTATTACTCCACCGACAATGGGACAGACACAAAATGACACACAGAAAACTAGCAAGGGTCTTTCTCGCCACACAAAGGGAGGGATAGAGAAATACACTGAATAAACAAGAGAGAGAGAGAGAGAGAGACAGACCGAATAACACAAGGGAGAGACAGAGACTGAGGGAAATCCGAGACTTCGAGAGAAACAGAGAGGGTTTGTAGACAGACAGGGAAACGGGGACTGAGATGAGGAGATAGACTTGCATGAAGGTGCTTTCTGCTGTGTAAAGAAATTCCCTGTTGTGTAAAGATGTTCCCCGTTATATAAAGTTGTTCACTTTTGCGTAAAGATGTTATCTGTTGTGTTAAGGTTTTCCCTGTTGTTTAGAGATGTTGTCTGCTTTGTAAAGATGTCCGATATTGAGTAATGTGTTTCCTGTTGTGTAAAGTTTCTCCGTGTTGTGCAACGGTGTTCCGTCTTGTGTGAAGGTATTCCTTGTTGTGTAAAGGCCAAGACCACCATCTGGTGCTGGAGAGGCGGCGCTGCAGGAATGCGTTGAGAGAAAGGGGAAGGCCAAGGCTGCTCCAAGTTTGCAGCATTTGCAGCTAATATTGTCGCGAATAAACTTATTTGAAAGTTGTGTGGAAGGTTCTTGTGTTTACTGAAGAAGGAAGTTGCTGTAAGTAAAGCGTAAAGTGTGATCAATAAAACCTGACGCATTGAGCCTGAAATGTATCATAATTATAAGAGGAGAGAACAATAGGAAAAGTTTGCCCAGCGAATAAAACTTCCTCAGACTAATGGTATGAAAAACACATCTGACTCACATCCTGAAGTCAGAGTCCAGATCCCACCCACCCTTTTTTTTACAGAATGGATCTTCTCTTAACCATGTCTTAATGTAACTTTCACTGCCTGGATAGGTTAGATTGAACAAAAGATACTCGTGTTACATTAATCGGATTGGAGCACAGGAGCAAATGGGAGGAGCTGTTGAACCGGCAAGATTGGAAGGGCGAACGGGGAAACGACGGAGAGATGGTGGGTGCGAGTTTGACAGCAATGGAGGGCGCGGTCGGTAGATTGTAAGAAATGGAAGAAACAAAATTGTAAAAGTGGTGCATATCTGAATAAGTGAGAGGCAGCAGGTGTGGAGACGAGTGAGTGAACGAGCTGAATTCAGTTGGTTGAGTGGCGGTGTTTGTAGTGTTCGGGACGGTGTTCAGGCCAGTTATGGACCAGAGGAAATTCTGCAATCAGATCGATCTGCCAATAACAACTGAAGGAAAAGGTGACATAATACTGAACAAGACCGACACCGCTGCACGGTTTACGGCTGTTGTCCAAGCGACGAAATTTGCAATATCGGGTTGCGGTGGGATTCGCACTCTCGCATCCCGAAAAAACTAGACGTTTAATCCAGCGCATTAGACCGCTCGGCCACGCTACCACATCAAAACTATCTGGAATCTGAAACTAGTGACTGGTGATTGAAAAGTGGCTTGGTCTTGTAAGTAAAAGGGGAAACAAAAGGAAATTAAATTCGTGATCGTCAACTCTCTTCTGATGCAACCCACTAGATCAGAAGAAGCTACCTGTTCACAGGGCAACACTGATAAATAGATCTTTGTTGGAAAACACCCTTTGTAAATTTAATTAATAATTTATCCCTGTTGTGTATTGCAAGCAGGAAGTTGTTGTAAGTAAAGTGTGATAAAATCAGTGCGATTTGATTGTGTGTAGCAAAAGAGGTTTTTATTGTTGGTGTAAATAAGAATGCTGATAGTAGAGGATAGTTTTGATCCATCGATCTTTGGGTTGCGGGCCCAGCACGCCTCCGCTGCGCCACTCTGCTATCGGTTGGTGCAGACTGCCGTCTGGTGCTTAGCTTCCGATGCCCCACGGTGCTGTGTGTTAGCGAGACAAATTTCAGCATCCAGGCTATGTTGAAAGCTACAGCATGGCCGTCAAACAGCCCAGAGACCCGGACCCCGCAGCACCCGTGTTGGCAGGCTCACATGGCTGCGTAATTTCACAAGGACACTCAGTATTACTCCACCGACAATGGGACAGACACAAAATGACACACAGAAAACTAGCAAGTGTCTTTCTCGCCACACAAATGGAGGCATAGAGAAATACACTAAATAAACAAGAGAGAGAGAGAGAGAGAGACAGACCGAATAACACAAGGGAGAGACAGAGACTGAGGGAAATCCGAGACTTCGAGAGAAACAGAGAGGGTTTGTAGACAGGGAAACGGGGACTGAGATGAGGAGATAGACTTGCATGAAGGTGCTTTCTGCTGTGTAAAGAAATTCCCTGTTGTGTAAAGATGTTCCCCGTTATATAAAGTTGTTCACTGTTGCGTAAAGATGTTCTCTGTTGTGTTAAGGTTTTCCCTGTTATTTAGAGATGTTGTCTGCTTTGTAAAGATGTCCGATATTGAGTAATGTGTTTCCTGTTGTGTAAAGGTTCTCCGTGTTGTGCAACGGTGTTCCGTCTTGTGTGAAGGTATTCCTTGTTGTGTAAAGGCCTAAGACCACCATCAGGTGCTGGAGAGGCGGCGCTGCAGGAATGCGTTGAGAGAAAGGGGAAGGCCAAGGCTGCTCCAAGTTTGCAGCATTTGCAGCTAATATTGTCGCGAACAAAGTTATTTGAAAGTTGTGTGGAAGGTTCTTGTGTTTACTGAAGAAGGAAGTTGCTGTAAGTAAAGCGTAAAGTGTGATCAATAAAACCTGACGCATTGAGCCTGAAATGTATCACAATTATAAGAGGAGAGAACAATAGGAAAAGTTTGCCCAGCGAATCACAACTTCCTCAGACTAATGGTATGAAAATCACATCTGACTCACATCCTGAAGTCAGAGTCCAGATCCCACCCACCCTTTTTATTACAGAATGGATCTTCTCTTAACCATGTCTTAATGTAACTTTCACTGTCTGGATAGGTTAGATTGAACAAAAGATACTCGTGTTACATTAATCGGATTGGAGCACAGGAGCAAATGGGAGGGGCTGTTGAACCGGCAAGGTTGGAAGGGCGAACGGGGAAACGACGGAGAGATGGTGGGTGCGAGATTGACAGCAATGGGGGGCGCGGTCGACAGGTTGCAAAAAATGGAAATAACAAAATTGTAAAAGTGGTGCATATCCGAATAAGTGAGAGGCAGCAGGTGTGGAGACGAGTGAGTGAACGAGCTGAATTCAGTTGGTTGAGTGGCGGTGTTTGTAGTGTTCGGGAAGGTGTTCAGGCCAATTATGGACCAGAGGAAATTGTGCAATCAGATCTGTCTGCCAATAACAACTGAAGGAAAAGGTGACATAATACTGAACAAGACCGACACCCCTGCACGGTTTACGGCTGTTGTCCAAGTGACGAAATTTGCGAATGCTGCAATATCGGGCAGCGGTGGAACGCGCACCCTCGCATCCCGAAAAAACTGGACGTTTAATCCAGCGCATTAGACCATGGCCACGCTACCACATCACTACTCTGCGGAATCTGAAACTAGTGACTGGTGATTGAAAAGTGGCTTGGTCTTGTAAGTAAAAGGGGAAACAAAAGGAAATTAAATTCGTGATCGTCAACTCTCTTCTGATGCAACCCACTAGATCAGAAGAAGCTACCTGTTCACAGGGCAACACTAATAAATAGATCTTTGTTGGAACACACCCATTGTAAATTTAATTAATAATTTATCCCTGTTGTGTATTGCAAGCAGGAAGTTGGTGTAAGTAAAGTGTGATTTGATTGTGTGTAGCAATAGAGGTTTTTATTGTTGGTGTAAATAAGAATGCAAATAGCAGAGAATGGATTTCGATCCTTCGACATCTGGGTTATGGGCCCAGCACGTTTCCGCGGTGCCGCTCGGCTGTCGACTGGTGCAGGATCCCGGCTGGTGTTTAAGTTCCGATGCCTCACGGTGCTGTCTGTTAGCGAGACAAATTTAAGCATCCAGGCTGTGTTGTACGATATAGCATAGCCGTCAAACAGCCCAGAGACCCGGACCCCGCCACACCGTGTTGGCAGGCTCACATGGCTGCATAATGTCACAAGGACACTCAGTATTACTCCACCGACAATGGGACAGTCACAAAATGACACACAGCAAACCAGCAAGGGTCTTTCTGGCCACACAATGGGAGGGACTGAGAAAGACACTGAAGAAACCAGAGAGAGAGAGAGAGACAGACAGACCGAATAACACGAGGGAGAGACAGAGACTGAGGGAAAACCGAGACTGCGAGAGAAACAGAGAGTGAGGTAGGCAGACAGGGAAACGGGGACTGAGATGAAGAGGGACTTGCATGAAGGTGCTTTCTGCTGTGTAAAGAAATTCCCGGTTGTGTAAAGATGTTCCCTGTTATATAAAGTTGTTCCCTTTTGTTTAAAGATGTTCTATGTTGTGTAAAGGTTTTCCCTGTTGTTTAGAGATGTTGTCTGCTTTGTAAAGATATCCCATATTGAGTAATGTGTTTCCTGTTGTGTAAAGGTTCTCCGTGTTGTGTAAGCTGTGTTTTTATGCATCTCTCCACTTCACCTGACGAAGGAGCAGTGCTCCGAAAGCTTGTGATTTCAAATAAATCTGTTGGACTATAACCTGGTGTTGTGTGAATTCTTACATTTGTCCACCCAAGTCCAACTCCGGCATCTCCACACCGGGGGTCATAGTCTAAGGATAAGGGGTAAGCCATTTAGGACAGAAATGAGGAGGAATTTCTTCACCCAGGGAGTGGTGAACCTGTGGAATTCTCTGCCACAGAGGGCGGTGGAGGCCAGTTCATTAAATATATTCAAGATAGATTTGGATATATTTCTTGAGGCTAAAGGGATCAAGGGATATGGGGAGAAGGCAGGGACAGGGTACTGAATTTGGATGATTAGCCATGATCTCATTGAATGGCGGAGCAGACTCGAAGGGCCGAATGGCCCACTCCTGCTCCTATCCTCTATGTTTCTATGCTTCTATGACAGGCATGCAGTGACACAAAGACAGTGACAGAGAGAAGGAGACAGAGACAGATAGCCAGAGGGACAAAGAGACCACGACAGAGGGAGACAGAGGGAGACAGAGAGTGACAGAGAGTGACAGAGAGTGACAGAGAGTGAAAGAGAGTGACAGCCAGAGAGCGTCAGAAAATGGCCAGCCGATAGCCAGAAGAGAGACAGAGAGACAGAGACAGCAAGACAGAGAGGCAGAAACAGAGAGACAGAGAGATAGAGAGACACAGACAGAGACAGACAAATCCAGGGACCGGTACAAACAAGTGAAAGTGGCAGCCAGAGAAGCAGAGGCTGACATACAGAGACAGACAGAGACAGGCATGAAGATACACAAAGGCAGAGACAGAGAGAAGGAGACTGATAGATAGAGAGATACAGGAAGAGAGACAGAGATAGACAGAGACAGACAGAGAAACTGAAAGAGAGAGACAGAGAGAAACAGAGAGAGACAGAGAGAGACAGAGAAGACTGAGAGAGAGAGAGAGACAGACAGAGAGAGAGAGAGAGATGGAGAGAGAGAGAGGTGGTCAGAGAGAGAGATGGAGAGAGAGAGATGGAGAGAGAGAAAAGGAGAGAGAGAGACAGACATGTAGACAGAGACAGACACACAAACTTAGAGACAGATACAATCAAAGTGTAAGAGGCAAACTTACAGAGACAGACAACAGTCCGACAGACAGACAGTCAGAGACAAACAAAAACAGATTCACATAGTCACAGAGGCTCAGAAATACAGAAACACAGAAACAGAGAGAGAGACAGGCAGACAGAGAGACAGCGACATACAGACAGACAAACAGACAGACAGAGGCAGGCAGACAGAGATATACAGACAGAGAGAAAGAAAGAGAGACAAAGAAAGACAGAGACAGAGAGCTAGTAAGACAGGCAGGCAGAGAGGCAGAAAGAGAGACAGGCAGAGAGAGAGAGACAGGCAGACAGACAGAGAGACAGGCAGACAGAGAGACAGGCAGGCAGAGACATGCAGAGGCAGAGAGATGGAGAGACAGAGAGACATACAGACAGAGACAGGCACAGAGACACAGACAGCCAGAGACAGACAGAGACAGAGAGACAGAGAGAAACAGAGAAAAACAGAGACACAGAGACACAGATATAGAGAGACAGATACAGGGAGGCAGAGATAAACAAACAGACAGAGAGACAGGCAGACAGTCATACAAAATCAGGCTGACAGACAGAGACAGACACAGTTAGAAACCTACAGACTGACAGATAGAAACAGAAACAGACACACTTAGAGACAAATACAAACAGAGTGAAAGAAGCAGCCTGAGAGAGAGAGACAGACAGAGAGACACATAGGCACACAGATGGAAGACAGACACACAAAGTGTGGAAGACAGACTGAGAGGCAAACAGCGATTTAAAGGGAGAGGCAGACAGAGACACAGAAAAACAGAGTGAGACAGACCGAGAAACAGTCAGAGGTTGACATTGAGAGGGAGATCAGACAGAGATATACAGAGAGATAGAGACAGACTGGCAGATAGTGACAGAGGCATACACGCAATACTGAGACTGACAATGACAGAACATGCAGAGTGTGACAGACAGACAAGGACATACAGAGACAGTCATACAGAGACAAATTGAGTCAGACTCAGACAGAAGAGACTGATAGAAACAATCTCACAGAGACAGAGAGAGCAGAGAGAGAAAGAGCGATAATCAGACAGACATACAGATGGAAATAGACAGACATAGAGAGAGACAGGCAGGCAGAGAGACAGACAGACATCAGATATACAGAGACCCAGGGAGAAAAATCCTCTGACTGACTGTGTCAGACATAGGTAGACAGAGAGTCAGAGACAGTCAGACAAAGACCTACAGACAAGACAATGACGAAGACAGACAGAGGCACAGTCAGCAACAGAAAGTGAGAGAGAGAGACAGAGAGAGAGAGACAGAGAGTGAGACAGGGAGAGAGAGTCAGAGAGAGAGTCAGAGAGCCAGAGAGAGTTAGAGAGGGCCAGAGAGGGCCCGCGAGGGCCATCGAGGGCCATCGAGGGCCAGAGAGGGCCAGAGAATGTCAGAGAGAGACAGCGAGCGACAGCAGATGGGCAGAAGATGGGAAGAAGAGGGGCAGGAGACAGAGACAGAAACAGACAGTCAGCCAACGTCAGACAGACAGAGACCGATATACAAACACAGATAGATGAATATAGGGATAGAGACAGTCGGAGACAAACAATGCCAAAGACAGAGAGACAGAGAGATAGAGCCAGAGAAACATAGACAGAGAGACAGAGCCAGAGAGCCAGAAATCCAGAGCCAGAGAGATAGAGCGGCAGAGAGAGGCAGAGAGAGACAGAGAGAGGCAGAAAGAGGCAGAGAGAGACACAGAGAGACACAGCGAGAGACAGAAAGACACAGAGAGAGACAGGGTGAGAAAGGGTGAGACAGGGTGAGACAGGGAGAGAGACAGAGTGCGACAGGGAGAGAGACAGACAGGGTGAGACAGAGAGACAGACAGACAGGTTGAGATATAGAGAGAGACAGACAGGGTGAGACAGAGAGAGAGACAGACAGAGTGAGACAGAGGGACAGACAGGGTGAGACGGACTCAGAGAAAAACAGAGACAGAGCAGGTAGACATGAACAGACATACAGTGACATACAAACAGAGATAGAGACAGAGGGAGAGAGGCAGAGAGCGTAATTGAAAAACAGATTGAATGAGACAGAGACATACAGACAAACTATACCAGACAGAGACAGACAGACAAAATCAGACAGAGAAAAAAACAGACGGACATAGATAGACAGAGACAGACAAACTATGGTGGACAGACAGAGTCTGACATACAAAGACAACAAAGAGACATAGAGTGTCAGACATAAAGAGACAGACACATGGAAACATGCATCCAGAGACAGACACACCGAGACAGGCATCCGGAGACAGAGACAGATGTAGATGGAGAAGGAGAGATACAGACACAGAAGGACAGAGAGAGAGAAAGTGAGGACAGAGAGAGAGTGACAAAGACAGAGACAGCGAGAGTCAGATAGAGATACAGACAGGGAAAAAAACAGAGAGACAGGCAGCAGTAGAGAGACAGAGAGAGATGGAAACAAAGAAAAAAACCTCGACGGAGACACAGACAGATAGACGGAGACACAGTCAGACAGAAAGGAACAGACAGGTGAATCTGGTGTCATTAACGTATATGTAAGAGCTGGTGCCATATCTGCCGCTGGAAGCTTCAACGGGAGGCATGTAGAAGAGGAATAAATGAGGGCTAGGATAGATCCTTGGGATTCTTCACAGGGAATAGTGCTTCGGAGGGTGGGGGAGGGGAGAGAAGCCATTGCTGGAGATTCTCTGGCTCCAATCAGATAGGTAAACGTGGATACGAGAAGCGGAAGTCCCACCAAATGGTCAATGCAAGAGGAATGAAGAGGCGACTGATTGGAGGAGAGGACCTTGTGTCTGCAGCTGGTAAATGCCTGATTCAGGGTTTGAGGGCCAGATGGGCAAAGGTATTGAGAGAGGCCAGCGATATTATGGTGGTGGAGGAACGGCCAGATATGATGGAGAGGGTATGAGGCAGGATTGTCATGTCAGTTACGTATAGGGATCAGAGGTCACAAACGTAATATGCAGCCTGAGATAACAGCGAGAAAGGCGGATGGAATCGGTGACCTGCGTATGGAGATTGTGTTGTAGCCAAAGATAATGGCTTTGGTCTTTCCAATGTTTAATTGGAGAAAATAGCAGACCCTGCAAAAGAGTCTGATAATGCAGAGGGAGTGAAGGGTGGAGAGAGATGGTGGAGAGCTGGAGCTGGGTGTTGTCAGCAGACATGTGGAGTAATGGAGGGTGGAGAGAGATGGTGGAGAGCTGGAGCTGGGTGTTGTCAGCAGACAGGTGGAGTAGTGGAGCGTGGAGAGAGATGGTGGAGAGCTGGAGCTGGGTGTTGTCAGCAGACATGCGGAGTAGTGGAGGGTGGAGAGAGATGGTGGAGAGCTGGAGCTGGGTGTTGTCAGCAGACATGTGGAGTAGTGGAGGGTGGAGAGAGATGGTGGAGAGCTGGAGCTGTGTGTTGTCAGCAGACATGTGGAGTAGTGGAGGGTGGAGAGAGATGGTGGAGAGCAGGAGCTGGGTGTTGTCAGCAGACATGTGGAGTAGTGGAGGGTGGAGAGAGATGGTGGAGAGCTGGAGCTGAGTGTTGTCAGCAGACATGTGGAGTAGTGGAGGGTGGAGAGAGATGGTGGAGAGCTGGAGCTGGGTGTTGTCAGCAGACATGTGGAGTAGTGGAGGGTGGAGAGAGATGGTGGAGAGCTGGAGCTGGGTGTTGTCAGCAGACATGTGGAGTAGTGGAGGGTGGAGAGAGATGGTGGAGAGCTGGAGCTGGGCGTTGTCAGTAGACATGTGGAGTAGTGGAGGGTGGAGAGAGATGGTGGAGAGCTGGAGCTGGGTGTTGTCAGCAGACATGTGGAGTAGTGGAGGATGGAGGGAGATGGTGGAGAGCTGGAGCTGGGTGTTGTCAGCAGAAATGTGGAGTAGTGGAGGGTGGAGAGAGAGGGTGGAGAGCTGGAGCTGGGTGTTGTCAGCAGACATGTGCTGTAGTGGAGGGTGGTGACAGATGTCGGAGAGCTGGAGCTGGGTGTTGTCAGCAGACATGTGGAGTAGTGGAGGGTGGAGAGAGATGGTGGAGAGCTGGAGCTGGTTGTTGTCAGCAGACATGTGGAGTAGTGTAGGGTGGAGAGAGATGGTGGAGAGCTGGAGCTGGGTGTTGTCAGCAGACATGTGGAGTAGTGGATGGTGGAGAGAGATGGTGGAGAACTGGAGCTGGGTGATGTCAGCAGACATGTGGAGTAGTGGAGGGAGGGGAGAGATGGTGGAGAGCTGGAGCTGGGTGTTGTCAGCAGACATGTGGAGTAGTGGATGGTGGAGAGAGATGTTGGAGAGCTGGAGCTGGGTGTTGTCAGCAGACATGTGGAGTAGTGGAGGATGGAGAGAGATAGTGGAGAGCTGGAGCTGGGTGTTGTCAGCAGACAGGTGGAGTAGTGGAGGGTGGAGAGAGATAGTGGAGAGCTGGAGCTGGGTGTTGTCAGCAGACATGTGGAGTAGTGCAGGGTGGGGAGAGATAGTGGAGAGCTGGAGCTGGGTGTTGTCAGCAGTCATGTGGAGTAGTGGAGGGTGGAGAGAGATGGTGAAGAGCTGGAGCTGGGTGTTGTCAGCAGACATGTGGAGTAGTGGAGGGTGGAGAGAGATGGTGGGGAGCTGGAGCTGGGTGTTGTCAGCAGACATGTGGAAGCTGACCCCATGTCTGTAGATGATATCACAAAGGGCAGCATGTAGATGAGGAAGAGGAGGGACAAGAATGGAAAGTTCAGAGACTCGAGAAAGAACGGTGCTGGTGTGGGAAGAGAAGTCATTGCTGGAGGTGCTCTGGCTGCCATCAGATCAGTAAGACTGGAACCAAGTGAGGGCAGTCCCACCGAAAGAGGCCAGTGACAGAGGCGTGGAGAGATCACAGGTGGGTTTACTGCAATGTTGGAGGAGAGGGTGGAGAGGGCGAGGGGTGAAGCCATGGAGGGATATAACCCAAGGGTAAGAATTTTTAATTTAATACTTTGGCGGATTGAGAGACACGGAGGCTCAGTGAGGGAGAAGGTGATGGGCGAAAGGAACTTGTGGAGGGCTGCACATGGACAGCAGAGTTTAGGATCAGTTGACATTGTTGGAAGGTGGAGGTTGGGTGACCTGCCTGAGTGAACTGGATGAATGGAGTCAGGAGGTGGGACAGTTCTAATGTTACTGGAACCGTTAACCTATGTAGAATAAAAAGGTAAACATCTGCAGTAAAATAGCGGAGAGAGGAATGTCAATGGGGCTCGTTCAATGATCGCCCCCTAATATCACCCACGGTAATTTCTGGGATCCTATCCTGAAACATGCCCTTTAACTGTCCCTGTCTCAGAGAAAGCAACACATTTCAACGGGGAAACTGCAGGGACAGAGAGAAACGTGGCTGTTTCTGTTCCTTGATTCAATGTACACTGCGGAGAAATCGGTAAAATGTATAACTCAATTGGCAGGTGTTATCATGGTCGATACAAATACATGAAAACTGTAAATGAAGCCGTTCATTATCGTTGGATCGGTCCTGTATGAGCCCAGCTTTCAGTCTTATTCCCGAAAGAGCTCTGATTAAGATAATGTCCTGAACTTTGAGATATTTGTGTTTTATTCAACACATGATTTACATCGGTGTCAAAGGTCCTGATGTAATGTGTTTGTTCAAGTGACTGGAACTAAGAGCAATGCTCAGAGGTATAACCTGTCAGTGTCAGTGGAGACTTATCCCCAGTATAAATCAGGGCCCAATGGAATGGATCAGCTCAGAGTGCCTGCCGGAGCTTTGGGTTCCACTTCAACAGAAGTCGCTGCTTCTCACAGAAATGGGCAATCCAGTAATCTTTCAGATACAAGACATTTACTTTCCTGTTATTGCAGCTGTTGGAGTTACTGGTAAGTGGGTATCTCAGCTGTCAATAGCATAAATGTCTGTTAATTGTGCTGTAGAGCTTGGAAATGTTTAACTCGGTGAATGTTTTCCACAGCCGGCTGTTCTGTTCCAGCAGGTGCTTGATGGGATGTCCTCAGTCTCTGCCCTTGTGGTCTTGCAGGAGTTTTATTATATCTGTAATAGTCGTTGTGGATCCACCCTGACATTGTTACTGGATCATTTTCTGTACTGAATGTACTGGAATCAGGTTTATCAGGAGTCTGGGCTCAGAGCAGGTATCAGACCATCAGGAGCTGTTGTGCAATTTATGTTGTGGCACTCACCTGTCCTCGAATATTTTTTCATAAATGTGCTTTCATTGATTGAAAATGAGACAGCTCACGGTCTCGGTGTCCTCCCTCCCAGTAACATGGTTCAGATTATCTTGGATTTAAATGTGTGATTGATTATCACTGTTGTAAAATATTATTTCACTGTGTGTGTATCTGACGCCGCTTCAGAGGTCTGGCGACTGAATTACATTTGTTGCTGGCGCTTTCACATCTCCTTCTCTACTTCAGTGTGGGTGGATTCACTTGGTGACACTGGACTTCAGTGTAAAATGAAATGTTTTGAGGTTATATTGTAACAGTTTGCACTGTACCTGTTGGAATCAGGAGCCCTTATGGAGATTATAATTAGCAGCGGTGATTTTGGTGTTCTGTTAATTGAACAATCGCGTCATCTAACGCTGGACTTTATAATTACAGCAGAAGGAACTTAAATTATTGTCAGCTCTTTCTGGAAGAGATATTCGGTTCTGCTTATTGTATGCACTGCAGATCAATGTAGGTGATCAGGTGAAGACTTGGGTGATCTGTAGGAACACCAACCTATTCAAAGAAGCCTAGATGCAGGGACCGAGTGCAATGTACCCAAGTTTTCTGAAGGTACAAAGCTAGGTGGGACAGTAAGCTGTGAGGAGAATACAAAGAGTCTGCAAAGGGATATAGATAGACAAAGTGAGTCGGCCGTAAGGTGGGAGATGGAGTATAATGTCAGGAAATGTGAGGTTTTTCCACTTTGGTAGCAAGAATAGAAAAACGGAATTTTTTTAAATGGTGAGAAACTTTCCAGTGTTGGTGTTCAGAGAGATTTGGGTCTCCCCGTGCAAGAAACACAGAAAGCTAGCACACAGGTAGAGCAAGCAATAAGGAAGGGTAATGGCATATTGTCCTTTATTGCAAGGGGGTTGGAGTATAGGAGTAAGGAAGTCTTGCTACAATTGTACAGGGCCTTGGTGAGACCACACCTGGAGTACTGGGCACAGTTTTGGTCTCCTTATCTAAGGAAGGATATACTTTCCTTGGAGGCGGTGCAACGAAGGTTCACTAGATTGATTCCTGGGATGAGAGGGCTGTCCTATGAGGAGATTGTGTAGAATGGGCTGATACTCTCTGGAGTTTCGAAGAATCAGAGGTGCTCGCATTGAAACATGCAACATTCTGAAGGGGATTGACAGGGTAGATGCTGAGAGGTTGGTTCCCCCTGGCTGGAGTGTCTAAAACCAGGGCGCATATTCTCAGGATAAGTGGTCGGCCATTTAAGACCGAGGTGAGGAGGAATTTCTTCACTCAGATGGTTGTGAATCTTTGGAATTCTCTGCCACAGCGGGTTTTGAATGCTGAGTTTATGAGTATATTCCAGGCTGAGATAGATAGATTTTTGGCCGCTAGGGGAATCAAGGGATATGGAGATCGGGCGGGAAAGTGGACTTGACTTCAATGATCAGCCATGATGTTAATGAATGGCGGAGCAGGCTCGAGGGCCGTAAGACCTACTCCTGCTCTTACTTCTTATGTTCTTATGTTGAAGAGATCACCAGCCCTGCCCCTAACTGTGGCCATTTTGCTGTTGTCACTTCCTGACGGCAGTGGTCATTATTCATGTGGCCACCAGGCCCGAACCCCCCCCCCCCCCCGCGCCCCACAGCGACCAAATTGATAATGTCACCTCCTGGTAGTGGTGGCCATTTTTCATATGGTACCCAGCCCCACCCACTACTGCCATTTTGATGATGGCACATCCTGGCGGAGGTGGCCATTTTTCAGCTCAGATCCTGTCAAACTGCTAATTTGTCTCCAATCTGATCAGTAATTTCTCTGCTTCCTTTCATTTCTCTTACACTTAACCTGGTGGCGATTGTGATCCTGTCCCGAGGAAAGTGCGGTCTCTCCAAATGTATCACTCGCTACCTGGTGGGAATGGCCGTGGCCGATCTCCTGGCCGTCATCACTGATCCCATATTGAGGCAGATTGGTTGGAGTTATTTAACAGGTTCATTCCTCTTCATTACTCCCGTGTGTAGACTCATTACCTTCCTGGTGTTTGCAACCACAGAGGTTTCTGTCTGGCTCACAGTCGCTTTCACCTTTGATCGATTTGTGGCCATTTGTTGGGAGAAGCTGAAAACAAAATATTGCACCGAGAAAACGGCC
Organism: Somniosus microcephalus; assembly: GCF_052327205.1. Taxonomy (NCBI): domain Eukaryota; kingdom Metazoa; phylum Chordata; class Chondrichthyes; order Squaliformes; family Somniosidae; genus Somniosus; species Somniosus microcephalus. The sequence goes on along the minus strand of NW_028225187.1, from coordinate 4,868,988 downwards.
ACTGTGGTTATCGGAACAGTGAGTGTGCTGGGCTTTTTAGAGTCTGTCCCCTGGTACTTTACATATGAACCTGTCTATATAATTGATAATGTTCCCTGGCATTGTGTCACTAAACCGAGCTTCGACACTTCCCCCTCGTGGGCCGCGTTTGATTTGTTTCACCGAATTTTAACCCCTTGTATCCCGTTCTTTCTGATTTTGATGCTCAATGTTCTGACGGTCATACGTATTTTAGCGGCCAGTAGAGTCCGCAGGGGACTCCGGGGCTGCAGCGCTGGAGAGAATCACAAGGACCCAGAGATGGAGAACCGAAAGAAATCCATCGTTATACTCTTCAGTATAACCGGCAGTTTTATATTGTAATGGGTGACCAGGTTGTATTTGTCATCTATCAGCGAATGACAGATATTAGTCCTTCCTCCGCCACTGACCCTCTTTATATCACAGACCACACAGCAGCAATGCTTCAGGTTCTCAGTTCCTGCACCAACACGTGTATTTACGCTGTGACCCAGACTAAGTTCAGAGAGGAGCTGAAGAACGCGCTGAAAAACCGACTCAATCTAATTGTTAAATTAGTTAAATCATAGAAAGAGCTGAAGGGTTTGCAGCACCAGAACTGCAGTACTTTTCATCCCCCATCTCATGCACTACACACTTGACAGACAGTCCATTTGACATTAGCAGCACCGAGCCCCGAGATGATTTATATCTCATTTTGATGTCAGATTTTATTGAAAATCCCACCTATTGAGGCGGGTCACCTTTGCAGACGACACATGAATTGTTTCTCCAAAGGGCGGCGCTAAATAGCTCAGCTGGACTTCAACTGAGAAAGCTGCTGTTAACCCGCGGACAGAATGACAGAGGAAGGCAGAGAAAATACCAAAAGCTGCTGTTAACCCGCGGACAGAATGACAGAGGAAGGCAGAGAAAATACCAAAAGCTGCTGTTCACCCGCGGACAGAATGACAGAGGAAGGCAGAGAAAATACCAAAAGCTGCTGTTAACCCGCGGACAGAATGACAGAGGAAGGCAGAGAAAATACCAAAAGCTGCTGTTCACCCGCGGACAGAATGACAGAGGAAGGCAGAGAAAATACCAAAAGCTACTGTTCACCCACGGACAGAATGACAGAGGAAGGCAGAGAAAATACCAAAAGCTGCTGTTCACCCGTGGACAGAATGACAGAGGAAGGCAGAGAAAATACCAAAAGCGACAGACAGTAGCTGAATAGCAAAAAGGAGCAGAAGTAAAATAGAAATAAGAAGGGGCAGAGGCACAATAACGTGACAAGCTCATAAATGCACAAAGAAGCAGAGATTGAAACATGTAGAGTCAGAAAAAGACAGCGACATCCATGAAGAGCAAATGGATAGAGAGAAAGAGGCAGAAAGTGAGAGAAAGAGAGAAAGAAAGAAAGAAAGAAAAAAGGAAGGTAAGAAAGAAAGAAGGAAGGAACGACAGAAAGACAGCTGCCTTGAACCTAATTATGGGAATACCCACCCTAAACTTCTCTGCATCTCTAGCACTCTCTGCTTCTTAAAACCATCCTCTTTCACCAAGCTTTTGGACATCTGTCCTGATATCTCCTTCTGTGACTCGGTGTTATAAAGTGTTTTATTGAAATCGCTCTTGTTAAACTCCTTGGGGCATTTTACTACGTTAAATGCGCTATATAAATGTAACTTGTTGTTGGGGGAAGGATAGAAACATATACACGGAAAATCAAGAAAGAGGTGGACAAGTCTTGGTCCACAATACAATACTTTCTTTAATTTGCATTCATACAGCCTCTTTTATTTCGACATATCTCCAAACACTTCATACATTGAATGATACAATGAATTGTGGTGCCAGTTATGTAGCTAATGTCTTAATGGATAAAGAATAGCAATATACTTTGGCTACCAGACATGTCTTCCTTTTTCCTCAACCGAGGATTCCCCTCTACCGTGATTGACATGGCCCTTGACCATGTCCATTCTATTTCCCGCACGTTTGCTCTCACCCCTGCCCCTCCCTCCCAGAACCACGATAGAGTTCCCCTTGTCCTCACCTTTCACCCCACCAGCCTCCACATTCAACGGATCATCCTCCACCATTTCCGCCACCTCCAACGTGATCCCACTACCAAACACATCTTCCCCTCACCTCCACTTTCAGCATTCCAAAGGGACTGCTCCCTCCGTGACACCCTGGTCCAGTCCTCAATCACCCCCAACAGCCCTGCTCCTTCACCTGGCACATTCCCATGCAAGCGCAGGAGATGCAACACATGCCCTTTTACGTCCTCCCTTCCCAGTGTCCAGGGCCCCAAACACCCCTTCCAGGTGAAACAGCGATTTACTTGTACTTCTTGCAATTTAATATAATGTATTCGCTGCTCACGATGCGGTCTCCTCTACATTGGGGAGACCAAACGCAGATTGGTCGACCGCTTTGCAGAACACCTCCATTCAGTCCGTACGGGTGACCCTGAGCTTCCGGTCACCTGTCACTTTAATTCACCGCTTCACTCCCACTCTGATCTCTCTGTCCTCGGGCTATTGCATTGTTCCAATGAAGCTCAATGTAAGCTCGAGGAACAGCACCCCATCTTTCGATTGGTCACTTTGCAGCCTTCCAGACTCAACATTGAGTTCAACAATTTCAGATAATTATCCCTGCCCCCATTTTTCATGCAGTATGATGTTTGCCACTCCCATTTGCAACATTTTATCTTTCCTGCCTCTTACAAAAGTACAGGATGTTCATTCTATTCGGTCCTCCCCTCCTAACCCCCCCCCCCGCCTCTGCACCTGCTTAATATCTGTTACATCTCCAGCTTTTTCTAGTTCTGATGAAGGGTCCCAGACCTGAAACGTTAACTCTGTATCTCTCTCCACGGATGCTGCCTGGCCTGCTGAGTTTTTCCAGCATTTTCTGTTGTTATTTCAGATTTCCAGCATCCACAGTATTTTGCAATTATGACCTAATCTTGTTGCTGCTTGAAAACCAAGGATGTCGAAACGCGACTAAAGTCGCACCACAACCATCAAAAGCTCAATCATGAACGAGCTTTGGGGTAGGAGCTAGACTGCTTTAACCATCAACAATCCAAGGCAACGCAGCAGGATTCAGGAAAAAGGAACACACACACGTGTCAGTTGTATTCAATTTGATAGCGGGTTTAGCAGATATCAAGTTACATGGAATCAATGTGACAGTCGCTGAAGGATCACTGTTCTAATCATACAGTCCTCAATCTCTTACAGGTATCATAGAAAGGGGGAGTTTGCTGTAAGGAAATTGGAGACTTCTCACCTCCAATAATGGCCGAGTCCAAGAAGGAGAGGGCGAAATAAATAACAGCTCCAAACTTTAACGAAAATGAAGGAGTATTTTCTTGGATGTTGTGGTTTGAATATTACGTCCAAAAGCACACCTGGGCAGGACTTTTTGAGAAGTGTGCAGTCACCAAATTAATATCATACTTTAGTTTATGTAAGAATATGTAAAATGTATCACCAGTGTACAGGGTGGACGTCGTGAATTACTTCATACCCTGAGTTAAATGGTAGATAGGTCTGTATTATGTATTTATCCACCTAAACTCTAAAGACAAATACCGAGATGATGGGAAATTAAACTGCGAAGCCAGCTGCAGAGTTTGGCTTGTGGGAAGATTGGGGAGGTTGCCTATTCGGCCAGGCAGGATAGCACGCATAAAAGATAACATACATAAGAATTGCGTTTTCCTTCAGCGACTGTCACGTTACTTCGCTTGTTTGTGAAGCGACAACATGGTTCACTAAAAGACAAAATGGCTTACATCAAAGTCTGGTGGAACTAATTACACATATGCTTGCCCTGCAGAAGTAACATGAGCAGGTTACAAGGTCAGAATCTGTGCATTGCAGTGATGGTTTGGACAAGTAGGCCGATTGAACAAGAACTGTCATCTTATGAAAACATGTTACTGAGCCGCACCATCTGGCAGAGACAATGGACGACTGTGGCTCCAGGCTACAAGAGTAGATAAGAAGAAGGCCACGGTGATAGAGGAGTTGGAATAAGTCAAGCAAGCAACAAACATGATTAACTGCGGGATATGGGGAGAAGCATAAAAATGTCACGCGGTAGAAGCAATGGAATAATAGAGACTATGATTAATAGATTTGTACCTGCCCCTAGGGCAGGATGTGACTGATAAGATTATGTATAAGAATGTAACTCACTAAACTATCGGATCTGAGAAGGGTCTCAGAAGGTTCTCGCCAGGCCTGTGAATAAAGACCGTTTTGAACCACGGATCGAATTCTGTCAGTTATACTATAGCTAAGCGTCGACCTTGTATATCACTTGGTCCACTTGTAGCTTACATCAATCGGCATAGTCGGCAGGATTGTAGACACTGGCCGATCCCACACGAAAGTTGAGCTAGAAAGGATGAGTACATTTAAATTACCACCCATAAATTCGAAAGCTCACAACGTCATGTGAGAATCGGTAGGTCTGCGATTAAAAGCACATAGGTAGACAGACTCGAGAAAGGGGTGCAGTCTGATAAGCTGGGAAGGTGCAAAATCCACTAAGCCGAGGAGGCAGCAAAATCCTCTAAGCCACGGAGGGGGCAAAATCCTTTAGGTCGGATAGGTGGCTAAATGGCCGGTAAAGTCCTATGAATATTGAATCCTTGGGAGTCATGGGGTGATCGACATGGACAAGGATGGCTGCCTATCCCAAACACCTAGCCTGAGCCCGAATTAAGAGGACATAGTCCCACGTGATGGCCAGGATCATGTAGATGTAGGGAACTAAACACACAACAGAATCGTGATCCCGTGATGAGTGAGTGCGCAAATTAATTGTGTGTGGGTGAATGATAGAGTGACATAAGAACCATTGAGAAGTAGGTCAGAAGTTATATAGAATGCCTCAAAAGGATGCAGAGATAGAGGAGGAGGGACTATCCCCTTGGGGAGATCCTGACTCCATCACTCACTATTTAGCGGACAAAGATCAAAAACTTATCGAAACTATGAAAAAAAAGGGTGGGATCCCGAAGACAGTGCAGAGAGCCAAAGGGATTGGTGGAGAGGACAAACCAAAGATAAAGAGGGAAAAGGGTGAATGGGGAATCTTAGTTTGTTACCAGAAACAACGTAAGGAATTGAAACTGAAGGAAGAGATAAAGAAGTAAAAAGATATAATTTGCAGGGTAACGAATCTGAAAACTCAGCAAAGGAAAAGGAAAAAACACGGATTTGGAAAGCCAGGCAAAGCTGCTGAGTCACTGATTTAAAATGGGGGAAAAAAAAGAGCGACTTAAATATTTACCGACATGGAAGTTATTAACGTCTGTGCCGAGACAAATAAAACCCAAGATTGCTGAGTGAAAGGAACCTTAAACAAATGCTGGAATTTCAGTTTGTATGCAAGTGTGTGTTAAAGTGTGACATTTTTCCTGACTGAACTTTTTAGAAGTTACTGTATTTCATTGTCTGAAAGTCTGTCTTTAAATGAAAGATTCTGTTATGAGTGTTTTAGCTCCACCCACTTCTCTATTAAAAACGTTTAAAACTTTTGTCTTGTCTTGGATTTTGGAAGTTTTAAGACTGCGTGAATAAGATTGTGCCCCCAGAATTGAAAAAAACTACTGCAATTTAAGTTAAGCTGGTGTGTAAAAAACTGAGAAGAACAAAAAAAGTTTGATTAACAAAAGATTAAATTTCAGTCGAAGATTTAACCTTGGAGTTGCGGTTGCTATGGTGAAAACTTCTAAAGCAGTTTGATTTGCTTAAATGTGAAAAACTAATTTTTCTCCAGCTATATTCAATGTTTTTTTTACAGTAGTTTGGAAAGACATCTGAAGAAAGGACAATAAGAAATATGACGTAATTTACTGTTTTCTGCAAGAATGTGCTATTTTGTTTTGTTTTATCTGTTCACTGTTTTACAAAAGATAAGCTTCAGCCTTGAAGTTACAGTTGTCAATGTGCCTGGAAGAAAATGAATTTGAATATTTACAATGCATACGTGATTGCTTCTTTGTTAAAAATGGTTTCTTTCTTTCTTTTCCAAGTGATACTGATTGGTAAAATAAAATTGATCTGGATCAAATTGGAGTTATGAGGATAATTAAACTATTAATACCAGACTTTCATTGTGGCCAGGGTGAAATTCGAATTGGTATAAATTGGTGTAGTCCGAATTGAATAAGATAACTCCAGTTTGCAAGAACATCCGATATTGGCAGGTCCCGCTACAATACTTAATTGACTATGGTACTGGAAACCCTACAGAATGTGGGACTAAAGATGAACTCTGGAAAGATACAGGTAGGGAAGGATGGAGTAATCTACCTAGGATACAAAGTATAATAAATTAAAACACACAAGAAGATTACTGACCAACACCAACAGGGCAATGCATGGGCAGCCAGGGCAGTCAAGCGGGCAGCTGAGAAAGGGAATCTGACCAATGAAGCCCAAGTGTTCGTGTTTAGTTAAAGTGTGAAAACACAACTGTCTATTTCGATCAGGAAAGTTTTCTTTAATTTATGTGAAGTGACGCAATTGCGTGCAGCTGAAAATGTTTCGCTCCAGCTTCTTAAAAATCTGCAAAGGAGTTAACCCTTTCCACAGACAGCTGTTTAAGTTCACCAAGCAACAACTTTAGTATGAACTTTAAAGATATTGGACATTATTAAATTTAAGTTTCTTAATTTTAAGCTGGTATTGCCCCAGTGACAGAAGGAACATTATGATCTGATAAATTAACCCCTTAGGCTCTAAGAAGAGTCACAATGGATTATCTTCTTTCTTTTGTTATATGGAAGTTATCTTGTAAACTTATTGCTGCAACACCTCAAACGGCAGGAAGGCTGCTTGGGAGGCTGTCCTGTTAGCCAAAGATAAATCTATACAGATAGTTAGACATGAGCCAGAACCCCACATCTATGATGGGAATGGAAGGAGAGGAACACTGTTGCACCTGTGAAGAGGAACTAGAATATGCAGACAGGATCAAGAAATTACCTTTGACGGAAACGGACTTACAGATATATGTGGATGGGTCTCCTAAATATGTTAACGGAACACCACAAACAGGTTGGGCTGTGGTGATGGGAAACGGCACCATCCAGAGGGAAGGAAGACTACCAGGGGATAGTTCAGCACAAGGTGCCGAGTTAACGGCATTGACAGAGGCATTAAAATTAGCAGCAGGAAAACGGGTGAATATCTATACCAATAGTCGCTATGTTAATGGCATAGTTCATGCTTATATGGCTGCCTGGAGTAGATGGGGTACATCGCCTGGGGGGCAAACACTTACTGCATGAGGGCTTAGTAAAGAGATTGGTAGCCACCTCGGGGCTAAGCACGGAAACGGCGGTAGTGCAGGTAAAATACCACCAGCGGGGGAATTCCCCCACAGAGAAGGGAAACAGAGCCGCCGATCCTGCAGCCAGAAATGTGGTACAGCTACAGATTGCAGCGGTAAACAAGAGTGAAACAGAACCAGAAATGCAAATAGACATAGCCGCTATTATTGCATTACCAGAGGATATAGACATAATTACATAAGGAAGTCTCCTAGGAGGAGAAGCAGCTGTGGGAACGAAGGGGTGCAAGAGAAAGGGCGGGGGGAATATGGAGGAAAGAGCAGCAAATATGTACACCAAGCTGTATACAACAAGAATGGATGAAAATGTACCATGCTAGACAACACACAGATATATCCAATATGTTAAACAACCTCCAGCGATGAAACAAGCTGTGGGCAGATTCTTTAGACACTGCCGCATATGTGCACAGCATAACATAGGGTAACCTGTCAATGTAAAGTGTGCACATCAGCCAAGACCAGGAGGCCCATGGGAGAAGTTGCAGATGGACTTTACTGGACCTCTACCAAAATCAAAGGGAAAAATATACTGCTTGGTAATAATAGATCAATTTAGTAGATGGGTTGAATCATTCGCCACTAGAGATTGTACAGAAACAACAATAGCACGAATAATGGCAGAGCAGGTAGTACCACGATGGGGCTCCCGCTGCAGATTGATTCAGACCAGGGAACACATTTTACAGGGAAGGTTATAAAGGAAACATGCGCATTATTAGGTATCAGACAAAGGTTCCACACACCATACCACCCTCAGAGTTCAAGGATGGTGGAAAGGATGAATCGAACTTTCAAATTATCCTTAGATAAAGCAATAGAAGACACAGGAAAGGGATGGGCGGAGTTACTCCCGAGTATACTGGTGAGGCTTAGGGCAACCACGAATAGAACTACGGGGCTGACATCTTTTGAACTAATGACCGGACGAACAATGACACTGCCGGAAGGAGACACTACCGGGTGTGAGGATGCAGGGCCCCTGAAGGATAGAACTAGGAGATTTAATAAAAAATTGTGTACGCAATTACACGCTCTCAGAAATGAGGCCAGAGACCAACAGATTATATGAGATCTAGAACAGCATACACGGGACGACCAGAAGGAGGTTCCAGTAATAGGTAGCAAGGTAATGGCAAAACTAATCCCTGACAAACCAGGGTTAGCACCTAGATGGTCAGGACCCTACGAGGTATTGATGAACATGCGCTTGTATATACGAGTCTGGAACAGGTAAAGGAAGGTGGAAACTTCGAAACATAGAAACATAGAAGATAGAAGCAGGAGTAGGCCATTCGGCCCCTCGAGCCTGTTCCACCATTCAATGCGATCATGGCTGATCATCCAAATCCCTGCTTTCTCCCCATAACCCTTGATCCCTTTAGCCTTAAGAAATATATCTAACTCCTTCTTGAATATATTTAATGCATTGGCCTCTACTGCCTTCTGTGGTAGAGAATTCCACAGGTTCATCACTCTCTGGGTGAAGAAATTCCTCCTCATTTCTGTCGTAAATGGCTTACTCCTTATCGTTAGACTGTGACCCCTGGTTCTGAACTCCCCGACCATCGGGAACATCCTTCCAGTATCTAGTTTGTCTCGTCCTGATCGAATTTTATAACTTTCAATGAGATCGCCTCTCATTCTTCTAAACTCCAGCGAGTATAAGCCCAATCGACCAAATCTCTCCTCATACGTCATTCCTGCCATCCGAGGTACCAGCCTGGTGAATCTTCGCTGAACTCCTTCCATGGCAAGAACATCCTTCCTCAGATAAGGCGACCAAAACTGCACACAATACTCAAGATGTGGTCTCACCAAGGCCCTGTACAACTGCAGCAAGACATCCTTGTTACTGTTCTCAAAACCTCTCGCTACACAGGCCAACATACCATTTGCCTCCTTAACCACCTGCTGCACCTGCATGCTTACCTTCAGCGATTAGTGCACAAGGACACCTAGGTCTCGTTGCACTTCCCCTTCTCACAATCTATTGCCATTCAGATAATAATCTGCCTTCCTGTTTTTGCAACCCAAAGTGGATAACCTCACATTTATCCACGTTATATTGCATCTGCCATGATTCTGCCCAATCACCGACACTGTCCAAATCATCCTGGAGCTTCTCTGCATCCTCCTCACAGCACACACGCCCAACCAGCTTTGTGTCATCTGCAAACTTCGAGATATTACATCTAGTGCCCTTGTATAGATCATTAATATATATTGTGAATAGCTGGGGTCCAAGGACCGATCCCTGCAGTACCCCACTAGTCACTGCCTGCCACTCAGAAAAAGACCCGTTTATTCCAACTCTTTGCTTTCTGTCTGCCAACCAGTTCTCTATCCAAGTCAATACCTTGCCCCCAATCCCATGTGCCTTATCTTTACACGCTAATCTCTTATGCGGGACCTTATCCAAAGCCTCCTGAATGTCCAAATACACAACATCCGCTGGTTCTCGCTTATTTGTTTTACCAGTTGCATCCTCAAAAAATTCCAATAGATTAGTCAAGCTCGATTATCCTTTTGTAAATCCATGTTGACTTTGTCCGATCCTGTCACTGTTTTCCAAGTGCTCTTCTATTACATCGTTTATAATGGACTCTAGCATTTTCCCCACTACCGATGTCAGGCTTACCAGTCTGTAATTCCCTGTTTTCTCCCTACCACTTTTTTGAATAATTGAATAATTGTAAAATTAGCTACCCTCCAATCCATGTGTTCTGTTCCAGAAGCTATCGAATGTTGGAAGATGATCAGCAATGCATCGACTATTTCTAGGGCCACTTCCTTAAGAACCTAGGAAGTAGGTTATCAGGCCCTGGGGATTTATCGGCATTCAATCCCGTCAATTTCCCTTACGCCATTTCCCTACAAATACTGATTTCTTTCGGTTCCTCCCTTTCATCAGACCCTATGTTCCCGACATCTCTGGGATGTTATTTTTGTCCTTCTTTGTGAAGACAGAACCAAAATATGTTTTTAATTTGTCTTCCATTTCTTTGTTCCCCATTATAAATTCCCCTGATTCTGACTGCAAGTGACCTACTGGAAGCACTGGACTCAGTTACAGGTATATAACAAGGACAATGATTAAGCCAGAGATGGTGCCTTTTGAGGAGAGTGAGGAATATGCTAGAATGTATAAAGAATGGAAGGGGATTAACTTCATATATCAATGATAGGGCTGTGCGTGATTTTAATATTATACACCGTGGTTTGCATCTTCAAGTATATCTGGAAACAGAGCCATAGACCAATAAATGAACAAGATGTCCAACATCTCGAACTGACAAAGCAATTAAGAATAGAATAATTCTAACCAGCTTATGATGACTGGCCCCTTTGTCTATCATTACAGGAACGATAAACTCGTAGAAAGATGAAGTGGAACATCATTTGCGCGCTCATAGGGATTTTATGCCTAATTATAAGCGCTGAGTCTGTTGGGAATAAAGAGGGAGAGAGGCGCTGTCCAGCAGGATTTACAGTATGAAGTAACGAAATCTGTACATAAAATCAGAGTGGTAGGAGGACCAGATATGGTGACGGAGGATACAGGCTACCACCGGAGTGTTTGGTTAAGATGAGCACCGGACAATGGGGCACATGTTTAATTGGCACTTTCTGTGTGAAAAACATCCCGCCATCATCCACAACCCCACTACCTTGCCCGTCAATGGAAAAAGTAGCATGAGGGGGTTCAATCATAAGAAAAACACAAGATGAGGTGTATTTTAGTGCAACACATAGAGTTATTTAGCTTGCCATTAATATGTGTACTTTTGAGATGCCCGTGATGTGTAACAAGCATTCAAAAGAATTATGGAACTCCCTGTGGGTAAAACAATCAGGGGGTCCACAGGGAAAATCTATCTTACAAAGACGTAAGAAACGGGGAATATTTGAAATGGCTGGAGCAGGGTATGCGTCCAGGTTAGCAACAGTTAATAGTTTTGACTTAGAAGGAGTAAACGAAGGAGTAGAGGAACCAGAAGCAAAAATGGACAAGTTACTAAAACAAGCCACCGGAAATAGCCAGCAAAGGCACTGGAAGGAAAACAAATGACAACAAAATTGTTCGGGTGGAAGGGATAGTAGCCTACTATGAAAAAACAATTAATAGATTTATTGATCAGATCAGCAATACATCACGCAAAACCCATAAGGAATTGATATGTGCAAAGTATGGCTCATGGCTATGGTCGAATGCTCAGCATAACATGAAGCAAATAAATAATGGACAAATCCCTGACTGGATTACTAATGAGGATCTGGAAACTTGGATTGACACAAATAAAAGCCTATGCAAAGGGCGTAAAATGGGACAAGTATACAGGGTAGGCAATTGTCTGACCCAATGGACTAAGGTGATTGGCTTTGTACTAGCCATCCCACAACTCCCAGAAGAGGGACAGCCCCTATGCGACGTGATTAACATAGGAGAGATTCAAAGGGAGAGTTTGGTTAAATATCATGATGTCCCTACCAAGGCAATTTGGAAAAGGGATGAAGATAATAACCAGAAGAATGGAACCTTAAGGGGGTGTTAATGGACGGGTGCCACCATAATGGAAGGACACGGGTGCGTACACACACCCCCACCGAAGGAGACACAGCTGAGTGCGGATTTACGAAAACCACCAATTTCACCCTTGAGCTACACCCACGAGGGATACACCGGACAACGGTAGCAACGAGGAACAATGGGCCATTTTGTGTCACCACAACTGAACAGAAATATGAATATCAAGATCTGACTTGTCGCATTCCCCAACCAAACTTTTGTTTCTATCCAAAGATATCTACACAGATAGGGCACCAATATATACACCCACCAAGACCACAGCAAGGGAAAACCTGGTCGCTTGATAATATGGGACTTAATAAAGAGGTTGAAACTTATGTCACATCAGAGCCCAAGGCAATTCCTAAGTTAGAGGAAGAAAAAGCTTGGAAGAAATTAGAGCAGGAAACGAAGGAAATTTTAAAGTATTATCATTAAATAGAAGAAGACGTAAAGAAACAACAAAAAGACATTAGTAAAACGTTAGCAGAGACTCCTTGGTACAATAAGATCTGGAACTGGGGGCTAAATGTTGATATACACCCTTGGATAAGGATCATATCATACGTATTAGTAGTTGTGCAAGGTGCCGTATTAATGATCCTTTTGTTATTAATTTGTGGATATTGCCAGTGCAAAAGAACCGAAACATAGCACAAGCCATAATCTAACAAATAACGAAGGAAGGAGGGAAAGAAAGACTGTTGCTAACCACCAACAAACAAGTGGTAGGGCGTGAGAAGAATGATTATGAAAACTGTGTTTAGGATTGTGGAAGTATGAGTACTAGACACCCTTGGCGATTCAAGCAGAAAATAAAACAAGCTCTTCACCCCATTATTACATCACAGCATCACGAGAGGCCTAGGCCACTGGAGAAATACTACATTATTTAATGCTCTTGAAACCGTGAAAGCAATTTTAACCATTGGAAATATTTATTTTGCAACCCATTGAAGAAAATGCACGTCGTCTGTGCAACCATCTTCCAGTTGATGCTGCTTCCTGCTGCGATGCTTATTTAATGAACTAAGCCAGACGAGCCACAGTTCTCAACCCTGCTGGCCAAGATCGGTACATGAGAATGTTGTATCCGTGTGTTAATGCAGACACGGAATGCAGGAGTTGGTTTAACAGGTGTTTACTGGACAAAGTCTGGAGGTGAACTAACAGATACAAGACACTATACAGGCTTATATAGCCAGAGTGGCCACTACCGGCATTACAGTACACAGGGGCACTTAAAGGCACATACACCACAATTCCTCCCATTTCAGACAACCAGTACATAACATTTTAAGTAATTGTTATTAACATGTGTACAAGAACAATAATCTAAACATTTGCTGCAGTTAATCAATTATAAGTCAGTCTCTCTGGAGGCTTCCTGGCTCAGTCCGGATAACGCCTCGGTGGTGTAGTAGTTTTCGGTGGTGTAGTAGGTTCCTTTGGCAAGGTCGATTCGGCTTGAATGCCAGTGTCGGGTTCATCTGGTTCCAGTATCACCGGATCGGAGGTAGATACTATGGCTATCTCTGCTTCATCATTAGGTGTATAGAGTTGTGGTGTAGGTTGTCCCTTTTTGGATGACTCCATGATCTGGTCAGCATGGCGCCTTATTATGCTTTCTCCAATGTCCACGGTATACATCAGTGATCCTAGTCGTGTGCAAATATTTCCAGGCTGCCATTTCTTGGTACGGTAGTCCCGGGCCAAAACGTGTTGACCTATCTGGAAGGTTCTAGTTGGCCTTTCATTCATGCCTTGAAATTGCCGGTTCTCTACGTCCCTTCTGATGTTTGGCTTGATCAAATCCAGCCGGCATCTTAGTCTATGATTGAAAAACATCATGGCGGGAGTTTGGTTTGTAACCATATGTGTTGCATTCCTGTAGGCAAACAAGAAGTTATCTACCTTATGCTGCAGATTAATGCCTTCATTACCCATAGCCTTTATGGCCTTCTTGAAGGTCTGGACAAAGCTTTCAGCCAATCCATTGGTGGCGGGATGGTATGGGGCGGATGTATTGTGCTTAACCCCATTGTTTTTTAAGAACTTTCTGAATTCTTCGGACACAAATTGTGGTCCATTATCAGAACAGATCTGTTCAGGCAGCCCATTCCTGGCAAAAATGGTCCTTAATACTGTGATGTTTTTTTCCGTGGTGGGGGAGGACATCTTTATTACCTCCAGCCACTTGGAGTGTGCGTCAACCGCGATTAAGAACATTGAGTCCATAAATGGACCAGCAAAGTCGATGTGTACCCTTTGCCATGGAGTTGAGGACCACTCCCATGGATGTAGAGGGGCTTGTGGTGGGGCGTTTTGGACCTTCTGGCATCCTAGACAGCCCTTGGTCATTGTCTCCATCGAAACCTGGCCACCACACAAACGCTCTGGCTAGGTTCTTCATTTTCACTCCACACAGATGCCCCTCGTGAAGCTCCTTTAGCACTTTATCCTGGAGTTTGGGTGGAATCACCACTCTGGATCCACACATCAAGGTTCCTCGGCACAATTACAGCTGTTCCCTTGTTTGTGAGAATGCTGGCAACAGTGGTTCGCCATGTGCTGGCCATCCCTTTACCGTTAAATCGTAGACTCGTGAGAGAGTCGGGTCATTTCTCGTTTCCTTTTCAATGGCAGAATTTGTTACTGGTAGACAATCTACTATGGTAGAGTGGAACATTTCCACTGGGTCAACTGTAGGTGCTTCTTCTACCATTGGCAACGGTAGACGCGATAAACCATCTGCATTTCAATGCTGTTTTGATCCTTTGTATTCTATGTCATATCGGTGTGCCCCTAGGAAAAGGGATCACCTCTGTTGCCTTTGTGCCGTCAAAATGGGAACGCCCTTTTTAGGGTTGACTATGGAGACGAGGGGTTGATGGTCAGTCAACAACGTAACTTTTTGTCCGTGTAGGTAATGGTTGAATTTCTTCACTCCCCATACCAGGCTGAGTGCTTCCCTGTCGATCTGGGCATAGTTACGCTCAGCTGAGTTCAATGAGCGTGATGCAAAAGCTATCGGCCGCTCTGAGCCATCAGGGAATCTATGCGATAATACCACTCCTACGCAGTAAGGGGATGCATCGCACGCCAGTCTGATTAGCAGTGATGGGTTTTAATGAGGCAAAACTTCCTTGGACGTGATCAATCCTTTACATTTATGGAAGGCACGTTTACAGTCCTCGTTCCATTCCCAAATTACTCCCATTTGTAGCAGTTCGTTAAGAGGGTGCAGAACAGTTGACAAGTTCGGTAATAATTTATGATAGTAATTTATCAACCCAGGAACGACCTTAATTGTGAGACATTTTCAGGTGCTGGGGCTTTTATGACCGCTTCAATTTTTTCAGGTGACTTATGCAACCCTTCTTCGTTAATTATGTGGCCACAATATGATATTTGTTTCTGGAAAAATTTGCACTTCGGGCGGTTTGCTCGTAGGCCCCGTTCTCTCAGCCTCGTGAGCACCTGCTCCAAATTGGCAAGGTTCTCGTTGTCGTTTTCTCCTGTTACAAGGATGTCGTCTAGGTAGCATTGAGTCCCAGGATTCCCTTGCAGGACTTGTTCCATAGCTCTTTGCCAGATAGCTGAAGCTGATGCTACTCCGAAAACCAGTCGATTGTAGTGGTACAGGCCTTTGTGTGTGTTTATTGTGAGATACTTTTGAGAGGCCTCCTCAACCTCCATCTGTTGATATGCCTGTGCCAAGTCAATTTTTGTGAAACGTTTCCCTCCGGATAGTGAGGTGAAAATATCTTCTATCCTCGGTAGAGGTTACTGTACCGTGTGAAGGACCAGGTTTACAGTCACCTTGAAGTCCCCACAGATGCGAATTTTTCTTTCTTCTTCAGATTTATCATTATTCAAAGTTTTCTTCATGACCGGGACGATGGGTGTTGCCCACTCACTCGAATCTATCATGGATAACACGCCTGTCCTTTCCAAATTCTCCAACTCTGCCTCGACTGCTGGGCGAATTGCGTATGGCACCGGCCTTGCTTTAAAAAACTTGGGAATTGCCGCATCTTCCACCTTTATTGAGGCGGTGACGCCTTTCAAGGTTCCTAGTTCCTGTTGGAACACTTCTTTGGCGTTGGCCAAGTTGTCTTTCAATCGTTCAGGTATGATGTCATCATCATTTTTTTTCTTACTGGTCACCGTCAGTGCCTGAATGGAGTGCCAGTCTAAACGTATCTTTCTGATCCATTCACGTCCCAACAGCGGTGGACCACCATTTTGCAGAACGTATAAATACAACATCTGTATTTCCTTGCCGTTGTATACAACAGGCACCCTTATTTTCCCTCTGGGGTATACTTTCTGCCCCATATATGTTTTTAAGATAATGGATGTGTCTTTCAAGGGTATATGCGGAAACAGTCGCTCGTAATCCTGTCGACTTATGACGGTCAGAGCTGATCCTGTATCCAGCTCCATTTTAACTGGGGACCCTGCTATCGTGAGGGTAACCCAAATGGTCTGGTAATCTTCTTTGGTAATTGCATTATTTAATTTGAGACAGCTTAGTCTCTTGTTTTCGGAGTCGCTATCACTCTTCTGGTCTTCGGAGCTACTGTCCGTCATCATTTGTACCTTTTTGTACTTTTCTTTATTGATTTTTTTTTTGTCAGTGTATTTTTTGTTTCCAGATCGGCATACACGTGCAATGTGTCCCATCTTTCCACATTGCCTGCATGCTCTGTCCTTGAACCAGCAGTCCCTCTGGTCATGGGTGGATCTGCCGCACCGATAACATCTCTCGAAATCCTGTGTCATTTCATGGGTGCCGAAATCCTGTGGCTTTTGCTGTATCTCTGCAGCTCATATCGCTGCTGCTTCGTATGATACAGCCATACTGAAAGCCTTGTCCAGTGTTAAATCTTTCTCAGAAAGTAGCCTTTTCTGTGTTCCTTCACTTAGGAGACCGCAGACGAATTTGTCTCGAAGAGAATCTGCCAGTCCTGCTCCGAATTGGCATTGCTTTGATAGCTTCCTTAATTTGGTGAGGTAATCAGCATTACTTTCATTCTTGTGCTGATTCCTCCTGAAGAATTTGAACCATTCTGCTTTCAGCAGCGGTGTTGGGTTTAAGTGTTCCTGTAGGGTAGCAACAATTTCCTTAAAATTCTTGTCCATTGGTTTGGCTGGAGTGATTAAGTTTCGTAACAGCCCATATTCCTTTGTGCCCATTAGATTTAGGAGTATCGATGCCTTTTTATCATCCTCTATTTCATTTGCTGTGCAATATATCTCCACTCTTTCCACATATGTGGTCCAATCCTCTACATCACTATCGAAAATAATAATATTGCCAGTCTTAGGCATCCTGAAAAAAAATGGCGCCTCCCGCGCTTTCCTTTCTTCCTTGCTGAGAAAAGAAAAATGGCGCCTCCCACGCTTTGCCGCCGCTGTTGCTGCTGACAACGCTGTTCTCCGAGGTTTTTATTTATACAAATATTTTTTATAGTCGGAGACTTGTTCCAGCCGGACTCTCTGGGACTTTCCCCTCCCTCTGCATGGTCCGAACGCCGACCTGCTTTGCAGAGCTGGCCTTCTCCCGAGTGCTCCACCCTTCGTCTCTGTTTGCCTGCGCCTTGACTGCTTGGCCCCGCTGTAGAGCCAGCCGATCGAGCCCCAGCCCGCCGCGCAGGAAGGATTATTGCAGTACCTGCCACCAGCCCGGCTAGCTGGTGATACCACAGTTTTTTCTTTTTTTTTTCTTTTATTCTTCTTCCTTCGTCTGAGGAATCGATCTCCTTGAGGTGCTGCCGAATTGCAGGTAAGTCCGTTTCCAATTCGTCACCACTGTTGTATCTGTGTGTTAATGGAGACACGGAATGCAGGACTTGGTTTACAGGTGTTTACTGGACAAACTCTGGAGGTGAACGAACAGATACAAGACACTATGCAGGCTTATATAGCCCGAGTGGCCACTACCGGCATTACAGTACACAGGGGCTCTTAAGGGCAAATACACCACAGAGAACATAAGAAATAGGAGCAGAATTTGGCCATTCGGCCCTCGAGCCTGCTCCACCATTCATTAAGATCACGGCTGATCCTCTACCTCAACTGAAGCTTCCAAACTTAGCCCCATATACCTTGATACCCGTAATGTCCAAATCCATCTCAGTTAGGAATGTACTCAATGATTAAACAGCCACTGCCCTCTGCAGTAGAGAATTCCAAATATACACAACCCTTAGAATGAAGAAATTTCTCATTATCTCTATCCAAATTGGCCGGCCCCTTATTCTGAAACACTGAATGCTAGCTCTGGGCTCCAGAGCCAGGGCAAAATGGCTCTCATTATCCGCCCAGTCAAGCCCTGAAAGAATTTATATGCTCTTCCTTCGTACAATCTGCTGATTTCATTTCACCACAGAAAACAATGTTTAACTGGATGGACACGCAGCAGGAAATAGAATGCAGCTGCAGATTTATTCTCCAACCACTTTTTCTGGCACGCAGGTGGCCGTATAAAGTGAAAAAAGCAGCACACGAGAGAAGAGGCGATTTCAATCCCTTTCGTAGTGTCGAATTGCCTCAATTTGGCCGAACACCATATGAAGCAGCAACTTGAATCAGACATTGCACTTCGTTTCAGTCTCAAAACTTAAAGCGATCACTCACCGAAAACTGCACGGAAAAACAAAAGCACACGGCCCATGCGAGTCAGTAAATCGCATTCAAATACAGCAACCAAATCATCTCGTGACAAAGATTTTGTGATTAGAAATTCATATCTCTTGCATTTGGCTGAAAACAAGAGATTGCAGGGGCTGCTCGCTTCTCGGCCGCGGCGCCAGTGACAGGAACAAGTCATCCGCTCACAGCCGAGTCCTCCAACGTACTGGAGCTGCTTGTGACGGAGCAGCTCAATCCTCAGGCCCTGATTGGACACACTCAATGGGGGCATTCTGGCGCCGCTGCATGTGATTGGTTGGTTGTTGCCACGTGATCAGGGTGCGGGCGATGCCAGGAAGCTAAAATTATCTGGCAATTGTTATTGCTTCAAGCTGGTCGGGGAGTCCAGAACCAGGTGTCACAGTCTAAGGATAAGGGGTAAGCCATTTAGGACAGAAATGAGGAGGAATTTCTTCACCCAGAGAGTGGTGAACCTGTGGAATTCTCTACCACAGAAGGCAGTAGAGGCCAATACATTAAATATATTCAAGAAGGAGTTGGATATATTTCTTAAGGCTAAAGTGATCAAGGGGTATGCGGAGAAAGCAGGGATCGAGTACTGAATTTGGATGATCTGCCATGATCGCATTGAATGGCAAAGCAGGCTCGAGTGGCCGAATGTCCTACTGCTGCTCCTATCTTCTATGTTTCTATGTTTCCGTTCTTATCCATGTAAGTGTAAAACTAATGAGAGTGTCGGAAAGGGTTTTCAGAATGGATTGTCTGAAGATGCAGGTGAGGATTTAAATGAATATTTGGCATCTGTGTTAAATATG
Source organism: Somniosus microcephalus (assembly GCF_052327205.1). Classification (NCBI taxonomy): domain Eukaryota; kingdom Metazoa; phylum Chordata; class Chondrichthyes; order Squaliformes; family Somniosidae; genus Somniosus; species Somniosus microcephalus. The sequence continues at coordinate 4,849,554 of NW_028225187.1, read as the reverse complement.
GAGAAGGACGATATAGGCATAGAAATCAGGCAGAGGTATTTTGATATACTTGAACAAATTAGTATTGAGAAGGAGGAGGTACTCGCAGTTTTATCCAGCTTCAATGTGGTTAATCCCCAGTCCCAGACGAGTAGTATCCCAGTTTGCTGTTTGAGGCTAGGGAGCAGATTGCATGGGTTCGGAAACCAATTTTCAGAAACTCTCTGGCCACAAGGCAGGTGCCAGAGGACTGCGGGACAGCTAACATTGTACCATTATTCAAGAAGGGTAGTAGGGTTAAACCAGGGAATTAGAGTCCAGTGAGTCTAACACCAGTGGTAGGGAAAATATTTGAAAACATTCTGAGGGACAGAATTAGTCTCCACTTGAAGAGGCAACGATTAATCAAGGGTAGTCAGCATGGCTTTGTCAGGGGGAGATCATATCTAACCAATTTGATATAATTGTTCGAGGGGGTGACGAGGTGTGTGGATGAGTGTAGTGTAGTTGCTATAGTCTACATGGACTTCAGTAAGGCTTTTGACAAAGTCCCACATGGGAGACTGGTCAAGAAGGTAAGAGCCCCTATGATCCAGGGCAATTTGGCACATTGGATCCAAAATTGGCTTAGTGGCAGCAGGCAGAGTATGATGGCCGAAAATTGCTTTTGTGACTGGAAGTCTGTGTCCATTGGTGTACCGCAGGGATCTGTGTAAGTTCCTTTGCTGTTGTAGTGTACATTAATGATTTAGATATGAAGGTAGGAGGTATGATCGTTAAGTTTACAGATGAGACGAAACTTGTTGGAGTGGTACATAGCGAGGATGGAAGCCGCTGGCTACAGAACGATATAAACGGGATGTTTAGGTGGGCAGAACAGTGGCAAATTGAATTTAAGCCTGAAAATTGCGAGGTGATGCATATTTGGAGGACTAAGAAGGCAATGTAACACAGAAAGAATGGTAGGACCCTAGGAAGGACAGACGATCAGAAGGACGATGCATGTCATCTACCACTGAGCTACATCCACAACTGATGCTTTGCTGTAATGTAGTACAGAAGACCTGGCAGCATTTTCTTTCTAATCACCCTTTGCTTTCTAAGTCTGTGCTGAAGAAGCAGCACCTGATGCAACTGTGGGTGAAGAGAAGAATGTTTTGGCCTCGTCACTCCAGGAACAGAGGAAGGAGAAATGAGAAGGAAATCTTCGGGAACTATTTGGCCTCTTCGCTCTAGGAAAAAAGTAGACTGAGAGGAGAGCTGACGTAGGCCTTTAACATTTTGGAGGAGTTAAAGTCATAGAATGTTACATTATAACAGGGGCCCTTTGGCCTGTCGTGCCTGTGCCGGCTCTTTGAAAGAGCTGTCCCATTTCGTCCCACACCCCAGCGTTTTCCCCACAAGCCTGCAGACTAGTTCTCTTCAAAAACATGTCCAATTGCCTTTTGAAGTTGCTTCGAATCTGACTACCTTTTGAGGTAATGCATTCCTGCACATAACAACCGTCTGTGCGCCAATATATATTACATCTTTGACCTCTGGTTACCATTCTAATTGTCAGGAAATAGTTTTCCTACTTGACCTATCAAATCACCTCAAGTTTTTGAATATATCTATTCAGCCTCCCCTTTACCGTCTCTGCTTTAAGGAGAACAATCCCAGGTTCGCCAAACTCTCCACAAACTAAATCTCTTAACCCTGGTACCATTCTAATAAATCTCCTCTGCACCATCGCCAAGGTCTTGCCATCCTTCCCAATGTGTATGCCCATAATTGAGCATAATACCCCCGCTGAGGCTAACCAGTGTTTTAGGAAGATTTAGCATAACTTCTTTACTTTTCTTCTCTATTTCTCCATTGATAAAGCCAAGCATCCTCTGTGCTTTTTAACAGCCGTGTCCTGCCACCTTCAAAGGTTTGTGCACATACACCTCCAGGTCTTTCTGTTCATGCACCCTTTGAAATTTTACTATTTCCTTCATATTGCCTCTCCTCATTCACCCTAACAAAATATATCACGTCACACTTCTCTGCATTAACTTCCATCTGCCATGTGTTTTCCCATCCTTCTTGAAGGCGATCAGAGAGTCAGCACCCACAAAACCGGAGTGCAACGCATTCCTGCTCTCTGGAAAAGTATTACCGCCTAAAATCCAGTCTATTCCTCCCGCTGTGTCAGCTTGAGAATATATTCTTGATATATTACTCGGAATGGAGCACAGGAGCAGATGGGAGGTGCTGTTCAACCGGTAAGTTTGGAAGGGCGAACAGGGAGGCCGCGGTGAGTTGGTGGCAGCAAGGAGCAACAAAATTGTAAAAGTGGTGGAATCAGAGTTAGTGAGATAGAGCACGTGAGGAGATGTGTGAGTCAATAAATAGATGAATGTTTGAACACACCAATTGCAAATTTAATTCATTATTTATCCCTAAAGTAACATTATGAAGGAAAAGAGAGATATCTGGTCATTATCACATTGCTGCTTATGGGAGCTTGCTGTGCACAAAATGACTGCGGCATTTCCAACTTCACAACGGGAACTACACTTTAAAGAACTGCATTGGCTGTACAGCGCTTTGGGCCACTTCCAGATAAGAGAATTTAGTTCATGAATTCGAGCCAGTAGTGCTTCTCTGCCATGCGTTAGTGCCTCGGCAGGGATTCCATCTGCTCCTGAGGCCTTGCTGTTCTTCAGTTGTCAGATGGCCTTTTCAATCACATGCCGGTCTGGGGTTGAACGGAAATGTTGGCAGGTAGCATGCTGCAGGGCGGAGTTGAGCACACTCGCGTCAGAAAGTGTCTCGGTTAAGGAGATCTTCGAAGTGTTCCTTCCAGCGGGCACTGACTGCATCCCTGCCTTTGATGAGTACCTCTCTATTCTTGGCCCGCAGTGGGATAGGACCTTGTGTGCTTGGGCCATAAGTGGTCTTGACTGCGCTAAAGAATCCACGCACATCGTGGTTGTAAGAAATGGAAGAAACGATAATGTATAAGTGTTGGATATCTGAATAAGTGAGCCACAGTGGCTGTGGAGACGAGTGAGTGAACGGTCTGAATTTAGTTGGTTGGATGACGGTGTTTGTAGTGTCCGGTGCTGGATTCAGGCCAATTATGGACCAGAGGAAATTCTGCAAATCTTTTCAGCCTGTCAGTAACAACTGAATGGAAAGGATAGCATAGACATCCACGAGCAAATGGTGAAGAAGTGATATGATAATTTGCAGAACCGCTCACCCTGCACGGTTTACTGCTGTTGGTGAAGCGACGAAATGTATGACTGTTCAATTATGGGTGTACACCTTGGGAATGATGGCAAGGCCCTGGCGTGGGTGCAGAGGAGATCTACTAGAATGGTACCAGGGTTATTGGATTTATGTTATGTGGTTAATCCTACCGCTGCCAGATATTGTGGCTTTTGTAAATTTCGTCGCTAAAAGCATTAAACTGTGCAGGCTGGCCAACTTTGACACTGTTTATGCCACTCTTTAACTTTCAATGCTGACATTTCAATTCACTCACACATCTCCACACACGCTGTGTCTCACGTCCTCAGAGATTCCACCACTTGTACAATTTTGTTGCTTACATTTCTTAAAACCCATCGACCGCACCCTCCTTGCTGCCACTCTCACGCCCACCATCTCACCGCCATTTCCCCGTTCACCCTTCCAAACTTACCGGTGGAACAGCACCTCCCACTTGCGCCTGCACTCGAATCCAATCAATATAACAAGAATATATTCTCAGCGTGACACAGAGGGGGGAATAGACTGGATTTTAGGCGGTGTTACTTTTCCCAGAGAGCGTTGAGCCTCAGGAATGCTTTGCCAGTCGGTGTTGTGGGTGCTGACTCTCTGATCGCCTTCAAGAAGGATGGGAAAACACATGGCAGATGGAAGTTAATGCAAAGAAGTGTGACGTGATATATTTTGGAAGGACGAATATGGAGAGGAAATATGAAAGAAATAGTACAATTTTAAACGGGTGCATGAACAGAGAGACCTGGATGTGCTTATGCACAAATCTTTGCTGGTGGCAGGATACGATTAGAGGACTGTTAAAAAGCATATGGGATGCTTGGCTTTTTCAATAGAGCAATAGAGAAGAAAAGTAAAGAAGTTACGCTAAACCTTCTAAAAACACTAGTTAGTCTCAGCTGGAGTATTGTTTTCAATTATGGACATACACTTTGGCCAGAATTGCAAGGCCTTGAAGGGAGCGCAGAGAAGATTTACTAGGATGGTACCAGGGTTAAGGGATTTCAGTTATGTGGAGAGATTGGAGAACCTCGGATTGTTCTCCTGGAGCAGAGACGTTTAAGTGGAGGCTTAATAGAGATATTCAATAACATGAGGGGGTATGATAGAGCATGTGGGGATACTCTGACAAGTGGAATGGTAACCAGAGGTAATGGGTGTAATATATATTGGCGCACAGGCGGTTGTTAAGAGCAGGACCACTTTACCTAAAATGGCAGTGGAGTCAGATTCGACAGCAACTTCAAAAGGCAATTGGACATTTACTTGAAGATAACTCGCAGGGTGGTGGGAAGAACGCTGGGTTATTGGATGAAATTGGACAGCTCTTTCAAAGAGCTGGCACAGGCACGACAGGCCGAATGGCCCCTGTTGTGATGTAATACTTTAACCCCTCCATAATGTTAAAGGCCTATATGAGGTCTCCTCTCAGTCTACATTTTCCTTGAGGGAAGATGCACATTAATGCCGCAAGTCTTCCTTCTCATTTCCCCTTTCTCTGTTCCTGGAGTGATGAGGCCAGAATTCTTCTCTTCACCTACTTCAGCACAGTCTTGGAACACAAAGGGAGATTCGAAAAATAATACTGCCGGTCCTTCTGTCCTACATCACAGCAAAACATCTGCTGAGGCTGTAACTCAGTGATAGAGTGCATGCATGTATGAATTCTTGGGTTCAATCCCCCGCATTTCCAAATACTGTTTTTAACACCGTCATTTTCAGCAAAACGTTATTTTATGAGTTCCAGCGTCTCGGGCCTCGGTTAAACATTTCTTCCATTATTTACAATCTATCGACCGTGCCATGCTTGCTGCCACTCTCAAACCCACCATCTCTCAGCCGCTTCCCCGTTCGCCCTACCAAACTTCCCGGTTGAACAGCGGATTCCATCTGCTCCTGCACTCCAATCGGTTCAATATTACAAGAATATATTCTCAACCTGACATAGCAAGACAGTGAACTTTACATTAAGACAAGGTTAAGGGAATATTCATTCTCTATAAACAGGTGGTGAGCTGGTCTCCATGATCAGGATGAGGGTCAGACGTTGTTTAAATTCCATTAGTCTGAGGAACTTTTGATTAGGAGGGCAAATATCCCCTAATATTCTCTCCTCTTATACTAATGGTAAATTTCAATCTCAATGCGGCAGGAATAGTTCAGTTGTGAGAGCAGTAGAAGGAAGATCAAATGTGCCGGCTATGCTCTGAATTTTATTAAAACAATTGGCAACATTCTGCAATATGTCCCTATGGAAATGATTATCTTTCTTTCTACCATTTTTTATTTCTTCCCTCAAACACGATATCTTTCCTCTCACTGACATTCTGCCGACGGTTGTCATGATATTATTTGTTGTCAACTTGCAATGTTTCCCCTCATGCTCGCACGCTCTGATCAGACTTGCATTGCCTTAGTGCCTTTCAGCTCCTCAAGATGTCCCAGAGCGCTTTACAACCAATGAAGCATTTTGAAGCGAAGTTATTGTTGTAATGTTGGAAAGGCTGCAGCCTAGTTGCGCATAAAATGTCCCACAAGCAACAATGTGTCAATGATCTGTTTTATTCGTGCTGTTGATTTTGGGATAAATTATTAATTAAATTTACAATCGGTGTGTTCCAAGAAACATCGGTCTCCAGCTTATTGCAGTTCTGACGAAGTGTCTTCAACCTGAAACGTTAACACTGTTTCTCTCTCCACAGATTCTGCCTGAACTGCTGAGTATTTCCAGCATTTTCTATTTTTATTTCAGATTTCCATCATCCACAGTATTTTCCCTTTGTATCTATTTATTAATGTTCAAACATAGTAACCAAACCAGCTCGCGTCCAAGATTTTGTGACAAGCACGGGGCCGTACAAAAGGACAAAAGCAGCACAAGAGAGAAAAGGCGATTTGAATCTCATTCGTAGTGTCGAATTTCCTCAATTTGACCGAAAGCCATATGTAACAACAATTTGAATCAGAGATTGCATTTAATTTCAGTCTCAAAATGTTAAGCAATCACACACTGCAAACCGTACACAAAAAGAAAATCACAAGGCCCGTGCGAGGCACTAAGCCGCATTCAAATACAGCAAACAAATCAGTTAGCGTCAAAGATTTTGTGATTAGAAATTCATAGCTCTATCATTTGGCTGAAAACAAGAGATTGCAGGGGCTGCTCGCTTCTCGGCCGTGGCGCCAGCGACAGGAACAAGTCATCCGCTCACAGCTGAGTCCTCCAACGAACTGGAACTGCTTGTGACGGAGCAGTTCAATCCTCAGGCCCGAATTGGACACATTCAATGGGTGCGTTCTCGCGCCGCTCTATGTGATTGGTTGGTTGTTGTCACGTGATCAGGGTGCAGAGCGATGCAAGGAAGCTGAAGTTCTCTGGCTATTGTTATAGTTTCAAGCTTTCCATTCTAATCCAAGTATGTGTAAAACTGAGGAAAGTGTAGAAAAGGGTATTCAGAATGGATTATCCACTGTGGCCGATTTTCCTGCTGGATTTTAATGCAAGAACGCTGCACTTGGTATATTGGTATATAAGGGAAGCAGAAAATCCAGGCTGCCTGGCAGAAGACTGTTCGATGAAGCGATTGTTCCCATTGGAAGCAGGAAGGCAGCAGCAGTATGCTCACCACTGTTCATTTCACGGAATCAAAGACTCCATTTTTAAACAATAGATAAGTTTGCAAAAATTAAAAGCTACTCACTTTCCTGGATGGGCTCGTACCACTCAACAGTTCAGTTAACAGCCGAACGTGCTGGCCCATTGCGCCACGAAGACAGACATGACAATGCTTGCAATTGCAATTATTCCACATGAACCCATGTGATTATGTGCCAGAGCGTTCACAGCAGAAGCACCGATTTCGCAGCAAATGAGAAGCTGCATGGGTTCAATCCACCATCCAGGTAGTCGTGGCTGAGTGGTTAAGGTGATGGACTAAAAACCTATTGTAGTTTCTACGCGCAGGTTTGAATCCGGCCGATCTACGGTAACGAGGACATCGTCCCAAAGGATCCGTTTTTATTAATTTGAACTGCTGCCTTTCGGTTCCTGTGCCGAGATTCAGCTGCAATCAAACAACAATTCAAGCAGAAAGTATAACAAGCACTTCATCCCATTATTAAATCACGACATTACGAGAGGCCGAGGCCACAGGAGAAAACTACATTATTTAACGCTCTTGAAACCGTGAAAGCAATTTCAACCGTCGAAAATATTTTATTTTGCAACCCATTGAAGAAAATGCACGTCTTCTGCGCAGCCATCTTCCAGTTGATGCTGCTTCCTACTGCGATGCTTATTTAATGAACTGAGCCAGAGGAGCCACCGTTCTCAGCACCGCCAGCCAAGATCGGTACATTAGATCATAAGAAATAGGAGCAGGATTTGGCCTTGTGGCCCTCGATCCTGCTCCGCCATTCAATAAGATCATGGCTGATCCTCTACCTCAACTGAAAATTACCGACCTACCCCCATATACCTTGATTTCCGTAATGTATATATCCATCTCCGTTAGGAATGTGCTCAATGGCTGAACCACCACAGCCCTCTGCGTTAGGAAACTCCAAAGATACACAACCCTTACAATGAAGCAATTTCTCCTCATCTCAATCTTAAATGGCCGGCCCCTTATTCTGAAACTTTGACCCCTAGTTCGGGCTCCACAGCCAGGGTAAACAACATCTCAGCATCCGCCCAATCAAGCCCTGAAATAATTTATATGTTCTCCCTTCGTAGAGTCTGCTGAATTCATTTCACCACAGAAACCTATGTTTAGCTGGATGGACAACCAGCAGGAAAAACAATGCAGCCAAAGATTTATTCTCCAACCACATTCATTGAGTGTATTAGGGATGGGTTTCTTGAGCAGTATGTAACTGAACCGACCAGGGGGCAAGCAACCTTAGATTTGGTCCTGTGTAACGAGACAGGATTAATTAAAAATATCCTAGTAAAGGATTCCCTTGGAATGAGTGACCATAACATGGTTGAATTCCATATTCAATGAGAGGGTGAGAAGGTTGGATCTCAAACAAGCGTGCTAAGCTTGAATAAAGGAGACTATGAAGGTATGAGAGCGGAATTGAGTAGAGTGGATTGGGAAAATAGATTAAAGGGTAAGATGATACATGATCAGTGGTGTACATTTAAGGAGTTATTTTAAAACTTCCAAAAAATATATATTCCACTGAGAAGAAAAGGGTGTAAAGGAAAAGAGAGCCATCCGTGGCTCAGTAAAGAAATTAAGGATAGTATTCGACTAAAAACAAGGGCATATAAGGCAGCCAAATCTAGTGGGAGGATAGAGGATTGGGTAAACTTTAAAAGACAGCAAAAAATAACAAAAAGATTGATGAAGAAAGGGAAGATAGATTATGAAAGTAAATTAGCATAAAATATAAAAACAGATAGTAAGAGTTTTTATAGTTATATAAAAAGAAAAAGGGTGGCTGAAGTAAATGTTGGTCCCTTAGAGGATGAGACTGGGAAATTAATGGTGGGAAATATGGAGATGGCAAAAACGCTGAATGAACATTTTATATCAGTCTTTACAGTAGAGGACACTAAGAATATCCCAACACTGGACAAACAGGGGGCTAAAGGGGGGGAGGAGCTAAACACGATCAAAATGACTAAGGAAGTGGTACTCGGTAAAATAATGGGACACAAGGCGGATAAATCACCTGGACCTGATGGCTTACATCCAATGGTCTTGAGGGAAGTGGCGGTAGGGATTGTGGATGCATTGGTAATAATTTTCTAAAACTCCCTGGACTCGGCAAAGGTCCCAGCAGACTGGAAAACTGCTAATGTAACACCCTTATTTAAAAAGGGCTGTAGACAGAAGGCTGGAAACTATAGACCAGTTAGCCTAATATCTGTGGTAGGTAAAATTTTGGAGTCCATTATTAAGGAGACAGTAACAGGACATTTGGATAATCATAATTTAATAGGACAAAGTCAGCATGGTTTTATGAAGGGGAAGTCATGTTTGACAAATTTGCTGGAGTTCTTTGAGGAAGTAACATATAGGGTGGATAAAGGGGAACCAGTGGACGTAGTGTATTTAGACTTCCAAAAGGCATTTGACAAGGTGCCACTCAAAAGGTTATTGCTTAAGATAAAAAATCACGGGATTGGGGGTAATATTCTGGCATGGTTAGAGGATTGGCTATCTAACAGAAGGCAGAGAGGTGGGTTAAATGGTTCATTCTCAGACTGGCAATCAGTAACTAGTGGTGTTCTGCAGGGGTCAGTGCTGGGTCCCCAACTCTTTACAATCTATATTAACGATTTGGAGGAGGGGACCGAGTGTAACATATCAAAGTTTGCAGATGATACTAAGATGGGAGGGAAAGTACTGAGTGAGGAGGACATAAAAAACCTGCAAGGGGACATAGACAGGCTAAGTAAGTGGGCAGAGATTTGGCAGATGGAATACAATACTGGAAAGTGTGAGGTTATGCATTTTGGCAGGAAAAATCGTAGAGCAAGTTATTATCTTAATGGCAAGAAACTGGAAAATACCGAAGTACAAAGGGATCTGGGGGTCGTGGTGCACGAAACTCAAAAGGTTAGTATGCAGGTGCAGCAAGTGATTAAGAAGGCCAATGGAATGTTGGCTTTCATTGCTAGAGGCATAGAATATAAAAATAGGGAGGTATTGCTTCAGTTGTACAAGGTATTGGTGAGACCGCACCTGGAATATTGCGTAGAGTTTTGGCGTCCATACTTAAGAAAGGACATACTTGCTCTCGAGTCAGTACAAAGAAAGTTCACTCGGTTAATCCCGGGGATGAGGGGATGGACATATGAGGAGAGGTTGAGTAGATTGAGTCTCTACTCATTGGAGTTCAGAAGAATGAGAGGCGATTTTATTGAAACATATAAGATTGTGAAGGGGTTGGATCGGGTGGATGCAGGGAAGATGTTCCCGATGATGGGTGAAACTAGAACTAGGGGGCATAGTCTTAGAATAAGGGGCTGCTCTTTCAAAACTGAGATGAGGAGGAACTACTTAACTCAGAGGGTGATAGGTCCATGGAATATGCTGCCCCAAAAAGCTGTAGAAGCTCCATCATTACATAAATTTAAAACAGAAATAGACAGTTTCCTAGAAGTAAAGGGAATTAAGGCTGACGGGGAGCGGGCATGAATTTGAACATGAGCCTAGGTCCGGATCGGTCATGGCCCTGTGGGTAGCGGAGCGGGCCCAGGGGCCATGTAGCCTGATCGTGCTCCTATTTCGTGTGTCTAGTTCTGTTAGATTCAGGAGATGGTTCTGTGATCGTGGATTGACGGTTCGGATCAGATCAGCCATGATCTTATTGAATGGCGGAGCAGGCTCGAGGGGCCGATTGGCCTACTCCTGCTCCTATTTCTTATGTTCTTATGTTCTTATTCCCTAACGCACGCGGCCGTACAAAGGGACAAAAGCAGCACACGAGAGAAAAGACGATTTGAATCCCGTTGGTAGAGTCGAATTTCCTCAATTTGACCGAACGCCATATGATGCAACAATTTGAATCAGATATTGCTTTTAATTTCAGTCTCAAAATGTTAGCGACCACACACTGCAAACCGTACACAAAAAGAAAATCACAAGGCCCGTGCGAGGCACTTAACCGCAATCAAATACAGCAACCAAATAAGTTAGCGTCAAAGATTTTGTGATTAGAAATTCATACCTCTAGCATTTGGCTGAAAACAAGAGATTGCAGGGGCTGCTCGCTTCTCGGCCGCGGTGCCAGCGACAGGAACAAGTCATCCGCTCACAACTGAGTCCTCCAATGTACTGGAGCTGCATGTGACGGAGCAGTTCAATCCTCAGGCCCTGATTGGACAAATTCAACGGGGGCGTTCTCGCGCCGCTCTATGTGATTGGCTGGTTGTTTCACGTGATCAGGGTGTGGAGCGATGCAAGGAAGCTGCAGTTTTCTGACAATTGTTATAGTTTCAAGCTTTCCATTCTAATCCATGTACGTGTAAAATTGAGGAAATATAGAAAAGGGTTTTCAGAATGGATTATCCACTGTGGCCGATTTTCCTCCTGGATTTTAATGCAACAACGCTGCACTTGGAATATTGGTATAAGGGAAGTAGAATATCCATGCTGCCTGACAGAAGACTGATCGATGAAGTGATTGTTCCCATTGGAAACAGGATGTCGGCAGCAGTATGCTCACCACTGTTCATTTCACGGAATCAAAGACTCCATTTTTAAACAAAAGATAAGTTTGCAAAAATTAAAAGCTACTCACGTCCATGGCTGGGCTTGAACCACCAACCTTTCAGTTAACAGCCGAACGCGCTGGCCCATTGCACCACAGAGACAAGCAAAAACATGTTTGCAATCGGAATTATTCCACATTAACCCATGTGATTATGTGCCAGAGCGTTCACAGCAGAGGCACCAATTTTGCAGCAAATGAGAAGCTGCGTGGGTCCAATCCACCTTCGGGGTAGTCGTGGCCGAGTGGTTCAGGCGATGGATTAAAAATCCCCGCGCTAGTTCGAATCTTGCCGACTCACAGCAACGAGGACGTCGTCCCAAATGATCCGTTTTTACTTAATTTGAACTGCTGCCTTTCGGTTCCTGTACAGAGACTCAAAGCTGCAATCAAACAACGATTCAAGCAGAAAATACAACAAGCACTTCACCCCATTATTACATCACGACATTATGAGAGGCCGAAGCCAGAGGATAATACAACGTTATTTAACGCTCTTGAAACCGAGAAAGCAAATTTAACCGTCGAAAATATTTTATTTTGCAATCCATTGAAGAAAATGTACGTCTTCCACGCAGTATCTTCCAGTTGATGCTGCTTCCTGCTGCGATGCTTATTTATGAACGAAGCCAGACGACCCACAGTTCTCAACACCGCCGGCCACGATCGGTACATTAGATCATAAGAAATAGGAGCAGGATTTGGCCATGCGGCCCTCGATCATGCTCCGCCATTCAATAAGATCATGGCTGATCCTCTACCTCAACTGAAAATTACCGACCTACCCCCATATACCTTGATTTCCGTAATGTACATATCCATCTCCGTTAGGAATGTACTCAACGACTGAACCACCACAGCCCTCTGCGTTAGAAAACTCCAAAGATACACAACCCTTACAATGAAGCAATTTCTCCTCATCTCAATCTTAAATGGCCGGCCACTTATTCTGAAACTTTGACCACTAGTTCAGCTCCACAGCCAGGGTAAACAACCTCTCAAAATCCGCCCAGTCATGCCCTGAAAGAATTTATATGTTCTTCCTTCGTAGAGTCTGCTGAATTCATTTCAGCACAGAAAACTATGTTTAGCTGGATGGACAACCAGCAGGAAAAACAATGCAGACAAACATTTATTCTCCAACCACATTCCCTGACGCACGCGGCCGTACAAAGGGACAAAAGCAGCACACGAGAGAAAAGGCGATTTGAATCCCGTTCGTAGTGTCAAATTTCCACAATTTGACCGAGCGCCATATGAAGCAACAATTTGAATCAGATATTGCATTTAATTTCAGTCTCAAAATGTTAAGCGATCACATACTGCAAACCGTTCGCAAAAAGAAAATCACAAGGACCGTGCGAGGCACTAAACTGCATTCAAATACAGCAACCAAATCAGCTAGCGTCAAAGATTTTGTCATTAGAAATTCATACCTCCATCATTTGGCTGAAAACAAGAGATTGCAGGGGCTGCTCGCTTCTCGGCCGGGCCCCAGCAACAGGAACAAGTCATCCGCTCAAAGATGAGTCCTCCAACGTACTGGAACTGCTTGTGACGGAGCAGTTCAATACTCAGGCCCTGATTGGACACATTCAATGGGGGTGTTCTCGCGCCGCTCTACGTGATTGGTTGGTTGTTTTCACGTGATCAGGGTGCGGAGCGATGCAAGGAAGCTGAAGTTTTCTGGCAATTGCAATAGGTTCAAGCTTTCCATTCTAATCCATGAATGTGTAAACCTGAGGAAAGTGTAGAAAAGGGTTTTCAGAATGGATTATCCACTGTGGCCGATTTTCCTGCTGGGTTTTAATGCAAGAACACTGCACTTGGAATATTGGTATAAGGGAAGTAGAATATCCATGCTGCCTGGCAGAAGTCTGATCGATGAAGCGATTGTTCCCATTGGAAGCAGGAAGGCAGCAGCACTATGCTCACCACTGTTCATTTCACAGAATCAAAGACTCCATTTTTAAACAATAGATGAGTTTGCAAAAATTAAAAGTTACTCACGTCTCTGGGTGGGCTCGAACCACCAACCTTTCAGTTCACAGCCGAACGCGCTGGCCCATTGTGCCACAGAAACACACACAAAACTGCTTGCAATTGGAATTATTCCACATGAACCCATGAGATTATGTGCCAGACCGTTCACAGCCGAGGCACCGATTTCGAAGCAAATGAGAAGCTGCGTGGGTCCAAGCCGCTGTCAGGGTCGTCGTGACCGAATGGTTAAAGCGATGATACTGGAAATCCATTGAGGTTTTCCCCGCACAGGTTCGAATCCTGCTGACTACGGCACTGAGGACGTCGTCCGAAATGATCGGTTTTTACTTAATTTGAACTGCTGCCTTTCGGATCCTCTGCCGAGATACAAAGTTTCAAGCAGAAAGTATAACAAGCACTTCACCCCATTACGACATTACGAGAGGCCTAAGCCAAAGGAGAATACTACGTTATTTAACGCTCTTGAAACCATGAAAGCAATTTTAAACATAAAAAATATTTTATTTTGCAACCCATTGAAGAAAATGCACGTCTTCCACGCAGCCATCTTCCAGTTGATGCTGCTTCCTACTGCGATGCTTATTTAATGAACTAAGCCAGACGAGCCACAGTTCTCAACACCGCCGGCCTAAATCGGTACTTAGATCATAAGAAATAGGAGCAGGATTTGGCCATGCGGCCCTCGATCATGCACCGCCATTCAATAAGATCATGGCTGATCCTCTACCTCAACTGAAAATTACCGACCCAGCCCCATATACCTTGATTTCCGTAATGTACATATCCATCTCAGTTAGGAATATACTCAACGACTGAACCGCCAGAGCCCTCTGCATTAGAAAACTCCAAAGATACACAACCCTTACAATGAAGCAATTTCTCCTCATCTCAATCTTAAATGGCCGGCCCCTTATTCTGAAACGTTGACCCCTAGTTCGGGCTCCACAGCCAGGGTAAACAACCTCTCAGAATCCGCCCAGTCAAGCCATGAAAAAATTTATATGTTCTTCCTTCGGAGAGTCTGCTGAATTCATTTCACCACAAAAAACTATTTTTAGCTGGATTGACAACCAGCAGGAAAAACAATGCAGCCTAAGATTTATTCTCCAACCACATTCCTTGAGGCACGCGGCCGTACAAAGTGACAAAAGCAGCACACGAGAGAAAAGGCGATTTGAATCCCGTTCGTAGTGTCGAATTTCCTCAATTTGACCGAACGCCATATGAAGCAACAATTTGAATCAGATATTGCATTTAATTTCAGTCGCAAAATGTTAAGCGATCACACACTGCAAACCGTACGCAAAAAGAAAATCACAAGGCCCGTGCGAGGCACTAAACCGCATTCAAATACAGCAACCAAATCAGTTAGCGTCAAAGATTTTGTCGTTAGAAATTCATACCTCTAGCATTTGGCTGAAAACAAGAGATTGCACGTGCTGCTCGATTCTCGGCTGTGGCGCCAGCGACAGCAACAAGTCATCCGCTCACAGCTGAGTCCTCCAACGCACTGGAACTGCTTGTGACAGAGCAGCACAATCCTCAGGCCCTGATTGGACACATTCAATGGGGGTGTTCTCGCGCCGCTCTATGTGATTGGTTGGTTGTTGTCACGTGATCAGGGTGCAGAGCGATGCAAGGAAGCTGAAGATCTCTGGCAATTGTAATAGTTTCAAGCTTTCCATTCTAATCCATGTATGTGTAAACCTGAGGAAAGTGTAGAAAAGGGTTTTCAGAATGGGTTATCCACTGTGGCCGATTTTCCTGCTGGATTTTAATGCAAGAACGCTGCACTTGGAATATGGGTATAAGGGAAGTAGAATATCCATGATGCCTGGCAGAAGACTGATCGATGAAGCGATTGTTCCCATTGGAAGCAGGAAGGCAGCAGCAGTATGCTCACCACTGTTCATTTCACGGAATCAAAGACTCCATTTTTAAACAATAGATGAGTTTGCAAAAATTAAAATTTACTCATGTTTTTGGGTGGGCTAGAACCACCAACCTTCCAGTTAACAACCGAACGCGCTGGCCTATTGCGCCACAGAGACAGACACTGACATGTTTGCAATTGGAATTATTCCACATGAACCCATGTGATTATGTGCCAGAGCGTTCACTGCAGAGGCACCGATTTCGAAGCAAATGTGAAGCTGCGTGGGTCCAAGCCACCGTCAGGGTAGTCGTGGCCGAGTGGTTAAGGCGATGAACTAGAAATCCAGTGGGGTTTCCCCGCGCAGGTTAGAATCCTGCCGACTACGGCACAGAGGACGTCATCCCAAACGATCTGTCTTTACTTAATTTGAACTGCTGCCTTTCGGTTCGTCTGCCGAGATTCAAAGTCTCAAGCGGAAAGTATAATAAGCACTTTACAACATTACGAGCGTCCTAAGCCAAAAGAGAATACTATGTTATTTAACGCTCTTGAAATCGTCAAAGCAATTTTAACCATCGAAAATATTTTATTTTGCCACCCATTGAAGATAATGCACGCCTTCCGCGCAGCCATCTTCCAGTTGATGCTGCTTCCTACTGTGATGCTTATTTAATGAGCTAAGCCAGACGAGCCACAGTTCTCAACACCGCCGGCCTAAATCGGTACATTTGATCATAAGAAATAGGAGCAGGATTTGGCCATGCGGCCCTCGATCATGCTCCGCAATTCAGTAAGATCATGGCTGATCCTCTACCTCAACTGAAAATTACCGACCAAGCCCCATATACCTTGATTTCCGTAATGTACATATCCATCTCCGTTAGGAATGTACTCAACGATTGAACCGCCACAGCCCTCTGCATTAGAAAACTCCAAAGATACACAACCCTTACAATGAAGCAATTTCACCTCATCTCAATCTTAAATGGCCGGCCCCTTATTCTGAAACATTGACCCCTAGTTCGGGCTCCACAGCCAGGGTAAACAACCTCTCAGACTCCGCGCAGTCAAGCCATGAAAGAATTTATATGTTCTTCCTTCGTAGACTCTGCTAAATTCATTTCACCACAGAAAACTATGTTTAGCTGGATGGACAACCAGCAGGAAAAACAATGCAGCCAAAGATTTATTCTCCAACCACGTTCCCTGATGCACTTGGCCATACAAAGGGACAAAAGCAGCACACGCTGAGAGGGTCGTGGATAGCACGTTTAGTGAGTTGGTCACACTGCAGGGAAGGGTTGCACAGGAAGAAAGGAAATGGGTGACCACCAGGCGGAACAATAGAAGCAGGCAGGTAGTGCAGGAGACCCCTGTGACCATTCCCCTCTCAAACAGGTATACGATTTGGATACTCCTGAGGGGGATGACTCACGAGGGGAAGGCAGCAGCAGCCAACTTCCTGGCACTGGGGGTGCTCCTGCTGCCCAGGAAGGGAGGAAAAAGATTGGGAGAGCAATAGTCGTAGGGGATTCTATAGTAAGGGGAACAGATAGGCGTTTCTGTGGCCGTAGACGTGAATCCAGGATGGTTTGTTGCCTCCCTGGTGCCAGGGTCAAGGATGTCACTGAGCGGCTGCAGGGCATTCTGGAGGGGGAGGGTGAACAGGCAGTGGTCGTGGTCCACATTGGTAGCAACGACATAGGTAAAAAGAGGGATGAGGTCCTGCAGCAAGAATTTAGGGAACTTGGTGGAAGATTAAAGAGCAGGACCTCAAAGGTTGTAATCTCTGAATTGCTCCCGGTGCCACGTGCTAGTGAGTATAGGAATAGGAAGATAGAACAGATGAATGCGTGGCTAAAGGGATGGTGCAGCGGGGATGGCTTTAGTTTCCTGGATCACTGGGCCTGCTTCTGGGGAAGGTGGGACTTGTACATGTCGGACGGTCTACACCTGAACCAGAGGGGGACCAATATCCTTGCGGGGAGGTTTGCTAGCACTGCTGGGGGGGGTTTAAACTAACTTGGCAGGGGGATGGGATACAGAGTGGAGCTATAGTAGGGGGTGATTTGCAGCCAAATACAGAGGAAAAAACAAGTCAGCTGGGAAGGCAGAGAAAATATGTGAGGGCAAAAGGGAATATGGCAAGGCTGGAAGGCATTTATTTTAATGCAAGGAGTCTTGCAAATAAGGTGGATGAACTGAAGTTGTTGTTGAACACATGGGAGTACGATATTGTTGCTATCACGGAGACATGGTTGAGGGAGGGTCAGGACTGGCAGCTCAATATTCCGGGGTATAGAATCTTCAGGAGAGACAGAGGGGGGTGTAGAAGGGGAGGGGGTGTTGCAATATTAATTAAGGAGTCGATTACGGCTGTAAGGAGGGATGATATATTAGCGGGTTCCTCGAATGAGGACATATGGGTAGAACTTAAAAACAAAAAGGGGGCAAGCACCTTGCTGGGAGTGTACTATAGGCCCCCAAACAGTCAGGGGGAGATAGAGGAACAGATATGTAGGCAAATCTCAGACAAGTGCGAAAATAATAGGGTAATAATATTGGGGGATTTCAACTTCCCCAATATTAATTGGGATAGTCAGAGTGTGAAAGGCTTAGAGGGTGCAGAATTCTTAAAGTGCATCCAGGTGAGCTTTTTGAGCCAACTTGCAGAAAGTCCTACAAGAGAGGGGGCGGTACTGGACCTAATTCTAGGGAATGTAGCCGGGCAAGTGGTGGAAGTGTCAGTAGGAGAGCATTTTGGCGACAGTGACCATAATTAGGTGAGATTTAAGGTGGTCAAGGAAAAAGACACTGACGGCCCGGAAATAAGGGTTCTAAATTGGGGGATGGCCGATTTTAATATGAAAAGGCAGGATCTGGCCAAAATGGACTGGGAGCAGCTACTTATAGGAAAATCCACATCAAAGCAGTGGGAGGCTTTCAGAGGGGAAATAGAGAGAGTACACACCAACATGTTCCTGTAAAGGTCAAGGGTGGGACCAACAAGCAAAGGGCACCTTGGATGACAAGGGATATACAAAAATGCATTTGGAAAAAAAGGTGGGCTTTTGGCAGTTACAAAAGACTAAAGACGGAGGAAGCCCTAGAGGAGTATAAAAAGTGCAGGGGCATACTTAAAAAAGAAATTAGGAGGGCGAGGAGGGGCCATGAAATAACACTGGCGAGCAAAATAAAGGAAAATCCTAAGATGTTTTATAAGTATATTAAGGGCAAGAGGATAACCAGGGAAAGGGTAGGGCCCATTAGGGACTAAAGTGGCAATCTGTGTGTAGAGCCAGATGATGTAGGCGGGGTTTTAAATGAATTTTTGCATCTGTGTTCACTATGGAGAAAGATGATGTATACATAGAAATCGGGCAAGGGGACTGTGACATACTTGAACATATTAGCATCGAGAGGGAGGAGGTGCTAACGGTTTTAGCAGGCCAAAAAGTGGATAAATCCCCAGGCCCAGACGAGATGTATCCCAGGCTGTTGTGTGAGGCAAGGGAGGAGATTGCAGGGGCTCTGACACAAATTTTCAGAACCTCTCTGGCCACAGGGGATGTACCAGAGGACTGGAGAACAGCTAACGTAGTACCATTATTCAAGAAGGGTAGCAGGGATAAACCAGGAATTACAGGCCAGTGAGCCTAACACCTGTGGTAGGGAAATTATTGGAAAAAATTCTGAGGGACAAAATTAGTCTGCACTTGGAGAGGCAAGGATTAATCGGGGATAGTCAGCATGGCTTTGTCAAGGGTAAGTCATGTCTGACAAATCTGATTGAATTTTTCGAGGGGTTGACTAGGTGTGTGAATGAGGGAAATGCTGTGGATGTGATTTACATGGACTTCAGTAAAGCTTTTGACAAAGTCCCGCATAGGAGACTGGTCAAGAAGGTAAGAGCCCATGGGATCCAGGGTGCCTTGGCGCATTGGATCCTAAACTGGCTGAGTGGCAGGAGGCAGAGGGTGATGGTCGAAGGTTGCTTTTTTGACTGGAAGCCTGTGTCTAGTGGGGTACCTCAGGGATCGGTGCTGTGTCCCTTGATGTTTGTGATCTACTTAAATGATTTGGATGAGAATGTAAAAGGTATGATTAGTAAGTTCGCAGATGACACGAAAATTGGTGGGGTGGTAAATTGTGAGGAGGAAAGCCTCAGGCTACAGGAAGATATAAACGAGTTGGTCAGATGGGCGGAAAAGTGGCAAATGGAATTTAACCCTGAAAAGTGCGAGGTGATGCATTTTGGACGGACAAATAAGGCAAGGGAGGACACAATGAGTGGTAGGACCCTAGGAAGTACAGAGGGTCAGAGGGGCCTTGGTGTGCATGTACATAGATCCCTGAAGGCAGCGGAACAGGTCGATAAGGTGGTTAAAAAGGCATATGGGATGCTTGCCTTCATTAGCCGAGGCATAGAATATAAGAGCAGGGAGGTTATGATGGAGCTGTACAAAACGCTGGTGAGGCCACAGCTGGAGTACTGTGTGCAGTTCTGGTCGCCTCACTATAGGAAGGATGTGATTGCTTTAGAGAGGGTGCAGAGAAGATTCACCAGGATGTTACCTGGGATGGAGCGCCTCAGCTATGAAGAAAGACTAAACAGGCTGGGGTTGTTTTCATTGGAGCAAAGAAGGCTGAGGGGGGACCTGATTGAGGTGTACAAAATGATGAGGGGCATAGATAGGGTAGATAAAGAGGAACTTTTCCCCTTAGTAGGGGGGTCAATAACAAGGGGGCATCGATTCAAGGTAAGGGGCAGGATATTTAGAGGGGATTTGAGGAGCAACTTTTTCACCCAGAGGGTGGTTGGAATCTGGAACTCTCTGCCTGAAAGGGCGGTGGAGGCAGGAACCCTCACAACATTCAAGAAGCATTTGGATGAGCGCTTGAAATGCCATTGCATACAAGGCTATGGACCAAATGCTGGAAAATGGGATTAGACTGGACAGGGATTGATGGAAGGCGCAGACACGATGGGCCGAAGGGCCTCTTTCTGTGCTGTAAAACTCTATGACTCTATGGCGAGAGAAAAGGCGATTTGAATCCCGTTCTTAGTGTCGAATTTCCTCAATATGACCGAACGCCATATGAAGCAACAATTTGAATCAGATATTGCATTTAATTTCAGTCGCAAAATGTTAAGCGATCACACACTGCAAACCGTACGCAAAAAGAAAATCACAAGGCCCATGCGAGACACTAAACCGCATTCAAATACAGCAACCAATTCAGTTAGCGTCAAAGATTTTGTCATTAGAAATTCATACCTCTAGCATTTGGCTGAAAACAAGAGATTGCAGGGGCTGCTCGCTTCTCGGCCGCAGCGCCAGCGACAGCAACAAGTCATCCGCTCACAGCTGAGTCCTCCAACGTACTGGAACTGCTTGTGACAGAGCAGTACAATCCTCAGGCCCTGATTGGACACAATCAATGGGGGTGTTGTCGCGCTGCTCTATGTGATTGGTTGGCTGTTGTCACGTGATCAGGGTGCGGAGCAATGCAAGGAAGCTGAAGTTCTCTGGCAATTGTAATAGTTGCAAGCTTTCCATTCTAATCCATGTATGTGTAAACCTCAGGAAAGTGTAGAAAAGGGTTTTCAGAAAGGATTATCCACTGTGGCCGATTTTCCTGCTGGATTTTAATGCAAGAACGCTGCACTTGGAGTATTGGTATAAGGGAAGTAGAATATCCATGCTGCCTGGCAGAAGACTGATCGATGAAGCGATTGTTCCCATTGGAAGCACGAAGGCAGCAGCAGTATGCTCACCACTGTTCATTTGACGGAATCAAAGACTCCATTTTTAAACAATAGATGAGTTTGCAAAAATTAGAAGTTACTCACTTCTCGGGGTGGGCTCGAACCACCAACCTTTCAGTTAACAGCCGAACGCGCTGGCCCATTGCGCCACAGAGACTGACACAAAAAAGTTTGCAATTGGAATGATTCCACATGAACCCATGTGATTATGTGCCAGAGTGTTCACAGCAGAGGCACCGATTTCGAAGCAAATGAGAAGCTGCGTGGGTCCAAACCACTGTCAGGGTAGTCGTGGCCGAGTGGTTAAGGCGATGGACTAGAAATCCACTGGGGTTCACCCGCGCAGGTTCAGAATCCTGCCGACTACGGCACCGAGGACGTCGTCCTAAATGATCGGTTTTTACTTAATTTGCGCTGCTGCCTTTCGGTTCCTCTGCCGAGATTCAAAGTTACAATCAAACAAAGTTTCAAGCAGAAAGTATAACAAGCACTTCACCCCATTATGACATTAAGAGAGGCCTAAGCCAAAGGAGAATACTACGTTATTTAACGCTCTTGAAACCCTCAAAGCAATTTTAACCATCGATAATATTTTATTTTGCAACCCATTGAAGAAAATGCACGTCTTCCGCGCAGCCATCTTCCAGTTGATGCTGCTTCCTACTGCGGTGCTTATTTAATGAACTAAGCCAGACGAGCCACAGTTCTCAACACCGCCGGCCGAAATCGGTACATTAGATCATAAGAAATAGGAGCAGGATTTGGCCATGCGGCCCTCGATCATGCTCCGCCAATCAATAAGATCATGGCGGATCCTCTACCTCAACTGAAAATTACCGACCTAGCCCCATATACCTTGATTTCCGTAATGTACATATCCATCTCAGTTAGGAATGTACTCAATGACTGAACCACCACAGCCCTCTGCGTTAGAAAACTGCAAAGGTACACAACCCTTACAATGAAGCAATTACTCCTCATCTCAATCTTAAATGGCTGGCCCCTTATTCTGAAACTTTGACCCCTAGTTCGGGCTCCACAGCCAGGGTAAACAACCTCTCAGAATCCGCCCAGTCAAGCCATGAAAGAATTTATATGTTCTTCCTTCGTAGCGTCTGCTGAATTCATTTCACCACAGAAAACTATGTTTAGCTGGATGGACAACCAGCAGGAAAATCAATGCAGCCAAAGATTTATTCTTGAACCACTTTCCCTGAGGCACGCGGCCATACAAAGGGACAAAAGCAGCACACAAGAGAAAAGGCGATTTGAATCCCGTTCGCAGTGTCGAATTTCCTCAATTTGACCGAACGCCATATGAAGCAACAATTTGAATCAGATATTGCATTTAATTTCAGTCGCAAAATGTTAAGCGATCACACACTGCAAACCGTACGCAAAAAGAAAATCTCAAGGCCAGTGCGAGGCACTAAACCGCATTCAAATACAGCAACCAAATCAGTAAGCGTCAAAGATTTTGTCATTAGAAATTCATACCGCTAGCATTTGGCTGAAAACAAGAGATTGCAGGGGCTGCTCGCTTCTCGGCCGCGGCGCTTGCGACAGCAACAAGTCATCCGCTCACAGCTGAGTCCTCCAACGTACTGGAACTGCATGTGACAGAGCAGTTCAATCCTCTGGCCCTGATTGGATACATTCAATGGGGGTGTTCTCGCGCCACTCTATGTGATTGGTTGGTTGTTGTCATGTGATCAGGGTGCAGAGCGATGCAACGAAGCTGCAGTTCTCTGGCAATTGTAATAGTTGCAAGCTTTCCATTCTAATCCATGTATGTGTAAACCTGAGGAAAGTGTAGTAAAGGGTTTTCAGAATGGATTATCCACTGTGGCCGATTTTCCTGCTGGATTTTAATGCAAGAACGCTGCACTTGGAGTATTGGTATAAGGGATGTAGAATATCCATGCTGCCTGGCAGAAGACTGATCGATGAAGCGATTGTTCCCATTGGAAGCAGGAAGGCAGCAGCAGTATGCTCACCACTGTTCATTTCACGGAATCAAAGACTCCATTTTTAAACAATAGATGAGTTTGCAAAAATTATAAGTTACTCACGTCACTGGGTGGGCTCGAACCGCCAACCTTTCAGTTAACAGCCGAACGCACTGGCCCATTGCGCCACATTGACATACATGTAAATGTTTGCAATTGGAATTATTCCACATGAACCCATGTGATTAT
The DNA here is from genome assembly GCF_052327205.1 of Somniosus microcephalus. Classification (NCBI taxonomy): domain Eukaryota; kingdom Metazoa; phylum Chordata; class Chondrichthyes; order Squaliformes; family Somniosidae; genus Somniosus; species Somniosus microcephalus. The sequence goes on along the minus strand of NW_028225187.1, from coordinate 4,826,243 downwards.
GTGCCAGAGTGTTCACAGCAGAGGCACCGATTTCGAAGCAAATGAGACGCTGCGTGGGTCCAAACCACCGGCAGGGTAGTCGTGGCCAAGTGGTTAAGGCGATGGACTAGAAATCCATTGGGGTTTCCCCGCACAGTTTCAAATCCTGCCGACTGCGGCACCGAGAACGGCGTCCCAAATGATCGGATTTTAATTAAATTGAACTGCTGCCTTTCGGTTCCTCTGCCGAGATACAAAGTTTCAAACAGAAAGAATAACAAGCACTTCACCCCATTATGACATTACGAGAGGCCGAAGCCAAAGGAAAGTACTACGTTATTTAACGCTCTTGAAACCGTCAAAGCAATTTTAACCGTCGAAAATATTTTATTTTGCAACCCATTGAGGAAAATGCACGTCTTCCGCGCAGCCATCTTCCAGTTGATGCTGCTTCCTGCTGCGATGCTTATTCAATGAACTAAGGCAGACGAGCCACAGTTCTCAACACCGCCGGCCTAAATCGGTACATTAGTTCATAAGAAATAGGAGCAGGATTTGGCCAAGCGGCCCTCGATCATGCTCCGCCATTCAATAAGATCATGGCTGATCCTCTACCTCAACTGAAAATTACCGAACTAGCCCCATATACCTTGATTTCCGTAATGTACATATCCATCTCAGTTAGGAATGTACTCAACGACTGAACCACCACAGCCCTCTGCGTTAGAAAACTCCAACGATACACAACCCTTACAATGAAGCAATTTCTCCTCATCTCAAGCTTAAATGGCCCGCCACTTATTCTGAAACTTTGACCCCTAGTTCGGGCTCCACAGCCAGGGTAAACAACCTCTCAGAATCCGCCCAGTCAAGCCATGAAAGAATTTATATGTTCTTCCTTCGTAGCGTCTGCTGAATTCATTTCACCACAGAAAACTATGTTTAGCTGGATGGACAACCAGCAGGAAAAACAATGCAGCCAAAGATTTATTCTCCAACCACATTCCCTGAGGCACGCGGCCATACAAAGGGACAAAAGCAGCACACAAGAGAAAAGGCGATTTGAATCCCGTTCGTAGTGTCGAATTTCCTCAATTTGACCGAACGGCATATGAAGCAACAATTTGAATCAGATATTGCATTTAATTTCAGTCGCATAATGTTAAGCGATCACACACTGCAAACCGTACGCAAAAAGAAAATCACAAGGCCCGTGCGAGGCACTAAACCGCATTCAAATACAGCAACCAAATCAGTTAGCGTCAAAGATTTTGTCATTAGAAATTCATACATCTAGCATTTGGCTGAAAACAAGAGATTGCAGGAGCTGCTCGCTTCTCGGCCGCGGCGCAAGCGACAGCAACAAGTCATCCGCTCACAGCTGAGTCCTCCAACGTACTGGAACTGCATGTGACAGAGCAGTTCAATCCTCAGGCCCTGATTGGACACATTCAATGGGGGTGTTCTCGCGCCGCTCTACGTGATTGGTTGGTTGTTGTCATGTGATCAGGGTGCAGAGCGATGCAAGGAAGCTGCAGTTCTCTGGCAATTGTAATAGTTGCAAGCTTTCCATTCTAATCCATGTATGTGTAAACCTGAGGAAAGTGTAGAAAAGGGTTTTCAGAATGGATTATCCACTGTGGCCGATTTTCCTGCTGGATTTTAATGCAAGAACGCTGCACTTGGAGCATTGGCATAAGGGATGTAGAATATCCATGCTGCCTGGCAGAAGACTGATCGATGAAGCGATTGTTCCCATTGGAAACAGGAAGGCAGCAGCAGTATGCTCACCACTGTTCATTTCACGGAATCAAAGACTCCATTTTTAAACAATAGATGAGTTTGCAAAAATTAAAATTTACTCACATCTTTGGGTGGGCTCGAACCACCAACCTTTCATTTAACAGCCGAACGGGCTGGCCCATTGCACCACAGAGCCAGATATGAAAATGTTTGCAATTGGAATTATTCCACATGAACCCATGTGATTATGTGCCAGAGTGTTCACAGCAGAGGCACCGATTTCGAAGCAATTGAGAAGCTGCGTGGGTCCAAACCACCGTCAGAGTAGTCGTGGCCGAGTGGTTAAGGCAATGGATTGAAATCCATTGGGCGTTTCCCCGCACAGGTTCGAATCCTGTCGACTACGGCACCGAGGACGTCGTCCCAAATGATCGGTTTTTACTGAATTTGAACTGCTGCCTTTCGGTTCCTCTGCCGAGATTCAAAGCGACAATCAAACAAAGTTTCAAGCAGAAAGTATAACAAGCACTTCACCCCATTATGACATTACGAGAGGCCTAAGCCAAAGGAGAATACTACGTTAATTAATGCTCTTGATTGCCACCTCACACTGATCTGCAGTGAAATGCATGAACACACCACCTCACACTGATCTAAAGTGAAATTCATTCACACTCCCCCTCACACAGATCTATAGTGAAATTGATTAACTAGTCTCCTCACACTGATCTCTCGTGAAATTCATTAACACACCACCGCACACTGATCGATAGTGAAATTAATTAACCTGCCACCTCACACTGATCTACTGTTAAATTCATTAACACACACCCTCAACCTGATCTGTCGTGAAATTCATTAACAAAGCAGCTCACACTGATCGACAGTGAAATTCATTAACACACACCTCACACTGATCGATAGTGAAATTCATTAACACACCACCTCACACTGATCTGCAGTGAAATTCACTAATGCACCCCATCACACTGATATATAGTGAAATTCATTAGCACACCACCTCACACTGACCTATACTGAAATTCATTAAAACCCCATCTCACACTCACCTACAGTGAAATTCATTAACACACCACCTCACACTGAGCTATAGTGAAATTCATTAACACATCACCTCTCACTGAACTTCAGTAAAATTCATTAACACACCACCTCACACTGATCTATAGTGAAATTCATTAACACACCACCTCACACTGACGTACACTGAAATTCTTTAACACATCATCTCACACTGATCTATAGTGAAAATCATTAACACACCACCTCAAACTGATCTACAGTGAAATTCATTAACACACTCCCTCACACTGGTCTACCATGAAATTAATTAAAACACCACCTCACACTGATCTACTGTGAAATTCTTTAACACACACCCTCATCCTGATCTGTAGTAAAATTCATTAACACAGCCCTCACACTGATCTATACTGAAATGTATTAACACACCACCTCACACTGATCTGCAGTGAAATTCATTCACACACCACCTCACACTGATCTACAGTGACATTCATTAACACACCACCTCACACTGACATATTGTGAATTTGATTAACACACCACCTCACACTGATCTACAGTGAAATTCATTAACACACGACCTCACATTGATCTACAGGGAAATTCATTAACACACCCCCTCAAACTGATCTACCATGAAATTAATTAACACACCACCTCACACTGATCTAAAGTGAAATTCATTAAGTTGCCTCTTCACATTGATCTCTCGTGAAATTCATTAACACACCACCTCACACTGATCCATAGTGAAATTCATTAACCTGCCACCTCACACTGATCTAAAGTGAAATTCAATAACACACCACCTCACACTGATCTATCGTGAAATTCATTAACAAACCACCTCACGCTGATCTACACTGAAATTGATTAACACACCCCCTCACACTGTTCTACAGTGAAATTCATTAACTTGCCCACTCACACTGATCTACAGTGAAATTCATTAACACACCACCTCAAACTGATAAATAGTGAAATTCATTAACACACCACCTCACATTGACTCTACAGTGAAACTCATTAACACACCACCTCACACAGACCTACCATGAAATTCATTAACATGCCTCCTCACACTGATCTCTCGTTAAATTCATTAATACACCACCTCACACTGATCCATAGTGAAATTCATTAACCTGCCACCTCACACTGATCTACAGTGAAATTCATTAACACACCACCTCACACTGATCTATAGTGAAATTCATTAACACACCACCTCAATCTGAGCTATAGTGAAATTAATTAACACAACACCTCAAACTGACCTACAGTGAAATTCATTAACACACCACCTCACACAGAACTATAGTGAAATTCATGAACACACCCCCTCACACTGGTCTACAGTGAAATTCATTAACACACCACCTCACACTGGTCTACAGTGAAATTCATTAACACGCTTCCTCACACTGATCTCTCATGTAATATATTAACACACAATCTCACGCTGATCCATAGTGAAATTCATTAACGTGCCACCTCACACTGATCTCTCGTAAAATGCATTAATACACCACCTCACTCTGGCCTATAGTGAAATTAATTAATGTACCACATCAAAGTGATCTATAGTGAAATTCATTAACACACCACCTCACTCTGATCTACAGTGAAATTCATTAACACACCACCTCATACAGTTCTAAAGTGAAATTCATTAACACAACCCCTCACACTGATCTACAGTGTAATTCATTAACACACCACCTCACACAGATCTACAGTGAAATTCATTAACATGCCTCCTCACACTGATCTCTTGTGAAATTTATTAACACACCACCTCACACTGATGCATAGTGATATTCATTAACCTGCCACTTCGAACTGATCTCTTGTGAAATTCATTAATGCACCACGTCACACTGATCTATAGTGAAATTCATTAACACACCACCTCACATTGATGTACAATGAAATTCATTAACACACCACTTCACGCTGATCTATAGTGAAATTCATTATCACACCACCTCACACTGATCCACAGTGAAATTCTTTAACCCACCACCTCAACTGATCAACAGTGAAATTCATTAACGAGCCTCCACAGACTGATCTCTCGTGAAATTCATTAACAGACCACCTCACACTGATCGACAGTGAAATGATTTAACCCACCACCTCACACTGATCTACAGTGAAATTCATTAACTAGCCTCCTCACACTGATCTCTCGTGAAATTTATTAACACACCACCTCACACTGATGCATAGTGAAATTCATTAACCTGCCACCTCACACTGCTCTCTCGTGAAATGCATTAACATACCACCTCACTCTGACCTATAGTGAAATTCATTAATGCACCACGTCAAACTGATCTATAGTGAAATTAATTAACACACAACCTCACACTGACCTACAATGAATTTCATTAACACACCACCTCACACTGATCTACAGTGAAATTCAGTAACACAACACCTCACACTGATCTACAGTGAAATTCGTTAACATACCAACTCAAGCTGATCTATAGTGACATTCATTAACACACCACCTCACACTGATCTACAGTGAAATTCCTTAACCCACCACCTCACACTGATCTACAGTGAAATTCATTAACTCGCCTCCTCACACTGATCTCTCGTGAAATTCATTAACACACCACCGCACACTGATCGATAGTTAAATTCATTAACCTGCCACCTCAAGCTGATCTGCTATTAAATTCATTAACACACACCCTCAACCTGATCTGTAGTGAAATTCATTAAAAAAGCAGCTCACACTGATCTATAGTGAAATTCATTAACACACCCCTCACACTGATCGATAGTGAAATTCATTCACACACCACCTCACACTGATCTACAGTGAAATTCATTAACGCACCCCATCACACTGATCTTTCGTGAAATTCATTAGCACACCACCTCACACTGACCTATACTGAAATTCTTTAAAACACCATCTCACTCTCACCTACAGTGAAATTCATTAACGCACCACCTCACACTGAGCTATAGAGAAATTCATTAACACACCACCTCACACTGAACTTCAGTAAAATTCATTAACACACCACCTCACACTGATCTATAGTGAAATTCATTAACACACCACCTCACACTGATCTACGGTGAAATTCATTAACACACCACCTCAAACAGAACTAAAGTGAAATTCGTTAACACAACCCGTCACACTGATCTACAGTGAAATTCATTAACACACCACCTCACACTGATCTATAGTGAAATTCATGAGTGCACCACCTCACACTGACTCTACAGTGAAATTCATTAACACACCACCACACACAGATCTACAGTGAAATTCATTAACATGCCTCCTCACACTGATCTACAGTGAAATTTATTAACACACCACCTAACACTGATCCATAGTGAAATTCATTAACCTGCCACTTCACACTGATCTCTTGTGAAATTCATTAGCACACCACCTCACACTGACCTATAGTGAAATTCATTAACGCACCACCTCACATTGATCTACAGTGAAATTCATTAACACACCACCTCACACTGATCTATAATGAAATTCATTAACACACCACCTCTCACTGAGATACAGTGAAATTCATTAACACACCACATCACACTGATCGACAGTGAACTTCATTAACACACTACCTCACACTGATCTATCGTGAAATTAATTAACACACCACCTCTCACTGATCTATAGTGAAAGTCATTAACTCACCACCTCTCACTCATCTACAGTGAAATTCATTAACACATCACCTGACACTGATCTAGTGAAATTCATTAACACACCACCTCACACTGATCTACAGTGAAATTCATTAACTCGCCTCCTCACATTGATCTCTCGTGAATTTCATGAACACACCACCTCACACTGATACATAGTGAAATTCATTAACCTGCCACCTCACACTGATCTACAGTGGAAGTCATTAACACACCACCTCATACAGATCCATAGTGAAATTCATTAACACACCACCTCACACTGATCTACAGTGAAATTCATTAACACACCACCACACACTGATCTACAGTGACATTCATTAATACACCACCTCACACTGAGCTATTGCGAAATTCATTAACACACCACCTCACACTGATCTACAGTGAATTTTATTGACACAACACCTCACACTGATCTACAGTGAAATTCATTAACACACCACCTCACACTGTCGTATAGTGAAATTCATTGATGCACCACGTCACACTGATCTATAGTGAAATTCATTAACACACCACCTCACACTGACCTATAAAGAAATTCATTAACACACCACCTCAAATTGATATACAGTGAAATTCATTAACGCACCACCTCACACTAATCTACAGTGAACCTCATTAACACACCACCTCACACTGATCTACAGTGAAATTCATTAACACACTAACTCACACTGATCTATAGTAAAATTCATTAACTCGCCTCCTCACACTGATCTAATGTGGAATTCAATAAAACACACCCTCACACTGAGCTATAGTGAAATTCATTAACTTGCCTCCTCATATTGACCTCTCGTGAAATTCTTTAACGCACCACCTCAAACTGATCTACAGTGAAATTCATTAACACACCACCTCACGCTGATCTACTGTGAAATTCGTTAACACACCCCCTCACACTGATCTACAGTGAAATTCATTAAAACACCACCTGACACTGAACTACAGTGAAATTCATTTTCCCACCACCTCACACCGATCTACAGTGAAATTCATTTACACACTAACTCACACTGATCTATAGTAAAATTCATTAACACACCACCTCACACTGACGTACACTGAAATTCTTTAACACATCATCTCACACTGATCTACAGTGAAAATCATTAACACACCACCTCAAACTGATCTACAGTGAAATTCATTAACACACTCCCTCACACTGGTCTACCATGAAATTAATTAAAACACCACCTCACACTGATCTACTGTGAAATTCTTTAACACACACCCTCATCCTGATCTGTAGTAAAATTCATTAACACAGCCCTCACACTGATCTATACTGAAATGTATTAACACACCACCTCACACTGATCTGCAGTGAAATTCATTCACACACCACCTCACACTTATCTACAGTGACATTCATTAACACACCACCTCACACTGACATATTGTGAATTTGATTAACACACCACCTCACACTGATCTACAGTGAAATTCATTAACAGACGACCTCACACTGATCTACAGGGAAATTCATTAACACACCCCCTCAAACTGATCTACCATGAAATTAATTAACACACCACCTCACACTGATCTAAAGTGAAATTCATTAAGTTGCCTCTTCACATTGATCTCTCGTGAAATTCATTAACACACCACCTCACACTGATCCATAATGAAATTCATTAACCTGCCACCTCACACTGATCTACAGTGAAATTCATTAACACACCACCTCACACTGATCTGCAGTGAAATGCATTAACACACCACCTCACACTGATCTATCGTGAAATTCATTAACAAACCACCTCACGCTGATCTACACTGAAATTGATTAACACACCCCCTCACACTGTTCTACAGTGAAATTCATTAACTTGCCCACTCACACTGATCTACAGTGAAATTCATTAACACACCACCTCAAACTGATAAATAGTGAAATTCATTAACACACCACCTCACATTGACTCTACAGTGAAACTCATTAACACACCACCTCACACAGATCTACCGTGAAATTCATTAACATGCCTCCTCACACTGATCTCTCGTTAAATTCATTAATACACCACCTCACACTGTTCCATAGTGAAATTCATTAACCTGCCACCTCAAACTGATCTCTCGTGAAATTCATTAAAACACCACCTCACACTGACCTAAAGTGAAATTCATTAATGCAACACGTCACACTGAACTATAGTGAAATTCATTAACACACCACCTCACACTGATCTACAGTGAAATTCATTAACCCACCACCTCACACTGATCTACACTGAAATTCATTAACAAACTAACTGAAACTAATCTGCAGTAAAATTCATTAACACACCACCTCAAACTGATCTACAGTGAAATTCATTAACACACCACCTCAAACTGATCTCCCGTGAAATTCATTAACACACCACCTCACACTGATCTACAGTGCAATTCATTAACACACCACCTCACACTGATCTACAGTGACATTCATTAATACACCACCTCAAACTGACCTATTGTGAAATTCATTAACACACCACCTCACACTGATCTACAGTGAAATTTATTAACACCCCACCTCACACTGATCTATCGTGAAATTCATAAACACACCACCTCACACTGTCTTATAGTGAAATTCATTGATGCCCCACGTCACACTGAACTATAGTGAAATTCATTAACACACCACCTCGCTCTGACCTATAATGTAATTCATTAACACACCACCTCACAAAATTAAATTCAGTGAAATTCATTAACACCACACCTCACACTGATCTATAGTGAAATTCATTCACACACCATCTCACACTGATCTGTATTGAAATTCGTTAACACACCACTCACACTGATCTATCGTGAAATTTATTAACACACCAACTGACACTGATCTACAGTGAAATTCATTAACACACCACCTCACACTTATCTACAGTGACATTCATTAACACACCACCTCAAACTGACCTATTGTGAAATTAATTAACACACACCCTCAACCTGATCTGTAGTGAAATTCATTAACACACCACCTCACACTGATCGAAAGAGAAATTCATTAACACACCCCTCACACTGATCTATAGTGAAATTCATTAACACACGCCCTCACACTGACCAATAGTGAAATTCATTAACTAGCCCCCTCACACTGATCTACAGTGAAATTCATTAACACACCACCTCAAACTGATCAATAGTGAAATTCATTAACACACCACCTCACATTGACTCTACAGTGAAATTCATTAACACACCACCTCACACAGATCTACCGTGAAATTCATTAACATGCCTCCTCACACTGATCTCTCGTGAAATTCATTAACGCACCACCTCAAACTGATCCATAGTGAAATTCATTAACCTGCCACCTCAAACTGATCTCTCGTGAAATTCATTAATACACCACCTCATACTGACCTAAAGTGAAATTCATTAACACACCACCTAACACTGATCTATAGTGAAATTCATCAACACACCACCTCACACTTATCTACAGTGAAATTCATTAACACACCACCTCACACTGATCAATAGTGAAATTCATTATCACACCACCTCACAATGATCTACAGCGAAATTCATTAACACACCACCTCACGCTGATCTATAGTGAAATTCATTTACACACCAGCTCACACAGATCTACAGTGAAAATCATTAACACGCCTCCTCACTCTGATCTCTTGGGAAATTCATTAACACACAACCTCACACTGATCCATAGTGAAATATATTAACCTGCCACCTCACACTGATCTATAGTGAAATTCATTAACACAACACCTCACACTGATCTATAGTGAAATTCTTTAACACACCACCTCACACTGATCTACAGTGAAATTCATTACCACACAACCTCAAGATGAACTATAGTGAAATTCATCAACACACACTCTCAATCTGATCTGTAGTGAAATTCATTAACACACCACCTCACACTGATCGAAAGTGAAATTCATTAACACACCCCTCACACTGATCTATAGTGAAATTCATTCACACACCACCTCATACTGATCTACAGTGAAATTCATTAACGCACCCCATCACACTGATCTACAGTGAAATTCATTAATACACCACCTCACACTGATCTAAAGTGAAATTCATTAACACACCCCCTCACATTGATCTATAGTGAAATTCATTAACACAGCCCCTCAAACTGATCTATAGTGAAATTCATTAACACACCACCTCACACTGATCTATCGTGAAATTCCTTATCACACCACCTCACACTGATCTATAGTGAAATTCATTCACACACATCAACTCACGCTGATCTGCAGTGAAATTCATTAAAACACCACCTCACACAGATCTACATTAAAATTCATTAACCTGCCACCACAAACTGATCTATTGTGAAATTCAATAACAAACCACCTCACACTGATCCATAGTGAAATTCATTAACACACCACCTCACACTGATCTACAGTGAAATTTATTAACACACCACCTCACACTGATCTATAGTGAAATTCATGAACGCACCACCTCACACTGCCTTATTTTGAAATTCATTGATGCACCACGTCACACTGATCTATAGTGAAATTCATTAACACACCACCTCACTCTGACCTATAACGAAATTCATTAGCACACCAACTCACACTGATATACAGTGAAATTCATTAACACACCACCTCACACTGATGGACAGTGAACCTCATTAACACACCTCCTCACACCGATCTATTGTGAAATTCATTAATACTCCACTTCACACTGACCTGTAGTGAAATTCATTAACACACCACCTCAAACTGACCTACAGTGAAATTCATTAACACACCACCTCACACTGATCTACAGCGAAATTCATTAACACCCCACCTCACACTGATCTATAGTGAAATTCATTAACACACCACCTCATACTGATCTACAGTGAAATTCATTAACACACCACCTTACACTGATCTACAGTGAAATTCATTAACACACCACCTCACACTGATCTACGATGAAATGTATTAACACACCACCCCACACTGATCTACACTGAAATTCATTAACACACCACCTCACACTGATCTATAGTGAAATTCATCAACACACCACCTCACACAGATCTATAGTGAAATTCATTAACACACCCCCTCACATTGATCTCTCGTGAAATTCTTTAACACCACCTCACACTGATCCATAGTGAAATTCGTTAACCTGCCACTTCACACTGATCTGCAGTGAAATTCTTTAACACAGCAACTCACACTGATCTGCAGTGAAATGCATTAACACACCACCTCACACTGATCTATAGTGAAATTCATCAACACATAGCTCACACTGATCTACAGTGAAATTCATTAACACACCCCCTCACACTGATCTACAGAGAAATTCATTAACACACCACCTCACACTGATCTATCGTGAAATTCATTAACACACCACCTCACACTGACCTATAGTGAAATTCATTAACACACCACCTCAAACTGAGCTATAGTGAAATTCATTAACACACCACCTCAAACTGATCTGCAGTGAAATTCATTAACACACCACCTCACACAGATCTATAGTGAAATTCATTAACACACCACCTCACACTGAATCTACAGTGAAATTCATTAACACGCCTCCTCACACTGATCTCTCATGAAATTTATTAAGACACCACCTCACGCTGATCCCTGGTGAAATTCATTAACCTGCCACCTCACACTGATCTCTCGTGAAATGCATTACTACACCACCTCACTCTGACCTATAGTGAAATTCATTAACGCACCACATCAAACTGATCTATAGTGAAATTCATTAACACACCACCTCACACTGGTCTACAGTGAAATTCATTAACACACTACCTCACACTGATCTACAATGAAATTCATTAACACACCACCTCACACTTACCTATAGTGAAATTCATTAACGCACCACTTCATGCTGATCTACAGTGAAATTCATTAACAAGCCTCCTCACACTGATTTCTCGTGTAATTCATTAACACACCACCTCACACTGATCTACAGTGAAATTATTTAACCCACCACCTCACACTGATCTACAGTGAAATTCATTAACTAGCCTCCTCACACTGACCTCTCGTGAAATTTATAAACACACCACCTCACACTGATGCATAGTGAAATTCATTAACCTGCCACCTCACACTGGCCTCTCGTGAAATGCATTAACATCCCACCCCTCTCTGACCTATCGTGAAATTCATTAATGCACCACGTCAAACTGATCTATAGTGAAATTCATCAACACACCACCTCATACTGACCTACAATGAAATTCATTAACACACCACCTCACACTGATCTACAGTGAAATTCATTAACACACCACCTCACACTGATCTACAGTGAAATTCATTAACACACCACTTCATGCTGATCTATAGTGAAATTCATTAACACACCACCTCACTCTGATCTACAGTGAAATTCTTTAACCCACCACCTCACACTGATCTACAGTGAAATTCATTAACTAGCCTCCTCACACTGATCTCTCGTGAAATTCATGAACACACCACCGCAGACAGATCGATAGTGCAATTCATTAACCTGCCACCTCACACAGATCTACTGTTAAATTCATTAACACCCACCCTCAACCTGATCTGTAGTGAAATTCATTAACAAAGCAGCTCACACTGATCTATCGTGAAATTCATTAACACACCCCTCACACTAATCTATAGTGAAATTCATTAAGACACCACCTCACACTGACTCCACAGTGAAACTCATTAACACACCACCACACACAGATCTACAGTGAAATTCATTAACACGCCTGCTCACACTGATCTACAGTGAAATTTATTGACACACCACCTCACACTGATCCATAGTGAAATTCATTAACCTGCCACTTCACACTGATCTCTTGTGAAATTCATTAACACACCACCTCACACTGACCTATAGTGAAATTCATTACGCACCACGTCACACTGATCAATAGTGAAATTCATTAACACACCACCTCACACTGACCTATAATGAAATTCATTAATACACCACCTCACACTGAGATACAGTGAAATTCATCAACACACCAGCTCACACTGATCTAGAGTCAACTTCATTAACACACCACCTCACACTGATCTAACGTGAAATTAATTAACACACCACCTCACACTGATGTATAGTGAAATTCATTAACACACCACCTCTCACTCATCTACAGTGAAATTCATTAACACATCACCTCACACTGATCTAGTCAAATTCATTAACACACCACCTCATACTGATCTACAGTGAAATTCATGAACACACCCCGTCACACTGATCTACCTTGAAATTAATTAACACCCCACCTCACGCTGATCTAAAGTGAAATTCATTAACTCGCCTCCTCACATTGATCTCTCGTGAATTTCATTAACACACCACCTCACACTGATACTTCGTGAAATTCATTAACCTGCCACCTCACACTGATCTACAGTGAAAGTCATTAACACACCACCTCACACTGATCTGCAGTGAAATGCATTAACTTGCCAGCTCACACTGCTCTACAGAGAAATTCATTAACACACACGCTCAAACTGATCTACAGTGAAATTCATTAATTGGCCTCCTCACACTGATCTCTCGTGAAATTCATTAACACACCACCTCACACTGACCCATAGTGAAATTCATTAAGACACCACCTCACACTGATCTACAGTGACATTCATTAATACACCACTTCACACTGACCTATTGTGAAATTCATTAACACACCACCTCACACTGATCTACAGTGAATTTTATTGACACACCACCTCACACTGATCTATAGAGAAATTCATTAACACACCACCTCACACTGTCTTATAGTGAAATTCATTGATGCACCACGTCACACTGATCGATAGTGAAATTCATTAACACACCACCTCACTCTGACCTACAATGAAATTCTTTAACACACCACCTCACACTGATATACAGTGAAATTCATCAATGCACCGCCTCACACTGATCTACAGTGAACCTCATTGAAACACCACCTCACACTGATCTATAGAGAAATAAATTAACACACCACCTCACACTGATCTATAGTGAAATTCTTTAACACACCACCTCACACTGATCTAAAGTGAAATTCATTAACACCCCACCTCACACCGATCTACAGTGAAATTCATGAACACGCTAACTCACACTGATCTATAGTAAAATTCATTAACTCGCCTCCTCACATTGATCTCTCATGAATTTCTTTAACACACCACCTCACACAGATACATAGTGAAATTCATTAACCTGCCACCTCACACTGATCTACAGTGAAAGTCATTAACACACCATCTCACACTGATCTGCAGAGAAAAGCATTAACACGCCACCTCACACTGATCTACAGTGAAATTCATTACCTAGCCTCCTCACACTGATCTCTCGTGAAATTCATTAACACACCACCTCACACTGATCTACAGTGAAATTCATTAACACACCACCTTACACTGATCTACAGTGAAATTCATTTACCCACCGCCTCACACCGATCTACAGTGAAATTCATTAACACACTAACTCACACTGATCTATAGTAAAATTCATCAACACACCACCTCACTCTGATCTACAGTGAAATTCATTAATACACCACCTCACACTGATCTATCGTGAAATTCATTAACACACCACATCACACTGACCTATAGTGAGATTCATTAACACACCACCTCACACTGAGCTATAGTGAAATTCATTAACACACCACCTCACACTGATCTACAGTGAAATTCATTAACACACCACCTCACACAGAGCTATAGTGAAATTCATGAACATACCACCTCACACTGAATCTACAGTGAAATTCATTAACACGCCTCCTCACACTGATCTCTCATGAAATTTATTAATACACCACCTCACGCTGATCCCTGGTGAAATTCATTAACCTGCCACCTCACACTGATCTCTCGTGAAATGCATTACGACACCACCTCACTCTGACCTATAGTGAAATTCATTAACGCACCACATCAAACTGATCTGTAGTGAAATTCATTAATACACCACCTCACACTGACCTATTGTGAAATTCATTAACACAATACCTCACACTGATCTACAATGAATTTTATTGACACACCACCTCACACTGATCTATAGAGAAATTCATTAACACACCACCTCACACTGTCGTATAGTGAAATTCTTTGATGCACCACGTCACACTGTTCGATAGTGAAATTCATTAACACACCACCTCACTCTGACCTATAATGAAATTCTTTAACACACCACCTCACACTGATCTACAGTGAAATTCATTAACACACCACCTCACACCGATCTACAGTGAAATTCATTAACATGCTAACTCACACTGATCTATAGTAAAATTCATTAACTCGCCTCCTCACATTGATCTCTCATGAATTTCTTTAACACACCACCTCACACAGATACAGAGTGAAATTCATTAACCTGCCACCTCACACTGATCTACAGTGAAAGTCATTAACACACCATCTCACACTGATCTGCAGTGAAATGCATTAACACGCCACCTCACACTGATCTATAGTGAAATTCATTAACTAGCCTCCTCACACTGATCTCTCGTGAAATTCATTCACACACCACCTCACACTGTTCTACAGTGAAATTCATTCACACACTAACTCACACTGATCTATAGTAAAATTCATCAACACACCACCTCACTCTGATCTACAGTGAAATTCATTAACACACCACCTCACAAAGATCTATCGTGAAATTCATTAACACACCACATCACACTGACCTATAGTGAAATTCATAACACACCACCTCACACTGAGCTATAGTGAAATTCATTAACACACCACCTCACACTGATCTACAGTGAAATTCATTAACACACCACCTCACACAGATCTATAGTGAAATTCATTAACATACCACCTCACACTGAATCTACAGTGAAATTCATTAACACAGCACCTCACACAGATCTATAGTGAAATTCATTAAAACACCACCTCACACAGATCTACATTAAAATTCATTAACCTGCCACCACAAACTGATCGATTGTGAAATTCAATAACAAACCACCTCACACTGATCCATAGTGAAATTCATTAACACACCACCTCACACTGATCTACAGTGAAATTTATTAACACACCACCTCACACTGATCTATAGTGAAATTCATGAACGCAACACCTCACACTGCCTTATTTTGAAATTCATTGATGCACCACGTCACACTGATCTATTGTGAAATTCATTAACACACCACCTCACTCTGACCTATAAAGAAATTCATTAGCACACCACCTCACACTGATATACAGTGAAATTCATTAACACACCACCTCACACTGATGGACAGTGAACCTCATTAACACACCTCCTCACACCGATCTATAGTGAAATTCATTAATACTCCACTTCACACTGACCTGTAGTGAAATTCATTAACACACCACCTCAAACTGACCTACAGTGAAATTCATTAACACACCACCTCACACTGATCTACAGCGAAATTCATTAACACCCCACCTCACACTGATCTATAGTGAAATTCATTAACACACCACCTCATACTGACCTATAGTGAAATTCATTAACACACCACCTCACACTTGTCTACAGTGAAATTCATTAACACACCACCTCACACTGATCTACAGTGAAATTCATTAACACACCACCTCAAACTGATCTACAGTGAAATTCATTAACGCACCACCTCACACTGATTTCTCGTGAAATTCATTAACACGCCACCTCACACTGATCCATAGTGAAATTAATTAACCTGCCACCTGACACTGATCCACAGTGAAATTCGTTAACACACCCACACTGATCCACAGTGAAATTCATTAACATACCAACTCACACTTATCTAAAGTGAAATTCATTAACACACCACCTTACACTGATCTACAGTGAAATTCATTAACACACCACCTCACACTGATCTACGGTGAAATTTATTAACACACCACCTCATACTGATCTACACTGAAATTCATTAACACACCACCTCACACTGATCTATAGTGAAATTCATCAACACACCACCTCACACAGATCTATAGTGAAATTCATTAACACACCCCCTCACATTGATCTCTCGTGAAATTCTTTAGCACCACCTCACACTGATCCATAGTGAAATTCGTTAACCTGCCACTTCACACTGATCTGCAGTGAAATTCTTTAACACACCACCTCACACTGATCTATAGTGAAATTCATCAGCACACAGCTCAGACTGATCTACAGTGAAATTCATTAACACACCCCCTCACACTGATCTACAGAGAAATTCATTAACACACCACCTCACACTGATCTATCGTGAAATTCATTAACACACCACCTCACACTGACCTATAGTGAAATTCATTAACACACCACCTCACACTGAGCTATAGTGAAATTCATTAACACACCACCTCAAACTGATCTACAGTGAAATTCATTAACACACCACCTCACACAGATCTATAGTGAAATTCATTAACACACCACCTCACACTGAATCTACAGTGAAATTCATTAACACGCCTCCTCACACTGATCTCTCATGAAATTTATTAACACACCACCTCACGCTGATCCCTGGTGAAATTCATTAACCTGCCACCTCACACTGATCTCTCGTGAAATGCTTTACTACACCACCTCACTCTGACCTGTAGTGAAATTCATTAACGCACCACATCAAACTGATCTATAGTGAAATTCATTAACACACCACCTCACACTGGTCTACAGTGAAATTCATTAACACACTACCTCACACTGATCTACAATGAAATTCATTAACACACCACCTCACACTTACCTATAGTGAAATTCATTAACGCACCACTTCATGCTGATCTATAGTGAAATTCATTAACACACCACCTCACACTGATCTACAGTGAAATTCTTTAACCCTCCACCTCATACTGATCTACAGTGAAATTCATTAACTAGCCTCCTCACACTGATCTCTCGTGTAATTCATTAACACACCACCTCACACTGATCTACAGTGAAATTATTTAACCCACCACCTCACACTGATCTACAGTGAAATTCATTAACTAGCCTCCTCACACTGACCTCTCGTGAAATTTATAAACACACCACCTCATACTGATGCATAGTGAAATTCATTAACCTGCCACCTCACACTGGCCTCTCGTGAAATGCATTAACATACCACCCCTCTCTGACCTACAGTGAAATTCATTAATGCACCACGTCAAACTGATCTATAGTGAAATTCATCAACACACCACCTCATACTGACCTACAATGAAATTCATTAACACACCACCTCACACTGATCTACAGTGAAATTCATTAACACACCACCTCACACTGATCTACAGTGAAATTCATTAACACACCACTTCATGCTGATCTATAGTGAAATTCATTAACACACCACCTCACTCTGATCTACAGTGAAATTCTTTAACCCACCACCTCACACTGATCTACAGTGAAATTCATTAACTAGCCTCCTCACACTGATCTCTCGTGAAATTCATGAACACACCACCGTAGACAGATCGATAGTGAAATTCATTAACCTGCCACCTCACACAGATCTACTGTTAAATTCATTAACACACACCCTCAACCTGATCTGTAGTGAAATTCATTAACAAAGCAGCTCACACTGATCTATAGTGAAATTCATTAACACACCCCTCACACTAATCTATAGTGAAATTCATTAAGACACCACCTCACACTGACTCCACAGTGAAACTCATTAACACACCACCACACACAGATCTACAGTGAAATTCATTAACATGCCTGCTCACACTGATCTACAGTGAAATTTATTGACACACCACCTCACACTGATCCATAGTGAAATTCATTAACCTGCCACTTCACACTGATCTCTTGTGAAATTCATTAACACACCACCTCACACTGACCTATAGTGAAATTCATTACGCACCACGTCACACTGATCTAAAGTGAAATTCATTAACACACCACCTCACACTGACCTATAATGAAATTCATTAATACTCCACGTCACACTGAGATACAGTGAAATTCATCAACACACCACCTCACACTGATCTACAGTCAACTTCATTAACACACCACCTCACACTGATCTATCGTGAAATTAATTAACACACCACCTCAAACTGATGTATCGTGAAATTCATTAACACACCACCTCTCACTCATCTACAGTGAATTTCATTAACACATCACCTCACACTGATCTAGTGAAATTCATTAACACACCACCTCATACTGATCTACAGTGAAATTCATGAACACACCCCGTCACACTGATCTACCTTGAAATTAATTAACACACCACCTCACGCTGATCTAAAGTGAAATTCATTAACTCGCCTCCTCACATTGATCTCTCGTGAATTTCATTAACACACCACCTCACACTGATACATCGTGAAATGCATTAACCTGCCACCTCACACTGATCTACAGTGAAAGTCATTAACACACCACCTCACACTGATCTGCAGTGAAATGCATTAACTTGCCAGCTCACACTGCTCTATAGAGAAATTCATTAACACACACGCTCAAACTGATCTACAGTGAAATTCATTAACTAGCCTCCTCACACTGATCTCTCGTGAAATTCATTAAAACACCACCTCACACTGACCCATAGTGAAATTCATTAAGACACCACCTCACACTGATCTACAGTGAAATTCATTAACACACCACCACACACTGATCTACAGTGACATTCATTAATACACCACCTCACACTGACCTATTGTGAAATTCATTAACACACCACCTCACACTGATCTACAGTGAATTTTATTGACACACCACCTCACACTGATCTATAGAGAAATTCATTAACACACCACCTCACACTGTCTTATAGTGTAATTCATTGATGCACCACGTCACACTGATCGATAGTGAAATTCATTAACACACCACCTCTCTGACCTATAATGAAATTCTTTAACACACCACCTCACACTGATATACAGTGAAATTCATCAATGCACCGCCTCACACTGATCTACAGTGAACCTCATTGAAACACCACCTCACACTGATCTATAGAGAAATAAATTAACACACCACATCACACTGATCTGTAGTGAAATTCTTTAACACACCACCTCACACTGATCTAAAGTGAAATTCATTAACACACCACCTCACACCGATCTACAGTGAAATTCATTAACATGCTAACTCACACTGATCTACAGTAAAATTCATTAACTCGCCTCCTCACATTGATCTCTCATGAATTTCTTTAACACACCACCTCACACAGATACATAGTGAAATTCATTAACCTGCCACCTCACACTGATCTACAGTGAAAGTCATTAACACACCATCTCATACTGATCTGCAGAGAAAAGCATTAACGCGCCACCTCACACTGATCTACAGTGAAATTCATTACCTAGCCTCCTCACACTGATCTCTCGTGAAATTCATTAACACACCACCTCACACTGATCTACAGTGAAATTCATTAACACACCACCTCACACTGATCTACAGTGAAATTCATTTACCCACCGCCTCACACCGATCTACAGTGAAATTCATTAACACACTAACTCACACTGATCTATAGTAAAATTCATCAACACACCACCGCACTCTGATCTACAGTGAAATTCATTAACACACCACCTCACACTGATCTATCGTGAAATTCATTAACACACCACATCACACTGACCTATAGTGAAATTCATTAACACACCACCTCACACTGAGCTATAGTGAAATTCATTAACACACCACCTCACACTGATCTACAGTGAAATTCATTAACACACCACCTCACACAGAGCTAGAGTGAAATTCATGAACATAACACCTCACACTGAATCTACAGTGAAATTCATTAACACGCCTCCTCACACTGATCTCTCATGAAATTTATTAATACACCACCTCACGCTGATCCCTGGTGAAATTCATTAACCTGCCACCTCACACTGATCTCTCGTGAAATGCATTACTACACCACCTCACTCTGACCTACAGTGAAATTCATTAACGCACCACATCAAACTGATCTGTAGTGAAATTCATTAATACACCACCTCACACTGACCTATTGTGAAATTCATTAACACAATACCTCACACTGATCTACAATGAATTTTATTGACACACCACCTCACACTGATCTATAGAGAAATTCATTAACACACCACCTCACACTTGTGTATAGTGAAATTCTTTGATGCACCACGTCACACTGTTCGACAGTGAAATTCATTAACACACCACCTCACTCTGACCTATAATGAAATTGTTTAACACACCACCTCACACTGATCTACAGTGAAATTCATTAACACACCACCTCACACCGATCTACAGTGAAATTCATTAACACGCTAACTCACACTGATCTATAGTAAAATTCATTAACTCGCCTCCTCACATTGATCTCTCATGAATTTCTTTAACACACCACCTCACACAGATACATAGTGAAATTCATTAACCTGCCACCTCATACTGATCTACAGTGAAAGTCATTAACACACCATCTCACACTGATCTGCAGTGAAATGCATTAACACGCCACCTCACACTGATCTATAGCGAAATTCATTAACTAGCCTCCTCACAGTGATCTCTCGTGAAATTCATTCACACACCACCTCACACTGTTCTACAGTGAAATTCATTCACACACTAACTCACACTGATCTATAGTAAAATTCATCAACACACCACCTCACTCTGATCTACAGTGAAATTCATTAACACACCACCTCACACAGATCTATCGTGAAATTCATTAACACACCACATCACACTGACCTATAGTGAAATTCATAACACACCACCTCTCACTGAGCTATAGTGAAATTCATTAACACACCACCTCACACTGATCTACAGTGAAATTCATTAACACAGCACCTCACACAGATCTATAGTGAAATTCATTAACATACCACCTCACACTGAATCTACAGTGAAATTCATTAACACGCCTCCTCACACTGATCTCTCATGAAATTTATTAAGACACCACCTCACGCTGATCCCTGGTGAAATTCATTAACCTGCCACCTCACACTGATCTCTCGTGAAATGCATTACTACACCACCTCACTCTGACCTATAGTGAAATTCATTAACGCACCACATCAAACTGATCTACAGTGAAATTCATTAATACACCACCTCACACTGACCTATTGTGAAATTCATTAACACACCACCTCACACTGATCTACAGTGAATTTTATTGACACACCACCTCACACTGATCTATAGAGAAATTCATTAACACACCACCTCACACTGTCGTATCGTGAAATTCATTGATGCACCACATCACACTGAGCGATAGTGAAATTAATTAACACACCACCTCACTCTGACCTATAATGAAATTCTTTAAAACACCACCTCACACTGATATACAGTGAAATTCATCAATGCACCGCCTCACACTGATCTACAGTGAACCTCATTAAAACACCACCTCACACTGATCTATAGAGAAATAAATTAACACACCACCTCACACTGATCTATAGTGAAATTCTTTAACACACCACCTCACACTGATCTACAGTGAAATTCATTAACACACCACCTCACACCGATCTACAGTGAAATTCATTAACACGCTAACTCACACTGATCTATAGTAAAATTCATTAACTCGCCTCCTCACATTGATCTCTCATGAATTTCTTTAACACACCACCTCACACAGATACATAGTGAAATTCATTAACCTGCCACCTCACACTGATCTACAGTGAAAGTCATTAACACACCATCTCACACTGATCTGCAGTGAAATGCATTAACACGCCACCTCACACTGATCTATAGTGAAATTCATTAACTAGCCTCCTCACACTCATCTCTCGTGAAATTCATTAAAACACCACCTCACACTGATCTACAGTGAAATTCATTAACACACCACCTCACACTGATCTACAGTGAAATTCATTTACACACCGCCTCACACCGATCTACAGTGAAATTCATTAACACACTAACTCACACTGATCTATAGTAAAATTCATCAACACACCACCTCACTCTGATCTACAGTGAAATTCATTAACACACCACCTCACACTGATCTATCGTGAAATTCATTAACACACCACCTCACACTGACCTTTCGTGAAATTCATTAACACACCACCTTAAACTGAGCTATAGTGAAATTCATTAACACACCACCTCACACTGATCTACAGTGAAAATCATTAACACACCACTTCACACAGATCTATAGTGAAATTCATTAACACACAGCTCACACTGATCTACAGTGAAATTCATTAACACACCCCCTCACACTGATCTACAGAGAAATTCATTAACACACCACCTCACACTGATCTATCGTGAAATTCATTAACACACCACCTCACACTGACCTATAGTGAAATTCATTAACACACCACCTCACACTGAGCTATAGTGAAATTCATTAACACACCCCCTCGCACTGATCTACAGAGAAATTCATTAACACACCACCTCACACTGATCTATCGTGAAATTCATTAACACACCACCTCACACTGACCTATAGTGAAATTCATTAACACACCACCTCACACTGAGCTATAGTGAAATTCATTAACACACCACCTCAAACTGATCTACAGTGAAATTCATTAACACACCACCTCACACAGATCTATAGTGAAATTCATTAAGACACCACCTCACACTGAATCTACAGTGAAATTCATTAACACGCCTCCTCACACTGATCTCTCAAGAAATTTATTAACACACCACCTCACGCTGATCCCTGGTGAAATTCATTAACCTGCCACCTCACACTGATCTCTCGTGAAATGCATTACTACACCACCTCACTCTGACCTATAGTGAAATTCATTAACGCACCACATCAAACTGATCTATCGTGAAATTCATTAACACACCACCTCACACTGGTCTGCAGTGAAATTTATTAACACACTACCTCACACTGATCTACAATGAAATTCATTAACACACCACCTCACACTTACCTACAGTGAAATTCATTAATGCACCACTTCATGCTGATCTATAGTGAAATTCATTAACACACCACCTCACACTGATATACAGTGAAATTCTTTAACCCTCCACCTCATACTGATCTACAGTGAAATTCATTAACTAGCCTCCTCAAACTGATCTCTTGTGTAATTCATTAACACACCACCTCACACTGATCTACAGTGAAATTATTTAACCCACCACCTCACACTGATCTACAGTGAAATTCATTAACTAGCCTCCTCACACTGATCTCTCGTGAAATTTATAAACACACCACCTCACACTGATGCATAGTGAAATTCATTAACCTGCCACCTCACACTGGCCTCTCGTGAAATGCATTAACATACCACCCCTCTCTGACCTATAGTGAAATTCATTAACACACCACCTCACACTGATCTACAGTGAAATTCATTAACACACCACCTCACACTGATCTACAGTGAAATTCATTAACTAGCCTCCTCACACTGATCTCTCGTGAAATTCATGAACACACCACCGCACACAGATCGATAGTGAAATTCATTAACCTGCCACCTCACACAGATCTACTGTTAAATTCATTAACACACACCCTCAACCTGATCTGTAGTGAAATTCATTAACAAAGCAGCTCACACTGATCTACAGTGAAATTCATTAACACACCCCTCACACTAATCTGTGGTGAAATTCATTAAGACACCACCTCACACTGACTCCACAGTGAAACTCATTAACACACCACCATACACAGATCTACAGTGAAATTCATTAACACGCCTGCTCACACTGATCTACAGTGAAATTTATTAACACACCACCTCACACTGATCCATAGTGAAATTCATTAACCTGCCACTTCACACTGATCTCTTGTGAAATTCATTAACACACCACCTCACACTGACCTATAGTGAAATTCATTATGCACCACGTCACACTGATCAATAGTGAAATTCATTAATACAACACCTCACACTGAGATACAGTGAAATTCATCAACACACCACCTCACACTGATCTACAATCAACTTCATTAACACACCACCTCACACTGATCTGTAGTGAAATTCATTAATACACCACCTCACACTGAGATACAGTGAAATTCATTAACACACCACCTCTCACTCATCTGCAGTGAAATTCATTAACACATCACCTCACACTGATCTAGTGAAATTCATTAACACACCACCTCAAACTGATCTACAGTGAAATTCATGAACACACCCCGTCACACTGATCTACCTTGAAATTAATTAACACACCACCTCACGCTGATCTAAAGTGAAATTCATTAACTCGCCTCCTCACATTGATCTCTCGTGAATTTCATTAACACACCACCTCACACTGATACATCGTGAAATTCATTAACCTGCCACCTCACACTGATCTACAGTGAAAGTCATTAACACACCACCTCACACTGATCTGCAGTGAAATGCATTAACTTGCCAGCTCACACTGCTCTATAGAGAAATTCATTAACACACACGCTCAAACTGATCTAAAGTGAAATTCATTAACTCGCCTCCTCACACTGATCTCTCGTGAAATTCATTAACACACCACCTCACACTGACCCATAGTGAAATTCATTAAGACACCACCTCACACTGATCTACAGTGAAATTCATTAACACACCACCACACACTGATCTACAGTGACATTCATTAATACACCACCTCACACTGACCTATTGTGAAATTCATTAACACACCACCTCACACTGATCTACAGTGAATTTTATTGACACACCACCTCACACTGATCTATAGAGAAATTCATTAAAACACCACCTCACACTGTCTTATAGTGAAATTCATTGATGCACCACGTCACACTGATCGATAGTGAAATTCATTAACACACCACCTCACTCTGACCTATAATGAAATTCTTTAACACACCACCTCACACTGATATACAGTGAAATTCTTCAATGCACCGCCTCACACTGATCTACAGTGAACCTCATTGAAACACCACCTCACACTGATCTATAGAGAAATAAATTAACACACCACCTCACACTGATCTATAGTGAAATTCTTTAACACACCACCTCACACTGATCTACAGTGAAATTCATTAACACACCACCTCACACCGATCTACAGTGAAATTCATTAACACGCTAACTCACACTGATCTATAGTAAAATTCATTAACTCGCCTCCTCACATTGATCTCTCATGAATTTCTTTAACACACCACCTCACACAGATACATAGTGAAATTCATTAACCTGCCACCTCACACTGATCTACAGTGAAAGTCATTAACACACCATCTCACACTGATCTGCAGAGAAATGCATTAACACGCCACCTCACACTGATCTACAGTGAAATTCATTAACTAGCCTCCTCACACTGATCTCTCGTGAAATTCATTCACACACCACCTCACACTGATCTACAGTGAAATTCATTTACCCACCGCCTCACACCGATCTACAGTGAAATTCATTAACACACTAACTCACACTGATCTATAGTAAAATTCATCAACACACCACCTCACTCTGATCTACAGTGAAATTCATTAACACACCACCTCACACTGATCTATCGTGAAATTCATTAACACACCACATCACACTGACCTGTAGTGAAATTCATTCACACACCACCTCACACTGAGCTATAGTGAAATTCATTAACACACCACCTCACACTGATCTACAGTGAAATTCATTAACACACCACCTCACACAGATCTATAGTGAAATTCATGAACATACCACCTCACACTGAATCTACAGTGAAATTCATTAACACGCCTCCTCACACTGATCTCTCATGAAATTTATTAATACACCACCTCACGCTGATCCCTGGTGAAATTCATTAACCTGCCACCTCACACTGATCTCTCGTGAAATGCATTACTACACCACCTCACTCTGACCTATAGTGAAATTCATTAACGCACCACATCAAACTGATCTATAGTGAAATTCATTAATACACCACCTCACACTGACCTATTGTGAAATTCATTAACACACCACCTCACACTGATCTACAATGAATTTTATTGACACACCACCTCACACTGATCTATAGAGAAATTCATTAACACACCACCTCACACTGTCGTACAGTGAAATTCATTGATGCACCACGTCACACTGTTCGAAAGTGAAATTCATTAACACACCACCTCACTCTGACCTATAATGAAATTCTTTAACACACCACCTCACACTGATATACAGTGAAATTCATCAATGCACCGCCTCACACTGATCTACAGTGAACCTCATTAAAACACCACCTCACACTGATCTATAGTGAAATAAATTAACACACCACCTCACACTGATCTATAGTGAAATTCTTTAACACACCACCTCACACTGATCTACAGTGAAATTCATTAACACACCACCTCACACCGATCTACAGTGAAATTCATTAACACGCCTCCTCACACTGATCTCTCATGAAATTTATTGATACACCACCTCACGCTGATCCCTGGTGAAATTCATTAACCTGCCACCTCACACTGATCTCTCGTGAAATGCATTACTACACCACCTCACTCTGACCTACAGTGAAATTCATTAACGCACCACATCAAACTGATCTACAGTGAAATTCATTAATACACCACCTCACACTGACCTATTGTGAAATTCATTAACACACCACCTCACACTGATCTACAGTGAATTTTATTGACACACCACCTCACACTGATCTATAGAGACATTTATTAACACACCACCTCACACTGTCGTATAGTGAAATTCATTGATGCACCACGTCACACTGATCGATAGTGAAATTCATTAACACACCACCTCAATCTGACCTATAATGAAATTCTTTAACACACCACCTCATTCTGATATACAGTGAAATTCATCAATGCACCGCCTCACACTGATCTACAGTGAACCTCATTAAAACACCACCTCACACTGATCTATAGAGAAATAAATTAACACACCACCTCACACTGATCTAGAGTGAAATTCTTTAACACACCACCTCACACTGATCTACAGTGAAATTCTTTAACACACCACCTCACACAGATACATAGTGAAATTCATTAACCTGCCACCACACACAGATCTACAGTGAAATTCATTAACATGCCTCCTCACACTGATCTACATTGAAATTTATTAACACACCACCTCACACTGATCCATAGTGAAATTCATTAACCTGCCACTTCACACTGATCTCTTGTGAAATTCATTAGCACACCACCTCACACTGACCTATAGTGAAATTCATTAACGCACCACCTCATATTGATCTATAGTGAAATTCATTAACACACCACCTCACACTGATCTATAATGAAATTCATTAACACACCACCTCTCACTGAGATACAGTGAAATTCATTAACACACCACCTCACACTGATCTACAGTGAACTTCATTAACACACCACCTCACACTGATCCATCGTGAAATTAATTAACACACCACCTCACACTGATCTATAGTGAAAGTCATTAACTCACCACCTCTCACTCATCTACAGTGAAATTCATTAACACATCACCTGACACTGATCTCGTGAAATTCATTAACACACCACCTCACACTGATCTGCAGTGAAATTCATTAACTCGCCTCCTCACATTGATCTCTCGTGAATTTCATGAACACACCACCTCACACTGATACATAGTGAAATTCATTAACCTGCCACCTCACACTGATCTACAGTGGAAGTCATTAACACACCACCTCATAGAGATCCATAGTGAAATTCATTAAGACACCACCTCACACTGATCTACAGTGAAATTCATTAACACACCACCACACACTGATCTACAGTGACATTCATTAATACACCACCTCACACTGACCTATTGCGAAATTCATTAACACACCACCTCACACTGATCTACAGTGAATTTTATTGACACAACACCTCACACTGATCCACAGTGAAATTCATTAACACACCACCTCACACTGTCGTATAGTGGAATTCATTGATGCACCACGTCACACTGATCTATAGTGAAATTCATTAACACACCACCACACTCTGACCTATAATGAAATTCATTAACACACCACCTCAAACTGATATACAGTGAAATTCATTAACGCACCACCTCACACTGATCTACAGTGAACCTCATTAACACACCACCTCACACTGATCTACAGTGAAATTCATTAACACACTAACTCACACTGATCTATAGTAAAATTCATTAACTCGACTCCTCACACTGATCTAAAGTGGAATTCAATAACACACACCCTCACACTGAGCTATAGTGAAATTCATTAACTTGCCTCCTCACACTGACCTCTCGTGAAATTCATTAACGCACCACCTCACACTGATCTACAGTGAAATTCATTAACACACCACCTCACGCTGATCTACTGTGAAATTCGTTAACACACCCCCTCACACTGATCTACAGTGAAATTCATTAACACACCACCTGACACTGAACTACAGTGAAATTCATTAACACACCACCTCACACGGATCTACAGTGACATTCATTAACACACCACCTCGCACTGACCTATTGTGAAATTCATTAACACACCACCTCACACTGATCTGCAGTGAAATTCATTAACACACCACCTCACACTGTTCTATAGTGAAATTCATTAACACGCGACCTCACACTGAGCTATAGTGAAATTATTTAACGCACCATGTCACACTGATCTATAATGAAATTCATCAACACACCACCTCACACTGACGTATAATGAAATTCATTAACACATCACCTCACACAGATATACAGTGAAATTTATTAACACACCACCTCACACTGATCTACCGTGAAATTCATTAACACACCACCTCACACTGATCTATAGTGAAATTATTTAACACACGACCTCACACTGATCTTTAGTGAAATTCATTAACACACCACCTCACACTGATCCACAGTGAAATTCATTAACACACCACCTCACACTGATCTGCATTGAAATTCATTAACACACCACCTCACACTGACATATGATGAAATTCATTAACACATCACCTCACACAGATATACAGTGAAATTCATTAACACACCACCTCACACTGATCTACCGTGAAATTCATTAACACACCACCTCACACTGATCTATAGTGAAATTATTTAACACACCACCTCACACTGATCTTTAGTGAAATTCATTAACACACCACCTCACACTGATCTACAGTGAAATTCATTAACACACCACCTCAAACTGATCTGCATTGAAATTCATTAACACACCACCTCACACCGATCTACTGTGAAATTCATTAACACACCCCCTCAAACTAATCTATAGTGAAATTCATTAACACACCACCTGACACTGATCTACAGTGAAATTCATTAACCCACCACCTCACACTCATCTACAGTGAAATTCATTAACACACTAACTCACACTGATCTATCGTAAAATTCATTAACACACCACCTCTCTCTGATCTACAGTGAAATTCATTAACACACCACCTCTCACTGATCTACAGTGAAAATCATTAACACACCACCTCACACTGATCTACAATGAAATTCATTAACATACCCCCTCACACTGATCTACCATGAAATTAATTAACACACCACTTCACACTGATCTAACGTGCAATTCATTAACTCGCCTCCTCACATTGATCTCTCGTGAAATTCATTATCACACCTCCTCACACTGATCCATAGTGAAATTCATTAACCTGCCACTTCACACTGATCTACAGTGAAATTCATCAACACACCACCTCACACTGATCTGCAGTGAAATGCTTTAACACACCACCTCACACTGATCTATAATGAAATTCATTAACACACCACCTCACACTGATCTACAGTGAAATTCATTAACACACCCCCTCAAACTGATCTACAATGAAATTCATTAACACACCACCTCACACTGATCAATCGTGAAATTCATTAACACAGCACCTCTCACTGACCTAAAGTGAAATTCATTAACACACCACCTCACACTGATCTACAGTGAAATTCATTAACACACCACCTCACACATATCTTCAGTGAAATTCATGAACACACTCCCTGACACTGGTCTACAGTGAAATTCATTAACACACCACCTCATACTGATCTATAGTGAAATTGATTAACACACCACCTCACACTGAATCTACAGTGAAATTCATTAACACACCACCTCACACTGGTCTACAATGAAATTCATTAACTCACCACTTCACGCTGATCTACTGTTAAATTCATTAACACACACCCTCAACCTGATCTGTAGTGAAATTCATTAACAAAGCACCTCACACTGATCTACAGTGAAATTCATTAACACACCCCTCACACTGACCTATAGTGAAATTCATTAACACACCACCTCAAACTGATCTTCAGTATAATTCATTAACATACCACCTCATACTGATCTATAGTGAAATTCATTAACACGCCACCTCACAGTGATCTACAGTGAAATTCATTAACACACCACCTCAAACAGATGTAAAGTGAAATTCATTATCACAACCCCGCACACTGATCTACAGTGAAATTCATTAAAACACCACCTCACACTGATCTATAGTGAAATTCATTAACACACCACCTCAAACTGATCTATAGTAAAATTCATTAACACACCACCTCCCACTGATCTACAGTGAAATTCATTAACACACCACCTCAAACAGATCTAAAGTGAAATTCATTAACACAACCACTCACACTGATTTACAGTGAAATTCATTAACACTCCACCTCACACAGATCTACAGTGAAATTCATTAACATGCCTCTTCACACTGATCTCTTGTGAAATTTATAAACACACCACCTCACACTGATGCATAGTGAAATTCATTAACCTGCCACTTCGCACTGATCTCTTGTGAAATTCATTAACACACCAGCTCACACTGACCTATAGTGAAATTCATTAACGCACCACGTCACACTGATCTATAGTGAAATTATTTAACACACCACCTCACACTGATGTACAATGAAATTCATTAACACACCACTTCACGCTGATCTATAGTGATATTCATTATTACACCACCTCACACTGATCTACAGTGAAATTCTTTAACACACCACCTCACACTGATCTACAGTGAAATTCATTAACTATCCTCCTCACACTGATCTCTCGTGAAATTCATTAACACACCACCTCACACTGATCTACAGTGAAATTATTTAACCCACCACCTCACACTGATCTAAAGTGAAATTCATTAACTAGCCTCCTCACACTGATCTCTCGTGAAATTTTTTAACACACCACCTCACACTGATGCATAGTGAAATTCATTAACCTGCCACCTCACACTGCTCTCTCGTGAAATGCATTAACATACCACCTCACTCTGACCTATAGTGAAATTCATTAATGCACCACGTCAAACTGATCTATAGTGACATTCATTAACACACAACTTCATGCTGATCTATAGTGAAATTCATTAACACACCACCTCACACTGATCTGCAGTGAAATTCTTTCACCCACCACCTCACACTGATCTACTATGAAAATCATTAATTAGCCTCCTCACACTGATCTCTCGTGATATTCATTAACACACCACCGCAAACTGATCGATAGTGAAATTCATTAACCTGCCACCTCACACTGATCTACTGATAAATTCATTAACACACACCCTCAACCTGATCTGTAGTGAAATTCATTAACAAAGCAGCTCACACTGATCTATCGTGAAATTCATTAACACACCCCTCACACTGATCTATCGTGAAATTCGTTAACACACCACCTCACACTGATCTGCAGTGAAATTCATTAATGCACCCCATCACACTGATCTATAGTGAAATTCATTTGCACACCACCTCACACTGACCTATACTGAAACTTATTAAAACACCATCTCACACTCACCGACAGTGAAATTCATTAACACACCACCTCACACTGAGCTATAGTGAAATTCATTAACACATCACCTCTCACTGAACTTCAGTAAAATTCCTTAACACACCACCTCACACTGATCTATAGTGAAATTCATTAACACACCACCTCACACTGACCTACAATGAAATTCATTAACACACCACCTCACACTGATCTACAGTGTAATTCATTAACACAGCACCTCACACTGATCTACAGTGAAATTCATTAACACACCACCTCACACTGACTCTAAAGTGAATTTCATTAACACACCACCACACACAGATCTAGAGTGAAATTCATTAACACGCCTCCTCACACTGATCTGCAGTGAAATTCTTTAACCCACCACCTCACACTGATCTACAATGAAATTCATTAACTAGCCTCCTCACACTGATCTACTGTGAAATTCATTAACACACACCCTCAACCTGATCTGTAGTGAAATTCATTAACACACCACCTCACACTGATCTATAGTGAAATTCATTAACACACCACCTGAAACTGATCTACCGTGAAATTCATTTACCCACCTCCTCACACCGATCTACAGTGAAATTCATTAACACACTAACTCACACTGATCCATAGTAAAATTCATTCACACACCACTGCACACTGATCGATAGTGAAATTCATTAACCTGCCACCTCAAACTGATCTACAGTGAAATTCATTAATACACCACCTCTCACTGACTCTACAGTGAAATTCATTAACATACCACCACACACAGATCTACAGTGAACTTCATTAACACGCCTCCTCACACTGATCTACAGTGAAATTTATTAACACACCACCTCACACTGATCCATAGTGAAATTCATTAACCTGCCACCTCACACTGATCTACTGTGAAATTCATTAACACACACCCTCAACCTGATCTGTAGTTAACTTCATTAACACACCACCTCACACTGATCTATAGTGAAATTCATTAACACACCGCCTGAAACTGATCTACAGTGAAATTCATTTACCCACCACCTCACACCGATCTACAGTGAAATTCATTAACACACTAACTCACACTGATCTACAGTAAAATTCATTAACACACCACCTCAAACTGATCTAGTGAAATTCATTAACACACCACTTCACACTGCTGTACAGTGAAATTCATTAACACACCCCGTCACACTGATCTACCTTGAAATTAATTAACACAACACCTCACACTGATCTAAAGTGAAATTCATTAACTCGCCTCCTCACATTGATCTCTTGTGAATTTCATTAACACACCACCTCACACTGATCCATAGTGAAATTCATTAACCTGCCACCTCACACTGATCTACAGTGAAATTCATTAACACACCACCTCACACTGATCTGCAGTGAAATGCATTAACACACCACCTCACACTGATCTATAGTGAAATTCATTAACACTCCCCCTCTCACAGATCTATAGTGAAATTCATTAACTAACCTCCTCACTATAATTTCTCGTGAAATTCATTAACACACCACCTCAAACTGATCCATAGTGAAATTCATTAACACACCACCGCACAGTGATCTACAGTGAAATTCATTAACACTCCACCTCACACTGATCTACACTGACATTCATTAATACACCACCTCACACTGACCTATTGTGAAATTCATTAACACACCACCTCACACTGATCTACAGTGAAATTTATTAACACACCACCTCACACTGATCTATGGTGAAATTCATTCACACACCACCTCACACTGTCTTATAATGAAATTCATTGATGCACCACGTCACACTGATCTATAGTGAAATTCATTAACACACCACCTCACACTGGTCTACAGTGAAATTCATTAACACACCACCCTCACTGATCTACAATGAAATTCATGAACTCACCACTTCACGCTGACCTATAGTGAAATTCATTAACACACCACTTCACACTGTTCTACAGTGAAATTCTTTAACCCACCACCTCACACTGATCTACAGTGAAATTCATTTGCTAGCCTCCTCACACTGATCTCCCGTGAAATTCATGAACACACCACCGCACACTGATCCATAGTGAAATTCATTAATCTGCCACCTCACACTGATCTACTGTTAAATTCATTAACACACACCCTCAACCTGATCTGTAGTGAAATTCATTAACAAAGCACCTCACACTGATCTATAGTGAAATTCATTAACACACCCCTCACACTGACCTATAGTGAAATTCATTAACACACCACCTCACACTGATCTTAAGTAAAATTCATTAACATACCACCTCACACTGATCTATAGTGAAATTTATTATCACGCCACCTCACACTGATCTACAGTGAAATTCATTAACACACCACCTCACACTGATGCATAGTGAAATTCATTAACCTGCCACCTCACACTGCTCTCTCCTGAAATGCATTAACATACCACCTCACTCTGACCTGTTGTGAAATTCATTAATGCACCACGTCAAACTGATCTATAGTGAAATTCATTAACACACAACTTCATGCTGATCTATAGTGAAATTCATGAACACACCGCCTCACACTGATCTGCAGTGAAATTCTTTAACCCACCACCTCACACTGATCTACTATGAAATTCATTAATTAGCCTCCTCACACTGATCTCTCGTGAAATTCATTAACACACCACTGCACACTGATCGATAGTGAAATTCATTAACCTGCCACCTCACACTGATCTACTGTTAAATTCATTAACATACACCCTCAACCTGATCTGTAGTGAAATTCATTAACAAAGCAGATCACACTGATCTATAGTGAAATTCATTAACACACCCCTCACACTGATCTATAGTGAAATTCATTAACACACCACCTCACACTGATCTGCAGTGAAATTCATTAATGCACCCCATCACACTGATCTATAGTGAAATTCATTTGCACACCACCTCATACTGACCTACAATGAAATTCATTAAAACACCATCTCACACTCACCTACAGTGAAATTCATTAACACACCACCTCACACTGAGCTATAGTGAAATTCATTAACACATCACCTCTCACTGAACTTCAGTAAAATTCATTAACACACCACCTCACACTGATCTATAGTGAAATTCATTAACACTCCCCCTCTCACAGATCTATCGTGAAATTCATTAACTAACCTCCTCACAATAATTTCTCGTGAAATTCATTAACACACCACCTCAAACTGATCCATAGTGAAATTCATTAACACACCACCGCACAGTGATCTACAGTGAAATTCATTAACACACCACCTCACACTGATCTACACTGACATTCATTAATACACCACCTCACACTGACCTATTGTGAAATTCATTAACACACCACCTCACACTGATCTACAGTGAAATTTATTAACACACCACCTCACACTGATCTATGGTGAAATTCATTCACACACCACCTCAAACTGTCTTATAATGAAATTCATTGATGCACCACGTCACACTGATCTATAGTGAAATTCATTAACACACCACCTCACACTGGTCTACAGTGAAATTCATTAACACACCACCCTCACTGATCTACAATGAAATTCATGAACTCACCACTTCACGCTGATCTATAGTGAAATTCATTAACACACCACTTCACACTGTTCTACAGTGAAATTCTTTAACCCACCACCTCACACTGATCTACAGTGAAATTCATTTACTAGCCTCCTCACACTGATCTCCCGTGAAATTCATTAACACACCACCGCACACTGATCCATAGTGAAATTCATTAATCTGCCACCTCACACTGATCTATAGTGAAATTCATTCACACACCCCTCACACTGACCTATAGTGAAATTCATTAACACACCACCTCACACTGATCTTAAGTAAAATTCATTAACATACCACCTCACACTGATCTATAGTGAAATTTATTATCACGCCACCTCACACTGATCTACAGTGAAATTCATTAACACACCACCTCACACTGATGCATAGTGAAATTCATTAACGTGCCACCTCACACTGCTCTCTCCTGAAATGCATTAACATACCACCTCACTCTGACCTGTTGTGAAATTCATTAATGCACCACGTCAAACTGATCTATAGTGAAATTCATTAACACACAACTTCATGCTGATCTATAGTGAAATTCATTAACACACCGCCTCACACTGTTCTGCAGTGAAATTCTTTAACCCACCACCTCACACTGATCTACTATGAAATTCATTAATTAGCCTCCTCACACTGATCTCTCGTGAAATTCATTAACACACCACTGCACACTGAGCTATAGTGAAATTCATTAACACATCACCTCTCACTGAACTTCAGTACAATTCATGAACACACCACCTCACACTGATCTATAGTGAAATTCATTAACACACCACCTCACACTGAACTACAATGAAATTCATTAACACACCACCTCACACTGATCTACAGTGTAATTCATTAACACACCACCTCACACTGATCGACAGTGAAATTCATTAACACACCACCTCACTCTGACTCTGCAGTGAAATTCATTAACACACCACCACACACAGATCTACAGTGAAATTCATTAACACACCTCCTCACACTGATCTACTGTGAAATTCATTAACACACACCCTCAACCTGATCTGTCGTGAAATTCATTAACACACCACCTCACACTGATCTATAGTGAAATTCATTAACACACCACCTGAAACTGATCTTCCGTGAAATTCATTTACCCACCTCCTCACACCGATCTACAGTGAAATTCATGAACACACTAACTCACACTGATCTATTGTAAAATTCATTAACACACCACTGCACACTGATCGATAGTGAAATTCATTAACCTGCCACCTCAAACTGATCTGCAGTGAAATTCATTAACACACCACCTCACACTGATTTATAGTGAAATTCATTAATACACCACCTCACACTGACTCTACAGTGAAATTCATTAACATACCACCACACACAGATCTACAGTGAAATTCATTAACACGCCTCCTCACACTGATCTACAGTGAAATTTATTAACACACCACCTCACACTGATCCACAGTGAAATTCATTAACCTGCCACCTCACACTGATCTACTGTGGAGTTCATTAACACACACCCTCAACCTGATCTGCAGTGAAATTCATTAACACACCACCTCACACTGATCTATAGTGAAATTCATTAACACACCACCTCAAACTGATCTACAGTGAAATTCATTTACCCACCACCTCACACCGATCTACAGTGAAATTCATTAACACACTAACTCACACTGATCTATAGTAAAATTCATTAACACACCACCTCAAACTGATCTAGTGAAATTCATTAACTAACCTCCTCACACTAATCTCTCGTGAAATTCATTAACACACCCTGTCAAACTGATCTACCTTGAAATTAATTAAGACAACACCTCACACTGATCTGAAGTGAAATTCATTAACTCGCCTCCTCACATTGATCTCTTGTGAATTTCTTTAACACACCACCTCACACTGATCCATAGTGAAATTCATTAACCTGCCACCTCACACTGATCTACAGTGAAATTCATTAACACACCACCTCACACTGATCTGCAGTGAAATGCATTAACACACCACCTCACACTGATCTATAGTGAAATTCATTAACACTCCCCCTCTCACAGATCTATAGTGAAATTCATTAACTAACCTCCTCACACTAATCTCTCGTGAAATTCATTAACACCCCACCTCAAACTGATCCATAGTGAAATTCATTAACACACCACCGCAAAGTGATCTACAGTGAAATTCATTAACACAGCACCTCACACTGATCTACACTGACATTCATTAATACACCACCTCACACTGACCTATTGTGAAATTCATTAACACACCACCTCACACTGATCTACAGTGAAATTTATTAACACACCACCTCACACTGATCTATGGTGAAATTCATTTACACACCACCTCACACTGTCTTATAATGAAATTCATTGATGCACCACGTCACACTGATCTATAGTGAAATTCATTAACACACCACCTCACACTGGTCTACAGTGAAATTCATTAACACACCACCCTCACTGATCTACAATGAAATTCATTAACTCACCACTTCACGCTGATCTATAGTGAAATTCATTAACACACCACTTCACACTGTTCTACAGTGAAATTCTTTAACCCACCACCTCACACTGATCTACAGTGAAATTCATTTACTAGCCTCCTCACACTGATCTCTCGTGAAATTCATTAACACCCCACGGCACACTGATCCATAGTGAAATTCATAAATCTGCCACCTCACACTGTTCTACTGTTAAATTCATTAACACACACCCTCAACCTGATCAGTAGTGAAAATCATTAACAAAGCACCTCACTCTGATCTATAGTGAAATTCATTAACACACCCCTCACACTGACCTATAGTGAAATTCATTATCACACCACCTCACACTGATCTTCAGTAAAATTCATTAACATTCCACCTCACACTGATCTATAGTGAAATTTATTATCACGCCACCTCACACTGATCTAGAGTGAAATTCATTAACACACCACCTCAAACAGATCTAAAGTGAAATTCATTAACACAACATCTCACACTGATCTACAGTGAAATTCATTAACACACCACCTCACACTGATCTATAGTGAACTTCATTAACACACAACCTCACACTGATCTATGGTAAAATTCATTAACACACCACCTCACACTGATCTGCAGTGAAATTCATTAACACACCACCTCAAACAGATCTAAAGTGAAATTCATTAACACAACCACTCACACTGATCTACAGTGAAATTCATTAACACACCACCTCACACAGATCTACAGTGAAATTCATTAACATGCCTCTTCACACTGATCTCTTGTGCAATTTATAAACACACCACCTCACACTGATGCACAGTGAAATTCATCAACCTGCCACTTCGCACTGATCTCTTGTGAAATTCATTAACACACCACCTCACACTGACCTATAGTGAAATCCTTTAACGCACCACGTCACACTGATCTATAGTGAAATTATTTAACACACCACCTCACGCTGATGTACAACGAAATTCATTAACACAACACTTCACGCTGATCTATAGTGAAATTCATTAACACACCACCTCACACTGATCTACAGTGAAATTCTTTAACCCACCACCTCACACTGCTCCACAGTTAAATTCATTAAAGCACCCCATCACACTGATCTATAGTGAAATTCATTAGCACACCACCTCACACTGACCTATACTGAAATTCATTAAAACACCATCTCACACTCACCTACAGTGAAATTCATTAACACACCACGTCACACTGAGCTATAGTGAAATTCATTTACACACCACCTCTCACTGAACTTTAGTAAAATTCATTAACACACCACCTCACACTGATCTATAGTGAAATTCATTCACACACCACCTCACACTGATCTACAGTGAAATTCATTAACACACCACCTCAAACAGATCTAAAGTGAAATTCCTTAACACAACCCCTCACACTGGTCGACAGTGAAATTCATTAACACAGCACCTCACACTGATTTATAGTGAAATTCATTAATACACCACCTCACACTGACTCTACAGTGAAATTCATTAACGCACCACCACACACAGATCTGCAGTGAAATTCATTAACACGCCTCCTCACACTGATCTACAGTGAAATTTATTAACACACCACGTCACACTGATCCACAGTGAAATTCATTAACCTGCCACCTCACACTGATCTACTGTGAAATTCATTAACACACACCCTCAACCTGATCTGTAGTGAAATTCATTAACACACCACCTCACACTGATCTATAGTGAAATTCATTAACACACCACCTGAAACTGATCTACAGTGAAATTCATTTACCCACCACCTCACACCGATCTACAGTGAAATTCATTAACACACTAACTCAAACTGATCTATAGTAAAATTCATTAACACACCACCTCACACTGATCTACAGTGAAATTCATTAACACACCACCTCACACTGATCTACAGTGAATTTCATTAACACACCACCTCACACTGATCTGCAGTGAAATTCATTAACACACCACCTCACACTGATCTATAATGAAATTCATTAACGCACCACCTGAAACTGATCTACAGTAAAATTCATTAACACACCACCTCACACTGATCTACAGTGAAATTCATTAACACACCACCTCACACTGATCTACAGTGAATTTCATTAACACACCACCTCACACTGATCTACAGTGACATTCATTAATACACCACCTCAAACTGACCTATTGTGAAATTCATTAACACACCACCTCAAACTGATCTAGTGAAATTCATTAAAACACCACCTCACACTGCTGTACAGTGAAATTCATTAACACACCCCGTCACACAGATCTACCGTGAA
The DNA here is from genome assembly GCF_052327205.1 of Somniosus microcephalus. Taxonomy (NCBI): domain Eukaryota; kingdom Metazoa; phylum Chordata; class Chondrichthyes; order Squaliformes; family Somniosidae; genus Somniosus; species Somniosus microcephalus. Next base: position 4,784,557 of record NW_028225187.1, on the reverse strand, counting down.
ATTAATTAACACACCACCTCACACTGATCTAAAGTTAAATTCATTAACTTAACTCCTCACATTGATCTCTTGTGAATTTCATTAACACACCACCTCACACTGATCCAAAGTGAAATTCATTAACCTGCCACCTCATACTGATCTACAATGAAATTCATTAACCCACAACCTCACACTGATCTGCAGTGAAATGCATTAACACACCACCACACACTGATCTATAGTGAAATTCATTAACACTCCCCGTCACACAGATCTATAGTGAAATTCATTAACTAACCTCCTCACACTGATCTCTCGTGAAATTCATTAACACACCACCTCACACTGATCCATAGTGAAATTAATTAACACACCACCGCACACTGATCCACAGTGAAATTCAACAACACACCACCTCACACTGATCTACAGTGAAATTTATTAACACACCACCTCACACTGATCTGTGGTGAAATTCATTAACACACCACCTCACACTGATCTATAGTGAAATTCATCAGCACACCACCTCACTCTGACCTATAACGAAATTCATTAACACACCACCTCACACTGTTATACAGTGAAAATAATTAACACACCACCTCACACTGATCTACAGTGAACCTCATTAACACACCACCTCACACTGATCTATAGTGAAATTCATTAACACACCACCTGAAAGTAATCTACAGTGAAATTCATTTACCCACCACCTAACACCGATCTACAGTGAAATTCATTAACACACTAACTCATACTGATCTATAGTAAAATTCATTAATGCACCACCTCACACTGATCTAAACTGTAATTCATTAACACACCACCTCCCACTGATCTACAATGAAATTCATTAACATACTCCCTCACACTGGTCTACCATGAAATTAATTAACACACCACCTCACACTGATCTTTCGTGAAATTCATAAACACAACCCCTCACACTGATCTATACTGAAATTCATTAACTAGCCTCCTCACTCTGATCCATAGTGAAATTCATTAACACACCACCTCACACTGATCTATACTGAAATTTATTAACACACCACCTCACACTGATCTGCAGTGAAATTCATTAACACACCACCTCACACTGATCTGCAGTGACATTCATTAACACACCACCTCACACTGACCTATTGTGAAATTCATTAACACACCACCTCACACTGATCTACAGTGAAATTCATTAACACACCACCTCACACTGATCTATAGTGAAATTCATTAACACACCACCTCACACTGAGCTATAGTGAAATTCATTAATGCACCACGTCACACTGATCTATAATGAAATTCATTAACACACCACCTACACTGATGTATAAGGAAATTCATTAACACACCACCTCACACAGATATACAGTGAAATTCATTAACACACCAACTCGCACTGATCTACAGTGAAATTCATTAGCACACCACCTCACGCTGATCTATAGTGAAATTCATTAACACACCACCTCTAACTGATCTACAGTGAAATTCATTAACACACCACCTCAAACTGATTTGCGAAATTCATTAACACACCACCTCACACTGATCTACATTGAAATTCATTAACACACCACCTCACACCGATCTACTGAGAAATTCATTAACACACCCCCTCACACTGATCTATAGTGAAATTCATTAACACACCACCTGAAACTGATCTACAGTGAAATTCATTAACCCACCACCTCACACTGATCTACAGTGAAATTCATTAACACACTAACTCACACTGATCTATAGTAAAATTCATTAACACACCACCTCACACTGATCTACAGTGAAATTCATTAACAAACCACCTCACACTGATCTATAGTGAAAATCATTAACACCACCTCACACTGATCTACAATGAAATTCATTAACACACCCCCTCACACTGATCTACCATGAAATTAATTAACACACCATCTCACACTGATCTAAAGTGAAATTCATTAACTCGCCTCCTCACATTGATCTCTCGTGAAATTCATTAACACACCACCTCACACTGATACATAGTGAAATTCATTAACCTGCCACCTCACACTGATCTACAGTGAAATTCATTAACACACCACCTCACACTGACCTGCAGCGAAATTAATTAACACACCACCTCACACTGATCTATAGTGAAATTCATCAATACACCACCTCACACTGATCTACAGTGAAATTCATTAACACACCACCTCACACTGATCTACAGTGAAATTCATTAACACACCACCTCACACTGATCTATCGTGAAATTGATTAACACACCACCTCACACTGACCTATAGTGAAATTCATTAACACACCACCTCACACTGAGCTATAGTGAAATTCATTAACGCACCACCTCACACTGATTGACAGTGAAATTCATTAGCACACCACCTCACACACATCTATAGTGAAATTCAAGAACACACACCCTCACACTGGTCTACGTTGAAATTCATTAACACACCACCTCACACTGATCTAAAGTGAAATTCATTAACACACCACCTCACATTGAAACTACAGTGAAATTCATTAACACAACACCTCACACAGATCTCCAGTGAAATTCATTAACACGCCTCCTCACACTGATCTCTCATGAAATTTATTAGCACACCACCTCACGCTGATCCAATAGTGAAATTCATTAACCTCCCACCTCACACTGATCTCTCGTGAAATGCATTAATACACCACCTCACTCTGACCTATAGTGAAATTCATTAACACACCACCTCACACTGGTCTACAGTGAAATTCATTAACACACCACCTCACACTGATCTACAATGAAATTCATTAACACACCACTTCAAGCTGATCTATAGTGCAATTTATTAACACACCACTTCTCACTGATCTACAGTGAAATTCTTTAACCCACCACCTCACACTGATCTACAGTGAAATTCATTAACACAACACCTCACACTGATCTACAGTGAAATTCATTTCCCTGCCACCTCACACTGATCTACTGTTAAATTCATTAACACGCACCCTCAACCTGATCTGTCGTGAAATTAATTAACAAAGAACCTCACACTGATCTATAGTGAAATTCATTAACACCCCCCTCACACTGACATATAGTGAAATTCATTAACACACCACCTCACACTGATCTTCAGTAACATTCATTAACACACATCCTCACACTGATCTATAGTGAAATTCATTAACACACCACCTCAAACAGATCTTAAGTGAAATTCATTAACACAACCCCTCACACTGATCTACAGTGAAATTCATTAACACACCACCTCACACTGACCTATAGTGAAATTCATTAACACACCACCTCACACTGATCTATAGTGAAATTCATTAACACACCAACTCACACTGATCTACAGTGAAATTCATTAACACACCACCTCAAACAGATCTAAAGTGAAATTCATTAACACACACCCTCACACTGGTGTACCATGAAATTAATTAACACACCACCTCACACTGATCTTTCATGAAATTCATTAACTAGCCTCCTCACACTGACCCATAGTGAAATTCATTAACCTGCCACCTCACACTGAACTACTGTGAAAATCATTAACACACACCCTCATCCTGATCTGTAGTAAAATTCATTAACACACCACCTCACACTGATCTATAGAGAAATTCATTAACACACCACCTCACACTGATCTACAGTGACATTCATTAACACACCACCTCACACTGACCTATTGTGCAATTCATTAACACACCACCTCACACTGATCTACAGTGAAATTCATTAACACACCACCTCACACTGATCTATAGTGAAATTCATTAACATGCCACCTCACACTGAGCTACAGTGAAATTCATTAATGCACCATGTCACACTGATCTACAATGAAATTCATTAACACACCACTTCAAGCTGATCTATAGTGCAATTTATTAACACACAACTTCTCACTGATCTACAGTGAAATTCATTAACACAACCCCTCACACTGATCTACAGTGAAATTCATTAACACACCACCTCACACTGACCTATTGTGCAATTCATTAACACACCACCTCACGCTGATCCAATAGTGAAATTCATTAACCTCCCACCTCACACTGATCTCTCGTGAAATGCATTAATACACCACCTCACTCTGACCTATAGTGAAATTCATTAACACACCACCTCACACTGGTCTACAGTGAAATTCATTAACACACCACCTCACACTGATCTACAATGAAATTCATTAACACACCACTTCAAGCTGATCTATAGTGCAATTTATTAACACACCACTTCTCACTGATCTACAGTGAAATTCTTTAACCCACCACCGCACAGTGATCTACAGTGAAATTCATTAACACACCACCTCACACTGATCTACACTGACATTCATTAATACACCACCTCACACTGACCTATTGTGAAATTCATTAACACACCACCTCACACTGATCTACAGTGAAATTTATTAACACACCACCTCACACTGATCTATGGTGAAATTCATTCACACACCACCTCAAACTGTCTTATAATGAAATTCATTGATGCACCACGTCACACTGATCTATAGTGAAATTCATTAACACACCACCTCACACTGGTCTACAGTGAAATTCATTAACACACCACCCTCACTGATCTACAATGAAATTCATGAACTCACCACTTCACGCTGATCTATAGTGAAATTCATTAACACACCACTTCACACTGTTCTACAGTGAAATTCTTTAACCCACCACCTCACACTAATCTACAGTGAAATTCATTTACTAGCCTCCTCACACTGATCTCCCGTGAAATTCATTAACACACCACCGCACACTGATCCATAGTGAAATTCATTAATCTGCCACCTCACACTGATCGACTGTTAAATTCATTAACACACACCCTCAACCTGATCTGTAGTGAAATTCATTAACAAAGCACCTCACACTGATCTATAGTGAAATTCATTAACACACCCCTCACACTGACCTATAGTGAAATTCATTAACACACCACCTCACACTGATCTTAAGTAAAATTCATTAACATACCACCTCACACTGATCTATAGTGAAATTTATTATCACGCCACCTCACACTGATCTACAGTGAAATTCATTAACACACCACCTCACACTGATGCATAGTGAAATTCATTAACCTGCCACCTCACACTGCTCTCTCCTGAAATGCATTAACATACCACCTCACTCTGACCTGTTGTGAAATTCATTAATGCACCACGTCAAACTGATCTATAGTGAAATTCATTAACACACAACTTCATGCTGATCTATAGTGAAATTCATTAACACACCGCCTCACACTGTTCTGCAGTGAAATTCTTTAACCCACCACCTCACACTGATCTACTATGAAATTCATTAATTAGCCTCCTCACACTGATCTCTCGTGAAATTCATTAACACACCACTGCACACTGATCGATAGTGAAATTCATTAACCTGCCACCTCACACTGATCTACTGTTAAATTCATTAACATACACCCTCAACCTGATCTGTAGTGAAATTCATTACCAAAGCAGCTCATACTGATCTATAGTGAAATTCATTAACACACCCTCACACTGATCTATAGTGAAATTCATTAACACACCACCTCACACTGATCTGCAGTGAAATTCATTAATGCACCCCATCACACTGATCTATAGTGAAATTCATTAGCACACCACCTCACACTGACCTACAATGAAATTCATTAAAACACCATCTCACACTCACCTACAGTGAAATTCATTAACACACCACCTCACACTGAGCTATAGTGAAATTCATTAACACATCACCTCTCACTGAACTTCAGTAAAATTCATGAACACACCACCTCACACTGATCTATAGTGAAATTCATTAACACACCACCTCAAACTGAACTACAATGAAATTCATTAACACACCACCTCACACTGATCTACAGTGTAATTCATTAACACACCACCTCACACTGATCGACAGTGAAATTCATTAACACACCACCTCACTCTGACTCTGCAGTGAAATTCATTAACACACCACCACACACAGATCTACAGTGAAATTCATTAACACACCTCCTCACACTGATCTACTGTGAAATTCATTAACACACACCCTCAACCTGATCTGTCGTGAAATTCATTAACACACCACCTCACACTGATCTATAGTGAAATTCATTAACACACCACCTGAAACTGATCTTCCGTGAAATTCATTTACCCACCTCCTCACACCGATCTACAGTGAAATTCATGAACACACTAACTCACACTGATCTATTGTAAAATTCATTAACACACCACTGCACACTGATCGATAGTGAAATTCATTAACCTGCCACCTCAAACTGATCTGCAGTGAAATTCATTAACACACCACCTCACACTGACTCTACAGTGAAATTCATTAACATACCACCACACACAGATCTACAGTGAAATTCATTAACACGCCTCCTCACACTGATCTACAGTGAAATTTATTAACACACCACCTCACACTGATCCACAGTGAAATTCATTAACCTGCCACCTCACACTGATCTACTGTGGAGTTCATTAACACACACCCTCAACCTGATCTGCAGTGAAATTCATTAACACACCACCTCACACTGATCTATAGTGAAATTCATTAACACACCACCTCAAACTGATCTACAGTGAAATTCATTTACCCACCACCTCACACCGATCTACAGTGAAATTCATTAACACACTAACTCACACTGATCTATAGTAAAATTCATTAACACACCACCTCAAACTGATCTAGTGAAATTCATTAACACACCACTTCACACTGTCGTACAGTGAAATTCATTAACACACCCTGTCAAACTGATCTACCTTGAAATTAATTAAGACAACACCTCACACTGATCTGAAGTGAAATTCATTAACTCGCCTCCTCACATTGATCTCTTGTGAATTTCTTTAACACACCACCTCACACTGATCCATAGTGAAATTCATTAACCTGCCACCTCACACTGATCTACAGTGAAATTCATTAACACACCACCTCACACTGATCTGCAGTGAAATGCATTAACACACCACCTCACACTGATCTATAGTGAAATTCATTAACACTCCCCCTCTCACAGATCTATAGTGAAATTCATTAACTAACCTCCTCACACTAATCTCTCGTGAAATTCATTAACACCCCACCTCAAACTGATCCATAGTGAAATTCATTAACACACCACCGCAAAGTGATCTACAGTGAAATTCATTAACACAGCACCTCACACTGATCTACACTGACATTCATTAATACACCACCTCACACTGACCTATTGTGAAATTCATTAACACACCACCTCACACTGATCTACAGTGAAATTTATTAACACACCACCTCACACTGATCTATGGTGAAATTCATTAACACACCACCTCACACTGTCTTATAATGAAATTCATTGATGCAACACGTCACACTGATCTATAGTGAAATTCATTAACACACCACCTCACACTGGTCTACAGTGAAATTCATTAACACACCACCCTCACTGATCTACAATGAAATTAATTAACTCACCACTTCACGCTGATCTATAGTGAAATTCATTAACACACCACCTCACACTGATCTACAGTGAAATTCATTTACTAGCCTCCTCACACTGATCTCTCGTGGAATTCATTAACACCCCACGGCACACTGATCCATAGTGAAATTCATAAATCTGCCACCTCACACTGTTCTACTGTTAAATTCATTAACACACACCCTCAACCTGATCAGTAGTGAAAATCATTAACAAAGCACCTCACTCTGATCTATAGTGAAATTCATTAACACACCCCTCACACTGACCTATAGTGAAATTCATTATCACACCACCTCACACTGATCTTCAGTAAAATTCATTAACATACCACCTCACACTGATCTATAGTGAAATTTATTATCACGCCACCTCACACTGATCTAGAGTGAAATTCATTAACACACCACCTCAAACAGATCTAAAGTGAAATTCATTAACACAACATCTCACACTGATCTACAGTGAAATTCATTAACACACCACCTCACACTGATCTATAGTGAACTTCATTAACACACAACCTCACACTGATCTATAGTAAAATTCATTAACACACCACCTCACACTGATCTGCAGTGAAATTCATTAACACACCACCTCAAACAGATCTAAAGTGAAATTCATTAACACAACCACTCACACTGATCTACAGTGAAATTCATTAACACACCACCTCACACAGATCTACAGTGAAATTCATTAACATGCCTCTTCACACTGATCTCTTGTGCAATTTATAAACACACCACCTCACACTGATGCACAGTGAAATTCATCAACCTGCCACTTCGCACTGATCTCTTGTGAAATTCATTAACACACCACCTCACACTGACCTATAGTGAAATCCTTTAACGCACCACGTCACACTGATCTATAGTGAAATTATTTAACACACCACCTCACGCTGATGTACAACGAAATTCATTAACACAACACTTCACGCTGATCTATAGTGAAATTCATTAACACACCACCTCAAACTGATCTACAGTGAAATTCTTTAACCCACCACCTCACACTGCTCCACAGTTAAATTCATTAATGCACCCCATCACACTGATCTATAGTGAAATTCATTAGCACACCACCTCACACTGACCTATACTGAAATTCATTAAAACACCATCTCACACTCACCTACAGTGAAATTCATTAACACACCACGTCACACTGAGCTATAGTGAAATTCATTTACACACCACCTCTCACTGAACTTCAGTAAAATTCATTAACACACCACCTCACACTGATCTATAGTGAAATTCATTCACACACCACCTCACACTGATCTACAGTGAAATTCATTAACACACCACCTCAAACAGTTCTAAAGTGAAATTCCTTAACACAACCCCTCACACTGGTCGACAGTGAAATTCATTAACACAGCACCTCACACTGATTTATAGTGAAATTCATTAATACACCACCTCACACTGACTCTACAGTGAAATTCATTAACGCACCACCACACACAGATCTGCAGTGAAATTCATTAACACGCCTCCTCACACTGATCTACAGTGAAATTTATTAACACACCACATCACACTGATCCACAGTGAAATTCATTAACCTGCCACCTCACACTGATCTACTGTGAAATTCATTAACACACACCCTCAACCTGATCTGTAGTGAAATTCATTAACACACCACCTCACACTGATCTATAGTGAAATTCATTAACACACCACCTGAAACTGATCTACAGTGAAATTCATTTACCCACCACCTCACACCGATCTACAGTGAAATTCATTAACACACTAACTCAAACTGATCTATAGTAAAATTCATTAACACACCACCTCACACTGATCTACAGTGAAATTCATTAACACACCACCTCACACTGATCTACAGTGAATTTCATTAACACACCACCTCACACTGATCTGCAGTGAAATTCATTAACACACCACCTCACACTGATCTATAATGAAATTCATTAACGCACCACCTGAAACTGATCTACAGTAAAATTCATTAACACACCACCTCACACTGATCTACAGTGAAATTCATTAACACACCACCTCACACTGATCTACAGTGAATTTCATTAACACACCACCTCACACTGATCTACAGTGACATTCATTAATACACCACCTCAAACTGACCTATTGTGAAATTCATTAACACACCACCTCAAACTGATCTAGTGAAATTCATTAAAACACCACCTCACACTGCTGTACAGTGAAATTCATTAACACACCCCGTCACACAGATCTACCGTGAAATTAATTAACACACCACCTCACACTGATCTAAAGTTAAATTCATTAACTTAACTCCTCACATTGATCTCTTGTGAATTTCATTAACACACCACCTCACACTGATCCAAAGTGAAATTCATTAACCTGCCACCTCATACTGATCTACAATGAAATTCATTAACCCACAACCTCACACTGATCTGCAGTGAAATGCATTAACACACCACCTCACACTGATCTATAGTGAAATTCATTAACACTCCCCGTCACACAGATCTATAGTGAAATTCATTAACTAACCTCCTCACACTGATCTCTCGTGAAATTCATTAACACACCACCTCACACTGATCCATAGTGAAATTCATTAACACACCACCGCACACTGATCCACAGTGAAATTCATCAACACACCACCTCACACTGATCTACAGTGAAATTTATTAACACACCACCTCACACTGATCTGTGGTGAAATTCATTAACACACCACCTCACACTGATCTATAGTGAAATTCATCAGCACACCACCTCACTCTGACCTATAACGAAATTCATTAACACACCACCTCATACTGTTATACAGTGAAAATAATTAACACACCACCTCACACTGATCTACAGTGAACCTCATTAACACACCACCTCACACTGATCTATAGTGAAATTCATTAACACACCACCTCAAACTGATCTACAGTGAAATTCATTTACCCACCACCTCACACCGATCTACAGTGAAATTCATTAACACACTAACTCACACTGATCTATAGTAAAATTCATTAACACACCACCTCAAACTGATCTAGTGAAATTCATTAACACACCACTTCACACTGTCGTACAGTGAAATTCATTAACACACCCTGTCAAACTGATCTACCTTGAAATTAATTAAGACAACACCTCACACTGATCTGAAGTGAAATTCATTAACTCGCCTCCTCACATTGATCTCTTGTGAATTTCTTTAACACACCACCTCACACTGATCCATAGTGAAATTCATTAACCTGCCACCTCACACTGATCTACAGTGAAATTCATTAACACACCACCTCACACTGATCTGCAGTGAAATGCATTAACACACCACCTCACACTGATCTATAGTGAAATTCATTAACACTCCCCCTCTCACAGATCTATAGTGAAATTCATTAACTAACCTCCTCACACTAATCTCTCGTGAAATTCATTAACACCCCACCTCAAACTGATCCATAGTGAAATTCATTAACACACCACCGCAAAGTGATCTACAGTGAAATTCATTAACACAGCACCTCACACTGATCTACACTGACATTCATTAATACACCACCTCACACTGACCTATTGTGAAATTCATTAACACACCACCTCACACTGATCTACAGTGAAATTTATTAACACACCACCTCACACTGATCTATGGTGAAATTCATTAACACACCACCTCACACTGTCTTATAATGAAATTCATTGATGCAACACGTCACACTGATCTATAGTGAAATTCATTAACACACCACCTCACACTGGTCTACAGTGAAATTCATTAACACACCACCCTCACTGATCTACAATGAAATTAATTAACTCACCACTTCACGCTGATCTATAGTGAAATTCATTAACACACCACCTCACACTGATCTACAGTGAAATTCATTTACTAGCCTCCTCACACTGATCTCTCGTGGAATTCATTAACACCCCACGGCACACTGATCCATAGTGAAATTCATAAATCTGCCACCTCACACTGTTCTACTGTTAAATTCATTAACACACACCCTCAACCTGATCAGTAGTGAAAATCATTAACAAAGCACCTCACTCTGATCTATAGTGAAATTCATTAACACACCCCTCACACTGACCTATAGTGAAATTCATTATCACACCACCTCACACTGATCTTCAGTAAAATTCATTAACATACCACCTCACACTGATCTATAGTGAAATTTATTATCACGCCACCTCACACTGATCTAGAGTGAAATTCATTAACACACCACCTCAAACAGATCTAAAGTGAAATTCATTAACACAACATCTCACACTGATCTACAGTGAAATTCATTAACACACCACCTCACACTGATCTATAGTGAACTTCATTAACACACAACCTCACACTGATCTATAGTAAAATTCATTAACACACCACCTCACACTGATCTGCAGTGAAATTCATTAACACACCACCTCAAACAGATCTAAAGTGAAATTCATTAACACAACCACTCACACTGATCTACAGTGAAATTCATTAACACACCACCTCACACAGATCTACAGTGAAATTCATTAACATGCCTCTTCACACTGATCTCTTGTGCAATTTATAAACACACCACCTCACACTGATGCACAGTGAAATTCATCAACCTGCCACTTCGCACTGATCTCTTGTGAAATTCATTAACACACCACCTCACACTGACCTATAGTGAAATCCTTTAACGCACCACGTCACACTGATCTATAGTGAAATTATTTAACACACCACCTCACGCTGATGTACAACGAAATTCATTAACACAACACTTCACGCTGATCTATAGTGAAATTCATTAACACACCACCTCACACTGATCTACAGTGAAATTCTTTAACCCACCACCTCACACTGCTCCACAGTTAAATTCATTAATGCACCCCATCACACTGATCTATAGTGAAATTCATTAGCACACCACCTCACACTGACCTATACTGAAATTCATTAAAACACCATCTCACACTCACCTGCAGTGAAATTCATTAACACACCACGTCACACTGAGCTATAGTGAAATTCATTTACACACCACCTCTCACTGAACTTTAGTAAAATTCATTAACACACCACCTCACACTGATCTATAGTGAAATTCATTCACACACCACCTCACACTGATCTACAGTGAAATTCATTAACACACCACCTCAAACAGTTCTAAAGTGAAATTCCTTAACACAACCCCTCACACTGGTCGACAGTGAAATTCATTAACACAGCACCTCAAACTGATTTATAGTGAAATTCATTAATACACCACCTCACACTGACTCTACAGTGAAATTCATTAACGCACCACCACACACAGATCTGCAGTGAAATTCATTAACACGCCTCCTCACACTGATCTACAGTGAAATTTATTAACACACCACATCACACTGATCCACAGTGAAATTCATTAACCTGCCACCTCACACTGATCTACTGTGAAATTCATTAACACACACCCTCAACCTGATCTGTAGTGAAATTCATTAACACACCACCTCACACTGATCTATAGTGAAATTCATTAACACACCACCTGAAACTGATCTACAGTGAAATTCATTTACCCACCACCTCACACCGATCTACAGTGAAATTCATTAACACACTAACTCAAACTGATCTATAGTAAAATTCATTAACACACCACCTCACACTGATCTACAGTGAAATTCATTAACACACCACCTCACACTGATCTACAGTGAATTTCATTAACACACCACCTCACACTGATCTGCAGTGAAATTCATTAACACACCACCTCACACTGATCTATAATGAAATTCATTAACGCACCACCTGAAACTGATCTACAGTAAAATTCATTAACACACCACCTCACACTGATCTACAGTGAAATTCATTAACACACCACCTCACACTGATCTACAGTGAATTTCATTAACACACCACCTCACACTGATCTACAGTGACATTCATTAATACACCACCTCAAACTGACCTATTGTGAAATTCATTAACACACCACCTCAAACTGATCTAGTGAAATTCATTAAAACACCACCTCACACTGCTGTACAGTGAAATTCATTAACACACCCCGTCACACAGATCTACCGTGAAATTAATTAACACACCACCTCACACTGATCTAAAGTTAAATTCATTAACTTAACTCCTCACATTGATCTCTTGTGAATTTCATTAACACACCACCTCACACTGATCCAAAGTGAAATTCATTAACCTGCCACCTCATACTGATCTACAATGAAATTCATTAACCCACAACCTCACACTGATCTGCAGTGAAATGCATTAACACACCACCTCACACTGATCTATAGTGAAATTCATTAACACTCCCCGTCACACAGATCTATAGTGAAATTCATTAACTAACCTCCTCACACTGATCTCTCCTGAAATTCATTAACACACCACCTCACACTGATCCATAGTGAAATTAATTAACACACCACCGCACACTGATCCACAGTGAAATTCATCAACACACCACCTCACACTGATCTACAGTGAAATTTATTAACACACCACCTCACACTGATCTGTGGTGAAATTCATTAACACACCACCTCACTCTGACCTATAACGAAATTCATTAACACACCACCTCACACTGTTATACAGTGAAAATAATTAACACACCACCTCACACTGATCTACAGTGAACCTCATTAACACACCACCTCACACTGATCTATAGTGAAATTCATTAACACACCACCTGAAAGTAATCTACAGTGAAATTCATTAACACACCACCTCACACTGATCTACAGTGAAATTCATTAACACACCACCTCACACTGATCTATCGTGAAATTGATTAACACACCACCTCACACTGACCTATAGTGAAATTCATTAACACACCACCTCACACTGAGCTATAGTGAAATTCATTAACGCACCACCTCACACTGATCGACAGTGAAATTCATTAACACACCACCTCACACACATCTATAGTGAAATTCAAGAACACACACACTCACACTGGTCTACGTTGAAATTCATTAACACACCACCTCACACTGATCTAAAGTGAAATTCATTAACACACCACCTCACATTGAAACTACAGTGAAATTCATTAACACAACACCTCACACAGATCTCCAGTGAAATTCATTAACACACCTCCTCACACTGATCTCTCATGAAATTTATTAACACACCACCTCACGCTGATCCAATAGTGAAATTCATTAACCTCCCACCTCACACTGATCTCTCGTGAAATGCATTAATACACCACCTCACTCTGACCTATAGTGAAATTCATTAACACACCACCTCACACTGGTCTACAGTGAAATTCATTAACACACCACCTCACACTGATCTACAATGAAATTCATTAACACACCACTTCAAGCTGATCTATAGTGCAATTTATTAACACACCACTTCTCACTGATCTACAGTGAAATTCTTTAACCCACCACCTCACACTGATCTACAGTGAAATTCATTAACACAACACCTCACACTGATCTACAGTGAAATTCATTTCCCTGCCACCTCACACTGATCTACTGTTAAATTCATTAACACGCACCCTCAACCTGATCTGTAGTGAAATTAATTAACAAAGAACCTCACACTGATCTATAGTGAAATTCATTAACACACCCCTCACACTGACATATAGTGAAATTCATTAACACACCACCTCACACTGATCTTCAGTAACATTCATTAACACACATCCTCACACTGATCTATAGTGAAATTCATTAACACACCACCTCAAACAGATCTTAAGTGAAATTCATTAACACAACCCCTCACACTGATCTACAGTGAAATTCATTAACACACCACCTCACACTGACCTATAGTGAAATTCATTAACACACCACCTCACACTGATCTATACTGAAATTCATTAACACACCAACTCACACTGATCTACAGTGAAATTCATTAACACACCACCTCAAACAGATCTAAAGTGAAATTCATTAACACACTCCCTCACACTGGTGTACCATGAAATTAATTAACACACCACCTCACACTGATCTTTCATGAAATTCATTAACTAGCCTCCTCACACTGACCCATAGTGAAATTCATTAACCTGCCACCTCACACTGAACTACTGTGAAAATCATTAACACACACCCTCATCCTGATCTGTAGTAAAATTCATTAACACACCACCTCACACTGATCTATAGAGAAATTCATTAACACACCACCTCACACTGATCTACAGTGACATTCATTAACACACCACCTCACACTGACCTATTGTGCAATTCATTAACACACCACCTCACACTGATCTACAGTGAAATTCATTAACACACCACCTCACACTGATCTATAGTGAAATTCATTAACATGCCACCTCACACTGAGCTATAGTGAAATTCATTAATGCACCATGTCACACTGATCTATAATGAAATTCATTAACACACCACCTCACACTGACGTATAATGAAATTCATTAACACACCACCTCACACAGATATATAGTGAAATTCATTAACACACCACCTCACACTGATCTACCGTGAAATTCATTAACACACCACCTCACACTGATCTATAGTGAAATTATTTAACACACCACCTCACACTGATCTATAGTGAAATTCATTAACACACCACCTCACACTGATCTACAGTGAAATTCATTCACACACCACCTCACACTGATTTGCGAAATTCATTAACACACCACCTCACACTGATCTACATTGAAATTCATTAACACACCACCTCACACCGATCTACTGTGAAATTCATTAACACACCCCCTCACACTGATCTATAGTGAAATTCATTAACACACCACCTGACACTGATCTACAGTGAAATTAATTAACACAACACCTCACACTGAGCTATAGTGAAATTCATTAACACACAACCTCACACTGATCTACAGTGAAATTCATTTACCTGCCACCTCACACTGATCTACTGTTAAATTCATTAACACGCACCCGCAACCTGATCTGTAGTGAAATTAATTAACAAAGCACCTCACACTGATCTATAGTGAAATTCATTAACACACCCCTCACACTGACATATATTGAAATTCATTAACACACCACCTCACACTGATCTTCAGTAACATTCATTAACACACATCCTCACACTGATCTATAGTGAAATTCATTAACACACCACCTCAAACAGATCTTAAGTGAAATTCATTAACACAACCCCTCACACTGATCTACAGTGAAATTCATTAACACACCACCTCACACTGACCTATAGTGAAATTCATTAACACACCACCTCACACTGATCTATAGTGAAATTCATTAACACACCACCTCACACTGATCTACAGTGAAATTCATTAACACACCACCTCAAACAGATCTAAAGTGAAATTCATTAACACACTCCCTCACACTGGTGTATCATGAAATTAATTAACACACCACCTCACACTGATCTTTCATGAAATTAATTAACTAGCCTCCTCACACTGACCCATAGTGAAATTCATTAACCTGCCACCTCAAACTGAGCTACTGTGAAAATCATTAACACACACCCTCATCCTGATCTGTAGTAAAATTCATTAACACACCACCTCACACTGATCTATAGAGAAATTCATTAACACACCACCTCACACTGATCTATAATGAAATTCATTAACACACCACCTCACACAGATATATAGTGAAATTCATTAACACACCACCTGACACTGATCTACCGTGAAATTCATTAACACACCACCTCACACTGATCTATAGTGAAATTATTTAACACACCACCTCACACTGATCTATAGTGAAATTCATTAACACACCACCTCACACTGATCTATAGTGAAGTTCATTAACATGCCACCTCACACTGAGCTATAGTGAAATTCATTAATGCACCATGTCACACTGATCTATAATGAAATTCATTAACACACCACCTCACACTGACGTATAATGAAATTCATTAACACACCACCTCACACAGATATATAGTGAAATTCATTAACACACCACCTCACACTGATCTACCGTGAAATTCATTAACACACCACCTCACACTGATCTATAGTGAAATTATTTAACACACCACCTCACACTGATCTATAGTGAAATTCATTAACTAACCTCCTCACAATAATTTCTCGTGAAATTCATTAACACACCACCTCAAACTGATCCATAGTGAAATTCATTAACACACCACCGCACAGTGATCTACAGTGAAATTCATTAACACACCACCTCACACTGATCTACACTGACATTCATTAATACACCACCTCACACTGACCTATTGTGAAATTCATTAACACACCACCTCACACTGATCTACAGTGAAATTTATTAACACACCACCTCACACTGATCTATGGTGAAATTCATTCACACACCACCTCAAACTGTCTTATAATGAAATTCATTGATGCACCACGTCACACTGATCTATAGTGAAATTCATTAACACACCACCTCACACTGGTCTACAGTGAAATTCATTAACACACCACCCTCACTGATCTACAATGAAATTCATGAACTCACCACTTCACGCTGATCTATAGTGAAATTCATTAACACACCACTTCACACTGTTCTACAGTGAAATTCTTTAACCCACCACCTCACACTGATCTACAGTGAAATTCATTTACTAGCCTCCTCACACTGATCTCCCGTGAAATTCATTAACACACCACCGCACACTGATCCATAGTGAAATTCATTAATCTGCCACCTCACACTGATCGACTGTTAAATTCATTAACACACACCCTCAACCTGATCTGTAGTGAAATTCATTAACAAAGCACCTCACACTGATCTATAGTGAAATTCATTCACACACCCCTCACACTGACCTATAGTGAAATTCATTAACACACCACCTCACACTGATCTTAAGTAAAATTCATTAACATACCACCTCACACTGATCTATAGTGAAATTTATTATCACGCCACCTCACACTGATCTACAGTGAAATTCATTAACACACCACCTCACACTGATGCATAGTGAAATTCATTAACGTGCCACCTCACACTGCTCTCTCCTGAAATGCATTAACATACCACCTCACTCTGACCTGTTGTGAAATTCATTAATGCACCACGTCAAACTGATCTATAGTGAAATTCATTAACACACAACTTCATGCTGATCTATAGTGAAATTCATTAACACACCGCCTCACACTGTTCTGCAGTGAAATTCTTTAACCCACCACCTCACACTGATCTACTATGAAATTCATTAATTAGCCTCCTCACACTGATCTCTCGTGAAATTCATTAACACACCACTGCACACTGATCGATAGTGAAATTCATTAACCTGCCACCTCACACTGATCTACTGTTAAATTCATTAACATACACCCTCAACCTGATCTGTAGTGAAATTCATTAACAAAGTAGCTCACACTGATCTATAGTGAAATTCATTAACACACCCTCACACTGATCTATAGTGAAATTCATTAACACACCACCTCACACTGATCTGCAGTGAAATTCATTAATGCACCCCATCACACTGATCTATAGTGAAATTCATTAGCACACCACCTCACACTGACCTACAATGAAATTCATTAAAACACCATCTCACACTCACCTACAGTGAAATTCATTAACACACCACCTCACACTGAGCTATAGTGAAATTCATTAACACATCACCTCTCACTGAACTTCAGTAAAATTCATGAACACACCACCTCACACTGATCTATAGTGAAATTCATTAACACACCACCTCACACTGAACTACAATGAAATTCATTAACACACCACCTCACACTGATCTACAGTGTAATTCATTAACACACCACCTCACACTGATCGACAGTGAAATTCATTAACACACCACCTCACTCTGACTCTGCAGTGAAATTCATTAACACACCACCACACACAGATCTACAGTGAAATTCATTAACACACCTCCTCACACTGATCTACTGTGAAATTCATTAACACACACCCTCAACCTGATCTGTCGTGAAATTCATAAACACACCACCTCACACTGATCTACAGTGAACCTCATTAACACACCACCTCACACTGATCTATAGTGAAATTCATTAACACACCACCTGAAACTGATCTTCCGTGAAATTCATTTACCCACCTCCTCACACCGATCTACAGTGAAATTCATGAACACACTAACTCACACTGATCTATTGTAAAATTCATTAACACACCACTGCACACTGATCGATAGTGAAATTCATTAACCTGCCACCTCAAACTGATCTGCAGTGAAATTCATTAACACACCACCTCACACTGATTTATAGTGAAATTCATTAATACACCACCTCACACTGACTCTACAGTGAAATTCATTAACATACCACCACACACAGATCTACAGTGAAATTCATTAACACGCCTCCTCACACTGATCTACAGTGAAATTTATTAACACACCACCTCACACTGATCCACAGTGAAATTCATTAACCTGCCACCTCACACTGATCTACTGTGGAGTTCATTAACACACACCCTCAACCTGATCTGCAGTGAAATTCATTAACACACCACCTCACACTGATCTATAGTGAAATTCATTAACACACCACCTCAAACTGATCTACAGTGAAATTCATTTACCCACCACCTCACACCGATCTACAGTGAAATTCATTAACACACTAACTCACACTGATCTATAGTAAAATTCATTAACACACCACCTCAAACTGATCTAGTGAAATTCATTAACTAACCTCCTCACACTAATCTCTCGTGAAATTCATTAACACACCCTGTCAAACTGATCTACCTTGAAATTAATTAAGACAACACCTCACACTGATCTGAAGTGAAATTCATTAACTCGCCTCCTCACATTGATCTCTTGTGAATTTCTTTAACACACCACCTCACACTGATCCATAGTGAAATTCATTAACCTGCCACCTCACACTGATCTACAGTGAAATTCATTAACACACCACCTCACACTGATCTGCAGTGAAATGCATTAACACACCACCTCACACTGATCTATAGTGAAATTCATTAACACTCCCCCTCTCACAGATCTATAGTGAAATTCATTAACTAACCTCCTCACACTAATCTCTCGTGAAATTCATTAACACCCCACCTCAAACTGATCCATAGTGAAATTCATTAACACACCACCGCAAAGTGATCTACAGTGAAATTCATTAACACAGCACCTCACACTGATCTACACTGACATTCATTAATACACCACCTCACACTGACCTATTGTGAAATTCATTAACACACCACCTCACACTGATCTACAGTGAAATTTATTAACACACCACCTCACACTGATCTATGGTGAAATTCATTTACACACCACCTCACACTGTCTTATAATGAAATTCATTGATGCACCACGTCACACTGATCTATAGTGAAATTCATTAACACACCACCTCACACTGGTCTACAGTGAAATTCATTAACACACCACCCTCACTGATCTACAATGAAATTCATTAACTCACCACTTCACGCTGATCTATAGTGAAATTCATTAACACACCACTTCACACTGTTCTACAGTGAAATTCTTTAACCCACCACCTCACACTGATCTACAGTGAAATTCATTTACTAGCCTCCTCACACTGATCTCTCGTGAAATTCATTAACACCCCACGGCACACTGATCCATAGTGAAATTCATAAATCTGCCACCTCACACTGTTCTACTGTTAAATTCATTAACACACACCCTCAACCTGATCAGTAGTGAAAATCATTAACAAAGCACCTCACTCTGATCTATAGTGAAATTCATTAACACACCCCTCACACTGACCTATAGTGAAATTCATTATCACACCACCTCACACTGATCTTCAGTAAAATTCATTAACATTCCACCTCACACTGATCTATAGTGAAATTTATTATCACGCCACCTCACACTGATCTAGAGTGAAATTCATTAACACACCACCTCAAACAGATCTAAAGTGAAATTCATTAACACAACATCTCACACTGATCTACAGTGAAATTCATTAACACACCACCTCACACTGATCTATAGTGAACTTCATTAACACACAACCTCACACTGATCTATAGTAAAATTCATTAACACACCACCTCACACTGATCTGCAGTGAAATTCATTAACACACCACCTCAAACAGATCTAAAGTGAAATTCATTAACACAACCACTCACACTGATCTACAGTGAAATTCATTAACACACCACCTCACACAGATCTACAGTGAAATTCATTAACATGCCTCTTCACACTGATCTCTTGTGCAATTTATAAACACACCACCTCACACTGATGCACAGTGAAATTCATCAACCTGCCACTTCGCACTGATCTCTTGTGAAATTCATTAACACACCACCTCACACTGACCTATAGTGAAATCCTTTAACGCACCACGTCACACTGATCTATAGTGAAATTATTTAACACACCACCTCACGCTGATGTACAACGAAATTCATTAACACAACACTTCACGCTGATCTATAGTGAAATTCATTAACACACCACCTCACACTGATCTACAGTGAAATTCTTTAACCCACCACCTCACACTGCTCCACAGTTAAATTCATTAAAGCACCCCATCACACTGATCTATAGTGAAATTCATTAGCACACCACCTCACACTGACCTATACTGAAATTCATTAAAACACCATCTCACACTCACCTACAGTGAAATTCATTAACACACCACGTCACACTGAGCTATAGTGAAATTCATTTACACACCACCTCTCACTGAACTTTAGTAAAATTCATTAACACACCACCTCACACTGATCTATAGTGAAATTCATTCACACACCACCTCACACTGATCTACAGTGAAATTCATTAACACACCACCTCAAACAGATCTAAAGTGAAATTCCTTAACACAACCCCTCACACTGGTCGACAGTGAAATTCATTAACACAGCACCTCACACTGATTTATAGTGAAATTCATTAATACACCACCTCACACTGACTCTACAGTGAAATTCATTAACGCACCACCACACACAGATCTGCAGTGAAATTCATTAACACGCCTCCTCACACTGATCTACAGTGAAATTTATTAACACACCACGTCACACTGATCCACAGTGAAATTCATTAACCTGCCACCTCACACTGATCTACTGTGAAATTCATTAACACACACCCTCAACCTGATCTGTAGTGAAATTCATTAACACACCACCTCACACTGATCTATAGTGAAATTCATTAACACACCACCTGAAACTGATCTACAGTGAAATTCATTTACCCACCACCTCACACCGATCTACAGTGAAATTCATTAACACACTAACTCAAACTGATCTATAGTAAAATTCATTAACACACCACCTCACACTGATCTACAGTGAAATTCATTAACACACCACCTCACACTGATCTACAGTGAATTTCATTAACACACCACCTCACACTGATCTGCAGTGAAATTCATTAACACACCACCTCACACTGATCTATAATGAAATTCATTAACGCACCACCTGAAACTGATCTACAGTAAAATTCATTAACACACCACCTCACACTGATCTACAGTGAAATTCATTAACACACCACCTCACACTGATCTACAGTGAATTTCATTAACACACCACCTCACACTGATCTACAGTGACATTCATTAATACACCACCTCAAACTGACCTATTGTGAAATTCATTAACACACCACCTCAAACTGATCTAGTGAAATTCATTAAAACACCACCTCACACTGCTGTACAGTGAAATTCATTAACACACCCCGTCACACAGATCTACCGTGAAATTAATTAACACACCACCTCACACTGATCTAAAGTTAAATTCATTAACTTAACTCCTCACATTGATCTCTTGTGAATTTCATTAACACACCACCTCACACTGATCCAAAGTGAAATTCATTAACCTGCCACCTCATACTGATCTACAATGAAATTCATTAACCCACAACCTCACACTGATCTGCAGTGAAATGCATTAACACACCACCACACACTGATCTATAGTGAAATTCATTAACACTCCCCGTCACACAGATCTATAGTGAAATTCATTAACTAACCTCCTCACACTGATCTCTCGTGAAATTCATTAACACACCACCTCACACTGATCCATAGTGAAATTAATTAACACACCACCGCACACTGATCCACAGTGAAATTCAACAACACACCACCTCACACTGATCTACAGTGAAATTTATTAACACACCACCTCACACTGATCTGTGGTGAAATTCATTAACACACCACCTCACACTGATCTATAGTGAAATTCATCAGCACACCACCTCACTCTGACCTATAACGAAATTCATTAACACACCACCTCACACTGTTATACAGTGAAAATAATTAACACACCACCTCACACTGATCTACAGTGAACCTCATTAACACACCACCTCACACTGATCTATAGTGAAATTCATTAACACACCACCTGAAAGTAATCTACAGTGAAATTCATTTACCCACCACCTAACACCGATCTACAGTGAAATTCATTAACACACTAACTCATACTGATCTATAGTAAAATTCATTAATGCACCACCTCACACTGATCTAAACTGTAATTCATTAACACACCACCTCCCACTGATCTACAATGAAATTCATTAACATACTCCCTAACACTGGTCTACCATGAAATTAATTAACACACCACCTCACACTGATCTTTCGTGAAATTCATAAACACAACCCCTCACACTGATCTATACTGAAATTCATTAACTAGCCTCCTCACTCTGATCCATAGTGAAATTCATTAACACACCACCTCACACTGATCTATACTGAAATTTATTAACACACCACCTCACACTGATCTGCAGTGAAATTCATTAACACACCACCTCACACTGATCTGCAGTGACATTCATTAACACACCACCTCACACTGACCTATTGTGAAATTCATTAACACACCACCTCACACTGATCTACAGTGAAATTCATTAACACACCACCTCACACTGATCTATAGTGAAATTCATTAACACACCACCTCACACTGAGCTATAGTGAAATTCATTAATGCACCACGTCACACTGATCTATAATGAAATTCATTAACACACCACCTACACTGATGTATAAGGAAATTCATTAACACACCACCTCACACAGATATACAGTGAAATTCATTAACACACCAACTCGCACTGATCTACAGTGAAATTCATTAGCACACCACCTCACGCTGATCTATAGTGAAATTCATTAACACACCACCTCTAACTGATCTACAGTGAAATTCATTAACACACCACCTCAAACTGATTTGCGAAATTCATTAACACACCACCTCACACTGATCTACATTGAAATTCATTAACACACCACCTCACACCGATCTACTGAGAAATTCATTAACACACCCCCTCACACTGATCTATAGTGAAATTCATTAACACACCACCTGAAACTGATCTACAGTGAAATTCATTAACCCACCACCTCACACTGATCTACAGTGAAATTCATTAACACACTAACTCACACTGATCTATAGTAAAATTCATTAACACACCACCTCACACTGATCTACAGTGAAATTCATTAACAGACCACCTCACACTGATCTATAGTGAAAATCATTAACACCACCTCACACTGATCTACAATGAAATTCATTAACACACCCCCTCACACTGATCTACCATGAAATTAATTAACACACCATCTCACACTGATCTAAAGTGAAATTCATTAACTCGCCTCCTCACATTGATCTCTCGTGAAATTCATTAACACACCACCTCACACTGATACATAGTGAAATTCATTAACCTGCCACCTCACACTGATCTACAGTGAAATTCATTAACACACCACCTCACACTGACCTGCAGCGAAATTAATTAACACACCACCTCACACTGATCTATAGTGAAATTCATCAATACACCACCTCACACTGATCTACAGTGAAATTCATTAACACACCACCTCACACTGATCTACAGTGAAATTCATTAACACACCACCTCACACTGATCTATCGTGAAATTGATTAACACACCACCTCACACTGACCTATAGTGAAATTCATTAACACACCACCTCACACTGAGCTATAGTGAAATTCATTAACGCACCACCTCACACTGATCGACAGTGAAATTCATTAGCACACCACCTCACACACATCTATAGTGAAATTCAAGAACACACACCCTCACACTGGTCTACGTTGAAATTCATTAACACACCACCTCACACTGATCTAAAGTGAAATTCATTAACACACCACCTCACATTGAAACTACAGTGAAATTCATTAACACAACACCTCACACAGATCTCCAGTGAAATTCATTAACACGCCTCCTCACACTGATCTCTCATGAAATTTATTAGCACACCACCTCACGCTGATCCAATAGTGAAATTCATTAACCTCCCACCTCACACTGATCTCTCGTGAAATGCATTAATACACCACCTCACTCTGACCTATAGTGAAATTCATTAACACACCACCTCACACTGGTCTACAGTGAAATTCATTAACACACCACCTCACACTGATCTACAATGAAATTCATTAACACACCACTTCAAGCTGATCTATAGTGCAATTTATTAACACACCACTTCTCACTGATCTACAGTGAAATTCTTTAACCCACCACCTCACACTGATCTACAGTGAAATTCATTAACACAACACCTCACACTGATCTACAGTGAAATTCATTTCCCTGCCACCTCACACTGATCTACTGTTAAATTCATTAACACGCACCCTCAACCTGATCTGTCGTGAAATTAATTAACAAAGAACCTCACACTGATCTATAGTGAAATTCATTAACACACCCCTCACACTGACATATAGTGAAATTCATTAACACACCACCTCACACTGATCTTCAGTAACATTCATTAACACACATCCTCACACTGATCTATAGTGAAATTCATTAACACACCACCTCAAACAGATCTTAAGTGAAATTCATTAACACAACCCCTCACACTGATCTACAGTGAAATTCATTAACACACCACCTCACACTGACCTATAGTGAAATTCATTAACACACCACCTCACACTGATCTATAGTGAAATTCATTAACACACCAACTCACACTGATCTACAGTGAAATTCATTAACACACCACCTCAAACAGATCTAAAGTGAAATTCATTAACACACACCCTCACACTGGTGTACCATGAAATTAATTAACACACCACCTCACACTGATCTTTCATGAAATTCATTAACTAGCCTCCTCACACTGACCCATAGTGAAATTCATTAACCTGCCACCTCACACTGAACTACTGTGAAAATCATTAACACACACCCTCATCCTGATCTGTAGTAAAATTCATTAACACACCACCTCACACTGATCTATAGAAAAATTCATTAACACACCACCTCACACTGATCTACAGTGACATTCATTAACACACCACCTCACACTGACCTATTGTGCAATTCATTAACACACCACCTCACACTGATCTACAGTGAAATTCATTAACACACCACCTCACACTGATCTATAGTGAAATTCATTAACATGCCACCTCACACTGAGCTATAGTGAAATTCATTAATGCACCATGTCACACTGATCTACAATGAAATTCATTAACACACCACTTCAAGCTGATCTATAGTGCAATTTATTAACACACCACTTCTCACTGATCTACAGTGAAATTCATTAACACAACCCCTCACACTGATCTACAGTGAAATTCATTAACACACCACCTCACACTGACCTATTGTGCAATTCATTAACACACCACCTCACGCTGATCCAATAGTGAAATTCATTAACCTCCCACCTCACACTGATCTCTCGTGAAATGCATTAATACACCACCTCACTCTGACCTATAGTGAAATTCATTAACACACCACCTCACACTGGTCTACAGTGAAATTCATTAACACACCACCTCACACTGATCTACAATGAAATTCATTAACACACCACTTCAAGCTGATCTATAGTGCAATTTATTAACACACCACTTCTCACTGATCTACAGTGAAATTCTTTAACCCACCACCGCACAGTGATCTACAGTGAAATTCATTAACACACCACCTCACACTGATCTACACTGACATTCATTAATACACCACCTCACACTGACCTATTGTGAAATTCATTAACACACCACCTCACACTGATCTACAGTGAAATTTATTAACACACCACCTCACACTGATCTATGGTGAAATTCATTCACACACCACCTCAAACTGTCTTATAATGAAATTCATTGATGCACCACGTCACACTGATCTATAGTGAAATTCATTAACACACCACCTCACACTGGTCTACAGTGAAATTCATTAACACACCACCCTCACTGATCTACAATGAAATTCATGAACTCACCACTTCACGCTGATCTATAGTGAAATTCATTAA
Organism: Somniosus microcephalus; assembly: GCF_052327205.1. Taxonomy (NCBI): domain Eukaryota; kingdom Metazoa; phylum Chordata; class Chondrichthyes; order Squaliformes; family Somniosidae; genus Somniosus; species Somniosus microcephalus. The sequence goes on along the minus strand of NW_028225187.1, from coordinate 4,756,649 downwards.
CACACCACTTCACACTGTTCTACAGTGAAATTCTTTAACCCACCACCTCACACTGATCTACAGTGAAATTCATTTACTAGCCTCCTCACACTGATCTCCCGTGAAATTCATTAACACACCACCGCACACTGATCCATAGTGAAATTCATTAATCTGCCACCTCACACTGATCGACTGTTAAATTCATTAACACACACCCTCAACCTGATCTGTAGTGAAATTCATTAACAAAGCACCTCACACTGATCTATAGTGAAATTCATTAACACACCCCTCACACTGACCTATAGTGAAATTCATTAACACACCACCTCACACTGATCTTAAGTAAAATTCATTAACATACCACCTCACACTGATCTATAGTGAAATTTATTATCACGCCACCTCACACTGATCTACAGTGAAATTCATTAACACACCACCTCACACTGATGCATAGTGAAATTCATTAACCTGCCACCTCACACTGCTCTCTCCTGAAATGCATTAACATACCACCTCACTCTGACCTGTTGTGAAATTCATTAATGCACCACGTCAAACTGATCTATAGTGAAATTCATTAACACACAACTTCATGCTGATCTATAGTGAAATTCATTAACACACCGCCTCACACTGTTCTGCAGTGAAATTCTTTAACCCACCACCTCACACTGATCTACTATGAAATTCATTAATTAGCCTCCTCACACTGATCTCTCGTGAAATTCATTAACACACCACTGCACACTGATCGATAGTGAAATTCATTAACCTGCCACCTCACACTGATCTACTGTTAAATTCATTAACATACACCCTCAACCTGATCTGTAGTGAAATTCATTACCAAAGCAGCTCATACTGATCTATAGTGAAATTCATTAACACACCCTCACACTGATCTATAGTGAAATTCATTAACACACCACCTCACACTGATCTGCAGTGAAATTCATTAATGCACCCCATCACACTGATCTATAGTGAAATTCATTAGCACACCACCTCACACTGACCTACAATGAAATTCATTAAAACACCATCTCACACTCACCTACAGTGAAATTCATTAACACACCACCTCACACTGAGCTATAGTGAAATTCATTAACACATCACCTCTCACTGAACTTCAGTAAAATTCATGAACACACCACCTCACACTGATCTATAGTGAAATTCATTAACACACCACCTCAAACTGAACTACAATGAAATTCATTAACACACCACCTCACACTGATCTACAGTGTAATTCATTAACACACCACCTCACACTGATCGACAGTGAAATTCATTAACACACCACCTCACTCTGACTCTGCAGTGAAATTCATTAACACACCACCACACACAGATCTACAGTGAAATTCATTAACACACCTCCTCACACTGATCTACTGTGAAATTCATTAACACACACCCTCAACCTGATCTGTCGTGAAATTCATTAACACACCACCTCACACTGATCTATAGTGAAATTCATTAACACACCACCTGAAACTGATCTTCCGTGAAATTCATTTACCCACCTCCTCACACCGCTCTACAGTGAAATTCATGAACACACTAACTCACACTGATCTATTGTAAAATTCATTAACACACCACTGCACACTGATCGATAGTGAAATTCATTAACCTGCCACCTCAAACTGATCTGCAGTGAAATTCATTAACACACCACCTCACACTGACTCTACAGTGAAATTCATTAACATACCACCACACACAGATCTACAGTGAAATTCATTAACACGCCTCCTCACACTGATCTACAGTGAAATTTATTAACACACCACCTCACACTGATCCACAGTGAAATTCATTAACCTGCCACCTCACACTGATCTACTGTGGAGTTCATTAACACACACCCTCAACCTGATCTGCAGTGAAATTCATTAACACACCACCTCACACTGATCTATAGTGAAATTCATTAACACACCACCTCAAACTGATCTACAGTGAAATTCATTTACCCACCACCTCACACCGATCTACAGTGAAATTCATTAACACACTAACTCACACTGATCTATAGTAAAATTCATTAACACACACCTCAAACTGATCTAGTGAAATTCATTAACACACCACTTCACACTGTCGTACAGTGAAATTCATTAACACACCCTGTCAAACTGATCTACCTTGAAATTAATTAAGACAACACCTCACACTGATCTGAAGTGAAATTCATTAACTCGCCTCCTCACATTGATCTCTTGTGAATTTCTTTAACACACCACCTCACACTGATCCATAGTGAAATTCATTAACCTGCCACCTCACACTGATCTACAGTGAAATTTATTAACACACCACCTCACACTGATCTATGGTGAAATTCATTAACACACCACCTCACACTGTCTTATAATGAAATTCATTGATGCAACACGTCACACTGATCTATAGTGAAATTCATTAACACACCACCTCACACTGGTCTACAGTGAAATTTATTAACACACCACCTCACACTGATCTACAGTGAAATTTATTAACACACCACCTCACACTGATCTATGGTGAAATTCATTAACACACCACCTCACACTGTCTTATAATGAAATTCATTGATGCAACACGTCACACTGATCTATAGTGAAATTCATTAACACACCACCTCACACTGGTCTACAGTGAAATTCATTAACACACCACCCTCACTGATCTACAATGAAATTAATTAACTCACCACTTCACGCTGATCTATTGTGAAATTCATTAACACACCACCTCACACTGATCTACAGTGAAATTCATTTACTAGCCTCCTCACACTGATCTCTCGTGGAATTCATTAACACCCCACGGCACACTGATCCATAGTGAAATTCATAAATCTGCCACCTCACACTGTTCTACTGTTAAATTCATTAACACACACCCTCAACCTGATCAGTAGTGAAAATCATTAACAAAGCACCTCACTCTGATCTATAGTGAAATTCATTAACACACCCCTCACACTGACCTATAGTGAAATTCATTATCACACCACCTCACACTGATCTTCAGTAAAATTCATTAACATACCACCTCACACTGATCTATAGTGAAATTTATTATCACGCCACCTCACACTGATCTAGAGTGAAATTCATTAACACACCACCTCAAACAGATCTAAAGTGAAATTCATTAACACAACATCTCACACTGATCTACAGTGAAATTCATTAACACACCACCTCACACTGATCTATAGTGAACTTCATTAACACACAACCTCACACTGATCTATAGTAAAATTCATTAACACACCACCTCACACTGATCTGCAGTGAAATTCATTAACACACCACCTCAAACAGATCTAAAGTGAAATTCATTAACACAACCACTCACACTGATCTACAGTGAAATTCATTAACACACCACCTCACACAGATCTACAGTGAAATTCATTAACATGCCTCTTCACACTGATCTCTTGTGCAATTTATAAACACACCACCTCACACTGATGCACAGTGAAATTCATCAACCTGCCACTTCGCACTGATCTCTTGTGAAATTCATTAACACACCACCTCACACTGACCTATAGTGAAATCCTTTAACGCACCACGTCACACTGATCTATAGTGAAATTATTTAACACACCACCTCACGCTGATGTACAACGAAATTCATTAACACAACACTTCACGCTGATCTATAGTGAAATTCATTAACACACCACCTCACACTGATCTACAGTGAAATTCTTTAACCCACCACCTCACACTGCTCCACAGTTAAATTCATTAATGCACCCCATCACACTGATCTATAGTGAAATTCATTAGCACACCACCTCACACTGACCTATACTGAAATTCATTAAAACACCATCTCACACTCACCTACAGTGAAATTCATTAACACACCACGTCACACTGAGCTATAGTGAAATTCATTTACACACCACCTCTCACTGAACTTTAGTAAAATTCATTAACACACCACCTCACACTGATCTATAGTGAAATTCATTCACACACCACCTCACACTGATCTACAGTGAAATTCATTAACACACCACCTCAAACAGTTCTAAAGTGAAATTCCTTAACACAACCCCTCACACTGGTCGACAGTGAAATTCATTAACACAGCACCTCACACTGATTTATAGTGAAATTCATTAATACACCACCTCACACTGACTCTACAGTGAAATTCATTAACGCACCACCACACACAGATCTGCAGTGAAATTCATTAACACGCCTCCTCACACTGATCTACAGTGAAATTTATTAACACACCACATCACACTGATCCACAGTGAAATTCATTAACCTGCCACCTCACACTGATCTACTGTGAAATTCATTAACACACACCCTCAACCTGATCTGTAGTGAAATTCATTAACACACCACCTCACACTGATCTATAGTGAAATTCATTAACACACCACCTGAAACTGATCTACAGTGAAATTCATTTACCCACCACCTCACACCGATCTACAGTGAAATTCATTAACACACTAACTCAAACTGATCTATAGTAAAATTCATTAACACACCACCTCACACTGATCTACAGTGAAATTCATTAACACACCACCTCACACTGATCTACAGTGAATTTCATTAACACACCACCTCACACTGATCTGCAGTGAAATTCATTAACACACCACCTCACACTGATCTATAATGAAATTCATTAACGCACCACCTGAAACTGATCTACAGTAAAATTCATTAACACACCACCTCACACTGATCTACAGTGAAATTCATTAACACACCACCTCACACTGATCTACAGTGAATTTCATTAACACACCACCTCACACTGATCTACAGTGACATTCATTAATACACCACCTCAAACTGACCTATTGTGAAATTCATTAACACACCACCTCAAACTGATCTAGTGAAATTCATTAAAACACCACCTCACACTGCTGTACAGTGAAATTCATTAACACACCCCGTCACACAGATCTACCGTGAAATTAATTAACACACCACCTCACACTGATCTAAAGTTAAATTCATTAACTTAACTCCTCACATTGATCTCTTGTGAATTTCATTAACACACCACCTCACACTGATCCAAAGTGAAATTCATTAACCTGCCACCTCATACTGATCTACAATGAAATTCATTAACCCACAACCTCACACTGATCTGCAGTGAAATGCATTAACACACCACCTCACACTGATCTATAGTGAAATTCATTAACACTCCCCGTCACACAGATCTATAGTGAAATTCATTAACTAACCTCCTCACACTGATCTCTCGTGAAATTCATTAACACACCACCTCACACTGATCCATAGTGAAATTAATTAACACACCACCGCACACTGATCCACAGTGAAATTCATCAACACACCACCTCACACTGATCTACAGTGAAATTTATTAACACACCACCTCACACTGATCTGTGGTGAAATTCATTAACACACCACCTCACACTGATCTATAGTGAAATTCATCAGCACACCACCTCACTCTGACCTATAACGAAATTCATTAACACACCACCTCACACTGTTATACAGTGAAAATAATTAACACACCACCTAACACTGATCTACAGTGAACCTCATTAACACACCACCTCACACTGATCTATAGTGAAATTCATTAACACACCACCTCAAACTGATCTACAGTGAAATTCATTTACCCACCACCTCACACCGATCTACAGTGAAATTCATTAACACACTAACTCACACTGATCTATAGTAAAATTCATTAACACACCACCTCAAACTGATCTAGTGAAATTCATTAACACACCACTTCACACTGTCGTACAGTGAAATTCATTAACACACCCTGTCAAACTGATCTACCTTGAAATTAATTAAGACAACACCTCACACTGATCTGAAGTGAAATTCATTAACTCGCCTCCTCACATTGATCTCTTGTGAATTTCTTTAACACACCACCTCACACTGATCCATAGTGAAATTCATTAACCTGCCACCTCACACTGATCTACAGTGAAATTCATTAACACACCACCTCACACTGATCTGCAGTGAAATGCATTAACACACCACCTCACACTGATCTATAGTGAAATTCATTAACACTCCCCCTCTCACAGATCTATAGTGAAATTCATTAACTAACCTCCTCACACTAATCTCTCGTGAAATTCATTAACACCCCACCTCAAACTGATCCATAGTGAAATTCATTAACACACCACCGCAAAGTGATCTACAGTGAAATTCATTAACACAGCACCTCACACTGATCTACACTGACATTCATTAATACACCACCTCACACTGACCTATTGTGAAATTCATTAACACACCACCTCACACTGATCTACAGTGAAATTTATTAACCCACCACCTCACACAGATCTATGGTGAAATTCATTAACACACCACCTCACACTGTCTTATAATGAAATTCATTGATGCAACACGTCACACTGATCTATAGTGAAATTCATTAACACACCACCTCACACTGGTCTACAGTGAAATTCATTAACACACCACCCTCACTGATCTACAATGAAATTAATTAACTCACCACTTCACGCTGATCTATAGTGAAATTCATTAACACACCACCTCACACTGATCTACAGTGAAATTCATTTACTAGCCTCCTCACACTGATCTCTCGTGGAATTCATTAACACCCCACGGCACACTGATCCATAGTGAAATTCATAAATCTGCCACCTCACACTGTTCTACTGTTAAATTCATTAACACACACCCTCAACCTGATCAGTAGTGAAAATCATTAACAAAGCACCTCACTCTGATCTATAGTGAAATTCATTAACACACCCCTCACACTGACCTATAGTGAAATTCATTATCACACCACCTCACACTGATCTTCAGTAAAATTCATTAACATACCACCTCACACTGATCTATAGTGAAATTTATTATCACGCCACCTCACACTGATCTAGAGTGAAATTCATTAACACACCACCTCAAACAGATCTAAAGTGAAATTCATTAACACAACATCTCACACTGATCTACAGTGAAATTCATTAACACACCACCTCACACTGATCTATAGTGAACTTCATTAACACACAACCTCACACTGATCTATAGTAAAATTCATTAACACACCACCTCACACTGATCTGCAGTGAAATTCATTAACACACCACCTCAAACAGATCTAAAGTGAAATTCATTAACACAACCACTCACACTGATCTACAGTGAAATTCATTAACACACCACCTCACACAGATCTACAGTGAAATTCATTAACATGCCTCTTCACACTGATCTCTTGTGCAATTTATAAACACACCACCTCACACTGATGCACAGTGAAATTCATCAACCTGCCACTTCGCACTGATCTCTTGTGAAATTCATTAACACACCACCTCACACTGACCTATAGTGAAATCCTTTAACGCACCACGTCACACTGATCTATAGTGAAATTATTTAACACACCACCTCACGCTGATGTACAACGAAATTCATTAACACAACACTTCACGCTGATCTATAGTGAAATTCATTAACACACCACCTCACACTGATCTACAGTGAAATTCTTTAACCCACCACCTCACACTGCTCCACAGTTAAATTCATTAATGCACCCCATCACACTGATCTATAGTGAAATTCATTAGCACACCACCTCACACTGACCTATACTGAAATTCATTAAAACACCATCTCACACTCACCTACAGTGAAATTCATTAACACACCACGTCACACTGAGCTATAGTGAAATTCATTTACACACCACCTCTCACTGAACTTTAGTAAAATTCATTAACACACCACCTCACACTGATCTATAGTGAAATTCATTCACACACCACCTCACACTGATCTACAGTGAAATTCATTAACACACCACCTCAAACAGTTCTAAAGTGAAATTCCTTAACACAACCCCTCACACTGGTCGACAGTGAAATTCATTAACACAGCACCTCACACTGATTTATAGTGAAATTCATTAATACACCACCTCACACTGACTCTACAGTGAAATTCATTAACGCACCACCACACACAGATCTGCAGTGAAATTCATTAACACGCCTCCTCACACTGATCTACAGTGAAATTTATTAACACACCACATCACACTGATCCACAGTGAAATTCATTAACCTGCCACCTCACACTGATCTACTGTGAAATTCATTAACACACACCCTCAACCTGATCTGTAGTGAAATTCATTAACACACCACCTCACACTGATCTATAGTGAAATTCATTAACACACCACCTGAAACTGATCTACAGTGAAATTCATTTACCCACCACCTCACACCGATCTACAGTGAAATTCATTAACACACTAACTCAAACTGATCTATAGTAAAATTCATTAACACACCACCTCACACTGATCTACAGTGAAATTCATTAACACACCACCTCACACTGATCTACAGTGAATTTCATTAACACACCACCTCACACTGATCTGCAGTGAAATTCATTAACACACCACCTCACACTGATCTATAATGAAATTCATTAACGCACCACCTGAAACTGATCTACAGTAAAATTCATTAACACACCACCTCACACTGATCTACAGTGAAATTCATTAACACACCACCTCACACTGATCTACAGTGAATTTCATTAACACACCACCTCACACTGATCTACAGTGACATTCATTAATACACCACCTCAAACTGACCTATTGTGAAATTCATTAACACACCACCTCAAACTGATCTAGTGAAATTCATTAAAACACCACCTCACACTGCTGTACAGTGAAATTCATTAACACACCCCGTCACACAGATCTACCGTGAAATTAATTAACACACCACCTCACACTGATCTAAAGTTAAATTCATTAACTTAACTCCTCACATTGATCTCTTGTGAATTTCATTAACACACCACCTCACACTGATCCAAAGTGAAATTCATTAACCTGCCACCTCATACTGATCTACAATGAAATTCATTAACCCACAACCTCACACTGATCTGCAGTGAAATGCATTAACACACCACCTCACACTGATCTATAGTGAAATTCATTAACACTCCCCGTCACACAGATCTATAGTGAAATTCATTAACTAACCTCCTCACACTGATCTCTCCTGAAATTCATTAACACACCACCTCACACTGATCCATAGTGAAATTAATTAACACACCACCGCACACTGATCCACAGTGAAATTCATCAACACACCACCTCACACTGATCTACAGTGAAATTTATTAACACACCACCTCACACTGATCTGTGGTGAAATTCATTAACACACCACCTCACACTGATCTATAGTGAAATTCATCAGCACACCACCTCACTCTGACCTATAACGAAATTCATTAACACACCACCTCACACTGTTATACAGTGAAAATAATTAACACACCACCTCACACTGATCTACAGTGAACCTCATTAACACACCACCTCACACTGATCTATAGTGAAATTCATTAACACACCACCTGAAAGTAATCTACAGTGAAATTCATTTACCCACCACCTAACACCGATCTACAGTGAAATTCATTAACACACTAACTCATACTGATCTATAGTAAAATTCATTAATGCACCACCTCACACTGATCTAAACTGTAATTCATTAACACACCACCTCCCACTGATCTACAATGAAATTCATTAACATACTCCCTCACACTGGTCTACCATGAAATTAATTAACACACCACCTCACACTGATCTTTCGTGAAATTCATAAACACAACCCCTCACACTGATCTGTACTGAAATTCATTAACTAGCCTCCTCACTCTGATTCATAGTGAAATTCATTAACACACCACCTCACACTGATCTATACTGAAATTTATTAACACACCACCTCACACTGATCTGCAGTGAAATTCATTAACACACCACCTCACACTGATCTGCAGTGACATTCATTAACACACCACCTCACACTGACCTATTGTGAAATTCATTAACACACCACCTCACACTGATCTACAGTGAAATTCATTAACACACCACCTCACACTGATCTATAGTGAAATTCATTAACACACCACCTCACACTGAGCTATAGTGAAATTCATTAATGCACCACGTCACACTGATCTATAATGAAATTCATTAACACACCACCTACACTGATGTATAAGGAAATTCATTAACACACCACCTCACACAGATATACAGTGAAATTCATTAACACACCAACTCACACTGATCTACAGTGAAATTCATTAGCACACCACCTCACGCTGATCTATAGTGAAATTCATTAACACACCACCTCTAACTGATCTACAGTGAAATTCATTAACACACCACCTCAAACTGATTTGCGAAATTCATTAACACACCACCTCACACTGATCTACATTGAAATTCATTAACACACCACCTCACACCGATCTACTGAGAAATTCATTAACACACCCCCTCACACTGATCTATAGTGAAATTCATTAACACACCACCTGAAACTGATCTACAGTGAAATTCATTAACCCACCACCTCACACTGATCTACAGTGAAATTCATTAACACACTAACTCACACTGATTTTTAGTAAAATTCATTAACACACCACCTCACACTGATCTACAGTGAAATTCATTAACAAACCACCTCACACTGATCTATAGTGAAAATCATTAACACCACCTCACACTGATCTACAATGAAATTCATTAACACACCCCCTCACACTGATCTACCATGAAATTAATTAACACACCATCTCACACTGATCTAAAGTGAAATTCATTAACTCGCCTCCTCACATTGATCTCTCGTGAAATTCATTAACACACCACCTCACACTGATACATAGTGAAATTCATTAACCTGCCACCTCACACTGATCTACAGTGAAATTCATTAACACACCACCTCACACTGACCTGCAGCGAAATTAATTAACACACCACCTCACACTGATCTATAGTGAAATTCATCAATACACCACCTCACACTGATCTACAGTGAAATTCATTAACACACCACCTCACACTGATCTACAGTGAAATTCATTAACACACCACCTCACACTGATCTATCGTGAAATTGATTAACACACCACCTCACACTGACCTATAGTGAAATTCATTAACACACCACCTCACACTGAGCTATAGTGAAATTCATTAACGCACCACCTCACACTGATCGACAGTGAAATTCATTAACACACCACCTCACACACATCTATAGTGAAATTCAAGAACACACACCCTCACACTGGTCTACGTTGAAATTCATTAACACACCACCTCACACTGATCTAAAGTGAAATTCATTAACACACCACCTCACATTGAAACTACAGTGAAATTCATTAACACAACACCTCACACAGATCTCCAGTGAAATTCATTAACACGCCTCCTCACACTGATCTCTCATGAAATTTATTAACACACCACCTCACGCTGATCCAATAGTGAAATTCATTAACCTCCCACCTCACACTGATCTCTCGTGAAATGCATTAATACACCACCTCACTCTGACCTATAGTGAAATTCATTAACACACCACCTCACACTGGTCTACAGTGAAATTCATTAACACACCACCTCACACTGATCTACAATGAAATTCATTAACACACCACTTCAAGCTGATCTATAGTGCAATTTATTAACACACCACTTCTCACTGATCTACAGTGAAATTCTTTAACCCACCACCTCACACTGATCTACAGTGAAATTCATTAACACAACACCTCACACTGATCTACAGTGAAATTCATTTCCCTGCCACCTCACACTGATCTACTGTTAAATTCATTAACACGCACCCTCAACCTGATCTGTAGTGAAATTAATTAACAAAGAACCTCACACTGATCTATAGTGAAATTCATTAACACACCCCTCACACTGACATATAGTGAAATTCATTAACACACCACCTCACACTGATCTTCAGTAACATTCATTAACACACATCCTCACACTGATCTATAGTGAAATTCATTAACACACCACCTCAAACAGATCTTAAGTGAAATTCATTAACACAACCCCTCACACTGATCTACAGTGAAATTCATTAACACACCACCTCACACTGACCTATAGTGAAATTCATTAACACACCACCTCACACTGATCTATACTGAAATTCATTAACACACCAACTCACACTGATCTACAGTGAAATTCATTAACACACCACCTCAAACAGATCTAAAGTGAAATTCATTAACACACTCCCTCACACTGGTGTACCATGAAATTAATTAACACACCACCTCACACTGATCTTTCATGAAATTCATTAACTAGCCTCCTCACACTGACCCATAGTGAAATTCATTAACCTGCCACCTCACACTGAACTACTGTGAAAATCATTAACACACACCCTCATCCTGATCTGTAGTAAAATTCATTAACACACCACCTCAAACTGATCTATAGAGAAATTCATTAACACACCACCTCACACTGATCTACAGTGACATTCATTAACACACCACCTCACACTGACCTATTGTGCAATTCATTAACACACCACCTCACACTGATCTACAGTGAAATTCATTAACACACCACCTCACACTGATCTATAGTGAAATTCATTAACATGCCACCTCACACTGAGCTATAGTGAAATTCATTAATGCACCATGTCACACTGATCTATAATGAAATTCATTAACACACCACCTCACACTGACGTATAATGAAATTCATTAACACACCACCTCACACAGATATATAGTGAAATTCATTAACACACCACCTCACACTGATCTACCGTGAAATTCATTAACACACCACCTCACACTGATCTATAGTGAAATTATTTAACACACCACCTCACACTGATCTATAGTGAAATTCATTAACACACCACCTCACACTGATCTACAGTGAAATTCATTCACACACCACCTCACACTGATTTGCGAAATTCATTAACACACCACCTCACACTGATCTACATTGAAATTCATTAACACACCACCTCACACCGATCTACTGTGAAATTCATTAACACACCCCCTCACACTGATCTATAGTGAAATTCATTAACACACCACCTGACACTGATCTACAGTGAAATTAATTAACACAACACCTCACACTGAGCTATAGTGAAATTCATTAACACACAACCTCACACTGATCTACAGTGAAATTCATTTACCTGCCACCTCACACTGATCTACTGTTAAATTCATTAACACGCACCCGCAACCTGATCTGTAGTGAAATTAATTAACAAAGCACCTCACACTGATCTATAGTGAAATTCATTAACACACCCCTCACACTGACATATATTGAAATTCATTAACACACCACCTCACACTGATCTTCAGTAACATTCATTAACACACATCCTCACACTGATCTATAGTGAAATTCATTAACACACCACCTCACACTGGTCTACAGTGAAATTCATTAACACACCACCCTCACTGATCTACAATGAAATTAATTAACTCACCACTTCACGCTGATCTATAGTGAAATTCATTAACACACCACCTCACACTGATCTACAGTGAAATTCATTTACTAGCCTCCTCACACTGATCTCTCGTGGAATTCATTAACACCCCACGGCACACTGATCCATAGTGAAATTCATAAATCTGCCACCTCACACTGTTCTACTGTTAAATTCATTAACACACACCCTCAACCTGATCAGTAGTGAAAATCATTAACAAAGCACCTCACTCTGATCTATAGTGAAATTCATTAACACACCCCTCACACTGACCTATAGTGAAATTCATTATCACACCACCTCACACTGATCTTCAGTAAAATTCATTAACATACCACCTCACACTGATCTATAGTGAAATTTATTATCACGCCACCTCACACTGATCTAGAGTGAAATTCATTAACACACCACCTCAAACAGATCTAAAGTGAAATTCATTAACACAACATCTCACACTGATCTACAGTGAAATTCATTAACACACCACCTCACACTGATCTATAGTGAACTTCATTAACACACAACCTCACACTGATCTATAGTAAAATTCATTAACACACCACCTCACACTGATCTGCAGTGAAATTCATTAACACACCACCTCAAACAGATCTAAAGTGAAATTCATTAACACAACCACTCACACTGATCTACAGTGAAATTCATTAACACACCACCTCACACAGATCTACAGTGAAATTCATTAACATGCCTCTTCACACTGATCTCTTGTGCAATTTATAAACACACCACCTCACACTGATGCACAGTGAAATTCATCAACCTGCCACTTCGCACTGATCTCTTGTGAAATTCATTAACACACCACCTCACACTGACCTATAGTGAAATCCTTTAACGCACCACGTCACACTGATCTATAGTGAAATTATTTAACACACCACCTCACGCTGATGTACAACGAAATTCATTAACACAACACTTCACGCTGATCTATAGTGAAATTCATTAACACACCACCTCACACTGATCTACAGTGAAATTCTTTAACCCACCACCTCACACTGCTCCACAGTTAAATTCATTAATGCACCCCATCACACTGATCTATAGTGAAATTCATTAGCACACCACCTCACACTGACCTATACTGAAATTCATTAAAACACCATCTCACACTCACCTACAGTGAAATTCATTAACACACCACGTCACACTGAGCTATAGTGAAATTCATTTACACACCACCTCTCACTGAACTTTAGTAAAATTCATTAACACACCACCTCACACTGATCTATAGTGAAATTCATTCACACACCACCTCACACTGATCTACAGTGAAATTCATTAACACACCACCTCAAACAGTTCTAAAGTGAAATTCCTTAACACAACCCCTCACACTGGTCGACAGTGAAATTCATTAACACAGCACCTCACACTGATTTATAGTGAAATTCATTAATACACCACCTCACACTGACTCTACAGTGAAATTCATTAACGCACCACCACACACAGATCTGCAGTGAAATTCATTAACACGCCTCCTCACACTGATCTACAGTGAAATTTATTAACACACCACATCACACTGATCCACAGTGAAATTCATTAACCTGCCACCTCACACTGATCTACTGTGAAATTCATTAACACACACCCTCAACCTGATCTGTAGTGAAATTCATTAACACACCACCTCACACTGATCTATAGTGAAATTCATTAACACACCACCTGAAACTGATCTACAGTGAAATTCATTTACCCACCACCTCACACCGATCTACAGTGAAATTCATTAACACACTAACTCAAACTGATCTATAGTAAAATTCATTAACACACCACCTCACACTGATCTACAGTGAAATTCATTAACACACCACCTCACACTGATCTACAGTGAATTTCATTAACACACCACCTCACACTGATCTGCAGTGAAATTCATTAACACACCACCTCACACTGATCTATAATGAAATTCATTAACGCACCACCTGAAACTGATCTACAGTAAAATTCATTAACACACCACCTCACACTGATCTACAGTGAAATTCATTAACACACCACCTCACACTGATCTACAGTGAATTTCATTAACACACCACCTCACACTGATCTACAGTGACATTCATTAATACACCACCTCAAACTGACCTATTGTGAAATTCATTAACACACCACCTCAAACTGATCTAGTGAAATTCATTAAAACACCACCTCACACTGCTGTACAGTGAAATTCATTAACACACCCCGTCACACAGATCTACCGTGAAATTAATTAACACACCACCTCACACTGATCTAAAGTTAAATTCATTAACTTAACTCCTCACATTGATCTCTTGTGAATTTCATTAACACACCACCTCACACTGATCCAAAGTGAAATTCATTAACCTGCCACCTCATACTGATCTACAATGAAATTCATTAACCCACAACCTCACACTGATCTGCAGTGAAATGCATTAACACACCACCTCACACTGATCTATAGTGAAATTCATTAACACTCCCCGTCACACAGATCTATAGTGAAATTCATTAACTAACCTCCTCACACTGATCTCTCCTGAAATTCATTAACACACCACCTCACACTGATCCATAGTGAAATTAATTAACACACCACCGCACACTGATCCACAGTGAAATTCATCAACACACCACCTCACACTGATCTACAGTGAAATTTATTAACACACCACCTCACACTGATCTGTGGTGAAATTCATTAACACACCACCTCACACTGATCTATAGTGAAATTCATCAGCACACCACCTCACTCTGACCTATAACGAAATTCATTAACACACCACCTCACACTGTTATACAGTGAAAATAATTAACACACCACCTCACACTGATCTACAGTGAACCTCATTAACACACCACCTCACACTGATCTATAGTGAAATTCATTAACACACCACCTGAAAGTAATCTACAGTGAAATTCATTTACCCACCACCTAACACCGATCTACAGTGAAATTCATTAACACACTAACTCATACTGATCTATAGTAAAATTCATTAATGCACCACCTCACACTGATCTAAACTGTAATTCATTAACACACCACCTCCCACTGATCTACAATGAAATTCATTAACATACTCCCTCACACTGGTCTACCATGAAATTAATTAACACACCACCTCACACTGATCTTTCGTGAAATTCATAAACACAACCCCTCACACTGATCTGTACTGAAATTCATTAACTAGCCTCCTCACTCTGATTCATAGTGAAATTCATTAACACACCACCTCACACTGATCTATACTGAAATTTATTAACACACCACCTCACACTGATCTGCAGTGAAATTCATTAACACACCACCTCACACTGATCTGCAGTGACATTCATTAACACACCACCTCACACTGACCTATTGTGAAATTCATTAACACACCACCTCACACTGATCTACAGTGAAATTCATTAACACACCACCTCACACTGATCTATAGTGAAATTCATTAACACACCACCTCACACTGAGCTATAGTGAAATTCATTAATGCACCACGTCACACTGATCTATAATGAAATTCATTAACACACCACCTACACTGATGTATAAGGAAATTCATTAACACACCACCTCACACAGATATACAGTGAAATTCATTAACACACCAACTCACACTGATCTACAGTGAAATTCATTAGCACACCACCTCACGCTGATCTATAGTGAAATTCATTAACACACCACCTCTAACTGATCTACAGTGAAATTCATTAACACACCACCTCAAACTGATTTGCGAAATTCATTAACACACCACCTCACACTGATCTACATTGAAATTCATTAACACACCACCTCACACCGATCTACTGAGAAATTCATTAACACACCCCCTCACACTGATCTATAGTGAAATTCATTAACACACCATCTGAAACTGATCTACAGTGAAATTCATTAACCCACCACCTCACACTGATCTACAGTGAAATTCATTAACACACTAACTCACACTGATTTTTAGTAAAATTCATTAACACACCACCTCACACTGATCTACAGTGAAATTCATTAACAAACCACCTCACACTGATCTATAGTGAAAATCATTAACACCACCTCACACTGATCTACAATGAAATTCATTAACACACCCCCTCACACTGATCTACCATGAAATTAATTAACACACCATCTCACACTGATCTAAAGTGAAATTCATTAACTCGCCTCCTCACATTGATCTCTCGTGAAATTCATTAACACACCACCTCACACTGATACATAGTGAAATTCATTAACCTGCCACCTCACACTGATCTACAGTGAAATTCATTAACACACCACCTCACACTGACCTGCAGCGAAATTAATTAACACACCACCTCACACTGATCTATAGTGAAATTCATCAATACACCACCTCACACTGATCTACAGTGAAATTCATTAACACACCACCTCACACTGATCTACAGTGAAATTCATTAACACACCACCTCACACTGATCTATCGTGAAATTGATTAACACACCACCTCACACTGACCTATAGTGAAATTCATTAACACACCACCTCACACTGAGCTATAGTGAAATTCATTAACGCACCACCTCACACTGATCGACAGTGAAATTCATTAACACACCACCTCACACACATCTATAGTGAAATTCAAGAACACACACCCTCACACTGGTCTACGTTGAAATTCATTAACACACCACCTCACACTGATCTAAAGTGAAATTCATTAACACACCACCTCACATTGAAACTACAGTGAAATTCATTAACACAACACCTCACACAGATCTCCAGTGAAATTCATTAACACGCCTCCTCACACTGATCTCTCATGAAATTTATTAACACACCACCTCACGCTGATCCAATAGTGAAATTCATTAACCTCCCACCTCACACTGATCTCTCGTGAAATGCATTAATACACCACCTCACTCTGACCTATAGTGAAATTCATTAACACACCACCTCACACTGGTCTACAGTGAAATTCATTAACACACCACCTCACACTGATCTACAATGAAATTCATTAACACACCACTTCAAGCTGATCTATAGTGCAATTTATTAACACACCACTTCTCACTGATCTACAGTGAAATTCTTTAACCCACCACCTCACACTGATCTACAGTGAAATTCATTAACACAACACCTCACACTGATCTACAGTGAAATTCATTTCCCTGCCACCTCACACTGATCTACTGTTAAATTCATTAACACGCACCCTCAACCTGATCTGTAGTGAAATTAATTAACAAAGAACCTCACACTGATCTATAGTGAAATTCATTAACACACCCCTCACACTGACATATAGTGAAATTCATTAACACACCACCTCACACTGATCTTCAGTAACATTCATTAACACACATCCTCACACTGATCTATAGTGAAATTCATTAACACACCACCTCAAACAGATCTTAAGTGAAATTCATTAACACAACCCCTCACACTGATCTACAGTGAAATTCATTAACACACCACCTCACACTGACCTATAGTGAAATTCATTAACACACCACCTCACACTGATCTATACTGAAATTCATTAACACACCAACTCACACTGATCTACAGTGAAATTCATTAACACACCACCTCAAACAGATCTAAAGTGAAATTCATTAACACACTCCCTCACACTGGTGTACCATGAAATTAATTAACACACCACCTCACACTGATCTTTCATGAAATTCATTAACTAGCCTCCTCACACTGACCCATAGTGAAATTCATTAACCTGCCACCTCACACTGAACTACTGTGAAAATCATTAACACACACCCTCATCCTGATCTGTAGTAAAATTCATTAACACACCACCTCAAACTGATCTATAGAGAAATTCATTAACACACCACCTCACACTGATCTACAGTGACATTCATTAACACACCACCTCACACTGACCTATTGTGCAATTCATTAACACACCACCTCACACTGATCTACAGTGAAATTCATTAACACACCACCTCACACTGATCTATAGTGAAATTCATTAACATGCCACCTCACACTGAGCTATAGTGAAATTCATTAATGCACCATGTCACACTGATCTATAATGAAATTCATTAACACACCACCTCACACTGACGTATAATGAAATTCATTAACACACCACCTCACACAGATATATAGTGAAATTCATTAACACACCACCTCACACTGATCTACCGTGAAATTCATTAACACACCACCTCACACTGATCTATAGTGAAATTATTTAACACACCACCTCACACTGATCTATAGTGAAATTCATTAACACACCACCTCACACTGATCTACAGTGAAATTCATTCACACACCACCTCACACTGATTTGCGAAATTCATTAACACACCACCTCACACTGATCTACATTGAAATTCATTAACACACCACCTCACACCGATCTACTGTGAAATTCATTAACACACCCCCTCACACTGATCTATAGTGAAATTCATTAACACACCACCTGACACTGATCTACAGTGAAATTAATTAACACAACACCTCACACTGAGCTATAGTGAAATTCATTAACACACAACCTCACACTGATCTACAGTGAAATTCATTTACCTGCCACCTCACACTGATCTACTGTTAAATTCATTAACACGCACCCGCAACCTGATCTGTAGTGAAATTAATTAACAAAGCACCTCACACTGATCTATAGTGAAATTCATTAACACACCCCTCACACTGACATATATTGAAATTCATTAACACACCACCTCACACTGATCTTCAGTAACATTCATTAACACACATCCTCACACTGATCTATAGTGAAATTCATTAACACACCACCTCAAACAGATCTTAAGTGAAATTCATTAACACAACCCCTCACACTGATCTACAGTGAAATTCATTAACACACCACCTCACACTGACCTATAGTGAAATTCATTAACACACCACCTCACACTGATCTATAGTGAAATTCATTAACACACCACCTCACACTGATCTACAGTGAAATTCATTAACACACCACCTCAAACAGATCTAAAGTGAAATTCATTAACACACTCCCTCACACTGGTGTATCATGAAATTAATTAACACACCACCTCACACTGATCTTTCATGAAATTCATTAACTAGCCTCCTCACACTGACCCATAGTGAAATTCATTAACCTGCCACCTCAAACTGAGCTACTGTGAAAATCATTAACACACACCCTCATCCTGATCTGTAGTAAAATTCATTAACACACCACCTCACACTGATCTATAGAGAAATTCATTAACACACCACCTCACACTGATCTATAATGAAATTCATTAACACACCACCTCACACAGATATATAGTGAAATTCATTAACACACCACCTGACACTGATCTACCGTGAAATTCATTAACACACCACCTCACACTGATCTATAGTGAAATTATTTAACACACCACCTCACACTGATCTATAGTGAAATTCATTAACACACCACCTCACACTGATCTATAGTGAAGTTCATTAACATGCCACCTCACACTGAGCTATAGTGAAATTCATTAACACACCACCTCACACTGACGTATAATGAAATTCATTAACACACCACCTCACACAGATATATAGCGAAATTCATTAACACACCACCTCACACTGATCTACCGTGAAATTCATTAACACACCACCTCACACTGATCTATAGTGAAATTATTTAACACACCACCTCACACTGATCTATAGTGAAATTCATTAACACACCACCTCACACTGATCTACAGTGTAATTCATTAACACACCACCTCATACTGATTTGCGAAATTCATTAACACACCACCTCACACTGATCTACATTGAAATTCATTAACACACCACCTCACACCGATCTACTGTGAAATTCATTAACACACCCCCTCACACTGATCTATAGTGAAATTCATTAACATACCACCTGACACTGATCTACAGTGAAATTCATTAACCCACCACCTCACACTGATCTACAGTGAAATTCATTAACACACTAACTCACACTGATCTAAAGTGAAATTCATTAACTCGCCTCCTCACATTGATCTCTCGTGATATTCATTAACACACCTCCTCAAACTGATCCACAGTGAAATTCATTAACCTGCCACCTCATACTGATCTACAGTGAAATTCATTAACACACCACCTCACACTGATCTGCAGTGAAATGCTTCAACACACCACCTCACACTGATCTTTAATGAAATTCATTAACACACCACCTCACACTGATCTGCAGTGAAATTCATTAACACACCCCCTCACACTGATCTACAATGAAATTCATTAAAACACCACCTCACACTGATCAATCGTGAAATTCATTAACACACCACCTCTCACTGACCAAAAGTGAAATTCATTAACACACCACCTCAAACTGATCTGCAGTGAAATTCATTAACACACCACCTCACACAGATCTACAGTGAAATTCATGAACACACCCCCTCAAACTGGTCTACAGTGAAATTCATTAACACACCACCTCACACTGATCTATAGTGAAATTCATTAACACACCACCTCACACTGAATCTACAGTGAAATTCATTAACACATCACCTCACACAGATCTCCAGTGAAATTGATTAACACGCCTCCTCACACTGATCTCTCATGAAATTTATTAACACACCACCTCACGCTGATCCATAGTGAAATTCATTAACCTGCCACCTCACACTGATCTCTCGTGAAATGCATTAATACACCACCTCACTCTGACCTATAGTGAAATTCATTAACGCACCACTTCAAACTGATCTATTGTGAAATTCATTAACACAGCACCTCACACTGGTCTACACTGAAATTCATTAACACTCCACCTCACACAGATCTGCAGTGAAATTCATGAACACACCCCCTCACACTGGTCTACAGTGAAATTCATTAACACACCACCTCAAACTGATACATAGTGAAATTCATTAACACACCACCGCACATTGATCTACAGTGAAATTCATGAACACACCCCCTCACACTGGTCTACAGTGAAATTCATTAACACACCACCTCAAACTGATACATAGTGAAATTCATTAACACACCACCGCACATTGATCCATAGTGAAATTCATTAATCTGCCACCTCACACTGTTCTACTGTTAAATTCATTAACACACACCCTCAACCTGATCAGTAGTGAAAATCATTAACAAAGCACCTCACACTGATCTATAGTGAAATTCATTAACACACCCCTCACACTGACCTATAGTGAAATTCATTATCACACCACCTCACACTGATCTTCAGTAAAATTCATTAACATACCACCTCACACTGATCTAGAGTGAAATTTATTATCACGCCACCTCACACTGATATAGAGTGAAATTCATTAACACACCACCTCAAACAGATCTAAAGTGGAATTCATTAACACAACATCTCACACTGATCTGCAGTGAAATTCATTAACACACCACCTCACACTGATCTATAGTGAACTTCATTAACACACAACCTCATACTGATCTATAGTAAAATTCATTAACACACCACCTCACACTGATCTACAGTGAAATTCATTAACACACCACCTCAAACAGATCTAAAGTGAAATTCATTAACACAACCACTCACACTGATCTGCAGAGAAATTCATTAACACACCACCTCACACAGATCTACAGTGAAATTCATTAACATGCCTCTTCACACTGATCTCTTGTGCAATTTATAAACACACCACCTCACACTGATGCATAGTGAAATTCATCAACCTGCCACTTCGCACTGATCTCTTGTGAAATTAATTAACACACCACCTCACACTGACCTATAGTGAAATCCTTTAACGCACCACGTCACACTGATCTATAGTGAAATTATTTAACACACCACCTCACGCTGATGTACAACGAAATTCATTAACACAACACTTCACGCTGATCTCTAGTGAAATTCATTAACACACCACCTCACACTGATCTACAGTGAAATTCTTTAACCCACCACCTCACACTGATCCACAGTTAAATTCATTAATGCACCCCATCACACTGATCTATAGTGAAATTCATCAGCACACCACCTCACACTGACCTATACTGAAATTCATTAAAACACCATCTCACACTCACCTACAGTGAAATTCATTAACACACCACGTCACACTGAGCTATAGTGAAATTCATTTACACACCACCTCTCACTGAACTTCAGTAAAATTCATTAACACACCACCTCACACTGATCTACAGTGAAATTCATTCACACACCACCTCACACTGATCTACAGTGAAATTCATTAACACACCACCTCAAACAGATCTAAAGTGAAATTCATTAACACAACCCCCCACACTGATCTACAGTGAAATTCATTAACACACCACCTCACACTGATCTTCAGTAACATTCATTAACACACATCCTCACACTGATCTATAGTGAAATTCATTAACACACCACCTCACACTGATCTATAGTGAAATTCATTAACACACCACCTCACACTGATCTACAGTGAAATTCATTAACACACCACCTCAAACAGATCTAAAGTGAAATTCATTAACACACTCCCTCACACTGGAGTACCATTAAATTCATTAACACACTCCCTCACACTGGAGTACCATTAAATTAATTAACACACCACCTCACACTGATCTTTCATGAAATTCATTAACTAGCCTCCTCACACTGACCGATAGTGAAATTCATTAACCTGCCACCTCACACTGAACTACTGTGAAAATCATTAACACACACCCTCATTCTGATCTGTAGTAAAATTCATTAACACACCACCTCACACTGATCTATAGAGAAATTCATTAACACACCACCTCACATTGATCTATACTGAAATTTATTAACACACCACCTCACACTGATCTGCAGTGAAATTCATTAACACACCACCTCACACTGATCTACAGTGACATTCATTAACACACCACCTCACACTGACCTATTGTGAAATTCATTAACACACCACCTCACACTGATCTACAGTGAAATTCATTAAGACACAACCTCACACTGATCTATAGTGAAATTCATTAACATGCCACCTCACACTGAGCTATAGTGAAATTCATTAATGCACCATGTCACACTGATCTATAATGAAATTCATTAACACACCACCTCACACTGACGTATAATGAAATTCATTAACACACCACCTCACACTGATCTATAGTGAAATTATTTAACACACCACCTCACACTGATCTATAGTGAAATTCATTAACACACCACCTCACACTGATCTACAGTGAAATTCATTAACACACCACCTCACACTGATTTGCGAAATTCATTAACACACCACCTCACACTGATCTACATTGAAATTCATTAACACACCACCTCACACCGATCCACTGTGAAATTCATTAACACACCCCCTCACACTGATCTATAGTGAAATTCATTAACACACCACCTGACACTGATCTACAGTGAAATTCATTAACCCACCACCTCACACTGATCTACCATGAAATTAATTAACACACCACCTCACACTGATCTAAAGTGAAATTCATTAACTCGCCTCCTCACATTGATCTCTCGTGATATTCATTAACACACCTCCTCAAACTGATCCATAGTGAAATTCATTAACCTGCCACCTCACACTGATCTACAATGAAATTCATTAACACACCACCTCACACTGATCTGCAGTGAAATGCTTTAACACACCACCTCACACTGATCTTTAATGAAATTCATTAACACACCAGCTCACACTGATCTGCAGTGAAATTCATTAACACACCCCCTCACACTGGTCTACAATGAAATTCATTAACACACCACCTCACACTGATCAATCGTGAAATTCATTAACACACCACCTCTCACTGACCAAAAGTGAAATTCATTAACACACCACCTCACACTGATCTGCAGTGAAATTCATTAACACACCACCTCACACAGATCTACAGTGAAATTCATGAACACACCCCCTCAAACTGGTCTACAGTAAAATTCATTAACACACCACCTCACACTGATCTATAGTGAAATTCATTAACACACCACCTCACACTGAATCTACAGTGAAATTCATTAACACATCACCTCACACAGATCTCCAGAGAAATTGATTAACATGCCTCCTCACACTGATCTCTCATGAAATTTATTAACACACCACCTCACGCTGATCCATAGTGAAATTCATTAACCTGCCACCTCACACTGATCTCTCGTGAAATGCATTAATACACCACCTCACTCTGACCTATAGTGAAATTCATTAACGCACCACTTCAAACTGATCTATTGTGAAATTCATTAACACACCACCTCACACTGGTCTACACTGAAATTCATTAACACTCCACCTCACACAGATCTGCAGTGAAATTCATGAACACACCCCCTCACACTGGTCTACAGTGAAATTCATTAAAACACCACCTCAAACTGATCCATAGTGAAATTCATTAACACACCACCGCACAGTGATCTGCAGTGAAATTCATTAACACACCACCTCACACTGATCTACACTGACATTCATTAATACACCACCTCACACTGACCTATTGTGAAATTCATTAACACACCACCTCACACTGATCTACAGTGAAATTTATTAACACACCACCTCACACTGATCTATGGTGAAATTCATTAACACACCACCTCACACTGTCTTATAATGAAATTCATTGATGCACCACGTCACACTGATCTATAGTGAAATTCATTAACACACCACCTCACACTGGTCTACAGTGAAATTCATTAACACACCACCCTCACTGATCTACAATGAAATTCATTAACTCACCACTTCACGCTGATCTATAGTGAAATTCATTAACACACCACTTCACTCTGTTCTACAGTGAAATTCTTTAACCCACCACCTCACACTGATCTACAGTGAAATTCATTTACTAGCCTCCTCACACTGATCTCTCGTGAAATTCATTAACACACCACCGCACACTGATCCATAGTGAAATTCATTAATCTGCCAGCTCACACTGTTCTACTGTTAAATTCATTAACACACACCCTCAACCTGATCTGTAGTGAAATTCATTAACAAAGCACCTCACACTGATCTGTAGTGAAATTCATTATCACACCACCTCACACTGATCTTCAGTAAAATTCATTAACATACCACCTCACACTGATCTATAGTTAAATTTATTATCACGCCACCTCACACTGATATAGAGTGAAATTCATTAACACACCACCTCAAACAGATCTAAAGTGGAATTCATTAACACAACATCTCACACTGATCTACAGTGAAATTCATTAACACGCCACCTCACACTGATCTATAGTGAACTTCATTAACACACAACCTCATACTGATCTATAGTAAAATTCATTAACACACCACCTCACACTGATCTACAGTGAAATTCATTAACACACCACCTCAGACAGATCTAAAGTGAAATTCATTAACACAACCACTCAAACTGATCTAAAGTGAAATTCATTAACACACCACCACACACAAATCTACGGTGAAATTCATTAACATGCCTCTTCACACTGATCTCTTGTGCAATTTATAAACACACCACCTCACACTGATGCATAGTGAAATTCATCAAACTGCCACTTCGCACTGATCTCTTGTGAAATTCATTAACACACCACCTCACACTGACCTATAGTGAAATCCTTTAACGCACCACGTCACACTGATCTATAGTAAAATTATTTAACACACCACCTCACGCTGATGTACAACGAAATTCATTAACACAACACTTCACGCTGATCTATAGTGAAATTCATTAAAACACCACCTCACACTGATCTACAGTGAAATTCATTAACACACCACGTCACACTGAGCTATAGTGAAATTCATTTACACACCACCTCTCACTGAACTTCAGTAAAATTCATTAACACACCACCTCACACTGATCTACAGTGAAATTCATTAACACACCACCTCAAACAGATCTAAAGTGAAATTCCTTAACACAACCCCTCACACTTGTCGACAGTGAAATTCATTAACACACCACCTCACACTGATTTATAGTGAAATTCATTAATACACCACCTCAAGCTGACTCTACAGTGAAATTCATTAACGCACCACCACACACAGATCTGCAGTGAAATTCATTAACACGCCTCCTCACACTGATCTACAGTGAAATTTATTAACACACCACCTCACACTGATCCATAGTGAAATTCATTAACCTGCCACCTCACACTGATCTACTGTGAAATTCATTAACACACACCCTCAAACTGATCTGTAGTGAAATTCATTAACACACCACCTCACACTGATCTATAGTGAAATTCATTAACACACCACCTGAAACTGATCTACAGTAAAATTCATTTACACACCACCTCACACCGATCTACAGTGAAATTCATTAACACACTAACTCACACTGATCTATAGTAAAATTAATTAACACACCACCTCACACTTATCTACAGTGAAATTCATTAACACACCACCTCACACTGATCTACAGTGACATTCATTAATACACCATCTCAAACTGACCTATTATGAAATTCATTAACACACCACCTCACACTGCTGTACAGTGAAATTCATTAACAAACCCCGTCATTCTGATCTACCGTGAAATTACTTAACACACCACCTCACACTGATCTAAAGTGAATTTCATTAACTCGCCACCTCACACTGATCTACAGTGAAATTCATTAACACACCACCTCTCACTGACTCTACAGTGAAATTCATTAACACACCACCACACACAGATCTACAGTGAAATTCATTAACACGCCTCCTCACACTGATCTACAGTGAAATTTATTATCACACCACCTCACACTTATCCAATGTGAAATTCATTAACCTGCCAACTCACACTGATCTACTGTGAAATTCATTAACACACCACCTCACACTGATCTATAGTGAAATTCATTAACGCACCACCTGAAACTGATCTACAGTGAAATTCATTTACCCACCACCTCACACCGATCGACAGTGAAATTCATTAACACACTAACTCACACTGATCAATAGTAAAATTCATTAACACACCACCTCACACTGATCTACAGTGAAATTCATTAACACACCACCTCACACTGATCTACAGTGAATTTCATAAACACACCACCTCACACTGATCTACAGTGACATTCATTAATACACCACCTCAAACTGACCTATTGTGAAATTCATTAACACACCACCTCAAACTGATCTAGTGAAATTCATTTACCCACCACCTCACACCGATCGACAGTGAAATTCATTAACACACTAACTCACACTGATCTATAGTAAAATTCATTAACTCACCACCTCACACTGATCTACAGTGAAATTCATTAACACACCACCTCACACTGATCTACAGTGAATTTCATTAACACACCACCTCACACTGATCTACAGTGACATTCATTAATACACCACCTCAAACTGACCTATTGTTAAATTCATTAACACACCACCTCAAACTGATCTAGTGAAATTCATTAAAACACCTCCTCACACTGCTGTACAGTGAAATTCATTAACACACCCCGTCACACAGATCTACCGTGAAATTAATTAACACACCACCTCACACTGATCTAAAGTGAAATTCATTAACTCGCCTCCTCACATTGATCTCTTGTGAATTTCATTAACACACCACCTCACACTGATCCATAGTGAAATTCATTAACCTGCCACCTCATACTGATCTACAATGAAATTCATTAACCCACAACCTCACACTGATCTGCAGTGAAATGCATTAACACACCACCTCACACTGATCTACAGTGAAATTCATTAACTAACCTCCTCACACTGATCTCTCGTGAAATTCATTAACACACCACCTCACACTGATCCATAGTGAAATTAATTAACACACCACCGCACACTGACCTACAGTGAAATTCATCAACACACCACCTCACACTGATCTACAGTGAAATTTATTAACACACCACCTCACACTGATCTGTGGTGAAATTCATTAACACACCACCTCACACTGTCTTATAGTGAAATTCATTGATGCACCGTGTCACACTGATCTATAGTGAAATTCATTAGCACACCACCTCACTCTGACCTATAACGAAATTCATTAACACACCACCTCACACTGTTATACAGTGAAAATCATTAACACACCACCTCACACTGATCTACAGTGAACCTCATTAACACACCACCTCACACTGATCTATAGTGAAATTCATTAACACACCACCTGAAACTGATCTACCATGAAATTCATTTACCCACCTCCTCACACCGATCTACAGTGAAATTCATTAACACACTAACTCACACTGATCTATTGTAAAATTCATTCACTCACCGCTGCACACTGATCGATAGTGAAATTCATTAACCTGCCACCTCAAACTGATCTACAGAGAAATTCATTAATACACCACCTCACACTGACTCTACAGTGAAATTCATTAACATACCACCACACACAGATCTGCAGTGAAATTCATTAACACGCCTCCTCACACTGATCTACAGTGAAATTTATTATCACACCACCTCACACTTATACAAAGTGAAATTCATTAACCTGCCAACTCACACTGATCTACTGTGAAATTCAATAACACCCACCCTCAACCTGATCTGTAGTGAAATTCATTAACACACCACCTCACACTGATCTATAGTGAAATTCATTAACGCACCACCTGAAACTGATCTACAGTGAAATTCATTTACCCACCACCTCACACCGATCGACAGTGAAATTCATTAACACACTAACTCACACTGATCTATAGTAAAATTCATTAACTCACCACCTCACACTGATCTACAGTGAAATTCATTAACACACCACCTCACACTGATCTACAGTGAATTTCATTAACACACCACCTCACACTGATCTACAGTGACATTCATTAATACACCACCTCAAACTGACCTATTGTGAAATTCATTAACACACCACCTCAAACTGATCTAGTGAAATTCATTAAAACACCACCTCACACTGCTGTACAGTGAAATTCATTAACACACCCCGTCACACAGATCTACCGTGAAATTAATTAACACACCACCTCACACTGATCTAAAGTGAAATTCATTAACTCGCCTCCTCACATTGATCTCTTGTGAATTTCATTAACACACCACCTCACACTGATCCACAGTGAAATTCATTAACCTGCCACCTCATACTGATCTACAATGAAATTCATTAACCCACAACCTCACACTGATCTGCAGTGAAATGCATTAACACACCACCTCACACTGATCTATAGTGAAATTCATTAACACTCCCCGTCACACAGATCTATAGTGAAATTCATTAACTAACCTCCTCACACTGATCTCTCGTGAAATTCATTAACACACCACCTCACACTGATCCATAGTGAAATTAATTAACACACCACCGCACACTGATCTACAGTGAAATTCATCAACACACCACCTCACACTGATCTACAGTGAAATTTATTAACACACCACCTCACACTGATCTGTGGTGAAATTCATTAACACACCACCTCACACTGTCTTATAGTGAAATTCATTGATGCACTGCGTCACACTGATCTATAGTGAAATTCATTAGCACACCACCTCACTCTGACCTACAACGAAATTCATTAACACACCACCTCACACTGTTATACAGTGAAAATCATAAACACACCACCTCACACTGATCTACAGTGAACCTCATTAACACACCACCTCACACTGATCTATAGTGAAATTCATTAACACACCACCTGAAACAGATCTACCGTGAAATTCATTTACCCACCTCCTCACACCGATCTACAGTGAAATTCATTAACACACTAACTCACACTGATCTATAGTAAAATTCATTCACACACCACTGCACACTGATCGATAGTGAAATTCATTAACCTGCCACCTCAAACTGATCTGCAGTGAAATTCATTAATACACCACCTCACACTGACTCTACAGTGAAATTCATTAACCTGCCACCTCACACTGATCTACTGTGAAATTCATTAACACACACCCTCAACCTGATCTGTAGTGAAATTCATTAACACACCACCTCGCACTGATCTACTGTGAAATTCATTAACACACCACCTCACACTGATCTTCAGTAAAATTCATTAACATACCACCTCACACTGATCTATAGTTAAATTTATTATCACGCCACCTCACACTGATATAGAGTGAAATTCATTAACACACCACCTCAAACAGATCTAAAGTGGAATTCATTAACACAACATCTCACACTGATCTACAGTGAAATTCATTAACACGCCACCTCACACTGATCTATAGTGAACTTCATTAACACACAACCTCATACTGATCTATAGTAAAATTCATTAACACACCACCTCACACTGATCTACAGTGAAATTCATTAACACACCACCTCAGACAGATCTAAAGTGAAATTCATTAACACAACCACTCAAACTGATCTAAAGTGAAATTCATTAACACACCACCACACACAAATCTACGGTGAAATTCATTAACATGCCTCTTCACACTGATCTCTTGTGCAATTTATAAACACACCACCTCACACTGATGCATAGTGAAATTCATCAAACTGCCACTTCGCACTGATCTCTTGTGAAATTCATTAACACACCACCTCACACTGACCTATAGTGAAATCCTTTAACGCACCACGTCACACTGATCTATAGTAAAATTATTTAACACACCACCTCACGCTGATGTACAACGAAATTCATTAACACAACACTTCACGCTGATCTATAGTGAAATTCATTAAAACACCACCTCACACTGATCTACAGTGAAATTCATTAACACACCACGTCACACTGAGCTATAGTGAAATTCATTTACACACCACCTCTCACTGAACTTCAGTAAAATTCATTAACACACCACCTCACACTGATCTACAGTGAAATTCATTAACACACCACCTCAAACAGATCTAAAGTGAAATTCCTTAACACAACCCCTCACACTTGTCGACAGTGAAATTCATTAACACACCACCTCACACTGATTTATAGTGAAATTCATTAACCTGCCACCTCACACTGATCTACTGTGAAATTCATTAACACACACCCTCAAACTGATCTGTAGTGAAATTCATTAACACACCACCTCACACTGATCTATAGTGAAATTCATTAACACACCACCTGAAACTGATCTACAGTAAAATTCATTTACACACCACCTCACACCGATCTACAGTGAAATTCATTAACACACTAACTCACACTGATCTATAGTAAAATTAATTAACACACCACCTCACACTTATCTACAGTGAAATTCATTAACACACCACCTCACACTGATCTACAGTGACATTCATTAATACACCATCTCAAACTGACCTATTATGAAATTCATTAACACACCACCTCACACTGCTGTACAGTGAAATTCATTAACAAACCCCGTCATTCTGATCTACCGTGAAATTACTTAACACACCACCTCACACTGATCTAAAGTGAATTTCATTAACTCGCCACCTCACACTGATCTACAGTGAAATTCATTAACACACCACCTCTCACTGACTCTACAGTGAAATTCATTAACACACCACCACACACAGATCTACAGTGAAATTCATTAACACGCCTCCTCACACTGATCTACAGTGAAATTTATTATCACACCACCTCACACTTATCCAATGTGAAATTCATTAACCTGCCAACTCACACTGATCTACTGTGAAATTCATTAACACACCACCTCACACTGATCTATAGTGAAATTCATTAACGCACCACCTGAAACTGATCTACAGTGAAATTCATTTACCCACCACCTCACACCGATCGACAGTGAAATTCATTAACACACTAACTCACACTGATCAATAGTAAAATTCATTAACACACCACCTCACACTGATCTACAGTGAAATTCATTAACACACCACCTCACACTGATCTACAGTGAATTTCATAAACACACCACCTCACACTGATCTACAGTGACATTCATTAATACACCACCTCAAACTGACCTATTGTGAAATTCATTAACACACCACCTCAAACTGATCTAGTGAAATTCATTTACCCACCACCTCACACCGATCGACAGTGAAATTCATTAACACACTAACTCACACTGATCTATAGTAAAATTCATTAACTCACCACCTCACACTGATCTACAGTGAAATTCATTAACACACCACCTCACACTGATCTACAGTGAATTTCATTAACACACCACCTCACACTGATCTACAGTGACATTCATTAATACACCACCTCAAACTGACCTATTGTTAAATTCATTAACACACCACCTCAAACTGATCTAGTGAAATTCATTAAAACACCACCTCACACTGCTGTACAGTGAAATTCATTAACACACCCCGTCACACAGATCTACCGTGAAATTAATTAACACACCACCTCACACTGATCTAAAGTGAAATTCATTAACTCGCCTCCTCACATTGATCTCTTGTGAATTTCATTAACACACCACCTCACACTGATCCATAGTGAAATTCATTAACCTGCCACCTCATACTGATCTACAATGAAATTCATTAACCCACAACCTCACACTGATCTGCAGTGAAATGCATTAACACACCACCTCACACTGATCTACAGTGAAATTCATTAACTAACCTCCTCACACTGATCTCTCGTGAAATTCATTAACACACCACCTCACACTGATCCATAGTGAAATTAATTAACACACCACCGCACACTGACCTACAGTGAAATTCATCAACACACCACCTCACACTGATCTACAGTGAAATTTATTAACACACCACCTCACACTGATCTGTGGTGAAATTCATTAACACACCACCTCACACTGTCTTATAGTGAAATTCATTGATGCACCGTGTCACACTGATCTATAGTGAAATTCATTAGCACACCACCTCACTCTGACCTATAACGAAATTCATTAACACACCACCTCACACTGTTATACAGTGAAAATCATTAACACACCACCTCACACTGATCTACAGTGAACCTCATTAACACACCACCTCACACTGATCTATAGTGAAATTCATTAACACACCACCTGAAACTGATCTACCATGAAATTCATTTACCCACCTCCTCACACCGATCTACAGTGAAATTCATTAACACACTAACTCACACTGATCTATTGTAAAATTCATTCACTCACCGCTGCACACTGATCGATAGTGAAATTCATTAACCTGCCACCTCAAACTGATCTACAGAGAAATTCATTAATACACCACCTCACACTGACTCTACAGTGAAATTCATTAACATACCACCACACACAGATCTGCAGTGAAATTCATTAACACGCCTCCTCACACTGATCTACAGTGAAATTTATTATCACACCACCTCACACTTATACAAAGTGAAATTCATTAACCTGCCAACTCACACTGATCTACTGTGAAATTCAATAACACCCACCCTCAACCTGATCTGTAGTGAAATTCATTAACACACCACCTCACACTGATCTATAGTGAAATTCATTAACGCACCACCTGAAACTGATCTACAGTGAAATTCATTTACCCACCACCTCACACCGATCGACAGTGAAATTCATTAACACACTAACTCACACTGATCTATAGTAAAATTCATTAACTCACCACCTCACACTGATCTACAGTGAAATTCATTAACACACCACCTCACACTGATCTACAGTGAATTTCATTAACACACCACCTCACACTGATCTACAGTGACATTCATTAATACACCACCTCAAACTGACCTATTGTGAAATTCATTAACACACCACCTCAAACTGATCTAGTGAAATTCATTAAAACACCACCTCACACTGCTGTACAGTGAAATTCATTAACACACCCCGTCACACAGATCTACCGTGAAATTAATTAACACACCACCTCACACTGATCTAAAGTGAAATTCATTAACTCGCCTCCTCACATTGATCTCTTGTGAATTTCATTAACACACCACCTCACACTGATCCACAGTGAAATTCATTAACCTGCCACCTCATACTGATCTACAATGAAATTCATTAACCCACAACCTCACACTGATCTGCAGTGAAATGCATTAACACACCACCTCACACTGATCTATAGTGAAATTCATTAACACTCCCCGTCACACAGATCTATAGTGAAATTCATTAACTAACCTCCTCACACTGATCTCTCGTGAAATTCATTAACACACCACCTCACACTGATCCATAGTGAAATTAATTAACACACCACCGCACACTGATCTACAGTGAAATTCATCAACACACCACCTCACACTGATCTACAGTGAAATTTATTAACACACCACCTCACACTGATCTGTGGTGAAATTCATTAACACACCACCTCACACTGTCTTATAGTGAAATTCATTGATGCACTGCGTCACACTGATCTATAGTGAAATTCATTAGCACACCACCTCACTCTGACCTACAACGAAATTCATTAACACACCACCTCACACTGTTATACAGTGAAAATCATAAACACACCACCTCACACTGATCTACAGTGAACCTCATTAACACACCACCTCACACTGATCTATAGTGAAATTCATTAACACACCACCTGAAACAGATCTACCGTGAAATTCATTTACCCACCTCCTCACACCGATCTACAGTGAAATTCATTAACACACTAACTCACACTGATCTATAGTAAAATTCATTCACACACCACTGCACACTGATCGATAGTGAAATTCATTAACCTGCCACCTCAAACTGATCTGCAGTGAAATTCATTAATACACCACCTCACACTGACTCTACAGTGAAATTCATTAACCTGCCACCTCACACTGATCTACTGTGAAATTCATTAACACACACCCTCAACCTGATCTGTAGTGAAATTCATTAACACACCACCTCGCACTGATCTACTGTGAAATTCATTAACACACCACCTCACACTGATCTATAGTGAAATTCATTAACGCACCACCTGAAACTGATCTACAGTGAAATTCATTTACCCACCACCTCACACCGATCGACAGTGAAATTCATTAACACACTAACTCACACTGATCTATAGTAAAATTCATTAACTCACCACCTCACACTGATCTACAGTGATATTCATTAACACACCACCTCACACTGATCTACAGTGAATTTCATTAACACACCACCTCATACTGATCTCCAGTGACATTCATTAATACACCACCTCAAACTGACCTATTGTGAAATTCATTAACACACCACCTCAAACTGATCTAGTGAAATTCATTAAAACACCACCTCACACTGCTGTACAGTGAAATTCATTAACACACCCCGTCACACAGATCTACCGTGAAATTAATTAACACACCACCTCACACTGATCTAAAGTGAAATTCATTAACTCGCCTCCTCACATTGATCTCTTGTGAATTTCATTAACACACCACCTCACACTGATCCATAGTGAAATTCTTTAACCTGCCACCTCATACTGATCGACAATGAAATTCATTAATCCACAACCTCACACTGATCTGCAGTGAAATGCATTAACACACCACCTCACACTGATCTACAGTGAAATTCATTAACACTCCCCGTCACACAGATCTATAGTGAAATTCATTAACTAACCTCCTCACACTGATCTCTCGTGAAATTCATTAACACACCACCTCACACTGATCCATAGTGAAATTAAGTAACACACCACCGCACACTGATCTACAGTGAAATTCATCAACACACCACCTCACACTGATCTACAGTGAAATTTATTAACACACCACCTCACACTGATCTGTGGTGAAATTCATTAACACACCACCTCACACTGTCTTATAGTGAAATTCATTGATGCACCGCGTCACACTGATCTATAGTGAAATTCATTAGCACACCACCTCACTCTGACCTATAACGAAATTCATTAACACACCACCTCACACTGTTATACAGTGAAAATCATTAACACACCACCTCACACAGATCTACAGTGAACCTCATTAACACACCACCTCACACTGATCTATAGTGAAATTCATTAACACACCACCTGAAAGTAATCTACAGTGAAATTCATTTACCCACCACCTAACACCGATCTACTGTGAAATTCATTAACACACTAACTCACACTGATCTATAGTAAAATTCATTAATGCACCACCTCACACTGATCTAAATTGTAATTCATTAACACACCACCTCCCACTGATCTACAATGAAATTCATTAACATACTCCCTCACACTGGTCTACCATGAAATTAATTAACACACCACCTCACACTGATCTTTCGTGAAATTCATAAACACAACCCCTCACACTGATCTATACTGAAATTCATTAACTAGCCTCCTCACTCTGATCCATAGTGAAATTCATTAACACACCACCTCACACTGATCTATACTGAAATTTATTAACACACCACATCACACTGATCTGCAGTGAAATTCATTAACACACCACCTCACACTGATCTACAGTGACATTCATTAGCACACCACCTCACGCTGATCTATAGTGAAATTCATTAACACACCACCTCAAACTGATCTACAGTGAAATTCATTAACACACCACCTCAAACTGATTTGCGAAATTCATTAACACACCACCTCACACTGATCTACAATGAAATTCATTAACACACCGCCTCACACCGATCTACTGAGAAATTCATTAACACACCCCCTCACACTGATCTATAGTGAAATTCATTAACACACCACCTGAAACTGATCTACAGTGAAATTCATTAACCCACCACCTCACACTGATCTACAGTGAAATTCATTAACACACTAACTCACACTGAACTATAGTAAAATTCATTAACACACCACCTCACACTGATCTACAGTGAAATTCATTAACAAACCACCTCACACTGATCTATAGTGAAAATCATTAACACCACCTCACACTGATCTACAATGAAATTCATTAACACACCCCCTCACACTGATCTACCATGAAATTAATTAACACACCATCTCACACTGATCTAAAGTGTAATTCATTAACTCGCCTCCTCACATTGATCTCTCGTGAAATTCATTAACACACCACCTCACACTGATCCATAGTGAAATTCCTTAACCTGCCACCTCACACTGATCTACAGTGAAATTCATTAACACACCACCTCACACTGACCTGCAGCAAAATGAATTAACACACCACCTCACACTGATCTATAGTGAAATTCATCAATACACCACCTCACACTGATCTACAGTGAAATTCATTAACACTCCACCTCACACTGATCTACAGTGAAATTCATTAACACACCACCTCACACTGATCTATCGTGAAATTGATTAACACACCACCTCAAACTGACCTATAGTGAAATTCATTAACACACCACCTCACACTGAGCTATAGCGAAATTCATTAACGCACCACCACTCACTGATCTACAGTGAAATTCATTAACACACCACCTCACACACATCTATATTGAAATTCAACAACACACACCCTCACACTGGTCTACGTTGAAATTCATTAACACACCACCTCACACTGATCTAAAGTGAAATTCATTAACACACCACCTCACATTGAAACAACAGTGAAATTCATTAACACAACACCTCACACAGATCTCCAGTGAAATTCATTAACACGCCTCCTCACACTGATCTCTCATGAAATTTATTAACACACCACCTCACGCTGATCCAATAGTGAAATTCATTAACCTCCCACCTCACACTGATCTCTCGTGAAATGCATTAATACACCACCTCACTCTGACCTATAGTGAAATTCATTAACACACCACCTCACACTGGTCTACAGTGCAATTCATTAACACACCACCTCAAACTGATCTACAATGAAATTCATTAAAACACCACTTCAAGCTGATCTATAGTGCAATTTATTAACACACCACTTCTCACTGACCTGCAGTGAAATTCTTTAACCCACCACCTCACACTGATCTACAGTGAAATTCATTAACACAACACCTCACACTGATCTATAGTGAAATTCATTAACACACAACTTCACACTGATCTACAGTGAAATTCATTTACCTGCCACCTCACACTGATCTACTGTTAAATTCATTAACACGCACCATCAACCAGATCTGTAGTGAAATTAATTAACAAAGCACCTCACACTGATCTATAGTGAAATTCATTAACACACCCCTCACATTGACATATAGTGAAATTCATTAACACACCACCTCACACTGATCTTCAGTAACATTCATTAACACACATCCTCACACTGAGCTATAGTGAAATTCATTAACACACCACCTCAAACAGATCTTAAGTGAAATTCATTAACACAACCCCTCACACTGATCTACAGTGAAATTCATTAACACACCACCTCATACTGACCTACAGTGAAATTCATTAACACACCACCTCACACTGATCGATAGTGAAACTCATTAACACACCACCTCACACTGTTCTACAGTGAAATTCATTAACACACCACCTCAAACAGATCCAAAGTGAAATTCATTAACACACTCCCTCACACTGGTGTACCATGAAATTAATTAACACACCACCTCACACTGATCTTTCATGAAATTCATTAACTAGCCTCCTCACACTGACCCACAGTGAAATTCATTAACCTGCCACCTCACACTGAACTACTGTGAAAATCATTAACACACACCCTCATCCTGATCTGTAGTAAAATTCATTAACACACCACCTCACACTGACCTATAGAGAAGTTCATTAACACACCACCTCACACTGATCTATACTGAAATTTATTAACACACCACCTCACACTGATCTGCAGTGAAATTCATTAACACACCACCTCACACTGATCTACAGTGACATTCATTAACACACCACCTCACACTGACCTATTGTGAAATTCATTAACACACCACCTCACACTGATCTACAGAGAAATTCATTAAGACACCACCTCACACTGATCTGCCGTGAAATTAATTAACACACCACCTCACACTGATCTATAGTGAAATTCATTAACGCACCACCTGAAACTGATCTACAGTGACATTCATTAATACACCACCTCAAACTGACCTATTGTGAAATTCATTAACACACCACCTCAAACTGGTCTAGTGAAATTCATTTACCCACCACCTCACACCGATCGACAGTGAAATTCATTAACACACTAACTCACACTGATCTATAGTAAAATTCATTAACTCACCACCTCACACTGATCTACAATGAAATTCATTAACACACCACCTCACACTGATCTACAGTGAATTTCATAAACACACCACCTCACACTGATCTACAGTGACATTCATTAATACACCACCTCAAACTGACCTATTGTGAAATTCATTAACACACCACCTCAAACTGGTCTAGTGAAATTCATTTACCCACCACCTCACACCGATCGACAGTGAAATTCATTAACACACTAACTCACACTGATCTATAGTAAAATTCATTAACTCACCACCTCACACTGATCTACAATTAAATTCATTAACACACCACCTCACACTGATCTACAGTGAATTTCATTAACACACCACCTCACACTGATCTACAGTGACATTCATTAATACACCACCTCAAACTGATCTATTGTGAAAGTCATTAACACACCACCTCAAACTGATCTAGTTAAATTCATTAAAACACCACCTCACACTGCTGTACAGTGAAATTCATTAACACACCCCGTCACACAGATCTACCGTGAAATTAATTAACACACCACCTCACACTGATCTAAAGTGAAATTCATTAACTCGCCTCCTCACATTGATCTCTTGTGAATTTCATTAACACACCACCTCACACTGATCCATAGTGAAATTCATTAACCTGCCACCTCATACTGATCTACAATGAAATTCATTAACCCACAACCTCACACTGATCTGCAGTGAAATGCATTAACACACCACCTCACACTGATCTATAGTGAAATTCATTAACACTCCCCGTCACACAGATCTATAGTGAAATTCATTAACTAACCTCCTCACACTGATCTCTCGTGAAATTCATTAACACACCACCTCACACTGATCCATAGTGAAATTAATTAACACACCACCGCACACTGATCTACAGTGAAATTCATCAACACACCACCTCACACTGATCTACAGTGAAATTTATTAACACACCACCTCACACTGATCTGTGGTGAATTTCATTAACACACCACCTCACACTGTCTTATAGTGAAATTCATTGATGCACCGCGTCACACTGATCTATAGTGAAATTCATTAGCACACCACCTCACTCTGACCTATAACGAAATTCATTAACACACCACCTCACACTGTTATACAGTGAAAATCATTAACACACCACCTCACACTGATCTACAGTGAACCTCATTAACACACCACCTCACACTGATCTATAGTGAAATTCATTAACACACCACCTGAAAGTAATCTACAGTGAAATTCATTTACCCACCACCTAACACCGATCTACAGTGAAATTCATTAACACACTAACTCACACTGATCTATAGTAAAATTCATTAACACACCACCTCGCCCTCATCTACAGTGAAATTCATTAACACACCACCTCACACTGATCTAAACTGTAATTCATTAACACACCACCTCCCACTGATCTACAATGAAATTCATTAACATACTCCCTCACATTGGTGTTCCATGAAATTAATTAACACACCACCTCACACTGATCTTTCGTGGAATTCATAAACACAACCCCTCACACTGATCTATACTGAAATTCATTAACTAGCCTCCTCACTCTCATCCATAGTGAAATTCATTAACACACCACCTCACACTGATCTATACTGAAATTTATTAACACACCACCTCACACTGATCTGCAGTGAAATTCATTAACACACCACCTCACACTGATCTACAGTGACATTCATTAACACACCACCTCGCACTGATATACAGTGAAATTAATTAACACACCAACTCACACTGATCTACAGTGAAATTCATTAGCACACCACCTCACGCTGATCTATAGTGAAATGCATTAACACACCACCTCAAACTGATCTACAGTGAAATTCATTAACACACCACCTCAAACTGATTTGCGAAATTCATTAACACACCACCTCACACTGATCTACAATGAAATTCATTAACACACCACCTCACACCGATCTACTGAGAAATTCATTAACACACCCCTCACACTGATCTATAGTGAAATTCATTAACACACCACCTGAAACTGATCTGCAGTGAAATTCATTAACCCACCACCTCACACTGATCCACAGTGAAATTCATTAACACACTAACTCAAACTGAACTACAGTAAAATTCATTAACACACCACCTCACACTGATCTACAGTGAAATTCATTAACAAACCACCTCACACTGATCTATAGTGAAAATCATTAACACCACCTCACACTGATCTACAATGAAATTCATTAACACACCCCCTCACACTGATCTACCATGAAATTAATTAACACACCATCTCACATTGATCTAAAGTGAAATTCATTAACTCGCCTCCTCACATTGATCTCTCGTGAAATTCATTAACACACCACCTCACACTGATCCATAGTGAAATTCATTAACCTGCCACCTCACACTGATCTACAGTGAAATTCATTAACACACCACCTCACACTGACCTGCAGCGAAATGAATTAACACACCACCTCACACTGATCTATAGTGAAATTCATCAATACACCACCTCACACTGAACTACAGTGAAATTCATTAACACACCACCTCACACTGATCTACAGTGAAATTCATTAACACACCACCTCACACTGATCTATCGTGAAATTGATTAACACACCACCTCAAACTGACCTACAGTGAAATTCATTAACACACCACCTCACACTGAGCTTTAGCGAAATTCATTAACGCACCACCTCAAACTGATCTACAGTGAAATTCATTAACACACCACCTCACACACATCTATATTGAAATTCAAGAACACACACCCTCACACTGGTCTACGTTGAAATTCATTAACACACCACCTCACATTGAAACTACAGTGAAATTCATTAACACAACACCTCACACAGATCTCCAGTGAAATTCATTAACACGCCTCCTCACACTGATCTCTCATGAAATTTATTAACACACCACCTCACGCTGATCCAATAGTGAAATTCATTAACCTCCCACCTCACACTGATCTCTCGTGAAATGCATTAATACACCACCTCACTCTGACCTATAGTGAAATTCATTAACACACCACCTCACACTGGTCTACAGTGAAATTCATTCACACACCACCTCACACTGATCTACAATGAAATTCATTAACACACCACTTCAAGCTGATCTATAGTGCAATTTATTAACACACCACTTCTCACTGATCTACAGTGAAATTCTTTAACCCACCACCTCACACTGATCTACAGTGAAATTCATTAACACAACACCTCACACTGATCTATAGTGAAATTCATTAACACACAACCTCACACTGATCTACAGTGAGATTCATTTACCTGCCACCTCACACTGATCTACTGTTAAATTCATTAACACGCACCATCAACCTGATCTGTAGTGAAATTAATTAAAAAAGCACCTCACACTGATCTATAGTGAAATTCATTAACACACCCCTCACACTGACATATAGTGAAATTCATTAACACACCACCTCACACTGATCTTCAGTAACATTCATTAACACACATCCTCACACTGATCTATAGTTAAATTCATTAACACACCACCTCAAACAGATCTTAAGTGAAATTC
Organism: Somniosus microcephalus; assembly: GCF_052327205.1. Classification (NCBI taxonomy): domain Eukaryota; kingdom Metazoa; phylum Chordata; class Chondrichthyes; order Squaliformes; family Somniosidae; genus Somniosus; species Somniosus microcephalus. The sequence goes on along the minus strand of NW_028225187.1, from coordinate 4,712,521 downwards.
ATTAACACAACCCCTCACACTGATCTACAGTGAAATTCATTAACACACCACCTCATACTGACCTATAGTGAAATTCATTAACACACCACCTCACACTGATCTACAGTGAAATTCATTAACACACCACCTCACACTGTTCTACAGTGAAATTCATTAACACACCACCTCAAACAGATCTAAAGTGAAATTCATTAACACACTCCCTCAAACTGGTGTATCATGAAATTAATTAACACACCACCTCACACTGATCTTTCATGAAATTCATTAACTAGCCTCCTCACACTGACCCATAGTGAAATTCATTAACCTGCCACCTCACACTGAACTACTGTGAAAATCATTAACACACACCCTCATCCTGATCTGTAGTAAAATTCATTAACACACCACCTCACACTGACCTATAGAGAAATTCATTAACACACCACCTCACACTGATCAATACTGAAATTTATTAACACACCACCTCACACTGATCTGCAGTGAAATTCATTAACACACCACCTCACACTGATCTACAGTGACATTCATTAACACACCACCTCACACTGACCTATTGTGAAATTCATTAACACACCACCTCACACTGATCTACAGTGCAATTCATTAAGACACCACCTCACACTGATCTATAGTGAAATTCATTAACATGCCACCTCACACTGAGCTATAGTGAAATTCATTAATGCACCATGTCATACTGATCTATAATGAAATTCATTAACACACCACCTCACACTGATCTATACTGAAATTTATTAACACACCACCTCACACTGATCTGCAGTGAAATTCATTAACACACCACCTCACACTGATCTACAGTGACATTCATTAACACACCACCTCACACTGATCTACCGTGAAATTCATTAACACACCACCTCATACTGATCTACATTGAAATTCATTAACACACCACCTCTCACCGATCTACTGTGAAATTCATTAACACACCCCCTCACACTGATCTATAGTGAAATTCATTAACACACCACCTCACACTGGTCTACAGTGCAATTCATTAACACACCACCTCAAACTGATCTACAATGAAATTCATTAACACACCACTTCAAGCTGATCTATAGTGCAATTTATTAACACACCACTTCTCACTGATCTGCAGTGAAATTCTTTAACCCACCACCTCACACTGATCTACAGTGAAATTCATTAACACAGCACCTCACACTGATCTATAGTGAAATTCATTAACACACAACCTCACACTGATCTACAGTGAAATTCATTTACCTGCCACCTCACACTGATCTACTGTTAAATTCATTAACACGCACCATCAACCAGATCTGTAGTGAAATTAATTAACAAAGCACCTCACACTGATCTATAGTGAAATTCATTAACACACCCCTCACACTGACATATAGTGAAATTCATTAACACACCACCTCACACTGATCTTCAGTAACATTCATTAACACACATCCTCACACTGAGCTATAGTGAAATTCATTAACACACCACCTCAAACAGATCTTAAGTGAAATTCATTAACACAACCCCTCATACTGATCTACAGTGAAATTCATTAACACACCACCTCATACTGACCTACAGTGAAATTCATTAACACACCACCTCACACTGATCGATAGTGAAATTCATTAACACACCACCTCACACTGTTCTACAGTGAAATTCATTAACACACCACCTCAAACAGATCTAAAGTGGAATTCATTAACACCCTCCCTCACACTGGTGTACCATGAAATTAATTAACACACCACCTCACACTGATCATTCATGAAATTCATTAACTAGCCTCCTCACACTGACCCACAGTGAAATTCATTAACCTGCCACCTCACACTGAACTACTGTGAAAATCATTAACACACACCCTCATCCTGATCTGTAGTAAAATTCATTAACACACCACCTCACACTGACCTATAGAGAAGTTCATTAACACACCACCTCACACTGATCTATACTGAAATTTATTAACACACCACCTCACACTGATCTGCAGTGAAATTCATTAACACACCACCTCACACTGATCTACAGTGACATTCATTAACACACCACCTCACACTGACCTATTGTGAAATTCATTAACACACCACCTCACACTGATCTACAGAGAAATTCATTAAGACACCACCTCACACTGATCTGCCGTGAAATTCATTAACACACCACCTCACACTGATCTACAGTGAACCTCATTAACACACCACCTCATACTGATCTATAGTGAACCTCATTAACACACCACCTCATACTGATCTATAGTGAAATTCATTAACACACCACCTGAAAGTAATCGACAGTGAAATTCATTTACCCACCACCTAACACCGATCTACAGTGAAATTCATTAACACACTAACTCACACTGATCTATAGTAAAATTCATTAACACACCACCTCGCCCTCATCTACAGTGAAATTCATTAACACACCACCTCACACTGATCTAAACTGTAATTCATTAACACACCACCTCCCACTGATCTACAATGAAATTCATTAACATACTCCCTCACATTGGTCTACCATGAAATTAATTAACACACCACCTCACACTGATCTTTCGTGGAATTCATAAACACAACCCCTCACACTGATCTATACTGAAATTCATTAACTAGCCTCCTCACTCTGATCCATAGTGAAATTCATTAACACACCACCTCACACTGATCTATACTGAAATTTATTAACACACCACCTCACACTGATCTGCAGTGAAATTCATTAACACACCACCTCACACTGATCTACAGTGACATTCATTAACACACCACCTCGCACTGATATACAGTGAAATTAATTAACACACCAACTCACACTGAACTACAGTGAAATTCATTAGCACACCACCTCACGCTGATCTATAGTGAAATGCATTAACACACCACCTCAAACTGATCTACAATGAAATTCATTAACACACCACCTCACACTGATCTACAATGAAATTCATTAACACACCACCTCACACCGATCTACTGAGAAATTCATTAACACACCCCTCACACTGATCTATAGTGAAATTCATTAACACACCACCTGAAACTGATCTACAGTGAAATTCATTAACCCACCACCTCACACTGATCCACAGTGAAATTCATTAACACACTAACTCACACTGAACTACAGTAAAATTCATTAACACACCACCTCACACTGATCTACAGTGAAATTCATTAACAAACCACCTCACACTGATCTATAGTGAAAATCATTAACACCACCTCACACTGATCTACAATGAAATTCATTAACACACCCCCTCACACTGATCTACCATGAAATTAATTAACACACCATCTCACATTGATCTAAAGTGAAATTCATTAACTCGCCTCCTCACATTGATCTCTCGTGAAATTCATTAACACACCACCTCACACTGATCCATAGTGAAATTCATTAACCTGCCACCTCACACTGATCTACAGTGAAATTCATTAACACACCACCTCACACTGACCTGCAGCGAAATGAATTAACACACCACCTCACACTGATCTATAGTGAAATTCATCAATACACCACCTCACACTGAACTACAGTGAAATTCATTAACACACCACCTCACACTGATCTACAGTGAAATTCATTAACACACCACCTCACACTGATCTATCGTGAAATTGATTAACACACCACCTCAAACTGACCTATAGTGAAATTCATTAACACACCACCTCACACTGAGCTATAGCGAAATTCATTAACGCACCACCTCATACTGATCTACAGTGAAATTCATTAACACACCACCTCACACACATCTATATTGAAATTCAAGAACACACACCCTCACACTGGTCTACGTTGAAATTCATTAACACACCACCTCACATTGAAACTACAGTGAAATTCATTAACACAACACCTCACACAGATCTCCAGTGAAATTCATTAACACGCCTCCTCACACTGATCTCTCATGAAATTTATTAACACACCACCTCACGCTGATCCAATAGTGAAATTCATTAACCTCCCACCTCACACTGATCTCTCGTGAAATGCATTAATACACCACCTCACTCTGACCTATAGTGAAATTCATTAACACACCACCTCACACTGGTCTACAGTGAAATTCATTCACACACCACCTCACACTGATCTACAAAGAAATTCATTAACACACCACTTCAAGCTGATCTATAGTGCAATTTATTAACACACCACTTCTCACTGATCTACAGTGAAATTCTTTAACCCACCACCTCACACTGATCTACAGTGAAATTCATTAACACAACACCTCACACTGATCTATAGTGAAATTCATTAACACACAACCTCACACTGATCTACAGTGAAATTCATTTACCTGCCACCTCACACTGATCTACTGTTAAATTCATTAACACGCACCATCAACCTGATCTGTAGTGAAATTAATTAAAAAAGCACCTCACACTGATCTATAGTGAAATTCATTAACACACCCCTCACACTGACATATAGTGAAATTCATTAACACACCACCTCACACTGATCTTCAGTAACATTCATTAACACACATCCTCACACTGATCTATAGTTAAATTCATTAACACACCACCTCAAACAGATCTTAAGTGAAATTCATTAACACAACCCCTCACACTGATCTACAGTGAAATTCATTAACACACCACCTCATACTGACCTATAGTGAAATTCATTAACACACCACCTCACACTGATCTACAGTGAAATTCATTAACACACCACCTCACACTGTTCTACAGTGAAATTCATTAACACACCACCTCAAACAGAGCTAAAGTGAAATTCATTAACACACTCCCTCAAACTGGTGTATCATGAAATTAATTAACACACCACCTCACACTGATCTTTCATGAAATTCATTAACTAGCCTCCTCACACTGACCCATAGTGAAATTCATTAACCTGCCACCTCACACTGAACTACTGTGAAAATCATTAACACACACCCTCATCCTGATCTGTAGTAAAATTCATTAACACACCACCTCAAACTGACCTATAGAGAAATTCATTAACACACCACCTCACACTGATCAATACTGAAATTTATTAACACAACACCTCACACTGATCTGCAGTGAAATTCATTAACACACCACCTCACACTGATCTACAGTGACATTCATTAACACACCACCTCACACTGACCTATTGTGAAATTCATTAACACACCACCTCACACTGATCTACAGTGCAATTCATTAAGACACCACCTCACACTGATCTATAGTGAAATTCATTAACATGCCACCTCACACTGAGCTATAGTGAAATTCATTAATGCACCATGTCACACTGATCTATAATGAAATTCATTAACACACCACCTCACACTGATCTATACTGAAATTTATTAACACACCACCTCACACTGATCTGCAGTGAAATTCATTAACACACCACCTCACACTGATCTACAGTGACATTCATTAACACACCACCTCGCACTGATCTACCGTGAAATTCATTAACACACCACCTCACACTGATCTATAATGAAATTATTTAACACACCACCTCACACTGATCTATAGTGAAATTCATTAACACACCACCTCACACTGATCTACAGTGAAATTCATTAACACACCACCTCACACTGATTTGCGAAATTCATTAACACACCACCTCACACTGATCTACATTGAAATTCATTAACACACCACCTCACACCGATCTACTGTGAAATTCATTAACACACCCCCTCACACTGATCTATAGTGAAATTCATTAACACACCACCTGACACTGATCTACAGTGAAATTCATTAACCCACCACCTCACACTGATCTACAGTGAAATTCATTAACACACTAACTCACACTGATCTATAGTAAAATTCATTAACACACCACCTCTCTCTGATCTACAGTGAAATTCATTAACACACCACCTCACACTGATCTATAGTGAAAATCATTAACACACCACCTCACATTGATCTACAATGAAATTCATTAAAATACCCCCTCACACTGATCTACCATGAAATTAATTAACACACCACCTCACACTGATCTAAAGTGAAATTCATTAATTCGCCTCCTCACATTGATCTCTCGTGATATTCATTAACACACCTCCTCAAATTGATCCATAGTGAAATTCATGAACCTGCCACCTCACACTGATCTACAGTGAAATTCATTAACACACCACCTCAAACTGATCTGCAGTGAAATGCTTTAACACACCACCTCACACTGATCTTTAATGAAATTCATTAACACACCACCTCACACTGATCTACAGTGAAATTCATTAACACACCCCCTCACACTGATCTCCAATGAAATTCATTAACACACCACCTCACACTGATCATTCGTGAAATTCATTAACACACCACCTCTCACTGACCAAAAGTGAAATTCATTAACACACCACCTCACACTGATCTACAGTGAAATTCATTAACACACCACCTCACACAGATCTACAGTGAAATTCATGAACACACCCCCTCAAACTGGTCTACAGTGAAATTCATTAACACACCACCTCACACTGATCTATAGTGAAATTCATTAACACACCACCTCACACTGAATCTACAGTGAAATTCATTAACACATCACCTCACACAGATCTCCAGTGAAATTGATTAACACGCCTCCTCACACTGATCTCTCATGAAATGCATTAATACACCACCTCACTCTGACCTATAGTGAAATTCATTAACGCATCACTTCAAACTGATCTATTGTGAAACTCATTAACACACCACCTCACACTGGTCTACACTGAAATTCATTAACTCACCACCTCAAACAGATCTGCAGTGAAATTCATTAACTAGCCTCCTCACACTGACCCATAGTGAAATTCATTAACCTGCCACCTCACACTGAACTACTGTGAAAATCATTAACACACACCCTCATCCTGATCTGTAGTAAAATTCATTAACACACCACCTCACACTGACCTATAGAGAAATTAATTAACACACCACCTCACACTGATCTATCCTGAAATTTATTAACACACCACCTCACACTGATCTGCAGTGAAATTCATTAACACACCACCTCACACTGATCTACAGTGACATTCATTAACACACCACCTCACACTGACCTATTGTGAAATTCATTAACACACCACCTCAAACTGATCTACAGTGAAATTCATTAAGACACCACCTCACACTGATCTATAGTGAAATTCATTCACATGCCACCTCACACTGAGCTATAGTGAAATTCATTAATGCACCATGTCACACTGATCTATAATGAAATTCATTAACACACCACCTCACACTGACGTATAATGAAATTCATTAACACACCACCTCACACAGATATATAGTGAAATTCATTAACACACCACCTCACACTGATCTACCGTGAAATTCATTAACACACCACCTCACACTGATCTATAGTGAAATTCATTAACGCACCACCTGAAACTGATCTACAGTGAAATTCATTTACCCACCACCTCACACCGATCGACAGTGAAATTCATTAACACACTAACTCACACTGATCAATAGTAAAATTCATTAACACACCACCTCACACTGATCTACAGTGAAATTCATTAACACACCACCTCACACTGATCTACAGTGAATTTCATAAACACACCACCTCACACTGATCTACAGTGACATTCATTAATACACCACCTCAAACTGACCTATTGTGAAATTCATTAACACACCACCTCAAACTGATCTAGTGAAATTCATTTACCCACCACCTCACACCGATCGACAGTGAAATTCATTAACACACTAACTCACACTGATCTATAGTAAAATTCATTAACTCACCACCTCACACTGATCTACAGTGAAATTCATTAACACACCACCTCACACTGATCTACAGTGAATTTCATTAACACACCACCTCATACTGATCTACAGTGACATTCATTAATACACCACCTCAAACTGACCTATTGTGAAAGTCATTAACACACCAGCTCAAACTGATCTAGTGAAATTCATTAAAACACCACCTCACACTGCTGTACAGTGAAATTCATTAACACACCCCGTCACACAGATCTACCGTGAAATTAATTAACACACCACCTCACACTGATCTAAAGTGAAATTCATTAACTCGCCTCCTCACATTGATCTCTTGTGAATTTCATTAACACACCACCTCACACTGATCCATAGTGAAATTCATTAACCTGCCACCTCATACTGATCTACAATGAAATTCATTAACCCACAACCTCACACTGATCTGCAGTGAAATGCATTAACACACCACCTCACACTGATCTATAGTGAAATTCATTAACACTCCCCGTCACACAGATCTATAGTGAAATTCATTAACTAACCTCCTCACACTGATCTCTCGTGAAATTCATTAACACACCACCTCACACTGATCCATAGTGCAATTAATTAACACGCCACCGCACACTGATCTACAGTGAAATTCATCAACACACCACCTCACACTGATCTACAGTGAAATTTATTAACACACCACCTCACACTGATCTGTGGTGAAATTCATTAACACACCACCTCACACTGTCTTATAGTGAAATTCATTGATGCACCGCGTCACACTGATCTATAGTGAAATTCATTAGCACACCACCTCACTCTGACCTATAACGAAATTCATTAACACACCACCTCACACTGTTATACAGTGAAAATCATTAACACACCACCTCACACTGATCTACAGTGTACCTCATTAACACACCACCTCACACTGATCTATAGTGAAATTCATTAACACACCACCTGAAAGTAATCTACAGTGAAATTCATTTACCCACCACCTAGCACCGATCTACAGTGAAATTCATTATTGCACCCCATCACACTGATCTATCGTGAAATTCATTAACACACCACCTCACACTGATCTGCAGTGAAATTCATTATTGCACCCCATCACACTGATCTATCGTGAAATTCATTAGCACACCACCTCACACTCACCTACAGTGAAATTCATTAGCACACCACCTCACACTGAGCTATAGTGAAATTCATTAACACATCACCTCTCACTGAACTTCAGTAAAATTCATTAACACACCACCTCACACTGATCTATAGTGAAATTCATTAACGCACCACCTCACACTGCCCTACAATGAAATTCATTACACACCACCTCACACTGATCTACAGTGAAATTAATTAACACACCACCTCACACTGATCTACAGTGAAATTCATGAACACACCACCTCACACTGACTCTACAGTGAAATTCATTAACACACCACCACACACAGATCTACAGTGAAATTCATTAACACGCCTCCTCACACTGATCTGCAGTGAAATTCTTTAACCCACCACCTCACACTGATCTACAATGAAATTCATTAACTAGCCTCCTCACACTGATCTCTCGTGAAATTCATTAACACACCACCGCAAACTGATCGATAGTGAAATTCATTAACCTGCCACCTCACACTGATCTACAGTGAAATTCATTAACACACCACCTCACACTGATTTATAGTGAAATTCATTAATACACCACCTCACACTGACTCTACAGTGAAATTCATTAACACACCACCAAACACAGATCTACAGTGAAATTCATTAACACACCACCTCACACTGATCCATAGTGAAATTCATTAACCTGCCACCTCACACTGATCTACTGTGAAATTCATTAACACACAACCTCAACCTGATCTGCAGTGAAATTCATTAACACACCACCTCACACTGATCTATAGTGAAATTCATCAACACACCACCTGAAACTGATCTACAGTGAAATTCATTTACCCACCACCTCACACCGATCTACAATGAAATTCATTAACACACTAACTCACACTGATCTATCGTAAAATTCATTAACACACCACCTCAAACTGATCTAGTGAAATTCATTAACACACCACTTCACACTGCTGTACAGTGAAATTCATTAACACACCCCGTCACACTGATCTACCGTGAAATTAATTAACACACCACCTCACACTGATCTGCAGTGAAATGCATTAACACACCACCTCACACTGATCTATAGTGAAATTCATTAACACTCCCCCTCTCACAGATCTATAGTGAAATTCAATAACTAACCTCCTCACACTAATCTCTCGTAAAATTCATTAACACACCACCTCACACTGATCCATAGTGAAATTCATTAGCACACCACCGCACACTGATCTACAGTGAAATTCATTAACACACCACCTCACACTGATCTACACTGACATTCATTAATACACCACCTCACACTGACCTATTGTGAAATTAATTTACACACCACCTCACACTGATCTACAGTGAAATTTATTAACACACCACCTCACACTGATCTATAGTGAAATTCATTAACACACCACCTCACACTGTCTCATAATCAAATGCATTGATGCACCACGTCAAACTGATCTATAGTGAAATTCATTAACACACCACCTCACACTGGTCTACAGTGAAATTCATTAACACACCACCTCACACTGATCTACAATGAAATTCATTAACTCACCACTTCACGCTGATCTATAGTGAAATTCATTAATACACCACTTCACACTGATCTACAGTGAAATTCTTTAACCCACCACCTCACACTGATCTACAGTGAAATTCATTAACTAGCCTCCTCAAACTGATCTCTCGTGAAATTCATTAACACACCACCGCACACTGATCCATAGTGAAATTCATTCATCTTCCACCTCACACTGATCTACTGCTTAATTCATTAACACACACCCTCAACCTGATCTGAAGTGAAATTCATTAACAAAGCACCTCACACTGATCTATAGTGAAATTCATTAACACACCCCTCACACTGATCTATAGTGAAATTCATTAACACACCACCTCACACTGATCTGCAGTGAAGTTCATTATTGCACTCCATCACACTGATCTATAGTGAAATTCATTAGCACACCACCTCACACTGATCTATATTGAAATTCATTAAAACACCATCTCACACTCACCTACAGTAAAATTCATTAACACACCACCTCACACTGAGCTATAGTGAAATTCATTAACACATCACCTCTCACTGAACTTCTGTAAAATTCATTAACACACCACCTCACACTGATCTATAGTGAAATTCGTTAACACACCACCTCACACTGACCTACAATGAAATTCATTTACACACCACCTCACACTGATCTACAGTGAAATTCATTGACACACCACCACACACTGATCTACAGTGAAATTCATTAACACACCACCTCACACTGACTCTACAGTGAAATTCATTAACACACCACCACACACAGATCTACAGTGAAATTCATTAACACGCCTCCTCACACTGATCTGCAGTGAAATTCATTAACATGCCTCTTCACACTGATCTCTTGTGAAATTTATGAACACACCACCTCACACTGATGCATAGTGAAATTCATTAACGCACCACATCACACTGATCTATAGTGAAATTATTTAACACACCACCTCACACTGATGTACAATGAAATTCTTTAACACAAGACTTCACACTGATCTATAGTGAAATTCATTAACACACCACCTCACACTGATCTACAGTGAAATTCTTTAACCCACCACCTCACACTGATCTGCAGTGAAATTCATTAACTATCCTCCTCACACTGACCTCTCGAGAAATTCATTAACACACCACCTCAGACTGATCTACAGTGAAATTATTTAACCCACCACCTCACACTGATCTAAAGTGAAATTCATTAACTAGCCTCCTCACACTGATCTCTCGTGAAATGTTTTAACACACCACCTCACACTGATGCATAGTGAAATTCATTAACCTGCCACCTCACACTGCTCTCTCGTGAAATGCATTAACATACCACCTCACTCTGACCTATAGTGAAATTCATTAATGCATCACGTCAAACTGATCTATAGTGAAATTCATTGACACACAACTTCATGCTGATCTATAGTGAAATTCATTAACACACCACCTCACACTGATCTGCAGTGAAATTCTTTAACCCACCACCTCACACTGATCTACAATGAAATTCATTAACTAGCCTCCTCACACTGATCTCTCGTGAAATTCATTTACACACCACCGCACACTGATCGATAGTGAAATTCATTAACCTGCCACCTCACACTGATCTACTGTTAAATTCATTAACACACACCCTCAACCTGATCTGTAGTGAAATTCATTAACAAAGCAGCTCACACTGATCTGTAGTGAAATTCATTAACACACCCCTCACACTGATCTATAGTGAAATTCATTAACACACCACCTCACACTGATCTGCAGTGAAATTCATTATTGCACCCCATCACACTGATCTATAGTGAAATTCATTAGCACACCACCTCACACTCACCTACAGTGAAATTCATTAACACACCACCTCACACTGAGCTATAGTGAAATTCATTAACACATCACCTCTCACTGAACTTCAGTAAAATTCATTAACACACCACCTCACACTGATCTATAGTGAAATTCATTAACACACCACCTCACACTGCCCTGCAATGAAATTCATTACACACCACCTCACACTGATCTACAGTGAAATTCATTAACACACCACCTCACACTGATCTACAGTGAAATTCATGAACACACCACCTCACACTGACTCTACAGTGAAATTCATTAACACACCACCACACACAGATCTACAGTGAAATTCATTAACACGACTCCTCACACTGATCTGCAGTGAAATTCTTTAACCCACCACCTCACACTGATCTACAATGAAATTCATCAACTAGCCTCCTCACACTGATCTCTCGTAAAATTCATTAACACACAACCGCACACTGATCGATAGTGAAATTCATTAACCTGCCACCTCACACTGATCTACAGTGAAATTCATTAACACACCACCTCACACTGATTTATAGTGAAATTCATTAATACACCACCTCACACTGACTCTACAGTGAAATTCATTAACACACCACCAAACACAGATCTACAGTGAAATTCATTAACACGCCTCCTCACACTGATCTACAGTGAAATTTATTAACACACCACCTCACCCTGATCCATAGTGAAATTCATTAACCTGCCACCTCACACTGATCTACTGTGAAATTCATTAACACACACCCTCAACCTGATCTGTAGTGAAATTCATTAACACACCACCTCACACTGATCTATAGTGAAATTCATCAACACACCACCTGAAACTGATCTACAGTGAAATTCATTTACCCACCACCTCACACCGATCTACAATGAAATTCATTAACACACTAACTCACACTGATCTATAGTAAAATTCATTAACACACCACCTCACACTGATCTTTAATGAAATTCATTAACACACCACCTCACACTGATCTACAGTGAAATTCATTAACGCACCACTTCAAACTGATCAATTGTGAAATTCATTAACACACCACCTCACACTGGTCTACACTGAAATTCACTAACACACCACCTCACACAGATCTGCAGTGAAATTCATGAACACACCCCCTCACACTGGTCTACAGTGAAATTCATTAACACACCACCTCACACTGATCTATAGTGAAATTCATTAACACACCACCTCACACTGAATCTACAGTGAAATTCATTAACACAACACCTCACACAGACCTCCAGTGAAATTCATTAACACGCCTCCTCACACTGATCTCTCATGAAATTTATTAACACACCAACTCACGCTGATCCATAGTGAAATTCATTAACCTGCCACCTCACACTGATCTCTCGTGAAATGCATTAACACACCACCTCACTCTGACATATAGTGAAATTCATTAACACACACCCTCAAACTGATCTGTAGTGAAATTCATTAACAAAGCACCTCACACTGATCGATAGTGAAATTCATTAACACACCACCTCACACTGATCTTCAGTAAAATTCATTAACATACCACCTCACACTGATCTATAGTGAAATTCATTAACACGCCACCTCAAACTGATCTACAGTGAAATTCATTAACACACCACCTCAAACAGATCTAAAGTGAAATTCATTAACACAACCCCTCACACTGATCTACAGTGAAATTCATTAACACACCACCTCACACTGATCTACAGTGAAATTCATTAACACACCACCTCACACTGATCTACAGTAAAATTCATTAACACACCACCTCACACTGATCTACAGTGAATTTCATTAACACACCACCTCAAACAGTTCTAAAGTGAAATTCATTAACACAACCACTCACACTGATTTACAGTGAAATTCATTAACACACCACCTCACACAGATCTACAGTGAAAATTAATTAACATGCCTCTTCGCACTGATCTCTTGTGAAATTTATGAACACACCACCTCACACTGATGCATAGTGAAATTCATTAACCTGCCACTTCGCACTGATCTCTTGTGAAATTCATAAACACACCACCTCACACTGACCTATAGTGAAATTCATTAACGCACCACATCACACTGATCTATAGTGAAATTATTTAACACACCACCTCACACTGATGTACAATGAAATTCTTTAACACAAGACTTCACACTGATCTATAGTGAAATTCATTAACACACCACCTCAGACTGATCTACAGTGAAATTATTTAACCCACCACCTCACACTGACCTAAAGTGAAATTCATTAACTAGTCTCCTCACACTGATCTCTCGTGAAATTTTTTAACACACCACCTCACACTGATGCATAGTGAAATTCATTAACCTGCCACCTCACACTGCTCTCTCGTGAAATGCATTAACATACCACCTCACTCTGACCTATACTGAAATTCATTAATGCACCACGTCAAACTGATCTATAGTGAAATTCATTGACACACAACTTCATGCTGATCTATAGTGAAATTCATTAACACACCACCTCACACTGATCTGCAGTGAAATTCTTTAACCCACCACCTCACACTGATCTACAATGAAATTCATTAACTAGCCTCCTCACACTGATCTCTCGTGAAATTCATTTACACACCACCGCACACTGATCGATAGTGAAATTCATTAACCTGCCACCTCACACTGATCTACTGTTAAATTCATTAACACACACACTCAACCTGATCTGTAGTGAAATTCATTAACAAAGCAGCTCACACTGATCTGTAGTGAAATTCATTAACACACCCCTCACACTGATCTATAGTGAAATTCATTAACACACCACCTCACACTGATCTGCAGTGAAATTCATTATTGCACCCCATCACACTGATCTATCGTGAAATTCATTAGCACACCACCTCACACTCACCTACAGTGAAATTCATTAGCACACCACCTCACACTGAGCTATAGTGAAATTCATTAACACATCACCTCTCACTGAACTTCAGTAAAATTCATTAACACACCACCTCACACTGATCTATAGTGAAATTCATTAACGCACCACCTCACACTGCCCTACCATGAAATTCATTACACACCACCTCACACTGATCTACAGTGAAATTCATTAACACACCACCTCACACTGATCTACAGTGAAATTCATGAACACACCACCTCACACTGACTCTACAGTGAAATTCATTAACACACCACCACACACAGATCTACAGTGAAATTCATTAACACGCCTCCTCACACTGATCTGCAGTGAAATTCTTTAACCCACCACCTCACACTGATCTACAATGAAATTCATTAACTAGCCTCCTCACACTGATCTCTCGTGAAATTCATTAACACACCACCGCAAACTGATCGATAGTGAAATTCATTAACCTGCCACCTCACACTGATCTACAGTGAAATTCATTAACACACCACCTCACACTGATTTATAGTGAAATTCATTAATACACCACCTCACACTGACTCTACAGTGAAATTCATTAACACACCACCAAACACAGATCTACAGTGAAATTCATTAACACACCACCTCACACTGATCCATAGTGAAATTCATTAACCTGCCACCTCACACTGATCTACTGTGAAATTCATTAACACACAACCTCAACCTGATCTGCAGTGAAATTCATTAACACACCACCTCACACTGATCTATAGTGAAATTCATCAACACACCACCTGAAACTGATCTACAGTGAAATTCATTTACCCACCACCTCACACCGATCTACAATGAAATTCATTAACACACTAACTCACACTGATCTATCGTAAAATTCATTAACACACCACCTCAAACTGATCTCGTGAAATTCATTAACACACCACTTCACACTGCTGTACAGTGAAATTCATTAACACACCCCGTCACACTGATCTACCGTGAAATTAATTAACACACCACCTCACACTGATCTGCAGTGAAATGCATTAACACACCACCTCACACTGATCTATAGTGAAATTCATTAACACTCCCCCTCTCACAGATCTATAGTGAAATTCAATAACTAACCTCCTCACACTAATCTCTCGTAAAATTCATTAACACACCACCTCAAACAGATCTAAAGTGAAATTCATTAACACAACCCCTCACACTGATCTATAGTGAAATTATTTAACACACCACCTCACACTGATGTACAATGAAATTCTTTAACACAAGACTTCACACTGATCTATAGTGAAATTCATTAACACACCACCTCACACTGATCCACAGTGAAATTCTTTAACCCACCACCTCACACTGATCTGCAGTGAAATTCATTAACTATCCTCCTCACACTGACCTCTCGAGAAATTCATTAACACACCACCTCAGACTGATCTACAGTGAAATTATTTAACCCACCACCTCACACTGATCTAAAGTGAAATTCATTAACTAGCCTCCTCACACTGATCTCTCGTGAAATTTTTTAACACACCACCTCACACTGATGCATAGTGAAATTCATTAACCTGCCACCTCACACTGCTCTCTCGTGAAATGCATTAACATACCACCTCACTCTGACCTATAGTGAAATTCATTAATGCATCACGTCAAACTGATCTACAGTGAAATTCATTGACACACAACTTCATGCTGATCTATAGTGAAATTCATTAACACACCACCTCACACTGATCTGCAGTGAAATTCTTTAACCCACCACCTCACACTGATCTACAATGAAATTCATTAACTAGCCTCCTCACACTGATCTCTCGTGAAATTCATTTACACACCACCGCACACTGATCGATAGTGAAATTCATTAACCTGCCACCTCACACTGATCTACTGTTAAATTCATTAACACACACCCTCAACCTGATCTGTAGTGAAATTCATTAACAAAGCAGCTCACACTGATCTGTAGTGAAATTCATTAACACACCCCTCACACTGATCTATAGTGAAATTCATTAACACACCACCTCACACTGATCTGCAGTGAAATTCATTATTGCACCCCATCACACTGATCTATAGTGAAATTCATTAGCACACCACCTCACACTCACCTACAGTGAAATTCATTAACACACCACCTCACACTGAGCTATAGTGAAATTCATTAACACATCACCTCTCACTGAACTTCAGTAAAATTCATTAACACACCACCTCACACTGATCTATAGTGAAATTCATTAACACACCACCTCACACTGCCCTACAATGAAATTCATTACACACCACCTCACACTGATCTACAGTGAAATTCATTAACACACCACCTCACACTGATCTACAGTGAAATTCATGAACACACCACCTCACACTGACTCTACAGTGAAATTCATTAACACACCACCACACACAGATCTACAGTGAAATTCATTAACACGCCTCCTCACACTGATCTGCAGTGAAATTCTTTAACCCACCACCTCACACTGATCTACAATGAAATTCATCAACTAGCCTCCTCACACTGATCTCTCGTAAAATTCATTAACACACCACCGCACACTGATCGATAGTGAAATTCATTAACCTGCCACCTCACACTGATCTACAGTGAAATTCATTAACACACCACCTCACACTGATTTATAGTGAAATTCATTAATACACCACCTCACACTGACTCTACAGTGAAATTCATTAACACACCACCAAACACAGATCTACAGTGAAATTCATTAACACGCCTCCTCACACTGATCTACAGTGAAATTTATTAACACACCACCTCACCCTGATCCATAGTGAAATTCATTAACCTGCCACCTCACACTGATCTACTGTGAAATTCATTAACACACACCCTCAACCTGATCTGTAGTGAAATTCATTAACACACCACCTCACACTGATCTACAGTGAAATTCATCAACACACCACCTGAATCTGATCTACAGTGAAATTCATTTACCCACCACCTCACACCGATCTACAATGAAATTCATTAACACACTAACTCACACTGATCTATAGTAAAATTCATTAACACACCACCTCACACTGATCTTTAATGAAATTCATTAACACACCACCTCACACTGATCTACAGTGAAATTCATTAACGCACCACTTCAAACTGATCAATTGTGAAATTCATTAACACACCACCTCACACTGGTCTACACTGAAATTCACTAACACACCACCTCACACAGATCTGCAGTGAAATTCATGAACACACCCCCTCACACTGGTCTACAGTGAAATTCATTAACACACCACCTCACACTGATCTATAGTGAAATTCATTAACACACCACCTCACACTGAATCTACAGTGAAATTCATTAACACAACACCTCACACAGACCTCCAGTGAAATTCATTAACACGCCTCCTCACACTGATCTCTCATGAAATTTATTAACACACCAACTCACGCTGATCCATAGTGAAATTCATTAACCTGCCACCTCACACTGATCTCTCGTGAAATGCATTAACACACCACCTCACTCTGACATATAGTGAAATTCATTAACACACACCCTCAAACTGATCTGTAGTGAAATTCATTAACAAAGCACCTCACACTGATCGATAGTGAAATTCATTAACACACCACCTCACACTGATCTTCAGTAAAATTCATTAACATACCACCTCAAACTGATCTACAGTGAAATTCATTAACACACCACCTCAAACAGATCTAAAGTGAAATTCATTAACACAACCCCTCACACTGATCTACAGTGAAATTCATTAACACACCACCTCACACTGATCTACAGTGAAATTCATTAACACACCACCTCACACTGATCTACAGTAAAATTCATTAACACACCACCTCACACTGATCTACAGTGAATTTCATTAACACACCACCTCAAACAGTTCTAAAGTGAAATTCATTAACACAACCACTCACACTGATTTACAGTGAAATTCATTAACACACCACCTCACACAGATCTACAGTGAAAATTAATTAACATGCCTCTTCGCACTGATCTCTTGTGAAATTTATGAACACACCACCTCACACTGATGCATAGTGAAATTCATTAACCTGCCACTTCGCACTGATCTCTTGTGAAATTCATAAACACACCACCTCACACTGACCTATAGTGAAATTCATTAACGCACCACATCACACTGATCTATAGTGAAATTATTTAACACACCACCTCACACTGATGTACAATGAAATTCTTTAACACAAGACTTCACACTGATCTATAGTGAAATTCATTAACACACCACCTCAGACTGATCTACAGTGAAATTATTTAACCCACCACCTCACACTGACCTAAAGTGAAATTCATTAACTAGTCTCCTCACACTGATCTCTCGTGAAATTTTTTAACACACCACCTCACACTGATGCATAGTGAAATTCATTAACCTGCCACCTCACACTGCTCTCTCGTGAAATGCATTAACATACCACCTCACTCTGACCTATACTGAAATTCATTAATGCACCACGTCAAACTGATCTATCGTGAAATTCATTGACACACAACTTCATGCTGATCTATAGTGAAATTCATTAACACACCACCTCACACTGATCTGCAGTGAAATTCTTTAACCCACCCCCTCACACTGATCTACAATGAAATTCATTAACTAGCCTCCTCACACTGATCTCTCGTGAAATTCATTTACACACCACCGCACACTGATCGATAGTGAAATTCATTAACCTGCCACCTCACACTGATCTACTGTTAAATTCATTAACACACACCCTCAACCTGATCTGTAGTGAAATTCATTAACAAAGCAGCTCACACTGATCTGTAGTGAAATTCATTAACACACCCCTCACACTGATCTATAGTGAAATTCATTAACACACCACCTCACACTGATCTGCAGTGAAATTCATTATTGCACCCCATCACACTGATCTATCGTAAAATTCATTAGCACACCACCTCACACTCACCTACAGTGAAATTCATTAGCACACCACCTCACACTGAGCTATAGTGAAATTCATTAACACATCACCTCTCACTGAACTTCAGTAAAATTCATTAACACACCACCTCACACTGATCTATAGTGAAATTCATTAACGCACCACCTCACACTGCCCTACCATGAAATTCATTACACACCACCTCACACTGATCTACAGTGAAATTCATTAACACACCACCTCACACTGATCTACAGTGAAATTCATGAACACACCACCTCACACTGACTCTACAGTGAAATTCATTAACACACCACCATACACAGATCTATAGTGAAATTCATTAACACGCCTCCTCACACTGATCTGCAGTGAAATTCTTTAACCCACCACCTCACACTGATCTACAATGAAATTCATTAACTAGCCTCCTCACACTGATCTCTCGTGAAATTCATTAACACACCACCGCAAACTGATCGATAGTGAAATTCATTAACCTGCCACCTCACACTGATCTACAGTGAAATTCATTAACACACCACCTCACACTGATTTATAGTGAAATTCATTAATACACCACCTCACACTGACTCTACAGTGAAATTCATTAACACACCACCAAGCACAGATCTACAGTGAAATTCATTAACACACCACCTCACACTGATCCATAGTGAAATTCATTAACCTGCCACCTCACACTGATCTACTGTGAAATTCATTAACACACAACCTCAACCTGATCTGCAGTGAAATTCATTAACACACCACCTCACACTGATCTATAGTGAAATTCATCAACACACCACCTGAAACTGATCTACAGTGAAATTCATTTACCCACCACCTCACACCGATCTACAATGAAATTCATTAACACACTAACTCACACTGATCTATCGTAAAATTCATTAACACACCACCTCAAACTGATCTAGTGAAATTCATTAACACACCACTTCACACTGCTGTACAGTGAAATTCATTAACACACCCCGTCACACTGATCTACCGTGAAATTAATTAACACACCACCTCACACTGATCTGCAGTGAAATGCATTAACACACCACCTCACACTGATTTATAGTGAAATTCATTAATACACCACCTCACACTGACTCTACAGTGAAATTCATTAACACACCACCAAACACAGATCTACAGTGAAATTCATTAACACACCACCTCACACTGATCCATAGTGAAATTCATTAACCTGCCACCTCACACTGATCTACTGTGAAATTCATTAACACACAACCTCAACCTGATCTGCAGTGAAATTCATTAACACACCACCTCACACTGATCTATAGTGAAATTCATCAACACACCACCTGAAACTGATCTACAGTGAAATTCATTTACCCACCACCTCACACCGATCTACAATGAAATTCATTAACACACTAACTCACACTGATCTATCGTAAAATTCATTAACACACCACCTCAAACTGATCTCGTGAAATTCATTAACACACCACTTCACACTGCTGTACAGTGAAATTCATTAACACACCCCGTCACACTGATCTACCGTGAAATTAATTAACACACCACCTCACACTGATCTGCAGTGAAATGCATTAACACACCACCTCACACTGATCTATAGTGAAATTCATTAACACTCCCCCTCTCACAGATCTATAGTGAAATTCAATAACTAACCTCCTCACACTAATCTCTCGTAAAATTCATTAACACACCACCTCACACTGATCCATAGTGAAATTCATTAGCACACCACCGCACACTGATCTACAGTGAAATTCATTAACACACCACCTCACACTGATCTACACTGACATTCATTAATACACCACCTCACACTGACCTATTGTGAAATTAATTTACACACCACCTCACACTGATCTACAGTGAAATTTATTAACACACCACCTCACACTGATCTATAGTGAAATTCATTAACACACCACCTCACACTGTCTCATAATCAAATGCATTGATGCACCACGTCAAACTGATCTATAGTGAAATTCATTAACACACCACCTCACACTGGTCTACAGTGTAATTCATTAACACACCACCTCACACTGATCTACAATGAAATTCATTAACTCACCACTTCACGCTGATCTATAGTGAAATTCATTAATACACCACTTCACACTGATCTACAGTGAAATTCTTTAACCCACCACCTCACACTGATCTACAGTGAAATTCATTAACTAGCCTCCTCAAACTGATCTCTCGTGAAATTCATTAACACACCACCGCACACTGATCCATAGTGAAATTCATTCATCTTCCACCTCACACTGATCTACTGCTTAATTCATTAACACACACCCTCAACCTGATCTGAAGTGAAATTCATTAACAAAGCACCTCACACTGATCTATAGTGAAATTCATTAACACACCCCTCACACTGATCTATAGTGAAATTCATTAACACACCACCTCACACTGATCTGCAGTGAAGTTCATTATTGCACTCCATCACACTGATCTATAGTGAAATTCATTAGCACACCACCTCACACTGATCTATATTGAAATTCATTAAAACACCATCTCATACTCACCTACAGTAAAATTCATTAACACACCACCTCACACTGAGCTATAGTGAAATTCATTAACACATCACCTCTCACTGAACTTCTGTAAAATTCATTAACACACCACCTCACACTGATCTATAGTGAAATTCGTTAACACACCACCTCACACTGACCTACAATGAAATTCATTTACACACCACCTCACACTGATCTACAGTGAAATTCATTGACACACCACCAAACACTGATCTACAGTGAAATTCATGAACACACCACCTCACACTGACTCTACAGTGAAATTCATTAACACACCACCACACACAGATCTACAGTGAAATTCATTAACACGCCTCCTCACACTGATCTGCAGTGAAATTCTTTAACCCACCACCTCACACTGATCTACAATGAAATTCATTAACTAGCCTCCTCACACTGATCTCTCGTGAAATTCATTAACACACCACCGCAAACTGATCGATAGTGAAATTCATTAACCTGCCACCTCACACTGATCTACAGTGAAATTCATTAACACACCACCTCACACTGATTTATAGTGAAATTCATTAATACACCACCTCACACTGACTCTACAGTGAAATTCATTAACACACCACCAAACACAGATCTACAGTGAAATTCATTAACACACCACCTCACACTGATCCATAGTGAAATTCATTAACCTGCCACCTCACACTGATCTACTGTGAAATTCATTAACACACAACCTCAACCTGATCTGCAGTGAAATTCATTAACACACCACCTCACACTGATCTATAGTGAAATTCATCAACACACCACCTGAAACTGATCTACAGTGAAATTCATTTACCCACCACCTCACACCGATCTACAATGAAATTCATTAACACACTAACTCACACTGATCTATCGTAAAATTCATTAACACACCACCTCAAACTGATCTAGTGAAATTCATTAACACACCACTTCACACTGCTGTACAGTGAAATTCATTAACACACCCCGTCACACTGATCTACCGTGAAATTAATTAACACACCACCTCACACTGATCTGCAGTGAAATGCATTAACACACCACCTCACACTGATCTATAGTGAAATTCATTAACACTCCCCCTCTCACAGATCTATAGTGAAATTCAATAACTAACCTCCTCACACTAATCTCTCGTAAAATTCATTAACACACCACCTCACACTGATCCATAGTGAAATTCATTAGCACACCACCGCACACTGATCTACAGTGAAATTCATTAACACACCACCTCACACTGATCTACACTGACATTCATTAATACACCACCTCACACTGACCTATTGTGAAATTAATTTACACACCACCTCACACTGATCTACAGTGAAATTTATTAACACACCACCTCACACTGATCTATAGTGAAATTCATTAACACACCACCTCACACTGTCTCATAATCAAATGCATTGATGCACCACGTCAAACTGATCTATAGTGAAATTCATTAACACACCACCTCACACTGGTCTACAGTGAAATTCATTAACACACCACCTCACACTGATCTACAATGAAATTCATTAACTCACCACTTCACGCTGATCTATAGTGAAATTCATTAATACACCACTTCACACTGATCTACAGTGAAATTCTTTAACCCACCACCTCACACTGATCTACAGTGAAATTCATTAACTAGCCTCCTCAAACTGATCTCTCGTGAAATTCATTAACACACCACCGCACACTGATCCATAGTGAAATTCATTCATCTTCCACCTCACACTGATCTACTGCTTAATTCATTAACACACACCCTCAACCTGATCTGAAGTGAAATTCATTAACAAAGAACCTCACACTGATCTATAGTGAAATTCATTAACACACCCCTCACACTGATCTATAGTGAAATTCATTAACACACCACCTCACACTGATCTGCAGTGAAGTTCATTATTGCACTCCATCACACTGATCTATAGTGAAATTCATTAGCACACCACCTCACACTGATCTATATTGAAATTCATTAAAACACCATCTAACACTCACCTACAGTAAAATTCATTAACACACCACCTCACACTGAGCTATAGTGAAATTCATTAACACATCACCTCTCACTGAACTTCTGTAAAATTCATTAACACACCACCTCACACTGATCTATAGTGAAATTCGTTAATACACCACCTCACACTGACCTACAATGAAATTCATTTACACACCACCTCACACTGATCTACAGTGAAATTCATTGACACACCACCAAACACTGATCTACAGTGAAATTCATTAACACACCACCTCACACTGACTCTACAGTGAAATTCATTAACACACCACCACACACAGATCTACAGTGAAATTCATTAACACGCCTCCTCACACTGATCTGCAGTGAAATTCTTTAACCCACCACCTCACACTGATCTACAATGAAATTCATTAACTAGCGTCCTCACACTGATCTCTCGTGAAATTCATTAACACACCACCGCACGCTGATCGATAGTGAAATTCATTAACCTGCCACCTCACACTGATCTACAGTGAAATTCATTAACACACCACCTCACACTGATTTATAGTGAAATTCATTCATACACCACCTCACACTGACTCTAAAGAGAAATTCATTAACACACCACCATACACAGATCTAATGTGAAATTCATTAACATGCCACCTCACACTGATCTACTGTGAAATTCATTAACACACACACTTAACCTGATCTGTAGTGAAATTCATTCACACACCACCTCACACTGATCTACAGTCAAATTCATTAACACACCACCTGAAACTGATCTACAGTGAAATTCATTTAACCACCACCTCACACCGATATACAATGAAATTCATTAACACACTAACTCACACTGATCTATAGTAAAATTCATTAACACACCACCTCAAACTGATCGAGTGAAATTCATTAACACACCACTTCACACTGTTGTACAGTGAAATTCATTAACACACCCCGTCACACTGATCTACCGTGAAATTAATTAACACAACTCCTCACACTGATCTGCAGTGAAATGCATTAACACACCACCTCACACTGATCTATAGTGAAATTCATTAACACTCCCCCTCTCACAGATCTATAGTGAAATTCATTAACTAACCTCCTCACACTAATCTCTCGTGAAATTCATTAACACACCACCTCACACTTATCCATAGTGAACACACTGATCTACAGTGAAATTCATTAACACACCACCTCACACCGATCTACTGTGAAATTCATTAACACACCCCCTCACACTGATCTATAGTGAAATTCATTAACACACCACCTGACACTGATCTACAGTGAAATTCATTAACCCACCACGTCACACTGATCTACAGTGAAATTCATTAACACACTAACTCACACTGATCTACAGTGACATTCATTAACACACCACCTCACACTGACCAATTGTGAAATTCATCAACACACCACCTCACCCTGATCTACAGTGAAATTCATCAACTCACCACATCACTCTGATCTATACTGAAATTCATTAACACACCACCTCACACTAACCTACAATGAAATTCATTAACACACCACCTCACAATGATATACAGTGAAATTCATTGACACATCACCTCACACTGATCTACAGTGAACTTCATTAACACATTAACTCAAACTGATCTACAGTAAAATTCATTAACACACCACCTCACACTGATCTACAGTGAAATTCATTAATACACCACCTCACACTGATCTATTGTGAAAATCATTAACACACCACCTCACACTGATCTACATTGAAATTAATTATCACACCCCCTCACACTGATCTACCATGAAATTAATTAACACACCACCTCACACTGATCTAAATTGAAATTCATTAACTCGCCTCCTCACATTGATCTCTCGTGAAATTCATTAACACACCACGTCACACTGATCTACAGTGAAATTCATTAACACACCACCTCACACCGATCTACTGTGAAATTCATTAACACACCCCCTCACACTGATCTACAGTGAAATTCATTATCACACCACCTGATACTGATCTACAGTGAAATTCATTAACCCACCACGTCACACTGATCTACAGTGAAATTCATTAACACACTAACTCACACTGATCTATAGTGAAATTCATTAACACACCACCTCACACTGACCTATAATGAAATTCATTAACACACCACCTCACAATGATATACAGTGAAATTCATTTACACATCACCTCACACTGATCTACAGTGAACTTCATTAACAGACCACCTCACACTGATCTATAGTGAAATTCATTAACACACCACCTCAGACAGATCTATAGTGAAATTCATTAACCTGCCACCTCACACTGATCTATAGTGAAATTCATTCACACACCAACTCACACTGATCTACAGTAAAATTCATTAACACACCACCTCACACTGATCGAGTGAAATTCATTAACACACCACCTCACACTGCTCCAAAATGAAAATCATTAACCCACCACCTCACACTGATCTACAGTGGAATTCATTAACGCACACCCTCAAACTGATCTGTAGTGAGGTTTATTAAAACACCACCTCACACTGATCCACAGTGAAATTCATTAACACACCCCTCACTCTGATCTATACTGAAATTTATTAACACACCACGTCACACTGATGTACAGTGCAATTCATTAACACACCACCTCACACTGATCTACAGTGACATTCATTAACACACCACCTGACACCGACCAATTGTGAAATTCATCAACACACCAACTCACACTGATCTACAGTGAAATTCATTAACTCACCACATCACACTGAGCTATAGTGAAATTCATTGACACACCACCTCAAACTAACCTATGGAGAAAATCATTAATGCACCACGTCACACTGATCTATAGAGAAATTCATTAACACACCACCTCACACTGGCCTATTAGAAAATTCATTAACACACCACCTCACAATGATCTACAGTGAACTTCATTAACACACCACCTCACACTGATCTATAGTGAAATTAATTAACACACCACCTCACAGTGATCTATAGTGAAACTCATTAACACACTACCTCAGACTGATCTACAGTGAATTTCATTAACACACCACCTCACACTGATCTAATGAAATACATGAACACACCCCCTCACACTGGTCTGCAATGAAATTCATTAACACACCACCTCACACTGATCTATAATGAAATTCATTCACACACCACCTCACACTGAATCTACAGTGAAATTCATTAACACAACACCTCACACAGATCTCCAGTGAAATTCATTAACACGCCTCCTCACACTGATCTCTCACGAAATTTATTAACACACCACCTCACGCTGATCCATAGTGAAAATCATTAAACTGCCACCTCACACTGATCTCTCGTGAAATGCATTAATACACAACCTCACTCTGACCTATAGTGAAATTCATTAACGCACCACATCAAACTGATCTATAGTGAAATTCATTAACACATCACCTCTCACTGAACTTCTGTAAAATTCATTAACACACCACCTCACACTGATCTATAGTGAAATTCGTTAACACACCACCTCACACTGACCTACAATGAAATTCATTTACACACCACCTCACACTGATCTACAGTGAAATTCATTGACACACCACCACACACTGATCTACAGTGAAATTCATTAACACACCACCTCACACTGACTCTACAGTGAAATTCATTAACACACCACCACACACAGATCTACAGTGAAATTCATTAACACGCCTCCTCACACTGATCTGCAGTGAAATTCATTAACATGCCTCTTCACACTGATCTCTTGTGAAATTTATGAACACACCACCTCACACTGATGCATAGTGAAATTCATTAACGCACCACATCACACTGATCTATAGTGAAATTATTTAACACACCACCTCACACTGATGTACAATGAAATTCTTTAACACAAGACTTCACACTGATCTATAGTGAAATTCATTAACACACCACCTCACACTGATCTACAGTGAAATTCTTTAACCCACCACCTCACACTGATCTGCAGTGAAATTCATTAACTATCCTCCTCACACTGACCTCTCGAGAAATTCATTAACACACCACCTCAGACTGATCTACAGTGAAATTATTTAACCCACCACCTCACACTGATCTAAAGTGAAATTCATTAACTAGCCTCCTCACACTGATCTCTCGTGAAATTTTTTAACACACCACCTCACACTGATGCATAGTGAAATTCATTAACCTGCCACCTCACACTGCTCTCTCGTGAAATGCATTAACATACCACCTCACTCTGACCTATAGTGAAATTCATTAATGCATCACGTCAAACTGATCTATAGTGAAATTCATTGACACACAACTTCATGCTGATCTATAGTGAAATTCATTTACACACCACCGCACACTGATCGATAGTGAAATTCATTAACCTGCCACCTCACACTGATCTACTGTTAAATTCATTAACACACACCCTCAACCTGATCTGTAGTGAAATTCATTAACAAAGCAGCTCACACTGATCTGTAGTGAAATTCATTAACACACCCATCACACTGATCTATAGTGAAATTCATTAACACACCACCTCACACTGATCTGCAGTGAAATTCATTATTGCACCCCATCACACTGATCTATAGTGAAATTCATTAGCACACCACCTCACACTCACCTACAGTGAAATTCATTAACACACCACCTCACACTGAGCTATAGTGAAATTCATTAACACATCACCTCTCACTGAACTTCAGTAAAATTCATTAACACACCACCTCACACTGATCTATAGTGAAATTCATTAACACACCACCTCACACTGCCCTACAATGAAATTCATTACACACCACCTCACACTGATCTACAGTGAAATTCATTAACACACCACCTCACACTGATCTACAGTGAAATTCATGAACACACCACCTCACACTGACTCTACAGTGAAATTCATTAACACACCACCACACACAGATCTACAGTGAAATTCATTAACACGCCTCCTCACACTGATCTGCAGTGAAATTCTTTAACCCACCACCTCACACTGATCTACAATGAAATTCATCAACTAGCCTCCTCACACTGATCTCTCGTAAAATTCATTAACACACCACCGCACACTGATCGATAGTGAAATTCATTAACCTGCCACCTCACACTGATCTACAGTGAAATTCATTAACACACCACCTCACACTGATTTATACTGAAATTCATTAATACACCACCTCACACTGACTCTACAGTGAAATTCATTAACACACCACCAAACACAGATCTACAGTGAAATTCATTAACACGCCTCCTCACACTGATCTACAGTGAAATTTATTAACACACCACCTCACCCTGATCCATAGTGAAATTCATTAACCTGCCACCTCACACTGATCTACTGTGAAATTCATTAACACACACCCTCAACCTGATCTGTAGTGAAATTCATTAACACACCACCTCACACTGATCTACAGTGAAATTCATCAACACACCACCTGAAACTGATCTACAGTGAAATTCATTTACCCACCACCTCACACCGATCTACAATGAAATTCATTAACACACTAACTCACACTGATCTATAGTAAAATTCATTAACACACCACCTCACACTGATCTTTAATGAAATTCATTAACACACCACCTCACACTGATCTACAGTGAAATTCATTAACGCACCACTTCAAACTGATCAATTGTGAAATTCATTAACACACCACCTCACACTGGTCTACACTGAAATTCACTAACACACCACCTCACACAGATCTGCAGTGAAATTCATGAACACACCCCCTCACACTGGTCTACAGTGAAATTCATTAACACACCACCTCACACTGATCTATAGTGAAATTCATTAACACACCACCTCACACTGAATCTACAGTGAAATTCATTAACACAACACCTCACACAGACCTCCAGTGAAATTCATTAACACGCCTCCTCACACTGATCACTCATGAAATTTATTAACACACCAACTCACGCTGATCCATAGTGAAATTCATTAACCTGCCACCTCACACTGATCTCTCGTGAAATGCATTAACACACCACCTCACTCTGACATATAGTGAAATTCATTAACACACACCCTCAAACTGATCTGTAGTGAAATTCATTAACAAAGCACCTCACACTGATCGATAGTGAAATTCATTAACACACCACCTCACACTGATCTTCAGTAAAATTCATTAACATACCACCTCAAACTGATCTACAGTGAAATTCATTAACACACCACCTCAAACAGATCTAAAGTGAAATTCATTAACACAACCCCTCACACTGATCTACAGTGAAATTCATTAACACACCACCTCACACTGATCTACAGTGAAATTCATTAACACACCACCTCACACTGATCTACAGTAAAATTCATTAACACACCACCTCACACTGATCTACAGTGAATTTCATTAACACACCACCTCAAACAGTTCTAAAGTGAAATTCATTAACACAACCACTCACACTGATTTACAGTGAAATTCATTAACACACCACCTCACACAGATCTACAGTGAAAATTAATTAACATGCCTCTTCGCACTGATCTCTTGTGAAATTTATGAACACACCACCTCACACTGATGCATAGTGAAATTCATTAACCTGCCACTTCGCACTGATCTCTTGTGAAATTCATAAACACACCAACTCACACTGACCTATAGTGAAATTCATTAACGCACCACATCACACTGATCTATAGTGAAATTATTTAACACACCACCTCACACTGATGCATAGTGAAATTCATTAACCTGCCACCTCACACTGCTCTCTCGTGAAATGCATTAACATACCACCTCACTCTGACCTATAGTGAAATTCATTAATGCATCACGTCAAACTGATCTATAGTGAAATTCATTGACACACAACTTCATGCTGATCTATAGTGAAATTCATTAACACACCACCTCACACTGATCTGCAGTGAAATTCTTTAACCCACCACCTCACACTGATCTACAATGAAATTCATTAACTAGCCTCCTCACACTGATCTCTCGTGAAATTCATTTACACACCACCGCACACTGATCGATAGTGAAATTCATTAACCTGCCACCTCACACTGATCTACTGTTAAATTCATTAACACACACCCTCAACCTGATCTGTAGTGAAATTCATTAACAAAGCAGCTCACACTGATCTGTAGTGAAATTCATTAACACACCCCTCACACTGATCTATAGTGAAATTCATTAACACACCACCTCACACTGATCTGCAGTGAAATTCATTATTGCACCCCATCACACTGATCTATCGTAAAATTCATTAGCACACCACCTCACACTCACCTACAGTGAAATTCATTAGCACACCACCTCACACTGAGCTATAGTGAAATTCATTAACACATCACCTCTCACTGAACTTCAGTAAAATTCATTAACACACCACCTCACACTGATCTATAGTGAAATTCATTAACGCACCACCTCACACTGCCCTACCATGAAATTCATTACACACCACCTCACACTGATCTACAGTGAAATTCATTAACACACCACCTCACACTGATCTACAGTGAAATTCATGAACACACCACCTCACACTGACTCTACAGTGAAATTCATTAACACACCACCATACACAGATCTATAGTGAAATTCATTAACACGCCTCCTCACACTGATCTGCAGTGAAATTCTTTAACCCACCACCTCACACTGATCTACAATGAAATTCATTAACTAGCCTCCTCACACTGATCTCTCGTGAAATTCATTAACACACCACCGCAAACTGATCGATAGTGAAATTCATTAACCTGCCACCTCACACTGATCTACAGTGAAATTCATTAACACACCACCTCACACTGATTTATAGTGAAATTCATTAATACACCACCTCACACTGACTCTACAGTGAAATTCATTAACACACCACCAAACACAGATCTACAGTGAAATTCATTAACACACCACCTCACACTGATCCATAGTGAAATTCATTAACCTGCCACCTCACACTGATCTACTGTGAAATTCATTAACACACAACCTCAACCTGATCTGCAGTGAAATTCATTAACACACCACCTCACACTGATCTATAGTGAAATTCATCAACACACCACCTGAAACTGATCTACAGTGAAATTCATTTACCCACCACCTCACACCGATCTACAATGAAATTCATTAACACACTAACTCACACTGATCTATCGTAAAATTCATTAACACACCACCTCAAACTGATCTAGTGAAATTCATTAACACACCACTTCACACTGCTGTACAGTGAAATTCATTAACACACCCCGTCACACTGATCTACCGTGAAATTAATTAACACACCACCTCACACTGATCTGCAGTGAAATGCATTAACACACCACCTCACACTGATCTATAGTGAAATTCATTAACACTCCCCCTCTCACAGATCTATAGTGAAATTCAATAACTAACCTCCTCACACTAATCTCTCGTAAAATTCATTAACACACCACCTCACACTGATCCATAGTGAAATTCATTAGCACACCACCGCACACTGATCTACAGTGAAATTCATTAACACACCACCTCACACTGATCTACACTGACATTCATTAATACACCACCTCACACTGACCTATTGTGAAATTAATTTACACACCACCTCACACTGATCTACAGTGAAATTTATTAACACACCACCTCACACTGATCTATAGTGAAATTCATTAACACACCACCTCACACTGTCTCATAATCAAATGCATTGATGCACCACGTCAAACTGATCTATAGTGAAATTCATTAACACACCACCTCACACTGGTCTACAGTGAAATTCATTAACACACCACCTCACACTGATCTACAATGAAATTCATTAACTCACCACTTCACGCTGATCTATAGTGAAATTCATTAATACACCACTTCACACTGATCTACAGTGAAATTCTTTAACCCACCACCTCACACTGATCTACAGTGAAATTCATTAACTAGCCTCCTCAAACTGATCTCTCGTGAAATTCATTAACACACCACCGCACACTGATCCATAGTGAAATTCATTCATCTTCCACCTCACACTGATCTACTGCTTAATTCATTAACACACACCCTCAACCTGATCTGAAGTGAAATTCATTAACAAAGCACCTCACACTGATCTATAGTGAAATTCATTAACACACCCCTCACACTGATCTATAGTGAAATTCATTAACACACCACCTCACACTGATCTGCAGTGAAGTTCATTATTGCACTCCATCACACTGATCTATAGTGAAATTCATTAGCACACCACCTCACACTGATCTATATTGAAATTCATTAAAACACCATCTCATACTCACCTACAGTAAAATTCATTAACACACCACCTCACACTGAGCTATAGTGAAATTCATTAACACATCACCTCTCACTGAACTTCTGTAAAATTCATTAACACACCACCTCACACTGATCTATAGTGAAATTCGTTAACACACCACCTCACACTGACCTACAATGAAATTCATTTACACACCACCTCACACTGATCTACAGTGAAATTCATTGACACACCACCAAACACTGATCTACAGTGAAATTCATTAACACACCACCTCACACTGACTCTACAGTGAAATTCATTAACACACCACCACACACAGATCTACAGTGAAATTCATTAACACGCCTCCTCACACTGATCTGCAGTGAAATTCTTTAAACCACCACCTCACACTGATCTACAATGAAATTCATTAACTAGCGTCCTCACACTGATCTCTCGTGAAATTCATTAACACACCACCGCACGCTGATCGATAGTGAAATTCATTAACCTGCCACCTCACACTGATCTACAGTGAAATTCATTAACACACCACCTCACACTGATTTATAGTGAAATTCATTCATACACCACCTCACACTGACTCTAAAGAGAAATTCATTAACACACCACCATACACAGATCTAATGTGAAATTCATTAACATGCCACCTCACACTGATCTACTGTGAAATTCATTAACACACACACTTAACCTGATCTGTAGTGAAATTCATTCACACACCACCTCACACTGATCTACAGTCAAATTCATTAACACACCACCTGAAACTGATCTACAGTGAAATTCATTTAACCACCACCTCACACCGATATACAATGAAATTCATTAACACACTAACTCACACTGATCTATAGTAAAATTCATTAACACACCACCTCAAACTGATCGAGTGAAATTCATTAACACACCACTTCACACTGTTGTACAGTGAAATTCATTAACACACCCCGTCACACTGATCTACCGTGAAATTAATTAACACACCACCTCACACTGATCTGCAGTGAAATGCATTAACACACCACCTCACACTGATCTATAGTGAAATTCATTAACACTCCCCCTCTCACAGATCTATAGTGAAATTCATTAACTAACCTCCTCACACTAATCTCTCGTGAAATTCATTAACACACCACCTCACACTTATCCATAGTGAACACACTGATCTACAGTGAAATTCATTAACACACCACCTCACACCGATCTACTGTGAAATTCATTAACACACCCCCTCACACTGATCTATAGTGAAATTCATTAACACACCACCTGACACTGATCTACAGTGACATTCATTAACACACCCCCTCACACTGATCTACAGTGAAATTCATTAACACACTAACTCACACTGACCAATTGTGAAATTCATCAACACACCACCTCACCCTGATCTACAGTGAAATTCATCAACTCACCACATCACTCTGATCTATACTGAAATTCATTAACACACCACCTCACACTAACCTACAATGAAATTCATTAACACACCACCTCACAATGATATACAG
Source organism: Somniosus microcephalus (assembly GCF_052327205.1). Classification (NCBI taxonomy): domain Eukaryota; kingdom Metazoa; phylum Chordata; class Chondrichthyes; order Squaliformes; family Somniosidae; genus Somniosus; species Somniosus microcephalus. Next base: position 4,676,978 of record NW_028225187.1, on the reverse strand, counting down.
TGAAATTCATTGACACATCACCTCACACTGATCTACAGTGAACTTCATTAACACATTAACTCAAACTGATCTACAGTAAAATTCATTAACACACCACCTCACACTGATCTACAGTGAAATTCATTAATACACCACCTCACACTGATCTATTGTGAAAATCATTAACACACCACCTCACACTGATCTACATTGAAATTAATTATCACACCCCCTCACACTGATCTACCATGAAATTAATTAACACACCACCTCACACTGATCTAAATTGAAATTCATTAACTCGCCTCCTCACATTGATCTCTCGTGAAATTCATTAACACACCACTTCACACTGATCTACAGTGAAATTCATTAACACACCACCTCACACCGATCTACTGTGAAATTCATTAACACACCCCCTCACACTGATCTACAGTGAAATTCATTATCACACCACCTGACACTGATCTACAGTGAAATTCATTAACCCACCACGTCACACTGATCTACAGTGAAATTCATTAACACACTAACTCACACTGATCTATAGTGAAATTCATTAACACACCACCTCACACTGACCTATAATGAAATTCATTAACACACCACCTCACAATGATATACAGTGAAATTCATTTACACATCACCTCACACTGATCTACAGTGAACTTCATTAACAGACCACCTCACACTGATCTATAGTGAAATTCATTAACACACCACCTCAGACAGATCTATAGTGAAATTCATTAACCTGCCACCTCACACTGATCTATAGTGAAATTCATTCACACACCAACTCACACTGATCTACAGTAAAATTCATTAACACACCACCTCACACTGATCGAGTGAAATTCATTAACACACCACCTCACACTGCTCCAAAATGAAAATCATTAACCCACCACCTCACACTGATCTACAGTGGAATTCATTAACGCACACCCTCAAACTGATCTGTAGTGAGGTTTATTAAAACACCACCTCACACTGATCCACAGTGAAATTCATTAACACACCCCTCACTCTGATCTATACTGAAATTTATTAACACACCACGTCACACTGATGTACAGTGCAATTCATTAACACACCACCTCACACTGATCTACAGTGACATTCATTAACACACCACCTGACACCGACCAATTGTGAAATTCATCAACACACCAACTCACACTGATCTACAGTGAAATTCATTAACTCACCACATCACACTGAGCTATAGTGAAATTCATTGACACACCACCTCAAACTAACCTATGGAGAAAATCATTAATGCACCACGTCACACTGATCTATAGAGAAATTCATTAACACACCACCTCACACTGGCCTATTAGAAAATTCATTAACACACCACCTCACAATGATCTACAGTGAACTTCATTAACACACCACCTCACACTGATCTATAGTGAAATTAATTAACACACCACCTCACAGTGATCTATAGTGAAATTCATTAACACACTACCTCAGACTGATCTACAGTGAATTTCATTAACACACCACCTCACACTGATCTAATGAAATACCTGAACACACCCCCTCACATTGGTCTGCAATGAAATTCATTAACACACCACCTCACACTGATCTATAATGAAATTCATTCACACACCACCTCACACTGAATCTACAGTGAAATTCATTAACACAACACCTCACACAGATCTCCAGTGAAATTCATTAACACGCCTCCTCACACTGATCTCTCACGAAATTTATTAACACACCACCTCACGCTGATCCATAGTGAAAATCATTAAACTGCCACCTCACACTGATCTCTCGTGAAATGCATTAATACACAACCTCACTCTGACCTATAGTGAAATTCATTAACGCACCACATCAAACTGATCTATAGTGAAATCCATTAACACAGCACCTCACACTGGTCTACAGGGAAATTCTTTAACCCTCCACCTCACACTGATCTACAGTGAAATTCATTAACTAGCCTCCTCACACTGTTCTCTCGTGAAATTCATTAACACACCACCGCAAACTGATCCATAGTGAAATTCATTAACCTGCCACCTCACACTGATCTACTGTTAAATTCATTAACACACACCCTCAACCTGATCTGCAGTGAAATTCATTAACAAAGCACCTCACACTGATCTATAGTGAAATTCATTAACACACCCCTCACACTGATCTATAGTGAAATTCATTAACACACCACCTCACACTGCTCTTCAGTAAAATTCATTAACACACCACCTCACACTGATCTACAGTGAAATTCATTCACACACCACCTCACACTGATCTACAGTGAAATTCAGTAACACACCACCTCAAACAGATCTAAGGTGAAATTCATTAACACAACCCCTCACACTGATCTACAGTGAAATTCATTAACACACCACCTCAAACTGATCTATAGTGAAATTCATTAACACACAACCTCACACTGATCTATAGAGAAATTCATTAACACACCACCTCACACTGATCTACAGTGAAATTCATTAACACTCCACCTCAAACAGATCTAAAGTGAAATTCATTAACACAACCCCTCACACTGATCTACAGTGAAATTCATTAACACACCACCTCACACAGATCTACAGTGAAATTCATTAACATGCCACTTCACACTGATCTCTTGTGAAATTTATTAAAACACCACCTCACACTGATGCATAGTGAAATTCATTAACCTGCCACTTCGCACTGATCTCTTGTGAAATTCATTAATACACCACCTCCAACTGACCTATAGTGAAATTCATTAACACACCACCTCACACTGAGCTATAGTGAAATTCATTAACACACCACCTCACACTGATCTACAGTGAAATTCATTAACCCACCACCTCACACTGATCTACAATGAAATTCATCAACTAGCCTCCTCACACTGATTTATAGTGAAATTCATTAATACACCACCTCACACTGACTCTACAGTGAAATTCATTAACACACCACCAAACACAGATCTACAGTGAAATTCATTAACACGCCTCCTCACACTGATCTACAGTGAAATTTATTAACACACCACCTCACCCTGATCCATAGTGAAATTCATTAACCTGCCACCTCACACTGATCTACTGTGAAATTCATTAACACACACCCTCAACCTGATCTGTAGTGAAATTCATTAACACACCACCTCACACTGATCTATAGTGAAATTCATCAACACACCACCTGAAACTGATCTACAGTTAAATTCATTTACCCACCACCTCACACCGATCTACAATGAAATTCATTAACACACTAACTCACACTGATCTATAGTAAAATTCATTAACACACCACCTCACACTGATCTTTAATGAAATTCATTAACACACCACCTCACACTGATCTACAGTGAAATTCATTAACACCCCCTCACACTGATCTACAATGAAATTCATTAACACACCACCTCACACTGATCAATCGTGAAATTCATTAACACACCACCTCTAACTGACCAAAAGTGAAATTCATTAACACACCACCTCACACTGATCTACAGTGAAATTCATTAACACACCACCTCACACAGATCTACAGTGAAATTCATGAACACACCCCCTCAAACTGGTCTACAGTGAAATTCATTAACACACCACCTCACACTGATCTATAGTGAAATTCATTAACACACCACCTCACACTGAATCTACAGTGAAATTCATTAACACATCACCTCACACAGATCTCCAGTGAAATTTATTAACACGCCTCCTCACACTGATCTCTCATGAAATTTATTAACACACCACCTCACGCTGATCCACAGTGAAATTCATTAACCTGCCAGCTCACACTGATCTGCAGTGAAATTCATGAACACACCCCCTCACACTGGTCTACAGTGAAATTCATTAACACACCACCTCACACTGATCTATAGTGAAATTCATTAACACACCACCTCACACTGAATCTACAGTGAAATTCATTAACACAACACCTCACACAGACCTCCAGTGAAATTCATTAACACGCCTCCTCACACTGATCTCTCATGAAATTTATTAACACACCAACTCACGCTGATCCATAGTGAAATTCATTAACCTGCCACCTCACACTGATCTCTCGTGAAATGCATTAATACACCACCTCACCCTGACATATAGTGAAATTCATTAACACACACCCTCAAACTGATCTCTAGTGAAATTCATTAACAAAGCACCTCACACTGATCTATAGTGAAATTCATTAACACACCCCTCACACTGACCTATAGTGAAATTCATTAACACACCACCTCACACTGATCTTCAGTAAAATTCATTAACATACCACCTCACACTGATCTATAGTGAAATTCATTAACACGCCACCTCAAACTGATCTACAGTGAAATTTATTAACACACCACCTCAAACAGATCTAAAGTGAAATTCATTAACACAACCCCTCACACTGATCTACAGTGAAATTCATTAACACACCACCTCACACTGATCTACAGTGAAATTCATTAACACACCACCTCACACTGATCTACAGTAAAATTCATTAACATGCCTCTTCACACTGATCTCTTGTGAAATTTATGAACACACCACCTCACACTGATGCATAGTGAAATTCATTAACCTGCCACTTCGCACTGATCTCTTGTGAAATTCATAAACACACCACCTCACACTGACCTATAGTGAAATTCATTGACGCACCACATCACACTGATCTATAGTGAAATTATTTAACACACCACCTCACACTGATGTACAATGAAATTCTTTAACACAAGACATCACACTGATCTATAGTGAAATTCATTAACACACCACCTCACACTGATCTACAGTGAAATTCTTTAACCCACCACCTCACACTGATCTGCAGTGAAATTCATTAACTATCCTCCTCACACTGACCTCTCGTGAAATTCATTAACACACCACCTCAGACTGATCTACAGTGAAATTATTTAACCCACCACCTCACACTGACCTAAAGTGAAATTCATTAACTAGCCTCCTCACACTGATCTCTCGTGAAATTTTTTAACACACCACCTCACACTGATGCATAGTGAAATTCATTAACCTGCCACCTCACACTGCTCTCTCGTGAAATGCATTAACATACCACCTCACTCTGACCTATAGTGAAATTCATTAATGCACCACGTCAAACTGATCTATAGTGAAATTCATTGACACACAACTTCATGCTGATCTATAGTGAAATTCATTAACACACCACCTCACACTGATCTGCAGTGAAATTCTTTAACCCACCACCTCACACTGATCTACAATGAAATTCATTAACTAGCCTCCTCACACTGATCTCTCGTGAAATTGATTTACACACCACCGCACACTGATCGATAGTGAAATTCATTAACCTGCCACCTCACACTGATCTACTGTTAAATTCATTAACACACACCCTCAACCTGATCTGTAGTGAAATTCATTAATACACCCCTCACACTGATCTATAGTGAAATTCATTAACACACCACCTCACACTGATCTGCAGTGAAATTCATTATTGCACCCCATCACACTGATCTATAGTGAAATTCATTAGCACACCACCTCACACTCACCTACAGTGAAATTCATTAGCACACCACCTCACACTGAGCTATAGTGAAATTCATTAACACATCACCTCTCACTGAACTTCAGTAAAATTCATTAACACACCACCTCACACTGATCTATAGTGAAATTCATTAACACACCACCTCACACTGCCCTACAATGAAATTCATTACACACCACCTCACACTGATCTACAGTGAAATTCAGTAACACACCACCTCAAACAGATCTAAGGTGAAATTCATTAACACAACCCCTCACACTGATCTACAGTGAAATTCATTAACACACCACCTCAAACTGATCTATAGTGAAATTCATTAACACACAACCTCACACTGATCTATAGAGAAATTCATTAACACACCACCTCACACTGATCTACAGTGAAATTCATTAACACTCCACCTCAAACAGATCTAAAGTGAAATTCATTAACACAACCCCTCACACTGATCTACAGTGAAATTCATTAACACACCACCTCACACAGATCTACAGTGAAATTCATTAACATGCCACTTCACACTGATCTCTTGTGAAATTTATTAAAACACCACCTCACACTGATGCATAGTGAAATTCATTAACCTGCCACTTCGCACTGATCTCTTGTGAAATTCATTAATACACCACCTCCAACTGACCTATAGTGAAATTCATTAACACACCACCTCACACTGAGCTATAGTGAAATTCATTAACACACCACCTCACACTGATCTACAGTGAAATTCATTAACCCACCACCTCACACTGATCTACAATGAAATTCATCAACTAGCCTCCTCACACTGATCTCTCGTGAAATTCATTAACACACCACCGCACACTGATCGATAGTGAAATTCATTAACCTGCCACCTCAAACTGATCTACAGTGAAACTCATTAACACACCACCTCACACTGATTTATAGTGAAATTCATTAATACACCACCTCACACTGACTCTACAGTGAAATTCATTAACACACCACCAAACACAGATCTACAGTGAAATTCATTAACACGCCTCCTCACACTGATCTACAGTGAAATTTATTAACACACCACCTCACCCTGATCCATAGTGAAATTCATTAACCTGCCACCTCACACTGATCTACTGTGAAATTCATTAACACACACCCTCAACCTGATCTGTAGTGAAATTCATTAACACACCACCTCACACTGATCTATAGTGTAATTCATCAACACACCACCTGAAACTGATCTACAGTTAAATTCATTTACCCACCACCTCACACCGATCTACAATGAAATTCATTAACACACTAACTCACACTGATCTATAGTAAAATTCATTAACACACCACCTCACACTGATCTTTAATGAAATTCATTAACACACCACCTCACACTGATCTACAGTGAAATTCATTAACACCCCCTCACACTGATCTACAATGAAATTCATTAACACACCACCTCACACTGATCAATCGTGAAATTCATTAACACACCACCTCTAACTGACCAAAAGTGAAATTCATTAACACACCACCTCACACTGATCTACAGTGAAATTCATTAACACACCACCTCACACAGATCTACAGTGAAATTCATGAACACACCCCCTCAAACTGGTCTACAGTGAAATTCATTAACACACCACCTCACACTGATCTATAGTGAAATTCATTAACACACCACCTCACACTGAATCTACAGTGAAATTCATTAACACATCACCTCACACAGATCTCCAGTGAAATTTATTAACACGCCTCCTCACACTGATCTCTCATGAAATTTATTAACACACCACCTCACGCTGATCCACAGTGAAATTCATTAACCTGCCAGCTCACACTGATCTGCAGTGAAATTCATGAACACACCCCCTCACACTGGTCTACAGTGAAATTCATTAACACACCACCTCACACTGATCTATAGTGAAATTCATTAACACACCACCTCACACTGAATCTACAGTGAAATTCATTAACACAACACCTCACACAGACCTCCAGTGAAATTCATTAACACGCCTCCTCACACTGATCTCTCATGAAATTTATTAACACACCAACTCACGCTGATCCATAGTGAAATTCATTAACCTGCCACCTCACACTGATCTCTCGTGAAATGCATTAATACACCACCTCACCCTGACATATAGTGAAATTCATTAACACACACCCTCAAACTGATCTCTAGTGAAATTCATTAACAAAGCACCTCACACTGATCTATAGTGAAATTCATTAACACACCCCTCACACTGACCTATAGTGAAATTCATTAACACACCACCTCACACTGATCTTCAGTAAAATTCATTAACATACCACCTCACACTGATCTATAGTGAAATTCATTAACACGCCACCTCAAACTGATCTACAGTGAAATTTATTAACACACCACCTCAAACAGATCTAAAGTGAAATTCATTAACACAACCCCTCACACTGATCTACAGTGAAATTCATTAACACACCACCTCACACTGATCTACAGTGAAATTCATTAACACACCACCTCACACTGATCTACAGTAAAATTCATTAACATGCCTCTTCACACTGATCTCTTGTGAAATTTATGAACACACCACCTCACACTGATGCATAGTGAAATTCATTAACCTGCCACTTCGCACTGATCTCTTGTGAAATTCATAAACACACCACCTCACACTGACCTATAGTGAAATTCATTGACGCACCACATCACACTGATCTATAGTGAAATTATTTAACACACCACCTCACACTGATGTACAATGAAATTCTTTAACACAAGACATCACACTGATCTATAGTGAAATTCATTAACACACCACCTCACACTGATCTACAGTGAAATTCTTTAACCCACCACCTCACACTGATCTGCAGTGAAATTCATTAACTATCCTCCTCACACTGACCTCTCGTGAAATTCATTAACACACCACCTCAGACTGATCTACAGTGAAATTATTTAACCCACCACCTCACACTGACCTAAAGTGAAATTCATTAACTAGCCTCCTCACACTGATCTCTCGTGAAATTTTTTAACACACCACCTCACACTGATGCATAGTGAAATTCATTAACCTGCCACCTCACACTGCTCTCTCGTGAAATGCATTAACATACCACCTCACTCTGACCTATAGTGAAATTCATTAATGCACCACGTCAAACTGATCTATAGTGAAATTCATTGACACACAACTTCATGCTGATCTATAGTGAAATTCATTAACACACCACCTCACACTGATCTGCAGTGAAATTCTTTAACCCACCACCTCACACTGATCTACAATGAAATTCATTAACTAGCCTCCTCACACTGATCTCTCGTGAAATTGATTTACACACCACCGCACACTGATCGATAGTGAAATTCATTAACCTGCCACCTCACACTGATCTACTGTTAAATTCATTAACACACACCCTCAACCTGATCTGTAGTGAAATTCATTAACAAAGCAGCTCACACTGATCTGTAGTGAAATTCATTAATACACCCCTCACACTGATCTATAGTGAAATTCATTAACACACCACCTCACACTGATCTGCAGTGAAATTCATTATTGCACCCCATCACACTGATCTATAGTGAAATTCATTAGCACACCACCTCACACTCACCTACAGTGAAATTCATTAGCACACCACCTCACACTGAGCTATAGTGAAATTCATTAACACATCACCTCTCACTGAACTTCAGTAAAATTCATTAACACACCACCTCACACTGATCTATAGTGAAATTCATTAACACACCACCTCACACTGCCCTACAATGAAATTCATTACACACCACCTCACACTGATCTACAGTGAAATTCATTAACACACCACCTCACACTGATCTACAGTGAAATTCATGAACACACCACCTCACACTGACTCTACAGTGAAATTCATTAACACACCACCACACACAGATCTACAGTGAAATTCATTAACACGCCTCCTCACACTGATCTGCAGTGAAATTCTTTAACCCACCACCTCACACTGATCTACAATGAAATTCATTAACTAGCCTCCTCACACTGATCTCTCGTGAAATTCATTAACACACCACCGCACACTGATCGATAGTGAAATTCATTAACCTGCCACCTCACACTGATCTACAGTGAAATTCATTAACACACCACCTCACACTGATTTATAGTGAAATTCATTAATACACCACCTCACACTGACTCTACAGTGAAATTCATTAACACACCACCAAACACAGATCTACAGTGAAATTCATTAACACACCACCTCACACTGATCCATAGTGAAATTCATTAACCTGCCACCTCACACTGATCTACTGTGAAATTCATTAACACACAACCTCAACCTGATCTGTAGTGAAATTCATTAACACACCACCTCACACTGATCTGTAGTGAAATTCATCAACACACCACCTGAAACTGATCTACAGTGAAATTCATTTACCCACCACCTCACACCGATCTACAATGAAATTCATTAACACACTAACTCATACTGATCTATTGTAAAATTCATTAACACACCACCTCAAACTGATCTAGTGAAATTCATTAACACACCACTTCACACTGCTGTACAGTGAAATTCATTAACACACCCCGTCACACTGATCTACCGTGAAATTAATTAACACACCACCTCACACTGATCTGCAGTGAAATGCCTTAACACACCACCTCACACTGATCTATAGTGAAATTCATTAACACTCCCCCTCTCACAGATCTATAGTGAAATTCATTAACTAACCTCCTCACACTAATCTCTCGTAAAATTCATTAACACACCACCTCACACTGATCCATAGTGAAATTCATTAGCACACCACCGCACACTGATCTACAGTGAAATTCATTAACACACCACCTCACACTGATCTACACTGACATTCATTAATACACCACCTCAAACTGACCTATTGTGAAATTCATTTACACACCACCTCACACTGATCAACAGTGAAATTTATTAACACACCACCTCACACTGATCTATAGTGAAATTCATTAACACACCACCTCACACTGTCTCATAATCAAATGCATTGATGCACCACGTCAAACTGATCTATAGTGAAATTCATTAACACACCACCTCACACTGGTCTACAGTGAAATTCATTAACACACCACCTCACACTGATCTACAATGAAATTCATTAACTCACCACTTCACGCTGATCTATAGTGAAATTCATTAACCCACCACCTCACACTGATCTACAGTGAAATTCATTAACTAGCCTCCTCACACTGATCTCTCGTGAAATTCATTAACACACCACCGCACACTGATCCATAGTGAAATTCATTAATCTTCCACCTCACACTGATCTACTGCTTAATTCATTAACACACACCCTCAACCTGATCTGAAGTGAAATTCATTAACAAAGCACCTCACACTGATCTATAGTGAAATTCATTAACACACCCCTCACACTGATCTATAGTGAAATTCATTAACACACCACCTCACACTGATCTGCAGTGAAGTTCATTATTGCACCCCATCACACTGATCTATTGTGAAATTCATTAGCACACCACCTCACACTGATCTATATTGAAATTCAATAAAACACCATCTCACACTCACCTACAGTGAAATTCATTAACACACCACCTCACACTGAGCTATAGTGAAATTCATTAACACATCACCTCTCACTGAACTTCAGTAAAATTCATTAACACACCACCTCACACTGATCTATAGTGAAATTCGTTAACGCACCACCTCACACTGACCTACAATGAAATTCATTTACACACCACCTCACACTGATCTGCAGTGAAATTCATTGACACACCACCACACACTGATCTACAGTGAAATTCATTAACACACCACCTCACACTGACTCTACATTGAAATTCATTAACACACCACCATACACAGATCTACAGTGAAATTCATTAACACGCCTCCTCACACTGATCTGCAGTGAAATTCTTTAACCCACCACCTCACACTGATCTACAATGAAATTCATTAACTAGCCTCCTCACACTGATCTCTCGTGAAATTCATTAACACACCACCGCACGCTGATCGATAGTGAATTTCATTAACCTTCCACCTCATACTGATCTACAGTGAAATTCATTAACACACCACCTCACACTGATTTATAGTGAAATTCATTCATACACCACCTCACACTGACTCTAAAGAGAAATTCATTAACACACCACCATACACAGATCTAATGTGAAATTCATTAACATGCCACCTCACACTGATCTACTGTGAAATTCATTAACACACACACTTAACCTGATCTGTAGTGAAATTCATTCACACACCACCTCACACTGATCTACAGTGAAATTCATTAACATACCACCTGAAACTGATCTACAGTTAAATTCATTTAACCACCACCTCACACCGATCTACAATGAAATTCATTAGCACACTAACTCACACTGATCTATAGTAAAATTCATTAACACACCACCTCAAACTGATCGAGTGAAATTCATTAACACACCACTTCACACTGCTGTACAGTGAAATTTATTAACACACCCCGTCACACTGATCTACCGTGAAATTAATTAACACACCACCTCACACTGATCTGCAGTGAAATGCATTAACACACCACCTCACACTGATCTATAGTGAAATTCATTAACACTCCCCCTCTCACAGATCTATAGTGAAATTCATTAACTAACCTCCTCACACTAATCTCTCGTGAAATTCATTAACACACCACCTCACACTTATCCATAGTGAACACACTGATCTACAGTGAAATTCATTAACACACCACCTCACACCGATCTACTGTGAAATTCATTAACACACCCCCTCACACTGATCTATAGTGAAATTCATTAACACACCACCTGACACTGATCTACAGTGAAATTCATTAACCCACCACGTCACACTGATCTACAGTGAAATTCATTAACACACTAACTCACACTGATCTACAGTGACATTCATTAACACACCACCTCACACTGACCAATTGTGAAATTCATCAACACACCACCTCACCCTGATCTACAGTGAAATTCATCAACTCACCACATCACTCTGATCTATACTGAAATTCATTAACACACCACCTCACACTGACCTACAATGAAATTCATTAACACACCACCTCACAATGATATACAGTGAAATTCATTGACACATCACCTCACACTGATCTACAGTGAACTTCATTAACACACTAACTCAAACTGATCTACAGTAAAATTCATTAACACACCACCTCACACTGATCTACAGTGAAATTCATTAATACACCACCTCACACTGATCTATTGTGAAAATCATTAACACACCACCTCACACTGATCTACATTGAAATGAATTATCACACCCCCTCACACTGATCTACCATGAAATTAATTAACACACCACCTCACACTGATCTAAATTGAAATTCATTAACTCGCCTCCTCACATTGATCTCTCGTGAAATTCATTAACACACCACTTCACACTGATCTACAGTGACATTCATTAACACACCACCTCACACCGATCTACTGTGAAATTCATTAACACACCCCCTCACACTGATCTACAGTGAAATTCATTATCACCCCACCTGACACTGATCTACAGTGAAAATCATTAACCCACCACGTCACACTGATCTACAGTGAAATTCATTAACACTGTCGCAATATTAATTAAGGAGTCAATTACTGCACTAAGGAGGGATGATATATTAGCAGGGTCCTCTAATGAGGCCATATGGGTGGAGCTTAAAAACAAAAAGGGGGCAAGCACTTTGCTGGGAGTGTACTATAGGCCTCCAAACAGTCAGGGCGAGATAGAGGAACAGATATGTAGGCAAATCTCAGAGAAATGTGCAAATAATAGGGTAATAATAATGGGGGATTTCAACTTCCCCAATATTAACTGGGATAGTCAAAGTGTGGAAGGCTCAGAGGGTGTAGAATTCTTAAAGTGCATCCAGGAGAGCTTTTTGAGCCAGCATGTAGAAAGTCCTACAAGAGAGGGGGCGGTACTGGACCTAATTCTAGGGAATGTGGCCGGCCAAGTGGAAAAAGTGCTAGTAGGTGAGCACTTTGGTGATAGTGACCATAATATGGTAAGATTTAAGGTGGTCATGGAAAAGGACAGGGATGGGCCGGAAATAAAGGTTCTAAATTGGGGGAAGGCCGATTTTAATAGGATAAGGCAGGATCTGGCCAAAATGGACTGGGATCAGCTACTTGTAGGAAAATCCGCATCGGAGCAATGGGAGGCTTTCAGAAGGGAGATTGAGATCATACAAGGGCAACATGTTCCCATAAAGGTCAAGAGTGGTTCCAAAAACCACAGGGAACCGTGGATGTCAGGGGATATACGGGAATGGATTAGGAAAAAAAGGAGGGCTTTTGGTAGATACAAAAGGCTAAAGACGGAGGAAGCCCTAGAGGAGTACAAAAAGTGCAGGGGGATACTTAAAAAAGAAATTAGGAGATCAAGGAGGGGCCATGAAATAACACTGGCGAGCAAAATAAAGGAAAATCCGAAGATGTTTTATAAGTATATTAAGGGTAAAAGGATAACTAGGGAAAAAATAGGGCCCATTAGGGACAAAAGTGGCAATCTGTGTGTGGAGCCGGAAGATGTAGGAGGGGTTCTAAATGAATTTTTTGCATCTGTTTTCACTATGGAGAAGGACGATGTAGACATAGAAATAGGGCGGGGGGACTGTGATATGCTCGAACATATTAACATCGAGAGGGAGGAGGTATTGGCGGTTTTAGCTGGCCTAAAAATGGATAAATCCCCAGGCCCGGATGAAATGTACCCCAGGCTGCTGTGTGAGGCAAAGGAGGAGATTGCGGGGGCTCTAACACATATATTCAGGACCTCTCTGGCCACAGGGGATGTGCCAGAGGACTGGAGAACCGCTAATGTAGTACCATTATTCAAGAAGGGTAGTAGGGAAAAACCGGGGAACTACAGGCCAGTGAGCCTAACATCAGTGGTAGGAAAATTACTGGAAAAAATCCTGAGGGACAAAATTTGTCTCCACTTGGAGAGGCAAGGATTAATCAGGGATAGTCAACATGGCTTTGTCAAGGGAAGATCATGTCTGACTAATTTGATTGAATTTTTTGAGGGGGTGACTAGGTGTGTGGATGAGGGTAACGCAGTGGATGTGGTATACATGGATTTCAGTAAGGCCTTCGATAAAGTCCCGCACAGGAGACTGGTCAAGAAGGTAAGAGCCCATGGAATCCAGGGTGCCTTGGCACATTGGATACAAAACTGGCTTAGTGGCAGAAGGCAGAGGGTGATGGTCGAAGGTTGTTTTTGTGACTGGAAACCTGTGGCCAGTGGGGTACCACAGGGATCGGTGCTGGGTCCCTTGCTGTTTGTGGTCTACATTAATGACTTGGATATGAATGTAAAGGGTATGATCAGTAAATTCGCGGATGATACTAAAATTGGTAGGGTGGTAAATAGCGAGGAGGGTAGCCTCAGTCTGCAGAACGATATAGATGGGTTGGTCAGATGGGCGGAACAGTGGCAAATGGAATTTAACCCGGAAAAGTGCGAGGTGATGCACTTTGGGGGGTCTAACAAGGCAAGGGAATACACAATGAAGGGAAAGACCCTAGGCAAGACGGAGGGTCAGAGGGATCTGGGTGTGCAGGTACACAGATCCCTGAAGGCGGCGGAACAGGTGGATAAGGTGGTAAAAAAGGCATATGGGATACTTGCCTTCATTAGCCGAGGCATAGAATATAAGAGCAAGGAGGTTATGATGGAGCTGTATAAAACACTGGTTAGGCCACAGCTGGAATACTGTGTGCAGTTCTGGTCGCCACACTACAGGAAAGATGTGATCGCGTTAGAGAGGGTGCAGAGGAGGTTCACCAGGATGTTACCAGGGCTGGAGCGCTTCAGCTATGAAGAGAGACTGGGCAGATTGGGTTTGTTTTCCTTGGAGCAGAGGAGGCTGAGGGGGGACATGATTGAGGTGTACAAAATTGTGAGGGGCATAGATAGGATGGATGCTGAGGAGCTTTTCCCCTTAGTAGAGGGGTCAATAACTAGGGGGCATAGATTCAAGGTAAAGGGCGGGAGGTTTAGAGGGGATTTGAGAAAGAACTTTTTCACCCAGAGGGTGGTTGGAATCTGGAACTCACTGCCTGAAAGGGTTGTGGAGGCAGAAACCCTCACAACATTTAAGAAGCATTTGGATGAGCATTTGAAATGCCATAGCATACAAGGCTACGGGCCAAATGCTGGAATATGGGATTAGATTAGACAGGGCTTGATGGCCGGCATGGACACGATGGGCCGAAGGGCCTCTATCCGTGCTGTATTACTCTATGACTCTATGACTCTATGACTAACTCACACTGATCTATAGTGAAATTCATTAACACACCACCTCACACTGACCTATAATGAAATTCATTAACACACCACCTCACAATGATATACAGTGAAATTCATTAACACATCACCTCACACTGATCTACAGTGAACTTCATTAACAGACCACCTCACACTGATCTACAGTGAAATTCATTAACACACCACCTCAGACAGATCTATAGTGAAATTCATTAACCTGCCACCTCACACTGATCTATAGTGAAATTCATTAACACACCAACTCACACTGATCTACAGTAAAATTCATTAACACACCACCTCACACTGATCGAGTGAAATTCATTAACACACCACCTCACACTGCTCCAAAATGAAAATCATTAACCCACCACCTCACACTGATCTACAGTGGAATTCATTAACGCACACCCTCAAACTGATCTGTAGTGAGGTTCATTAAAACACCACCTCACACTGAGCCATAGTGAAATTCATTAACACACCCCTCACACTGATCTATACTGAAATTTATTAACACACCACGTCACACTGATGTACAGTGCAATTCATTAACACACCACCTCACACTGATCTACAGTGACATTCATTAACACACCACCTGAAACTGACCAATTGTGAAATTCATCAACACACCAACTCACACTGATCTACAGTGAAATTCATTAACTCACCACATCACACTGAGCTATAGTGAAATTCATTGACACACCACCTCAAACTAACCTATGGAGAAAATCATTAATGCACCACGTCACACTGATCTATAGAGAAATTCATTAACACACCACCTCACACTGGCCTATTAGAAAATTCATTAACACACCACCTCACAATGATCTATAGTGAAATTAATTAACACACCACCTCACAGTGATCTTTAGTGAAATTCATTAACACACTACCTCAGACTGATCTACAGTGAATTTCATTAACACACCACCTCACACCGATCTAATGAAATACATGAACACACCCCCTCACACTGGTCTACAGTGAAATTCATTAACACACCACCTCACACTGATCTACAATGAAATTCATTAACTCACCACTTCACGCTGATCTATAGTGAAATTCATTAATACACCACTTCACACTGATCTACAGTGAAATTCTTTAACCCACCACCTCACACTGATCTACAGTGAAATTCATTAACTAGCCTCCTCACACTGATCTCTCGTGAAATTCATTAACACACCACCGCACACTGATCCATAGTGAAATTCATTAATCTTCCACCTCACACTGATCTACTGCTTAATTCATTAACACACACCCTCAACCTGATCTGAAGTGAAATTCATTAACAAAGCACCTCACACTGATCTATAGTGAAATTCATTAACACACCCCTCACACTGATCTATAGTGAAATTCATTAACACACCACCTCACACTGATCTGCAGTGAAGTTCATTATTGCACCCCATCACACTGATCTATTGTGAAATTCATTAGCACACCACCTCACACTGATCTATATTGAAATTCATTAAAACACCATCTCACACTCACCTACAGTGAAATTCATTAACACACCACCTCACACTGAGCTATAGTGAAATTCATTAACACATCACCTCTCACTGAACTTCAGTAAAATTCATTAACACACCACCTCACACTGATCTATAGTGAAATTCGTTAACGCACCACCTCACACTGACGTACAATGAAATTCATTTACACACCACCTCACACTGATCTGCAGTGAAATTCATTGACACACCACCACACACTGATCTACAGTGAAATTCATTAACACACCACCTCACACTGACTCTACATTGAAATTCATTAACACACCACCATACACAGATCTACAGTGAAATTCATTAACACGCCTCCTCACACTGATCTGCAGTGAAATTCTTTAACCCACCACCTCACACTGATCTACAATGAAATTCATTAACTAGCCTCCTCACACTGATCTCTCGTGAAATTCATTAACACACCACCGCACGCTGATCGATAGTGAATTTCATTAACCTTCCACCTCATACTGATCTACAGTGAAATTCATTAACACACCACCTCACACTGATTTATAGTGAAATTCATTCATACACCACCTCACACTGACTCTAAAGAGAAATTCATTAACACACCACCATACACAGATCTAATGTGAAATTCATTAACATGCCACCTCACACTGATCTACTGTGAAATTCATTAACACACACACTTAACCTGATCTGTAGTGAAATTCATTCACACACCACCTCACACTGATCTACAGTGAAATTCATTAACACACCACCTGAAACTGATCTACAGTTAAATTCATTTAACCACCACCTCACACCGATCTACAATGAAATTCATTAACACACTAACTCACACTGATCTATAGTAAAATTCATTAACACACCACCTCAAACTGATCGAGTGAAATTCATTAACACACCACTTCACACTGCTGTACAGTGAAATTTATTAACACACCCCGTCACACTGATCTACCGTGAAATTAATTAACACACCACCTCACACTGATCTGCAGTGAAATGCATTAACACACCACCTCACACTGATCTATAGTGAAATTCATTAACACTCCCCCTCTCACAGATCTATAGTGAAATTCATTAACTAACCTCCTCACACTAATCTCTCGTGAAATTCATTAACACACCACCTCACACTTATCCATAGTGAACACACTGATCTACAGTGAAATTCATTAACACACCACCTCACACCGATCTACTGTGAAATTCATTAACACACCCCCTCACACTGATCTATAGTGAAATTCATTAACACACCACCTGACACTGATCTACAGTGAAATTCATTAACCCACCACGTCACACTGATCTACAGTGAAATTCATTAACACACTAACTCACACTGATCTACAGTGACATTCATTAACACACCACCTCACACTGACCAATTGTGAAATTCATCAACACACCACCTCACCCTGATCTACAGTGAAATTCATCAACTCACCACATCACTCTGATCTATACTGAAATTCATTAACACACCACCTCACACTGACCTACAATGAAATTCATTAACACACCACCTCACAATGATATACAGTGAAATTCATTGACACATCACCTCACACTGATCTACAGTGAACTTCATTAACACACTAACTCAAACTGATCTACAGTAAAATTCATTAACACACCACCTCACACTGATCTACAGTGAAATTCATTAATACACCACCTCACACTGATCTATTGTGAAAATCATTAACACACCACCTCACACTGATCTACATTGAAATGAATTATCACACCCCCTCACACTGATCTACCATGAAATTAATTAACACACCACCTCACACTGATCTAAATTGAAATTCATTAACTCGCCTCCTCACATTGATCTCTCGTGAAATTCATTAACACACCACTTCACACTGATCTACAGTGACATTCATTAACACACCACCTCACACCGATCTACTGTGAAATTCATTAACACACCCCCTCACACTGATCTACAGTGAAATTCATTATCACCCCACCTGACACTGATCTACAGTGAAAATCATTAACCCACCACGTCACACTGATCTACAGTGAAATTCATTAACACACTAACTCACACTGATCTATAGTGAAATTCATTAACACACCACCTCACACTGACCTATAATGAAATTCATTAACACACCACCTCACAATGATATACAGTGAAATTCATTAACACATCACCTCACACTGATCTACAGTGAACTTCATTAACAGACCACCTCACACTGATCTACAGTGAAATTCATTAACACACCACCTCAGACAGATCTATAGTGAAATTCATTAACCTGCCACCTCACACTGATCTATAGTGAAATTCATTAACACACCAACTCACACTGATCTACAGTAAAATTCATTAACACACCACCTCACACTGATCGAGTGAAATTCATTAACACACCACCTCACACTGCTCCAAAATGAAAATCATTAACCCACCACCTCACACTGATCTACAGTGGAATTCATTAACGCACACCCTCAAACTGATCTGTAGTGAGGTTCATTAAAACACCACCTCACACTGAGCCATAGTGAAATTCATTAACACACCCCTCACACTGATCTATACTGAAATTTATTAACACACCACGTCACACTGATGTACAGTGCAATTCATTAACACACCACCTCACACTGATCTACAGTGACATTCATTAACACACCACCTGAAACTGACCAATTGTGAAATTCATCAACACACCAACTCACACTGATCTACAGTGAAATTCATTAACTCACCACATCACACTGAGCTATAGTGAAATTCATTGACACACCACCTCAAACTAACCTATGGAGAAAATCATTAATGCACCACGTCACACTGATCTATAGAGAAATTCATTAACACACCACCTCACACTGGCCTATTAGAAAATTCATTAACACACCACCTCACAATGATCTATAGTGAAATTAATTAACACACCACCTCACAGTGATCTTTAGTGAAATTCATTAACACACTACCTCAGACTGATCTACAGTGAATTTCATTAACACACCACCTCACACCGATCTAATGAAATACATGAACACACCCCCTCACACTGGTCTACAATGAAATTCATTAACACACCACCTCACACTGATCTATAGTGAAATTCATTCACACACCACCTCACACTGAATCTACAGTGAAATTCATTAACACAACACCTCACACAGATCTCCAGTGAAATTCATTAACACGCCTCCTCACACTGATCTCTCATGAAATTTATTAACACACCACATCACGCTGATCCATGGTGAAAATCATTAAACTGCCACCTCACACTGATCTCTCGTGAAATGCATTAATACACAACCTCACTCTGACCTATAGTGAAATTCATTAACGCACCACATCAAACTGATCTATAGTGAAATCCATTAACACACCACCTCAAACTGGTCTACAGTGAAATTCTTTAACCCTCCACCTCACACTGATCTACAGTGAAATTCATTAACTAGCCTCCTCACACTGTTCTCTCGTGAAATTCATTAACACACCACAGCAAACTGATCCATAGTGAAATTCATTAACCTGCCACCTCACACTGATCTACTGTTAAATTCATTAACACACACCCTCAACCTGATCTGCAGTGAAACTCATTAACTAAGCACCTCACACTGATCTATAGTGAAATTCATTAACACACCCCTCACACTGATCTATAGTGAAATTCATTAACACACCACCTCACACTGCTCTTCAGTAAAATTCATTAACACACCACCTCACACTGATCTATAGTGAAATTCATTAACACACCACCTCACACTGATCTACAGTGAAATTCAGTAACACACCACCTCAAACAGATCTAAGGTGAAATTCATTAACACAACCCCTCACACTGATCTACAGTGAAATTCATTAACACACCACATCAAACTGATCTATAGTGAAATTCATTAACACACAACCTCACACTGATCTATAGAGAAATTCATTAACACACCACCTCATACTGATCTACAGTGAAATTCATTAACACTCCACCTCAAACAGATCTAAAGTGAAATTCATTAACACAACCCCTCACACTGATCTACAGTGAAATTCATTAACACACCACCTCACACAGATCTACAGTGAAATTCATTAACATGCCACTTCACACTGATCTCTTGTGAAATTTATTAAAACACCACCTCACACTGATGCAGAGTGAAATTCATTAACCTGCCACTTCGCACTGATCTCTTGTGAAATTCATTAATACACCACCTCCAACTGACCTATAGTGAAATTCATTAACACACCACCTCACACTGAGCTATAGTGAAATTCATTAACACACCACCTCACACTGATCTACAGTGAAATTCATTAACACACCACCTCACACAGATCTATAGTGAAATTCTTGTACACACCCCCTCACACTGGTCTGCAATGAAATTCATTAACACACCACCTCACACTGATCTATAGTGAAATTCATTCACACACCACCTCACACTGAATCTACAGTGAAATTCATTAACACAACACCTCACACAGATCTCCAGTGAAATTCATTAACACGCCTCCTCACACTGATCTCTCATGAAATTTATTAACACACCACATCACGCTGATCCATGGTGAAAATCATTAAACTGCCACCTCACACTGATCTCTCGTGAAATGCATTAATACACAACCTCACTCTGACCTATAGTGAAATTCATTAACGCACCACATCAAACTGATCTATAGTGAAATCCATTAACACACCACCTCAAACTGGTCTACAGTGAAATTCTTTAACCCTCCACCTCACACTGATCTATTGTGAAAATCATTAACACACCACCTCACACTGATCTACATTGAAATGAATTATCACACCCCCTCACACTGATCTACCATGAAATTAATTAACACACCACCTCACACTGATCTAAATTGAAATTCATTAACTCGCCTCCTCACATTGATCTCTCGTGAAATTCATTAACACACCACTTCACACTGATCTACAGTGACATTCATTAACACACCACCTCACACCGATCTACTGTGAAATTCATTAACACACCCCCTCACACTGATCTACAGTGAAATTCATTATCACCCCACCTGACACTGATCTACAGTGAAAATCATTAACCCACCACGTCAGACTGATCTACAGTGAAATTCATTAACACACTAACTCACACTGATCTATAGTGAAATTCATTAACACACCACCTCACACTGACCTATAATGAAATTCATTAACACACCACCTCACAATGATATACAGTGAAATTCATTAACACATCACCTCACACTGATCTACAGTGAACTTCATTAACAGACCACCTCACACTGATCTACAGTGAAATTCATTAACACACCACCTCAGACAGATCTATAGTGAAATTCATTAACCTGCCACCTCACACTGATCTATAGTGAAATTCATTAACACACCAACTCACACTGATCTACAGTAAAATTCATTAACACACCACCTCACACTGATCGAGTGAAATTCATTAACACACCACCTCACACTGCTCCAAAATGAAAATCATTAACCCACCACCTCACACTGATCTACAGTGGAATTCATTAACGCACACCCTCAAACTGATCTGTAGTGAGGTTCATTAAAACACCACCTCACACTGAGCCATAGTGAAATTCATTAACACACCCCTCACACTGATCTATACTGAAATTTATTAACACACCACGTCACACTGATGTACAGTGCAATTCCTTAACACACCACCTCACACTGATCTACAGTGACATTCATTAACACACCACCTGAAACTGACCAATTGTGAAATTCATCAACACACCAACTCACACTGATCTACAGTGAAATTCATTAACTCACCACATCACACTGAGCTATAGTGAAATTCATTGACACACCACCTCAAACTAACCTATGGAGAAAATCATTAATGCACCACGTCACACTGATCTATAGAGAAATTCATTAACACACCACCTCACACTGGCCTATTAGAAAATTCATTAACACACCACCTCACAATGATCTATAGTGAAATTAATTAACACACCACCTCACAGTGATCTTTAGTGAAATTCATTAACACACTACCTCAGACTGATCTACAGTGAATTTCATTAACACACCACCTCACACCGATCTAATGAAATACATGAACACACCCCCTCACACTGGTCTACAATGAAATTCATTAACACACCACCTCACACTGATCTATAGTGAAATTCATTCACACACCACCTCACACTGAATCTACAGTGAAATTCATTAACACAACACCTCACACAGATCTCCAGTGAAATTCATTAACACGCCTCCTCACACTGATCTCTCATGAAATTTATTAACACACCACATCACGCTGATCCATGGTGAAAATCATTAAACTGCCACCTCACACTGATCTCTCGTGAAATGCATTAATACACAACCTCACTCTGACCTATAGTGAAATTCATTAACGCACCACATCAAACTGATCTATAGTGAAATCCATTAACACACCACCTCAAACTGGTCTACAGTGAAATTCTTTAACCCTCCACCTCACACTGATCTACAGTGAAATTCATTAACTAGCCTCCTCACACTGTTCTCTCGTGAAATTCATTAACACACCACAGCAAACTGATCCATAGTGAAATTCATTAACCTGCCACCTCACACTGATCTACTGTTAAATTCATTAACACACACCCTCAACCTGATCTGCAGTGAAACTCATTAACTAAGCACCTCACACTGATCTATAGTGAAATTCATTAACACACCCCTCACACTGATCTATAGTGAAATTCATTAACACACCACCTCACACTGCTCTTCAGTAAAATTCATTAACACACCACCTCACACTGATCTATAGTGAAATTCATTAACACACCACCTCACACTGATCTACAGTGAAATTCAGTAACACACCACCTCAAACAGATCTAAGGTGAAATTCATTAACACAACCCCTCACACTGATCTACAGTGAAATTCATTAACACACCACATCAAACTGATCTATAGTGAAATTCATTAACACACAACCTCACACTGATCTATAGAGAAATTCATTAACACACCACCTCATACTGATCTACAGTGAAATTCATTAACACTCCACCTCAAACAGATCTAAAGTGAAATTCATTAACACAACCCCTCACACTGATCTACAGTGAAATTCATTAACACACCACCTCACACAGATCTACAGTGAAATTCATTAACATGCCACTTCACACTGATCTCTTGTGAAATTTATTAAAACACCACCTCACACTGATGCAGAGTGAAATTCATTAACCTGCCACTTCGCACTGATCTCTTGTGAAATTCATTAATACACCACCTCCAACTGACCTATAGTGAAATTCATTAACACACCACCTCACACTGAGCTATAGTGAAATTCATTAACACACCACCTCACACTGATCTACAGTGAAATTCATTAACACACCACCTCACACAGATCTATAGTGAAATTCTTGTACACACCCCCTCACACTGGTCTGCAATGAAATTCATTAACACACCACCTCACACTGATCTATAGTGAAATTCATTCACACACCACCTCACACTGAATCTACAGTGAAATTCATTAACACAACACCTCACACAGATCTCCAGTGAAATTCATTAACACGCCTCCTCACACTGATCTCTCATGAAATTTATTAACACACCACATCACGCTGATCCATGGTGAAAATCATTAAACTGCCACCTCACACTGATCTCTCGTGAAATGCATTAATACACAACCTCACTCTGACCTATAGTGAAATTCATTAACGCACCACATCAAACTGATCTATAGTGAAATCCATTAACACACCACCTCAAACTGGTCTACAGTGAAATTCTTTAACCCTCCACCTCACACTGATCTACAGTGAAATTCATTAACTAGCCTCCTCACACTGTTCTCTCGTGAAATTCATTAACACACCACAGCAAACTGATCCATAGTGAAATTCATTAACCTGCCACCTCACACTGATCTACTGTTAAATTCATTAACACACACCCTCAACCTGATCTGCAGTGAAACTCATTAACTAAGCACCTCACACTGATCTATAGTGAAATTCATTAACACACCCCTCACACTGATCTATAGTGAAATTCATTAACACACCACCTCACACTGCTCTTCAGTAAAATTCATTAACACACCACCTCACACTGATCTATAGTGAAATTCATTAACACACCACCTCACACTGATCTACAGTGAAATTCAGTAACACACCACCTCAAACAGATCTAAGGTGAAATTCATTAACACAACCCCTCACACTGATCTACAGTGAAATTCATTAACACACCACATCAAACTGATCTATAGTGAAATTCATTAACACACAACCTCACACTGATCTATAGAGAAATTCATTAACACACCACCTCATACTGATCTACAGTGAAATTCATTAACACTCCACCTCAAACAGATCTAAAGTGAAATTCATTAACACAACCCCTCACACTGATCTACAGTGAAATTCATTAACACACCACCTCACACAGATCTACAGTGAAATTCATTAACATGCCACTTCACACTGATCTCTTGTGAAATTTATTAAAACACCACCTCACACTGATGCAGAGTGAAATTCATTAAGCTGCCACTTCGCACTGATCTCTTGTGAAATTCATTAATACACCACCTCCAACTGACCTATAGTGAAATTCATTAACACACCACCTCACACTGAGCTATAGTGAAATTCATTAACACACCACCTCACACTGATCTACAGTGAAATTCATTAACACACCACCTCACACAGATCTATAGTGAAATTCTTGTACACACCCCCTCACACTGGTCTGCAGTGAAATTCATTAACACACTACCTCACACTGATCTATAGTGAAATTCATGAACACACCACCTCACACTGAATCTACAGTGAAATTCATTAACACAACACCTCACACAGATCTCCAGTGAAATTCATTAACACGCCTCCTCACACTGATTTCTCATGAAATTTATTAACACACCACCTCACACTGATCCATAGTGAAATTCATTAACCTGCCACCTCACACTGATCTCTCGTGAAATGCATTAATACACCACCTCACTCTGACCTACAGTGAAATTCATTAACGCACCACATCAAACTGATCTATCGTGAAATTCATTAACACACCACCTCACACTGGTCTACAGTGAAATTCATTAACACACCACCTCACACTGATCTACAATGAAATTCATTAACACACCACTTCAGGCTGATCTATAATGAAATTCATTAAATCACCACTTCACACTGATCTACAGTGAAATTCATTAACTAGCCTCCTCACACTGATCTCTCGTGAAATTCATTAACACACCACCGCACACTGATCCATAGTGAAATTCATTAACCTGCCACCTCACACTGATCTACTGTTAAATTCTTTAACACACACCCTCAACCTGATCTGCAGTGAAATTCATTAACAAAGCACCTCACACTGACCTATAGTGAAATTCATTAACACACCACCTCATACTGATCTTCAGTAAAATTCATTAACAGTCCACCTCACACTGAGCTATAGTGAAATTCATTAACACACCACCTCACACTGATCTGCAGTGAAATTCAGTAACACACCACCTCAAACAGATCTAAAGTGAAATTCATTAACACAACCCCTCACACTGATCGACAGTGAAATTCATTAACACAACCACCTCTCACTGATCGATAGTGAAATTCATTAACACACCACCTCACACTGATCTATAGTGAAATTCATTAACACACCACCTCACACTGATCTACAGTGAAATTCATTAACACACCACCTCAAACAGATCTAAAGTGTAATTCATTAACACAACCCCTCACACTGATCTACAGTGAAATTCATTAACACACCACCTCACACAGATCTAGAGTGAAATTCATTAACATGCCTCTTCACACTGATCTCTTGTGAAATTTGTTAATACACCACCTCACACTGTTGCATAGTGAAGTTCATTAACCTGCCACTTCGCACTGATCTCTTGTGAAATTCATTAACACACCACCTCACACTGACCCATAGTGAAATTCATTAAATCACCATGTCACACTGATCTATAGTGAAATTCATTAACTCACCACCTCACACTGATCTACAATGAAATTCATTAACACACTCCCTCACACTGATCTACTGTGAAATTTATTAACACACCACCTCACACTGATCTACTGTGAAATTCATTAACACACACCCTCAAACTGATCTGTAGTGTAATTCATTAACACACCACCTTACACTGATCTACAGTGAAATTCAATAACACACCACTAACACTGATCTATACTGAAATTTATTAACTCACCACCTCATACTGATCCACAGTGCAATTCATTAACACACCACCTCACACTGATCTACAGTGACATTCATTCACACACCACCTCACACTGACCCACTGTGAAATTCATTAACACACCACCTCAAACTGATCAACAGTGAAATTCATTAACACACCACCTCACACTGATCTTTTGTGAAATTTATTAACACACCACCTCACTCTGACCTATAGTGAAATTCATTTACGCACCACGTCACACTCATCTTTAGTGAAATTCATTAACACAGCACCTCACACTGACCTATAATGGAATTCATTAACACACCAGCTCATACTGATATACAGTGAAATTCATTAAGACACCACCTCACACTGATCTATAGTGAAATTCATTAACACACCACCTCAAACTGATCTACTGTAAAATTCATTAACACACCACCTCATACTGATCTAGTGAAATTCATTAACACACCACTTCACACTGATCTACAGTGAACTTCATTAAGCCACCACCTCACACTGATCTAAAGTGAAATTCATGAACACACGAACTCAAACTGATCTATAGTAAAATTCATTAACACACCACCTCACACTGATCTACAGTGAAATTCATTAACACACCACCTCACACTGATCTATAGTGAAAATCATTAACACACCACCTCACACTGATCTACAATGAAATTCATTAACACATCCCCTCACACTGATCTACCATGAAATTAAATAACACACCACCTCACACTGATCTACTGTGAAATTCATTAACACACACCCTCAACCTGATCTGTAGTGAAATTCATTAACACACCACTTCACACTGATCTATAGTGAAATTCATTAACAAACCCCTCATACTGATCTATACTGGAATTTATTAACACACCACCTCACACTGATTTACAGTGCAATTCATTAACACACAACCTCACACTGATCTACAGTGACATTCATTAACACACCACCTCACACTGACCAATTTCGAAATTCATCAACACACCAACTCACACTGATCTACAGTGAAATTCATTAACTCACCATATCACACTGATCTATAGTGAAATTCATTAACACACCACCTCAAACTAACCTATGGAAAAAATCATTAACGCACCACATCACACTGATCTATCGTGAAATTCATTAACACACCACTTCACACTGATCGACAGCGAAATTCATTAACACACCACCTCACACCGATCTACTGTGAAATTCATTAATACACCGCCTCACACTGATCTATAGTGAAATTCATTAACACACCACCTGACACTGATGTACAGTGAAATTCATTAACCCACCACGTCACACTGATCTACAGTGAAATTCATGAACACACAAACTCACACTTATCTACAGTGACATTCATTAACACACCACCTCAAACTGACCAATTGTGAAATTCATCAACACACCACCTCACACTGATCTACAGTAAAATTCATCAACTCACCACATCACTCGGATCTACAGTGAAATTCATTAACACACCACCTCACACTGACCTATAATGAAATTCATTAACACACCACCTCACAATGATATACAGTGAAATTCATTAACACACCACCTCACTCTGATCTACAGTGAAATTCATTAATACACCACCTCACACTGATCTATTGTGAAAATCATTAACACACCACCTCAAACTGATCTACATTGAAATTCATTAACACACCCCCTTACACTGATCTACCATGAAATTAATTAACACACCACCTCACACTGATCTAAATTGAAATTCATTAACTCGCCTCCTCACATTGATCTCTCGTGAAATTCATTAACACACCACTTCACACTGATCTACAGTGAAATTCATTAACACACCACCTCACACCGATCTACTGTGAAATTCATTAACACACCCCCTCACACTGATCTATCGTGAAATTCATTAACACACCACCTGCCACTGATCTACAGTGAAATTCATTAACCCCCAACGTCAAACTGATCTACAGTGAAATCCATTAACACGCCAACTCACACTGATCTACAGTGACATTCATTAACACACCACCTCACACTGACCAATTGTGAAATTAATCAACACACCACCTCACACTGATCTACAGTGAACTTCATTAACTCACCACCTCACACTGATCTATCGTGAAATTCATTAACACACCACCTCAAAATGTCCTATGGAGAAAATCATTAACGAACCACTTCACACTGATCTACAGTGAAATTCATTAACACACCACCTCACACTGACCTATAATGAAATTCATTAACACACCACCTCACAATGATATACAGTGAAATTCATTAACACATCACCTCACACTGATCTACAGTGAACTTCATTAAAACACCACCTCACACTGATCTATCGTGAAATTCATTAACACACCACCTCAGACTGATCCATAGTGAAATTCATTAACCTGCCACCTCACACTGATCTACAATGAAATTCATTAACAGATCCCCTCACACTGATCTACCGTGAAATTAATTAACACACCACCTCACACTGATCTACTGTGAAATTCATTAACACACGCCCTCAACCTGATCTGGAGTGAAATTCATTAACACACCACTTCACACTGATCTATAGTGAAATTCATGAACACACCCCTCACACTGATCTATACTGAAATTTATTAACACACCACCTCACACTGATTTACAGTGCAATTCATTAACACACAACCTCACACTGATCTACAGTGACATTCATTAACACACCACCTCACACTGACCAATTGTGAAATTCTTCAACACACCAACTCGCACTGATCTACAGTGAAATTCATTAACTCACCACATCACAGTGATCTATAGTGAAATTCATTAACACACCACCTCAAACTAACCTATGGAGAAAATCATTAACGCACCACATCACACTGACCTATAGTAAAATTCATTAACACACCACTGCACACTGATCTACAGTGAAATTCATTAACACACCACCTCACACCGATCTACTGTGAAATTCATTAGCACACCCCCTCACACTGATCTATAGTGAAATTCATTAACACACCACCTGACACTGATCTACAGTGAAATTCATTAACCCACCACATCACACTGATCTACAGTGAAATTCATTAACACACTGACTCACACTGATCTACAGTGACATTCATTAACACACCACCTCACACTGACCAATTGTGAAATTCATCAACACACCGTCTCACCCTGATCTACAGTGAAATTCATCAACTCACCACATCACTCTGATCTATAGTGAAATTCATTAACACACCACCTCACACTGACCTATAATGAAATTCATTAACACACCACCTCACAATGATATACAGTGAAATTCATTAACACATCACCTCACACTGATCTACAGTGAACTTCATTAACACACTAACTCACACTGATCTATAGTAAAATTCATTAACACACCACCTCACACTGATCTACAGTGAAATTCATTAATGCACCACCTCACACTGATCTATTGTGAAAATCATTAACACACCACCTCACACTGATCTACATTGAAATTCATTAACACACCCCCTCACACTGATCTACCATGAAATTAATTAACACACCACCTCACACTGATCTAAATTGAAATTCATTAACTCGCCTCCTCACATTGATCTCTCGTGAAATTCATTAACACACCACTTCACACTGATCTACAGTGAAATTCATTAACACACCACCTCACACCGATCTACTGTGAAATTCATTTACACAACCCCTCACACTGATCTATAGTGAAATTCATTAACACACCACCTGACACTGATCTACAGTGAAATTCATTAACCCACCACGTCACACTGATCTGCAGTGACATTCATTAACACACCACCTCACACTGACCAATTGTGAAATTCTTCAACACACCACCTCACACTGATCTACAGTGAAATTCATTAACTCACCACCTCACACTGATCTATCGTGAAATTCATTAACACACCACCTCAAAATGACCTATGGAGAAAATCATTAACGAACCATGTCACACTGATCTACAGTGAAATTCATTAACACACCACCTCACACTGACCTATAATGAAATTCATTAACACACCACCTCAAAATGATATACAGTGAAATTCACTAACACATCACCTCACACTGATCTACAGTGAACTTCATTAACACACCACCTCACACTGATCTATAGTGAAATTCATTAACACACCACCTCAGACTGATCCATAGTGAAATTCATTAACCTGCCACCTCACACTGATCTATAGTGAAATTCATTAACACACCAACTCACACTGATCTACAGTAAAATTCATTAACACACCACCTCACACTGATCTAGTGAAATTCATTAACACACCACCTCACAATGCTCTATAGTGAAAATCATTAACCCACCACCTCACACTGATCTACAGTGTAATTCATTAACGCACACCCTCAAACTGATCTGTAGTGAAGTTCATTAAAACACCACCTCACACTGATCTATACTGAAATTTATTAACACACCACGTCACACTGATCTACAGTGCAATTCATTAACACACCACCTCACACTGATCTACATTGACATTCATTAACACACCACCTGACACTGAACAATTGTGAAATTCATCAACACACCAACTCACACTGATCTACAGTGAAATTCATTAACACATCACCTCACACTGACCTATAAGGAAATTCATTAACACACCACCTCACAATGATATACAGTGAAATTCATTAACACATCACCTCACACTGATCTACAGTGAACTTCATTAACACACCACCTCACACTGATCTTTCGTGAAATTAATTAACACACCACCTCACATTGATCTATAGTGAAATTCATTAACACACCACCTCAGACTGATCTACAGTGAATTTCATGAACACACCACCTCACACTGATCGAGTGAAATTCATTAACACACCCCTCACACTGATCTATACTGAAATTTATTAACACACCACCTCAAACTGATCTACAGTGCAATTCATTAACACACCACCTCACACTGATCTACAGTGAAATTCATTAACACACCACCTCACACAGATCTACAGTGAAATTCATTAACACTCGCCCTCACACTGATCTACAGTGAAATTCATTAACACACCACCTCACACTGATCTACAGTGAAATTCATGAACACACCACCTCACACTGACTCTACAGTGAAATTCATTAACACACCACCTCACACAGATCTACAGGGAAATCATTAACACGCCTCCTCACACTGATCTCTCGTGAAATTTATTAACACACCACCTGAAACTGACCCATAGTGAAATTCATTAACCAGCCACCTCACACTGATCTCTCATGAAATT
The DNA here is from genome assembly GCF_052327205.1 of Somniosus microcephalus. Classification (NCBI taxonomy): domain Eukaryota; kingdom Metazoa; phylum Chordata; class Chondrichthyes; order Squaliformes; family Somniosidae; genus Somniosus; species Somniosus microcephalus. The sequence goes on along the minus strand of NW_028225187.1, from coordinate 4,644,018 downwards.
CATTAACACACCACCTCACACTGACCTATAGTGAAATTCATTAACGCACCACGTTACTCTGATCTATAGTGAAATTCATAAACACACCACCTCACACTGACATATAATGAAATTCATTAACACACCACTTCAAGCTTATCTATAGTGAAATTCTTTAACCCACCACCTCACACTGATCTACAGTGAAATTCATTAACGAGCTTCCTCACACTGATCTACTGTAAAATTCATTAATGCACACCCTCAACCTGACCTGTCAGGAAATTCATTAACACACCACCTCACACTGATCTACAGTGAAATTCAGTAACACACCCATCACACTGATCTATAGTGAAATTCAATAAAACACCACCTCACACTGATCTACAGTGAAATTCATTAACGCACCCATCACACTGACCTATAGTGAAATTCATTAACACACCACCTCACACTGATCTACAGTGAAATTCATTAACACTCCCCCATACACTGATCTAAAGTGAAATTCATTAACACAATTCCTCACACTGATCTATAGTAAAATTCATTAACACACCACCTCACACTTACCTATAATGTAATTCATTAACACACCACCTCACACTGATCTACAGTGAAATTCATTATCACACCACCTCACACTGATCTACAGTGAAATTCATTAACACACTAACTCTCACTGATCTATAGCAAAATTCATTAACACACCACCTCGCCCTCATCTACAGTGAAATTTATTAAAACACCACCTCGCAGTGATCTATAATTAAATTCCTTAACACACCACCTCACACTGATCTGCAATGAAATTCATTAACACACCACCTCACACTGATCTCTCGTGAAATTCATTAACACGCCACCTCACACTGATCCATAGTGAAATTCATTAACCTGCCACCTCAAACTGATCTACAGTGAAATTCATTATCACACCAACTCACATTGATCAACAGTGAAATTCATTAACACACCCACACTGATCTACAGTGAAATTCATTAACACACCAACTAACACTGATCTTTAGTGAATTTCATTAACACACCGCCTCACACTGATCTATAGTGAAATTTATTAACACACCACCTCACACTGAACTACAGTGAAATTCATTTGCCAATTACACACCACCACAGACTGACCTATAGTGAAATTTATTAACACACCAACTCACACTGATCTACAGTGAAATTCATTAACACACAACCTCACGCAGATCTACAGTGACATTCTTTAATGCACTACCTCACACTGACCTATAGTGAAATTCATTGACACACCAACTCAGACTGATCGACAGTGAAATTCTTTAACCCATCACCTCACACTGATCTACAGTGAATTTCATTAACTAGCCTCCTCACACTGATCTACTGTTAAATTCATTAATGCACACCCTCAACCTGGTCTGTCGGGAAATTCATTAACACACCACCTCACACTGATCTGTAGTGAAATTCATTAACGCACCCATCACACTGATCTATATTGGAATTCATTAAAACACTACCTCACACTGATCAATAGTGAAATTCATTAACGCACCCATCACACTGATCTATATTGAAATTCATTAACACACCACCTCACACTGATCTACAGTGAAATTCATTAACACACCCCCAGACACTGATCTATAGTGAAATTCATTAACACAATTCCTGACACTGATCTATAGTAAAATTCATTAACACACCACCTAACACTGACCTATAATGTAATTCATTAACACACCACCTCACACTGATCTACAGTGAAATTCATTATCACACCACCTCACACTGATCTACAGTGAAATTCATTAACACACTAACTCTCACTGATCTATAGTAAAATTCATTAACACACCACCTCGCCCTCATCTACAGTGAAATTCATTAACACAGCACCTCACACTGATCTATAGTGAAATTCATTAACACGCCCCCTCAAACTGATCTATACAGAAAATCATTAACACACCATCTCACACTGATCAAAAGTGAAATTCATTAACACACCACCTCACACTGGTCTATAGTGAAATTCATGAACACACCACCTCACACTGACTCTACAGTTAAATTCATTAACACACCACCTCACACAGATCTACAGGGAATTCATTAACACGCCTCCTCACACTGATCTCTCGTGAAATTTATTAACACACCACCTCAAACTGACCCATAGTGAAATTCATTAACCTGCCACCTCACACTGATCTCTCATGAAATTCATTAACACACCACCTCACACTGACCTATAGTGAAATTCATTAATGCACCACGTTAATCTGATCTATAGTGAAATTCATAAACACACCACCTCACACTGACATATAATGAAATTCATTAACACACCACTTCACGCTTATCTATAGTGAAATTCTTTAACACACCACCTCATACTGATCGACAGTAAAATTCTTTAACCCACCACCTCACACTGATCTACAGTGAAATTCATTAACTAGCCTCCTCACACTGATCTACTGTAAAATTCATTAATGCACACCCTCAACCTGATCTGTCAGGAAATTCATTAACACACCACCTCACACTGATCTATAGTGAAATTCAGTAACACACCCATCACACTGATCTATAGTGAAATTCAATAAAACACCACCTCACACTGATCTACAGTGAAATTCATTAACGCACCCATCACACTGATCTACAGTGAAATTCATTAACACACCACCTCACACTGATCTACAGTGAAATTCATTAACACTCCCCCACACACTGATCTAAAGTGAAATTCATTAACACAATTCCTCACTCTGATCTATAGTAAAATTCATTAACACACCACCTCACACTGACCTATAATGTAATTCATTATCACACCACCTCACACTGATCTACAGTGAAATTCATTAACACACTAACTCTCACTGATCTATAGTAAAATTCATTAACACACCACCTCGCCCTCATCTACAGTGAAATTCATTAACACAGCACCTCACACTGATCTATAGTGAAATTCATTAACACGCCCCCTCAAACTGATCTATACAGAAAATCATTAACACACCATCTCACACTGATCAAAAGTGAAATTCATTAACACACCACCTCACACTGGTCTATAGTGAAATTCATGAACACACCACCTCACACTGACTCTACAGTTAAATTCATTAACACACCACCTCACACAGATCTACAGGGAATTCATTAACACGCCTCCTCACACTGATCTCTCGTGAAATTTATTAACACACCACCTCAAACTGACCCATAGTGAAATTCATTAACCTGCCACCTCACACTGATCTCTCATGAAATTCATTAACACACCACCTCACACTGACCTATAGTGAAATTCATTAATGCACCACGTTAATCTGATCTATAGTGAAATTCATAAACACACCACCTCACACTGACATATAATGAAATTCATTAACACACCACTTCACGCTTATCTATAGTGAAATTCTTTAACACACCACCTCATACTGATCGACAGTAAAATTCTTTAACCCACCACCTCACACTGATCTACAGTGAAATTCATTAACTAGCCTCCTCACACTGATCTACTGTAAAATTCATTAATGCACACCCTCAACCTGATCTGTCAGGAAATTCATTAACACACCACCTCACACTGATCTATAGTGAAATTCAGTAACACACCCATCACACTGATCTATAGTGAAATTCAATAAAACACCACCTCACACTGATCTACAGTGAAATTCATTAACGCACCCATCACACTGATCTACAGTGAAATTCATTAACACACCACCTCACACTGATCTACAGTGAAATTCATTAACACTCCCCCACACACTGATCTAAAGTGAAATTCATTAACACAATTCCTCACTCTGATCTATAGTAAAATTCATTAACACACCACCTCACACTGACCTATAATGTAATTCATTAACACACCACCTCACACTGATCTACAGTGAAATTTATTATCACACCACCTCACACTGATCTACAGTGAAATTCATTAACATACTAACTCTCACTGATCTATAGTAAAATTCATTAACACACCACCTCGCCCTCATCTACAGTGAAATTTATTAAAACACCACCTCACAGTGATCAAAAATTAAATTCCTTAACACACCACCTCACACTGATCTGCAATGAAATTCATTAACACACCACCGCAAACTGATCTCTCGTGAAATTCATTAACACGCCACCTCACACTGATCCATAGTGAAATTCATTAACCTGCCACCTCAAACTGATCTACAGTGAAATTCATTATCACACCAACTCACACTGATCTACAGTGAAATTCATTAACACACCCACACTGATCTACAGTGAAATTCATTAACACACCAACTAACACTGATCTTTAGTGAATTTCATTAACACACCGCCTCAAACTGATCTATACTGAAAATCATTAACACACCATCTCACACTGATCAAAAGTGAAATTCATTAACACACCACCTCACACTGATCTATAGTGAAATTCATTAACACACCACCTCACACTGACCTATAGTGAAATTCATTAACACACCACCTCAGACTGACCTATCGTGAAATTCATTAAAACACCACCACAAAATGATCTACATTAAAATTCATTGACACACCGCCTCACACTGATCAATAGTAAAATTCATAAACACACCACCTCACACTGATCTACAGTGAAATTCATTAACACACCACCTCACACTGATCTATAGTGAAATTCATTAACAAACCACCTCAAACAGATCTACAGTAAAATTCATTAGGATGCCTCCTCACACTGATCTATCATGATATTCATTAACACATCACCTCACACTGATCGATAGTGAAATTCATTAACCTGCCACCTCAAACTGATCTCTCATGAAATTCATTAACACACCACCTCATACTGATATTTAGTGAAATTCATTAAAGCACCACGTCACACTGATCTATAGTGATATTCATGAACACACCACCTCACACTGATCTGTAATGAAATTCATTAACACACCACCTCAAACTGATTTACAGTGAAATTCTTTAACACACCACCTCACACTGATCTACAGTGAAATTCATTAACATACCACCTCATACTGATCTACAGTGAAATTCATTAACACACTAACTCACACTGATCTATAGTAAAATTCATTAACACACCACCTCAAACTGATCTACAGTGAAATTCTTTAACACACCACCTCACACTGATCTAGAGTGAAATTCATTAACACACCACCTCACACTGATCTACAATGAAATTCATTAACACACCACCTCACACTGATCTATAGTGAAATTCATTAACTCGCCTCCTCACACAGATCTCCAGTGAAATTCATTAACACACCACCTCACACGGATCCAAAGTGAAATTCATTAACCTGCCAGCTCACACTGATCTACTGTGAAATTCATTAACACACACCCTCAACCTGATCTGTAGTGAAATTCATTAACACAGCCCCTCACACTGATCTATAGTGAAATTCATTAAAACACCATCTCACACTGATCTATAGTGAAATTTATGAACACACCACCTCACTCTGATCTATAGTGAAATTTATTAACACACCATCTCACACTGACCTATAGTGAAATTCATTAACATACCACGTCACACTGCTCTATAGTTTAATTCATTAACCCACCACCTCACACTGACCTATAGTGAAATTCATTAACACACCACCTCACACTGAACTATCGTGAAATTCATTAAAACACCACCACAAACTGATCTACATTAAAATTCATTAACACACCACCTCACACTGATCTATAGTGAAATTCAGTATCACACCACCTCACACTGATCTATAGTGAAATTTATTAACACACCACCTCACTCTGATCTATAGTGAAATTCATTAACACACCACCTCATACAGATCTACAGTGAAATTCATTAACACGCCTCCTCACACTGATCTCTCATGAAATTCATTATCACACCACCTCACACTGATCCATAGTGTAATTCATTAACCTGCCACCTCACACTGATCTATAGTGAAATTCATTAACACACCACCTCACACTGTCCTATAGTGAAATTCATTAACAAACCACGTCACACTGCTCTATAGTGAAATTCATTAACACACCACCTCACACTGACTCTACAGTGAAATTCATTAACACACCACCTCACACAGATCTACAGGGAAATCATTAACACGCCTCCTCACACTGATCTCTCGTGAAATTTATTAACACACCACCTGAAACTGACCCATAGTGAAATTCATTAACCAGCCACCTCACACTGATCTCTCATGAAATTCATTAACACACCACCTCACACTGACCTATAGTGAAATTCATTAACGCACCACGTTACTCTGATCTATAGTGAAATTCATAAACACACCACCTCACACTGACATATAATGAAATTCATTAACACACCACTTCAAGCTTATCTATAGTGAAATTCTTTAACCCACCACCTCACACTGATCTACAGTGAAATTCATTAACGAGCCTCCTCACACTGATCTACTGTAAAATTCATTAATGCACACCCTCAACCTGACCTGTCAGGAAATTCATTAACACACCACCTCACACTGATCTACAGTGAAATTCAGTAACACACCCATCACACTGATCTATAGTGAAATTCAATAAAACACCACCTCACACTGATCTACAGTGAAATTCATTAACGCACCCATCACACTGACCTATAGTGAAATTCATTAACACACCACCTCACACTGATCTACAGTGAAATTCATTAACACTCCCCCATACACTGATCTAAAGTGAAATTCATTAACACAATTCCTCACACTGATCTATAGTAAAATTCATTAACACACCACCTCACACTTACCTATAATGTAATTCATTAACACACCACCTCACACTGATCTACAGTGAAATTCATTATCACACCACCTCACACTGATCTACAGTGAAATTCATTAACACACTAACTCTCACTGATCTATAGCAAAATTCATTAACACACCACCTCGCCCTCATCTACAGTGAAATTTATTAAAACACCACCTCGCAGTGATCTATAATTAAATTCCTTAACACACCACCTCACACTGATCTGCAATGAAATTCATTAACACACCACCTCACACTGATCTCTCGTGAAATTCATTAACACGCCACCTCACACTGATCCATAGTGAAATTCATTAACCTGCCACCTCAAACTGATCTACAGTGAAATTCATTATCACACCAACTCACATTGATCAACAGTGAAATTCATTAACACACCCACACTGATCTACAGTGAAATTCATTAACACACCAACTAACACTGATCTTTAGTGAATTTCATTAACACACCGCCTCACACTGATCTATAGTGAAATTTATTAACACACCACCTCACACTGAACTACAGTGAAATTCATTTGCCAATTACACACCACCACAGACTGACCTATAGTGAAATTTATTAACACACCAACTCACACTGATCTACAGTGAAATTCATTAACACACAACCTCACGCAGATCTACAGTGACATTCTTTAATGCACTACCTCACACTGACCTATAGTGAAATTCATTGACACACCAACTCAGACTGATCGACAGTGAAATTCTTTAACCCATCACCTCACACTGATCTACAGTGAATTTCATTAACTAGCCTCCTCACACTGATCTACTGTTAAATTCATTAATGCACACCCTCAACCTGGTCTGTCGGGAAATTCATTAACACACCACCTCACACTGATCTGTAGTGAAATTCATTAACGCACCCATCACACTGATCTATATTGGAATTCATTAAAACACTACCTCACACTGATCAATAGTGAAATTCATTAACGCACCCATCACACTGATCTATATTGAAATTCATTAACACACCACCTCACACTGATCTACAGTGAAATTCATTAACACACCCCCAGACACTGATCTATAGTGAAATTCATTAACACAATTCCTGACACTGATCTATAGTAAAATTCATTAACACACCACCTAACACTGACCTATAATGTAATTCATTAACACACCACCTCACACTGATCTACAGTGAAATTCATTATCACACCACCTCACACTGATCTACAGTGAAATTCATTAACACACTAACTCTCACTGATCTATAGTAAAATTCATTAACACACCACCTCGCCCTCATCTACAGTGAAATTCATTAACACAGCACCTCACACTGATCTATAGTGAAATTCATTAACACGCCCCCTCAAACTGATCTATACAGAAAATCATTAACACACCATCTCACACTGATCAAAAGTGAAATTCATTAACACACCACCTCACACTGGTCTATAGTGAAATTCATGAACACACCACCTCACACTGACTCTACAGTTAAATTCATTAACACACCACCTCACACAGATCTACAGGGAATTCATTAACACGCCTCCTCACACTGATCTCTCGTGAAATTTATTAACACACCACCTCAAACTGACCCATAGTGAAATTCATTAACCTGCCACCTCACACTGATCTCTCATGAAATTCATTAACACACCACCTCACACTGACCTATAGTGAAATTCATTAATGCACCACGTTAATCTGATCTATAGTGAAATTCATAAACACACCACCTCACACTGACATATAATGAAATTCATTAACACACCACTTCACGCTTATCTATAGTGAAATTCTTTAACACACCAACTCATACTGATCGACAGTAAAATTCTTTAACCCACCACCTCACACTGATCTACAGTGAAATTCATTAACTAGCCTCCTCACACTGATCTACTGTAAAATTCATTAATGCACACCCTCAACCTGATCTGTCAGGAAATTCATTAACACACCACCTCACACTGATCTATAGTGAAATTCAGTAACACACCCATCACACTGATCTATAGTGAAATTCAATAAAACACCACCTCACACTGATCTACAGTGAAATTCATTAACGCACCCATCACACTGATCTACAGTGAAATTCATTAACACACCACCTCACACTGATCTACAGTGAAATTCATTAACACTCCCCCACACACTGATCTAAAGTGAAATTCATTAACACAATTCCTCACTCTGATCTATAGTAAAATTCATTAACACACCACCTCACACTGACCTATAATGTAATTCATTAACACACCACCTCACACTGATCTACAGTGAAATTTATTATCACACCACCTCACACTGATCTACAGTGAAATTCATTAACATACTAACTCTCACTGATCTATAGTAAAATTCATTAACACACCACCTCGCCCTCATCTACAGTGAAATTTATTAAAACACCACCTCACAGTGATCAAAAATTAAATTCCTTAACACACCACCTCACACTGATCTGCAATGAAATTCATTAACACACCACCGCAAACTGATCTCTCGTGAAATTCATTAACACGCCACCTCACACTGATCCATAGTGAAATTCATTAACCTGCCACCTCAAACTGATCTACAGTGAAATTCATTATCACACCAACTCACACTGATCTACAGTGAAATTCATTAACACACCCACACTGATCTACAGTGAAATTCATTAACACACCAACTAACACTGATCTTTAGTGAATTTCATTAACACACCGCCTCAAACTGATCTATACTGAAAATCATTAACACACCATCTCACACTGATCAAAAGTGAAATTCATTAACACACCACCTCACACTGATCTATAGTGAAATTCATTAACACACCACCTCACACTGACCTATAGTGAAATTCATTAACACACCACCTCAGACTGACCTATCGTGAAATTCATTAAAACACCACCACAAAATGATCTACATTAAAATTCATTGACACACCGCCTCACACTGATCAATAGTAAAATTCATAAACACACCACCTCACACTGATCTACAGTGAAATTCATTAACACACCACCTCACACTGATCTATAGTGAAATTCATTAACAAACCACCTCAAACAGATCTACAGTAAAATTCATTAGGATGCCTCCTCACACTGATCTATCATGATATTCATTAACACATCACCTCACACTGATCGATAGTGAAATTCATTAACCTGCCACCTCAAACTGATCTCTCATGAAATTCATTAACACACCACCTCATACTGATATTTAGTGAAATTCATTAAAGCACCACGTCACACTGATCTATAGTGATATTCATGAACACACCACCTCACACTGATCTGTAATGAAATTCATTAACACACCACCTCAAACTGATTTACAGTGAAATTCTTTAACACACCACCTCACACTGATCTACAGTGAAATTCATTAACATACCACCTCATACTGATCTACAGTGAAATTCATTAACACACTAACTCACACTGATCTATAGTAAAATTCATTAACACACCACCTCAAACTGATCTACAGTGAAATTCTTTAACACACCACCTCACACTGATCTAGAGTGAAATTCATTAACACACCACCTCACACTGATCTACAATGAAATTCATTAACACACCACCTCACACTGATCTATAGTGAAATTCATTAACTCGCCTCCTCACACAGATCTCCAGTGAAATTCATTAACACACCACCTCACACGGATCCAAAGTGAAATTCATTAACCTGCCAGCTCACACTGATCTACTGTGAAATTCATTAACACACACCCTCAACCTGATCTGTAGTGAAATTCATTAACACAGCCCCTCACACTGATCTATAGTGAAATTCATTAAAACACCATCTCACACTGATCTATAGTGAAATTTATGAACACACCACCTCACTCTGATCTATAGTGAAATTTATTAACACACCATCTCACACTGACCTATAGTGAAATTCATTAACATACCACGTCACACTGCTCTATAGTTTAATTCATTAACCCACCACCTCACACTGACCTATAGTGAAATTCATTAACACACCACCTCACACTGAACTATCGTGAAATTCATTAAAACACCACCACAAACTGATCTACATTAAAATTCATTAACACACCACCTCACACTGATCTATAGTGAAATTCAGTATCACACCACCTCACACTGATCTATAGTGAAATTTATTAACACACCACCTCACTCTGATCTATAGTGAAATTCATTAACACACCACCTCATACAGATCTACAGTGAAATTCATTAACACGCCTCCTCACACTGATCTCTCATGAAATTCATTATCACACCACCTCACACTGATCCATAGTGTAATTCATTAACCTGCCACCTCACACTGATCTATAGTGAAATTCATTAACACACCACCTCACACTGTCCTATAGTGAAATTCATTAACAAACCACGTCACACTGCTCTATAGTGAAATTCATTAACACACCACCTCACACTGACCTATCGTGAAATTCATGAACACACCACCTCACACTGACCTATCGTGAAATTCATTAAAACACCACCACAAACTGATCTACATTGAAATTCATTGACCCACCGCCTCACACTGATCAATAGTAAAATTCATAAACACACCACCTCAAACTGATCTACAGTGAAAATCATTAACAGACCACCTCACACTGATCTATAGTGAAATTCATTAACACACCACATCACACTGACTCTACAGTGAAATTCATTAACAAACCACCTCAAACAGATCTACAGTAAAATTCATTAGCACGCCTCCTCACACTGATCTATCATGAAATACATTAACACACCACCTCACACTGATCGATAGTGAAATTCATTAACCTGCCACCTCAAACTGATCTCTCATGAAATTCATTAACACACCACCTCACACTGATATTTAGTGAAATTCATTAACGCACCACGTCACACTGATCTATAGTGATATTCATGAACACACCACCTCACACTGATCTATAATGAAATTCATTAAAACACCACCTCAAACTGATCTACAGTGAAATTCTTTAACTCACCACCTCACACTGATCTACAGTGAAATTCATTAACACACCACCTTCTTACTGATCTACAGTGAAATTCATTAACACACTAACTCACACTGATCTATAGTAAAATTCATTAACACACCACCTCAAACTGATCTACAGTGAAATTCTTTAACACACCACCTCACACTGATCTATAGTGAAATTCATTAACACACCACCTCACACTGATCTACAATGAAATTCATTAACACACCACCTCACACTGATCTATAGTGAAATTCATTAACTCGCCTCCTCACACTGATCTCTAGTGAAATTCATTAACACACCACCTCACACGGATCCATAGTGAAATTCATTAACCTGCCAGCTCACACTGATCTACTGTGAAATTCATTAACACACACCCTCAACCTGATCTGTAGTGAAATTCATTAACACACCCCCTCACACTGATCTACAGTGAAATTCATTAACACACCACCTCACACTGATCTATAGTGAAATTCATTAACACGCCTCCTCACACTGATCTCTCATGAAATTCATTATCACACCACCTCACACTGATCCATAGTGTAATTCATTAACCTGCCACCTCACACTGATCTATAGTGAAATTCATTAACACACCACCTCACACTGTCCTATAGTGAAATTCATTAACAAACCACGTCACACTGCTCTATAGTGAAATTCATTAACACACCACCTCACACTGACCTATCGTGAAATTCATGAACACACCACCTCACACTGACCTATCGTGAAATTCATTAAAACACCACCACAAACTGATCTACATTGAAATTCATTGACCCACCGCCTCACACTGATCAATAGTAAAATTCATAAACACACCACCTCAAACTGATCTACAGTGAAAATCATTAACAGACCACCTCACACTGATCTATAGTGAAATTCATTAACACACCACATCACACTGACTCTACAGTGAAATTCATTAACAAACCACCTCAAACAGATCTACAGTAAAATTCATTAGCACGCCTCCTCACACTGATCTATCATGAAATACATTAACACACCACCTCACACTGATCGATAGTGAAATTCATTAACCTGCCACCTCAAACTGATCTCTCATGAAATTCATTAACACACCACCTCACACTGATATTTAGTGAAATTCATTAACGCACCACGTCACACTGATCTATAGTGATATTCATGAACACACCACCTCACACTGATCTATAATGAAATTCATTAAAACACCACCTCAAACTGATCTACAGTGAAATTCTTTAACTCACCACCTCACACTGATCTACAGTGAAATTCATTAACACACCACCTTCTTACTGATCTACAGTGAAATTCATTAACACACTAACTCACACTGATCTATAGTAAAATTCATTAACACACCACCTCAAACTGATCTACAGTGAAATTCTTTAACACACCACCTCACACTGATCTATAGTGAAATTCATTAACACACCACCTCACACTGATCTACAATGAAATTCATTAACACACCACCTCACACTGATCTATAGTGAAATTCATTAACTCGCCTCCTCACACTGATCTCTAGTGAAATTCATTAACACACCACCTCACACGGATCCATAGTGAAATTCATTAACCTGCCAGCTCACACTGATCTACTGTGAAATTCATTAACACACACCCTCAACCTGATCTGTAGTGAAATTCATTAACACACCCCCTCACACTGATCTACAGTGAAATTCATTAACACACCACCTCACACTGATCTATAGTGAAATTCATTATCACACCACCTCACACTGATCTATAGTGAAATTTATTAACATACCACCTCACTCTGATCTATAGTGAAATTCATTAACACACCACCTCACACAGATCTACAGTGAAATTCATTAACACGCCTCCTCAAACTGATCTCTCATGAAATTCATTATCACACCACCTCACACTGATCCACATTGTAATTCATTAACCTACCACCTCACACTGATCTATAGTGAAATTCATTTATACACCACCTCACACTGACCTATAGTGAAATTCATTAACATACCACGTCACACTGCTCTATAGTGAAATTCATTAACACACCACCTCACACTGACCTATAATGAAATTCATTTACACACCACCTCATACTGATCTACAGTGAAATTCATTAACACACCACCTCACACTGATCTACAGTGAAATTCATTAACACACCACCTCACACAGATCTACAGTGAAATTCATTAACCCACCACCTCACACTGATCTGCAGTGAAATTCATCAACACACTAACTCACACTGATCTACAGTAAAATTTATTAACACACCAACTCACACTGATCTACAGTGAAATTCATTAACACACCACCTCACACTGATCTACCATGAAATTAATTAACACACCACCTCACACTGATCTATAGTGAAATTCATTAACACGCCTCCTCACACTGATCTCTCGTGAAATGCCTTAACACACCACCGCACAATGATTCATAGTGAAATTCATTAACCTGCCACCTCACACTGATCTACTGCGCAATCCATTAACTCAAACCATCAACCTGATCTGCAGTGAAATTCATTAACACACCACCTCACACTGATCTATAGTGAAATTCATTAACTCACCCCTCACACTGATCTATAGTGAAATTTATTAACACACCACCTCACAATGATCTACAGTGAAATTCATTAACACACCACCTCACACTGATCTACAGTGAAATTCATTAACACATCACCTCACACTGATCTATAGCGAAATTCATTAACACACCACCTCAAACTGACTTTTAGTGAAATTCATTAACACACCACCTCATACTGACCTATCGTGAAATTCATTAAAACACCACCACAAACTGATCTACATTAAAATTCGTTGACGCACCGCCTCACACTGATCAATAGTAAAATTCATAAACACACCATCTCATACTGATCTACAGTGAAATTCATTAACACACCCCTCACACTGATCTATACTGGAATTTATTAACACACCACCTCACACTGATTTACAGTGCAATTCATTAACACACAACCTCACACTGATCTACAGTGACATTCATTAACACACCACCTCACATTGACCAATTTTGAAATTCATCAACACACCAACTCACACTGATCTACAGTGAAATTCATTAACTCACCATATCACACTGATCTATAGTGAAATTCATTAACACACCACATCAAACTAACCTATGGAAAAAATCATTAACGCACCACATCACACTGATCTATCGTGAAATTCATTAACACACCACTTCACACTGATCGACAGCGAAATTCATTAACACACCACCTCACACCGATCTACTGTGAAATTCATTAATACACCGCCTCACACTGATCTATAGTGAAATTCATTAACACACCACCTGACACTGATGTACAGTGAAATTCATTAACCCACCACGTCACACTGACCTACAGTGAAATTCATGAACACACAAACTCACACTTATCTACAGTGACATTCATTAACACACCACCTCAAACTGACCAATTGTGAAATTCATCAACACACCACCTCACACTGATCTACAGTGAAATTCATCAACTCACCACATCACTCGGATCTATAGTGAAATTCATTAACACACCACCTCACACTGACCTATAATGAAATTCATTAACACACCACCTCACAATGATATACAGTGAAATTCATTAACACACCACCTCACTCTGATCTACAGTGAAATTCATTAATACACCACCTCACACTGATCTATTGTGAAAATCATTAACACACCACCTCAAACTGATCTACATTGAAATTCATTAACACACCCCCTCACACTGATCTACCATGAAATTAATTAACACACCACCTCACACTGATCTAAATTGAAATTCATTAACTCGCCTCCTCACATTGATCTCTCGTGAAATTCATTAACACACCACTTCACACTGATCTACAGTGAAATTCATTAACACACCACCTCACACCGATCTGCTGTGAAATTCATTAACACACCCCCTCACACTGATCTATAGTGAAATTCATTAACACACCACCTGCCACTGATCTACAGTGAAATTCATTAACCCCCAACGTCACACTGATCTACAGTGAAATTCATTAACACGCTAACTCACACTGATCTACAGTGACATTCATTAACACACCACCTCACACTGACCAATTGTGAAATTAATCAACACACCACCTCACACTGATCTACAGTGAACTTCATTAACTCACCACCTCACACTGATCTATCGTGAAATTCATTAACACACCACCTCAAAATGTCCTATGGAGAAAATCATTAACGAACCACTTCACACTGATCTACAGTGAAATTCATTAACACACCACCTCACACTGACCTATAATGAAATTCATTAACACACCACCTCACAATGATATACAGTGAAATTCATTAACACATCACCTCACACTGATCTACAGTGAACTTCATTAAAACACCACCTCACACTGATCTATCGTGAAATTCATTAACACACCACCTCAGACTGATCCATAGTGAAATTCATTAACCCCCAACGTCACACTGATCTACAGTGAAATTCATTAACACGCTAACTCACACTGATCTACAGTGACATTCATTAACACACCACCTCACTCTGACCAATTGTGAAATTAATCAACACACCACCTCACACTGATCTACAGTGAACTTCATTAACTCACCACCTCACACTGATCTATCGTGAAATTCATTAACACACCACCTCAAAATGTCCTATGGAGAAAATCATTAACGAACCACTTCACACTGATCTACAGTGAAATTCATTAACACACCACCTCACACTGACCTATAATGAAATTCATTAACACACCACCTCACAATGATATACAGTGAAATTCATTAACACATCACCTCACACTGATCTACAGTGAACTTCATTAAAACACCACCTCACACTGATCTATCGTGAAATTCATTAACACACCACCTCAGACTGATCCATAGTGAAATTCATTAACCTGCCACCTCACACTGATCTACAATGAAATTCATTAACAGATCCCCTCACACTGATCTACCGTGAAATTAATTAACACACCACCTCACACTGATCTACTGTGAAATTCATTAACACACGCCCTCAACCTGATCTGGAGTGAAATTCATTAACACACCACTTCACACTGATCTATAGTGAAATTCATGAACACACCCCTCACACTGATCTATACTGAAATTTATTAACACACCACCTCACACTGATTTACAGTGCAATTCATTAACACACAACCTCACACTGATCTACAGTGACATTCATTAACACACCACCTCACACTGACCAATTGTGAAATTCTTCAACACACCAACTCGCACTGATCTACAGTGAAATTCATTAACTCACCACATCACACTGATCTATAGTGAAATTCATTAACACACCACCTCAAACTAACCTATGGAGAAAATCATTAACGCACCACATCACACTGACCTATAGTAAAATTCATTAACACACCACTGCACACTGATCTACAGTGAAATTCATTAACACACCACCTCACACCGATCTACTGTGAAATTCATTAGCACACCCCCTCACACTGATCTATAGTGAAATTCATTAACACACCACCTGAAACTGATCTACAGTGAAATTCATTAACCCACCACGTCACACTGATCTACAGTGAAATTCATTAACACACTGACTCACACTGATCTACAGTGACATTCATTAACACACCACCTCACACTGACCAATTGTGAAATTCATCAACACACCGCCTCACCCTGATCTACAGTGAAATTCATCAACTCACCACATCACTCTGATCTATAGTGAAATTCATTAACACACCACCTCACACTGACCTATAATGAAATTCATTAACACACCACCTCACAATGATATACAGTGAAATTCATTAACACATCACCTCGCACTGATCTACAGTGAACTTCATTAACACACTAACTCACACTGATCTATAGTAAAATTCATTAACACACCACCTCACACTGATCTACAGTGAAATTCATTAATGCACCACCTCACACTGATCTATTGTGAAAATCATTAACACACCACCTCACACTGATCTACATTGAAATTCATTAACACACCCCCTCACACTGATCTACCATGAAATTAATTAACACACCACCTCACACTGATCTAAATTGAAATTCATTAACTCGCCTCCTCACATTGATCTCTCGTGAAATTCATTAACACACCACTTCACACTGATCTACAGTGAAATTCATTAACACACCACCTCACACCGATCTACTGTGAAATTCATTTACACACCCCCTCACACTGATCTATAGTGAAATTCATTAACACACCACCTGACACTGATCTACAGTGAAATTCATTAACCCACCACGTCACACTGATCTGCAGTGACATTCATTAACACACCACCTCACACTGACCAATTGTGAAATTCTTCAACACACCACCTCACACTGATCTACAGTGAAATTCATTAACTCACCACCTCACACTGATCTATCGTGAAATTCATTAACACACCACCTCAAAATGACCTATGGAGAAAATCATTAACGAACCATGTCATACTGATCTATAGTGAAATTCATTAACACACCACCTCACACTGACCTATAATGAAATTCATTAACACACCACCTCACAATGATATACAGTGAAATTCACTAACACATCACCTCACACTGATCTACAGTGAACTTCATTAACACACCACCTCACACTGATCTATAGTGAAATTCATGAACACACCACCTCAGACTGATCCATAGTGAAATTCATTAACCTGCCACCTCATACTGATCTATTGTGAAATTCATTAACACACCAACTCATACTGATCTACAGTAAAATTCATTAACACACCACCTCACACTGATCTAGTGAAATTCATTAACACACCACCTCACAATGCTCTATAGTGAAAATCATTAACCCACCACCTCATACTGATCTACAGTGTAATTCATTAACGCACACCCTCAAACTGATCTGTAGTGAAGTTCATTAAAACACCACCTCACACTGATCTATACTGAAATTTATTAACACACCACGTCACACTGATCTACAGTGCAATTCATTAACACACCACCTCACACTGATCTGCATTGACATTCATTAACACACCACCTGACACTGAACAATTGTGAAATTCATCAACACACCAACTCACACTGATCTACAGTGAAATTCATTAACACACCACCTCACACTGACCTATAAGGAAATTCATTAACACACCACCTCACAATGATATACAGTGAAATTCATTAACACATCACCTCACACTGATCTACAGTGAACTTCATTAACACACCACCTCACACTGATCTATAGTGAAATTAATTAACACACCACCTCACAGTGATCTATAGTGAAATTCATTAACACACCACCTCAGACTGATCTACAGTGAATTTCATGAACACACCACCTCACACTGATCGAGTGAAATTCATTAACACACCCCTCACACTGATCTATACTGAAATTTATTAACACACCACCTCAAACTGATCTACAGTGCAATTCATTAACACACCACCTCACACTGATCTACAGTGAAACTCATTAACACACCACCTCATACAGATCTACAGTGAAATTCATTAACACTCGCCCTCACACTTTTCTACAGTGAAATTCATTAACACACCACCTCACACTGATCTACAGTGAAATTCATGAACACACCACCTCACACTGACTCTACAGTGAAATTCATTAACACACCACCTCACACAGATCTACAGGGAAATCATTAACACGCCTCCTCACACTGATCTCTCGTGAAATTTATTAACACACCACCTGAAACTGACCCATAGTGAAATTCATTAACCTGCCACCTCACACTGATCTCTCATGAAATTCATTAACACACCACCTCACACTGACCTATAGTGAAATTCATTAACGCACCACGTTACTCTGATCTATAGTGAAATTCATAAACACACCACCTCACACTGACATATAATGAAATTCATTAACACACCACTTCACGCTTATCTATAGTGAAATTCTTTAACACACCACCTCATACTGATCGACAGTGAAATTCTTTAACCCACCACCTCACACTGATCTACAGTGAAATTCATTAACGAGCCTCCTCACACTGATCTACTGTAAAATTCATTAATGCACACCCTCAACCTGATCTGTCAGGAAATTCATTAACACACCACCTCACACTGATCTACAGTGAAATTCAGTAACACACCCATCACACTGATCTATAGTGAAATTCAATAAAACACCACCTCACACTGATCTACAGTGAAATTCATTAACGCACCCATCACACTGACCTAAAGTGAAATTCATTAACACACCACCTCAACCTGATCTACAGTGAAATTCATTAACACTCCCCCACACACTGATCTAAAGTGAAATTCATTAACACAATTCCTCACACTGATCTATAGTAAAATTCATTAACACACCACCTCACACTTACCTATAATGTAATTCATTAACACACCACCTCACACTGATCTACAGTGAAATTCATTATCACACCACCTCACACTGATCTACAGTGAAATTCATTAACACACTAACTCTCACTGATCTATAGTAAAATTCATTAACACACCACCTCGCCCTCATCTACAGTGAAATTTATTAAAACACCACCTCACAGTGATTTATAATTAAATTCCTTAACACACCACCTCACACTGATCTGCAATGAAATTCATTAACACACCACCTCACACTGATCTCTCGTGAAATTCCTTAACACGCCACCTCACACTGATCCATAGTGAAATTCATTAACCTGCCACCTCAAACTGATCTACAGTGAAATTCATTATCACACCAACTCACATTGATCAACAGTGAAATTCATTAACACACCCACACTGATCTACAGTGAAATTCATTAACACACCAACTAACACTGATCTTTAGTGAATTTCATTAACACACCGCCTCACACTGATCTATAGTGAAATTTATTAACACACCACCTCACACTGAACTACAGTGAAATTCATTTGCCAATTACACACCACCACAGACTGATCTATAGTGAAATTTATTAACACACCAACTCACACTGATCTACAGTGAAATTCATTAACACACAACCTCACGCAGATCTACAGTGACATTCTTTAATGCACTACCTCACACTGACCTATAGTGAAATTCATTAACACACCAACTCAGACTGATCGACAGTGAAATTCTTTAACCCACCACCTCACACTGATCTACAGTGAATTTCATTAACTAGCCTCCTCACACTGATCTACTGTTAAATTCATTAATGCACACCCTCAACCTGGTCTGTCGGGAAATTCATTAACACACCACCTCACACTGATCTGTAGTGAAATTCATTAACGCACCCATCACACTGATCTATATTGGAATTCATTAAAACACCACCTCACACTGATCAATAGTGAAATTGATTAACGCACCCATCACACTGATCTATATTGAAATTCATTAACACACCAGCTCACACTGATCTACAGTGAAATTCATTAACACACCCCCAGACACTGATCTATAGTGAAATTCATTAACACAATTCCTGACACTGATCTACAGTAAAATTCATTAACACACCACCTAACACTGACCTATAATGTAACTCATTAACACACCACCTCACACTGATCTACAGTGAAATTCATTATCACACCACCTCACACTGATCTACAGTGAAATTCATTAACACACTAACTCTCACTGATCTATAGTAAAATTCATTAACACACCACCTCGCCCTCATCTACAGTGAAATTCATTAACACAGCACCTCACACTGATCTATAGTGAAATTCATTAACACGCCCCCTGAAACTGATCTATACAGAAAATCATTAACACACCATCTCACACTGATCAAAAGTGAAATTCATTAACACACCACCTCACACTGGTCTATAGTGAAATTCATGAACACACCACCTCACACTGACTCTACAGTGAAATTCATTAACACACCACCTCACACAGATCTACAGGGAATTCATTAACACGCCTCCTCACACTGATCTCTCGTGAAATTTATTAACACACCACCTCAAACTGACCCATAGTGAAATTCATTAACCTGCCACCTCACACTGATCTCTCATGAAATTCATTAACACACCACCTCACACTGACCTATAGTGAAATTCATTAATGCACCACGTTAATCTGATCTATAGTGAAATTCATAAACACACCACCTCACACTGACATATAATGAAATTCATTAACACACCACTTCACGCTTATCTATAGTGAAATTCTTTAACACACCACCTCATACTGATCGACAGTAAAATTCTTTAACCCACCACCTCACACTGATCTACAGTGAAATTCATTAACTAGCCTCCTCACACTGATCTACTGTAAAATTCATTAATGCACACCCTCAACCTGATCTGTCAGGAAATTCATTAACACACCACCTCACACTGATCTATAGTGAAATTCAGTAACACACCCATCACACTGATCTATAGTGAAATTCAATAAAACACCACCTCACACTGATCTACAGTGAAATTCATTAACGCACCCATCACACTGATCTATAGTGAAATTCATTAACACACCACCTCACACTGATCTACAGTGAAATTCATTAACACTCCCCCACACACTGATCTAAAGTGAAATTCATTAACACACCACCTCACACTGACCTATAATGTAATTCATTAACACACCACCTCACACTGATCTACAGTGAAATTTATTATCACACCACCTCACACTGATCTACAGTGAAATTCATTAACATACTAACTCTCACTGATCTATAGTAAAATTCATTAACACACCACCTCGCCCTCATCTACAGTGAAATTTATTAAAACACCACCTCACAGTGATCAAAAATTAAATTCCTTAACACACCACCTCACACTGATCTGCAATGAAATTCATTAACACACCACCTCAAACTGATCTCTCGTGAAATTCATTAACACGCCACCTCACACTGATCCATAGTGAAATTCATTAACCTGCCACCTCAAACTGATCTACAGTGAAATTCATTATCACACCAACTCACACTGATCTACAGTGAAATTCATTAACACACCAACTAACACTGATCTTTAGTGAATTTCATTAACACACCGCCTCAAACTGATCTATACTGAAAATCATTAAAACACCATCTCACACTGATCAAAAGTGAAATTCATTAACACACCACCTCACACTGATCTATAGTGAAATTCATTAACACACCACCTCACACTGACCTATAGTGAAATTCATTAACACACCACCTCAGACTGACCTATCGTGAAATTCATTAAAACACCACCACAAACTGATCTACATTAAAATTCATTGACACACCGCCTCACACTGATCAATAGTAAAATTCATAAACACACCACCTCACACTGATCTACAGTGAAATTCATTAACACACCACCTCACACTGATCTATAGTGAAATTCATTAACAAACCACCTCAAACAGATCTACAGTAAAATTCATTAGGATGCCTCCTCACACTGATCTATCATGAGATTCATTAACACATCACCTCACACTGATCGATAGTGAAATTCATTAATCTGCCACCTCAAACTGATCTCTCATGAAATTCATTAACACACCACCTCACACTGATATTTAGTGAAATTCATTAAAGCACCACGTCACACTGATCTATAGTGATATTCATGAACACACCATCTCACACTGATCTATAATGAAATTCATTAACACACCACCTCAAACTGATCTGCAGTGAAATTCTTTAACACACCACCTCACACTGTTCTACAGTGAAATTCATTAACATACCACCTCATACTGATCTACAGTGAAATTCATTAACACACTAACTCACACTGATCTATAGTAAAATTCATTAACACACCACCTCAAACTGATCTACAGTGAAATTCTTTAACACACCACCTCACACTGATCTATAGTGAAATTCATTAACACACCACCTCACACTGATCTACAATGAAATTCATTAACACACCACCTCACACTGATCTATAGTGAAATTCATTAACTCGCCTCCTCACACAGATCTCTAGTGAAATTCATTAACACACCACCTCACACGGATCCAAAGTGAAATTCATTAACCTGCCAGCTCACACTGATCTACTGTGAAATTCATTAACACACACCCTCAACCTGATCTGTAGTGAAATTCATTAACACAGCCCCTCACACTGATCTATAGTGAAATTCATTAAAACACCATCTCACACTGATCTATAGTGAAATTTATGAACAAACCACCTCACTCTGATCTGTAGTGAAATTTATTAACACACCACCTCACACTGACCTATAGTGAAATTCATTAACATACCACGTCACACTGCTCTATAGTGAAATTCATTAACACACCACCTCACACTGACCTATAGTGAAATTCATTAACACACCACCTCACACTGAACTATCGTGAAATTCATTAAAACACCACCACAAACTGATCTTCAATAAAATTCATTAACACACCACCTCACACTGATCTATAGTGAAATTCAGTATCACACCACCTCACACTGATCTATAGTGAAATTTATTAACACACCACCTCACTCTGATCTATAGTGAAATTCATTAACACACCACCTCATACAGATCTACAGTGAAATTCATTAACACGCCTCCTCACACTGATCTCTCATGAAATTCATTATCACACCACCTCACACTGATCCATAGTGTAATTCATTAACCTGCCACCTCACACTGATCTATAGTGAAATTCATTAACACACCACCTCACACTGACCTATAGTGAAATTCATTAACAAACCATGTCACACTGCTCTATAGTGAAATTCATTAACACACCACCTCACACTGACCTATCGTGAAATTCATGAACACACTACCTCACACTGACCTATCGTGAAATTCATTAAAACACCACCACAAACTGATCTACATTGAAATTCATTGACCCACCGCCTCACACTGATCAATAGTAAAATTCATAAACTCACCACCTCAAACTGATCTACAGTGAAATTCATTAACAGACCACCTCACACTGATCTACAGTGAAATTCATTAACACACCACATCACACTGACTCTACAGTGAAATTCATTAACAAACCACCTCAAACAGATCTACAGTAAAATTCATTAGCACGCCTCCTCACACTGATCTATCATGAAATACATTAACACACCACCTCAAACTGATCGATAGTGAAATTCATTAACCTGCCACCTCAAACTGATTTCTCATGAAATTCATTAACACACCACCTCACACTGATATTTAGTGAAATTCATTAACGCACCACGTCACACTGATCTATAGTGATATTCATGAACACACCACCTCACACTGATCTATAATGAAATTCATTAAAACACCACCTCACACTGATCTACAGTGAAATTCTTTAACTCACCACCACACACTGATCTACAGTGAAATTCATTAACACACCACCTCAAACTGATCTACAGTGAAATTCTTTAACACACCACCTCACACTGATCTATAGTGAAATTCATTAACACACCACCTCACACTGATCTACAATGAAATTCATTAACACACCACCTCACACTGATCTACAGTGAAATTCATTAACTCGCCTCCTCACACTGATCTCTAGTGAAATTCATTAACAAACCACCTCACACGGATCCATAGTGAAATTCATTAACCTGCCAGCTCACACTGATCTACTGTGAAATTCATTAACACACACCCTCAACCTGATCTGTAGTGAAATTCATTAACACACCCCCTCACACTGATCTACAGTGAAATTCATTAACACACCACCTCACACTGATCTATAGTGAAATTCATTATCACACCACCTCACACTGATCTATAGTGAAATTTATTAACATACCACCTCACTCTGATCTATAGTGAAATTCATTAACACACCACCTCACACAGATCTACAGTGAAATTCATTAACACGCCTCCTCACACTGATCTCTCATGAAATTCATTATCACACCACCTCACACTGATCCACATTGTAATTCATTAACCTACCACCTCACACTGATCTATAGTGAAATTCATTTATACACCACCTCACACTGACCTATAATGAAATTCATTTACACACCACCTCATACTGATCTACAGTGAAATTCATTAACACACCACCTCACACTGATCTACAGTGAAATTCATTAACACACCACCTCACACTGATCTACAGTGAAATTCATTAACCCACCACCTCACACTGATCTGCAGTGAAATTCATCAACACACTAACTCACACTGATCTATAGTAAAATTCATTAACACACCAACTCACACTGATCTACAGTGAAATTCATTAACACACCACCTCACACTGATCTACCGTGAAATTAATTAACACACCACCTCACACTGATCTATAGTGAAATTCATTAACCTGCCAGCTCACACTGATCTACTGTGAAATTCATTAACACACACCCTCAACCTGATCTGTAGTGAAATTCATTAACACACCCCCTCACACTGAACTATAGTGAAATTCATTAACACACCACCTCACACTGATCTATACTGAAATTCATTATCACACCACCTCACGCTGATCTATAGTGAAATTTATTAACACACCACCTCATTCTGATCTATAGTGAAATTCATTAACACACCACCTCACACAGATCTACAGTGAAATTCATTAACACGCCTCCTCACACTGATCTCTCATGAAATTCATTATCACACCACCTCAAACTGATCCATAGTGTAATTCATTAACCTACCACCTCCAACTGATCCATAGTGAAATTCATTAACACACCACCTCACACTGACCTATAGTGAAATTCATTAACATACCACGTCACACTGCTCTATAGTGAAATTCATTAACACACCACCTCACACTGACCTATAATGAAATTCTTTAACACACCACCTCATACTGATCTACACTGAAATTCATTAGCACACCACCTCATACTGATCTGCAGTGAAATTCATTACCACACCACCTCACACTGATCTATAGTGAAATTCATTAACACACCACCTCACACTGATCTGCAGTGAAATTCATTAGCTCACCACCTCACACTGATCTATAGTGAAATTCATTAACACATCACCTTACACTGATTTATAATGAAATTCATTAACACACCCCCTCACATTGATCTACCGTGAAATTAATTAACACACCACCTCACACTGATCTATAGTGAAATTCATTAACACGCCTCCTCACACTGATCTCTCGTGAAATGCCTTAACAAACCACCGCACACTGATTCATAGTGAAATTCATTAACCTGCCACCTCACACTGATCTACTGTGAAATCCATTAACTCAAACCATCAACCTGATCTGCAGTGAAATTCATTAACACACCACCTTACACTGATCTATAGTGAAATTCATTAACACACCACCTCACACTGATCTATAGTGAAATTTATTAACACACCACCTCACAATGATCTACATTGAAATTCATTAACACACCACCTCAAACTGAACTACAGTGACATTCATTAACACATACCTCACACTGATCTACAGTGAAATTCATTAAGACACCACCTCACAGTGATCTACAGTGAACTTCATTAACACACCACCTCACACGGATCTATAGTGAAATTCATTAACACACCACCTCACACTGATCTACAGTGAAATTCATTAACACACCACCTCACACTGATCTATAGTGAAATTCATTAACACACCACCTCACACTGACCTATCGTGAAATTCATTAAAACATCACCACAATCTGATCTGCATTAAAATTCATTGACACACCGCCTCACACTGATCAATAGTAAAATTCATAAACACACCACCTCACACTGATCTACCGTGAAATTCATTAACACACCACCTCACACTGAACTATAGTGAAATTCATTAACACACCACATCACACTGACTCTACATTTAAATTCATTAACAAACCACCTCAAAAAGATCTACAGGAAAATTCATTAGCACGCCTCCTCACACTGATCCATCATAAAATTCATTAACACACCACCTCACACTGATCGATAGTGAAATTCATTAACCTGCCACCTCAAACTGATCTCTCATGAAATTCATTAACACACCACCTCACACTGATCCATAGTGTAATTCATTAACCTACCACCTCACACTGATCTATAGTGAAATTCATTAATACACCACCTCACACTGACCTATAGTGAAATTCATGAACATACCACGTCACACTGCTCTATAGTGAAATTCATGAACACACCACCTCACACTGACCTATAATGAAATTCATTAACACACCACCTCATACTGATCTACAGTGAAATTCATTAACACACCACCTCACACTGATCTACAGTGAAATTCATTACCACACCACCTCAAACTGATCTACAGTGAAATTCATTAACACACCACCTCACACTGATCTACAGTGAAATTCATTAACCCACCACCTCAAACTGATCTGCAGTGAAATTCATCAACACAGTAACTCACACTGATCTATAGTAAAATTCATTAACACACCAACTCACACTGATCTACAGTGAAATTCATTAACACACCACCTCACACTGATCTACCGTGAAATTAATTAACACACCACCTCACACTGATCTATAGTTGAATTCATTAACACGCCTCCTCACACTGATCTCTCGTGAAATGCCTTAACACACCACTGCACAATGATTCATAGTGAAATTCATTAACCTGCCACCTCACACTGATCTACTGCGAAATCCATTAACTCAAACCATCAACCTGATCTGCAGTTAAATTCATTAACACACCACCTCACAATGATCTGCAGTGAAATTCATTAACACACCACCTCACACTGATCTACAGTGAAATTCATTAACACACCACCTCACACTGATCTACAGTGAAATTCATTAACACACCACTTCACGCTTATCTATAGTGAAATTCTTTAACACACCACCTCATACTGATCGACAGTAAAATTCTTTAACCCACCACCTCACACTGATCTACAGTGAAATTCATTAACTAGCCTCCTCACACTGATCTACTGTAAAATTCATTAATGCACACCCTCAACCTGATCTGTCAGGAAATTCATTAACACACCACCTCACACTGATCTATAGTGAAATTCAGTAACACACCCATCACACTGATCTATAGTGAAATTCAATAAAACACCACCTCACACTGATCTACAGTGAAATTCATTAACGCACCCATCACACTGATCTAAAGTGAAATTCATTAACACAATTCCTCACACTGATCTATAGTAAAATTCATTAACACACCACCTCACACTGACCTATAATGTAATTCATTAACACACCACCTCACACTGATCTACAGTGAAATTTATTATCACACCACCTCACACTGATCTACAGTGAAATTCATTAACATACTAACTCTCACTGATCTATAGTAAAATTCATTAACACACCACCTCGCCCTCATCTACAGTGAAATTTATTAAAACACCACCTCACAGTGATCAAAAATTAAATTCCTTAACACACCACCTCACACTGATCTGCAATGAAATTCATTAACACACCACCTCAAACTGATCTCTCGTGAAATTCATTAACACGCCACCTCACACTGATCCATAGTGAAATTCATTAACCTGCCACCTCAAACTGATCTACAGTGAAATTCATTATCACACCAACTCACACTGATCTACAGTGAAATTCATTAACACACCCACACTGATCTACAGTGAAATTCATTAACACACCAACTAACACTGATCTTTAGTGAATTTCATTAACACACCGCCTCAAACTGATCTACACTGAAAATCATTAAAACACCATCTCACACTGATCAAAAGTGAAATTCATTAACACACCACCTCACACTGATCTATAGTGAAATTCATTAACACACCACCTCACACTGACCTATAGTGAAATTCATTAAAACACCACCACAAACTGATCTACATTAAAATTCATTGACACACCGCCTCACACTGATCAATAGTAAAATTCATAAACACACCACCTCACACTGATCTACAATGAAATTCATTAACACACCACCTCACACTGATCTATAGTGAAATTCATTATCAAACCACCTCAAACAGATCTACAGTAAAATTCATTAGGATGCCTCCTCACACTGATCTATCATGAGATTCATTAACACATCACCTCACACTGATCGATAGTGAAATTCATTAACCTGCCACCTCAAACTGATCTCTCATGAAATTCATTAACACACCACCTCAGACTGATATTTAGTGAAATTCATTAAAGCACCACGTCACACTGATCTATAGTGATATTCATGAACACACCACCTCACACTGATCTATAATGAAATTCATTAACACACCACCTCAAACTGATCTGCAGTGAAATTCTTTAACACACCACCTCACACTGTTCTACAGTGAAATTCATTAACATACCACCTCATACTGATCTACAGTGAAATTCATTAACACACTAACTCACACTGATCTATAGTAAAATTCATTAACACACCACCTCAAACTGATCTACAGTGAAATTCTTTAACACACCACCTCACACTGATCTATAGTGAAATTCATTAACACACCACCTCACACTGATCTACAATGAAATTCATTAACACACCACCTCACACTGATCTATAGTGAAATTCATTAACTCGCCTCCTCACACAGATCTCTAGTGAAATTCATTAACACACCACCTCACACGGATCCAAAGTGAAATTCATTAACCTGCCAGCTCACACTGATCTACTGTGAAATTCATTAACACACACCCTCAACCTGATCTGTAGTGAAATTCATTAACACAGCCCCTCACACTGATCTATAGTGAAATTCATTAAAACACCATCTCACACTGATCTATAGTGAAATTTATGAACAAACCACCTCACTCTGATCTGTAGTGAAATTTATTAACACACCACCTCACACTGACCTATAGTGAAATTCATTAACATACCACGTCACACTGCTCTATAGTGAAATTCATTAACACACCACCTCACACTGACCTATAGTGAAATTCATTAACACACCACCTCACACTGAACTATCGTGAAATTCATTAAAACACCACCACAAACTGATCTTCAATAAAATTCATTAACACACCACCTCACACTGATCTATAGTGAAATTCAGTATCACACCACCTCACACTGATCTATAGTGAAATTTATTAACACACCACCTCACTCTGATCTGTAGTGAAATTCATTAACACACCACCTCATACAGATCTACAGTGAAATTCATTAACACGCCTCCTCACACTGATCTCTCATGAAATTCATTATCACACCACCTCACACTGATCCATAGTGTAATTCATTAACCTGCCACCTCACACTGATCTATAGTGAAATTCATTAACACACCACCTCACACTGACCTATAGTGAAATTCATTAACAAACCATGTCACACTGCTCTATAGTGAAATTCATTAACACACCACCTCACACTGACCTATCGTGAAATTCATGAACACACCACCTCACACTGACCTATCGTGAAATTCATTAAAACACCACCACAAACTGATCTACATTGAAATTCATTGACCCACCGCCTCACACTGATCAATAGTAAAATTCATAAACTCACCACCTCAAACTGATCTACAGTGAAATTCATTAACAGACCACCTCACACTGATCTACAGTGAAATTCATTAACACACCACATCACACTGACTCTACAGTGAAATTCATTAACAAACCACCTCAAACAGATCTACAGTAAAATTCATTAGCACGCCTCCTCACACTGATCTATCATGAAATACATTAACACACCACCTCAAACTGATCGATAGTGAAATTCATTAACCTGCCACCTCAAACTGATCTCTCATGAAATTCATTAACACACCACCTCACACTGATATTTAGTGAAATTCATTAACGCACCACGTCACACTGATCTATAGTGATATTCATGAACACACCACCTCACACTGATCTATAATGAAATTCATTAAAACACCACCTCAAACTGATCTACAGTGAAATTCTTTAACTCACCACCTCACACTGATCTACAGTGAAATTCATTAACACACCACCTTCTTACTGATCTACAGTGAAATTCATTAACACACTAACTCACACTGATCTATAGTAAAATTCATTAACACACCACCTCAAACTGATCTACAGTGAAATTCTTTAACACACCACCTCACACTGATCTATAGTGAAATTCATTAACACACCACCTCACACTGATCTACAATGAAATTCATTAACACACCACCTCACACTGATCTACAGTGAAATTCATTAACTCGCCTCCTCACACTGATCTCTAGTGAAATTCATTAACAAACCACCTCACACGGATCCATAGTGAAATTCATTAACCTGCCAGCTCACACTGATCTACTGTGAAATTCATTAACACACACCCTCAACCTGATCTGTAGTGAAATTCATTAACACACCCCCTCACACTGATCTACAGTGAAATTCATTAACACACCACCTCACACTGATCTATAGTGAAATTCATTATCACACCACCTCACACTGATCTATAGTGAAATTTATTAACATACCATCTCACTCTGATCTATAGTGAAATTCATTAACACACCACCTCACACAGATCTACAGTGAAATTCATTAACACGCCTCCTCACACTGATCTCTCATGAAATTCATTATCACACCACCTCACACTGATCCACATTGTAATTCATTAACCTACCACCTCACACTGATCTATAGTGAAATTCATTTATACACCACCTCACACTGACCTATAGTGAAATTCATTAACATACCACGTCACACTGCTCTATAGTGAAATTCATTAACACACCACCTCACACTGACCTATAATGAAATTCATTTACACACCACCTCATACTGATCTACAGTGAAATTCATTAACACACCACCTCACACTGATCTACAGTGAAATTCATTAACACACCACCTCACACTGATCTACAGTGAAATTCATTAACCCACCACCTCACACTGATCTGCAGTGAAATTCATCAACACACTAACTCACACTGATCTATAGTAAAATTCATTAACACACCAACTCACACTGATCTACAGTGAAATTCATTAACACACCACCTCACACTGATCTACCGTGAAATTAATTAACACACCACCTCACACTGATCTATAGTGAAATTCATTAACCTGCCAGCTCACACTGATCTACTGTGAAATTCATTAACACACACCCTCAACCTGATCTGTAGTGAAATTCATTAACACACCCCCTCACACTGATCTATAGTGAAATTCATTAACACACCACCTCACACTGATCTATACTGAAATTCATTATCACACCACCTCACGCTGATCTATAGTGAAATTTATTAACACACCACCTCATTCTGATCTATAGTGAAATTCATTAACACACCACCTCACACAGATCTACAGTGAAATTCATTAACACGCCTCCTCACACTGATCTCTCATGAAATTCATTATCACACCACCTCAAACTGATCCATAGTGTAATTCATTAACCTACCACCTCCAACTGATCCATAGTGAAATTCATTAACACACCACCTCACACTGACCTATAGTGAAATTCATTAACATACCACGTCACACTGCTCTATAGTGAAATTCATTAACACACCACCTCACACTGACCTATAATGAAATTCATTAACACACCACCTCATACTGATCTACACTGAAATTCATTAACACACCACCTCATACTGATCTGCAGTGAAATTCATTACCACACCACCTCACACTGATCTATAGTGAAATTCATTAACACACCACCTCACACTGATCTGCAGTGAAATTCATTAGCTCACCACCTCACACTGATCTATAGTGAAATTAATTAACACATCACCTTACACTGATTTATAATGAAATTCATTAACACACCCCCTCACATTGATCTACCGTTAAATTAATTAACACACCACCTCACACTGATCTATAGTGAAATTCATTAACACGCCTCCTCACACTGATCTCTCGTGAAATGCCTTAACAAACCACCGCACACTGATTCATAGTGAAATTCATTAACCTGCCACCTCACACTGATCTACTGTGAAATCCATTAACTCAAACCATCAACCTGATCTGCAGTGAAATTCATTAACACACCACCTTACACTGATCTATAGTGAAATTCATTAACACA
Organism: Somniosus microcephalus; assembly: GCF_052327205.1. Taxonomy (NCBI): domain Eukaryota; kingdom Metazoa; phylum Chordata; class Chondrichthyes; order Squaliformes; family Somniosidae; genus Somniosus; species Somniosus microcephalus. The sequence continues at coordinate 4,610,214 of NW_028225187.1, read as the reverse complement.
CCACCTCACACTGATCTATAGTGAAATTTATTAACACACCACCTCACAATGATCTACATTGAAATTCATTAACACACCACCTCAAACTGAACTACAGTGACATTCATTAACACATACCTCACACTGATCTACAGTGAAATTCATTAAGACACCACCTCACAGTGATCTACAGTGAACTTCATTAACACACCACCTCACACTGATCTATAGTGAAATTCATTAACACACCACCTCACACTGATCTACAGTGAAATTCAGTAACACACCACCTCACACTGATCTATAGTGAAATTCATTAACACACCACCTCACACTGACCTATCGTGAAATTCATTAAAACACCACCACAATCTGATCTGCATTAAAATTCATTGACACACCGCCTCACACTGATCAATAGTAAAATTCATAAACACACCACCTCACACTGATCTACCGTGAAATTCATTAACACACCACCTCACACTGAACTATAGTGAAATTCATTAACACACCACATCACACTGACTCTACATTTAAATTCATTAACAAACCACCTCAAACAGATCTACAGGAAAATTCATTAGCACGCCTCCTCACACTGATCCATCATGAAATTCATTAACACACCACCTCACACTGATCGATAGTGAAATTCATTAACCTGCCACCTCAAACTGATCTCTCATGAAATTCATTAACACACCACCTCACACTGATCCATAGTGTAATTCATTAACCTACCACCTCACACTGATCTATAGTGAAATTCATTTATACACCACCTCACACTGACCTATAGTGACATTCATGAACATACCACGTCACACTGCTCTATAGTGAAATTCATGAACACACCACCTCACACTGACCTATAATGAAAATCATTAACACACCACCTCATACTGATCTACAGTGAAATTCATTAACACACCACCTCACACTGATCTACAGTGAAATTCATTACCACACCACCTCAAACTGATCTACAGTGAAATTCATTAACACACCACCTCACACTGATCTACAGTGAAATTCATTAACCCACCACCTCAAACTGATCTGCAGTGAAATTCATCAACACAGTAACTCACACTGATCTATAGTAAAATTCATTAACACACCAACTCACACTGATCTACAGTGAAATTCATTAACACACCACCTCACACTGATCTACCGTGAAATTAATTAACACACCACCTCACACTGATCTATAGTTGAATTCATTAACACGCCTCCTCACACTGATCTCTCGTGAAATGCCTTAACACACCACTGCACAATGATTCATAGTGAAATTCATTAACCTGCCACCTCACACTGATCTACTGCGAAATCCATTAACTCAAACCATCAACCTGATCTGCAGTGAAATTCATTAACACACCACCTCACAATGATCTGCAGTGAAATTCATTAACACACCACCTCACACTGATCTACAGTGAAATTCATTAACACACCACCTCACACTGATCTATAGTGAAATTCATTAACACACCACCTCAAACTGACCTATAGTGAAATTCATTAAAACACCACCACAAACTGATCTATAGTGAAATTCATGAACATACCACGTCACACTGCTCTATAGTGAAATTCATGAACACACCACCTCACACTGACCTATAATGAAATTCATTAACACACCACCTCACACTGACCTATCGTGAAATTCATTAAAACACCACCACAAACTGATCTACATTAAAATTCGTTGACACACCGCCTCACACTGATCAATAGTAAAATTCATAAACACACCACCTCATACTGATCTACAGTGAAAATCATTAACACACCACCTCACACTGATCTTTCGTGAAATTCATTAACACACCACATCACACTGACTCGACAGTGAAATTCATTAACCTGCCACCTCAAACTGATCTCTCATGCAATTCATTAACACACCACCTCACACTGATATTTAGTGAAATTCATTAAGGCATCACGTCACACTGATCTACAGTGAAATTCTTTAACACACCACCTCACACTGATCTACAGTGAAATTCATTAACACACTAACTCACACTGATCTATCGTATAATTCATTAACACACCACCTCAAACTGATCTACAGTGAAATTCTTTAACACACCACCTCACACTGATCTACAGTGAAATTCAGTAACACACTAACTCACACTGATCTATAGTAAAATTCATTAACACACCACCTCAAACTGATCTACAGTGAAATTTTTAACACACCACCTCACACTGATCTACAGTGAAATTCAGTAACACACCACCTCACACTGATCTACAATAAAATTCATTAACACACCACCTCACACTGATCTATGGTGAAATTCATTAACACACCACCTCACACGGATCCATAGCGAAATTCATTAACCTGCCAGCTCACACTGATCTACTGTGAAATTCATTAACACACACCCTCAACCTGATCTGTAGTGAAATTCATTAACACACCCCCTCACACTGATCTATAGTGAAATTCATTAACACACCACCTCACACTGATCTATACTGAAATTCATTATCACACCACCTCACGCTGATCTATAGTGAAATTTATTAACACACCACCTCATTCTGATCTATAGTGAAATTCATTAACACACCACCTCACACAGATCTACAGTGAAATTCATTAACACGCCTCCTCACACTGATCTCTCATGAAATTCATTATCACACCACCTCACACTGATCCATAGTATAATTCATTAACACACCACCTCACACTGACCTATAGTGAAATTCATTAACATACCACGTCACACTGCTCTATAGTGAAATTCATTAACACACCACCTCATACTGATCTACAGTGAAATGCATTAACACACCACCTCACACTGATCTACAGTGAAATTCATTGCCACACCACCTCACACTGATCTATAGTGAAATTCATTAACACACCACCTCACACTGATCTACAGTGAAATTCATTAACCCACCACCTCACACTGATCTGCAGTGAAATTCATTAACACACTAACTCACACTGATATATAGAAAAATTCATTAACACACCAACTCACACTGATATGCAGTGAAATTCATTAGCACACCACCTCACACTGATCTATAGTGAAATTCATTAACACATCACCTCACACTGATTTATAATGAAATTCATTAACACACCCCCTCACATTGATCTACCGTGAAATTAATTAACACACCACCTCACACTGATCTATAGTGAAATTCATTAACACGCCTCCTCACACTGATCTCTCGTGAAATGCCTTAACACACCACCGCACACTGATTCATAGTGAAATTCATTAACCTGCCACCTCACACTGATCTACTGTGAAATCCATTAACTCAAACCATCAACCTGATCTGCAGTGAAATTCATTAACACACCACCTTACACTGATCTATAGTGAAATTCATTAACACACCCCTCACACTGATCTAAAGTGAAATTTATTAACACACCACCTCACAATGATCTACATTGAAATTCATTAACACACCACCTCAAACTGAACTACAGTGACATTCATTAACACATACCTCACACTGATCTACAGTGAAATTCATTAAGACACCACCTCACAGTGATCTGCAGTGAACTTCATTAACACACCACCTCACACTGATCTATAGTGAAATTCATTAACACACCACCTCACACTGATCTACAGTGAAATTCATTAACACACCACCTCACACTGATCTATAGTGAAATTCATTAACACACCACCTCACACTGACCTATCGTGAAATTCATTAAAACACCACCACAATCTGATCTACATTAAAATTCATTGACACACCGCCTCACACTGATCAATAGTAAAATTCATAAACACACCACCTCACACTGATCTACAGTGAAATTCATTAACACACCACCTCACACTGATCTATAGTGAAATTCATTAACACACCACATCACACTGACACTGCAGTGAAATTCATTAACAAACCACCTCAAACAGATCTACAGTAAAATTCATTAGCACGCCTCCTCACACTGATCTATCATGAAATTCATTAACACACCACCTCACACTGATCGATAGTGAAATTCATTAACCTGCCACCTCAAACTGATCACTCATGAAATTCATTAACACACCACCTCACACTGATATTTAGTGAAATTCATTAACGCACCACGTCACACTGATCTATAGTGATATTCATGAACACACCACCTCACACTGATCTATAATGAAATTCATTAACACACCACCTCAAACTGATCTACAGTGAAATTCATTAACACACTAACTCACACTGATCTATTGTAAAATTCATTAACACACCACCTCAAACTGATCAACAGTGAAATTCTTTAACACACCAACTCACACTGATCTACAGTGAAATTCATTAACACACCACCTCACACTGATCTACAATGAAATTCATTAACACAGCACCTCACACTGATCTATAGTGAAATTCATTAACACACCACCTCACACGGATCCATAGTGAAATTCATTAACCTGCCAGCTCACACTGATCTGATGTGAAATTCATTAACACACCCCCTCACACTGATCTATACTGAAATTCATTAACACACCAACTCACACTGATCTATAGTGAAATTCATTATCACACCACCTCACACTGATCTATAGTGAAATTTATTAACACACCAGCTCACTCTGATCTACAGTGAAATTCATTAACACACCACCTCACACAGATCTACAGTGAAATTCATTAACATGCCTCCTCGCACTGATCTCTCATGAAATTCATTATCACACCACCTCACACTGATCCATAGTGTAAATCATTAACCTACCACCTCAGACTGATCTATAGCGAAATTCATTAACACACCACCTCACACTGACCTATAGTGAAATTCATTAACATACCACGTCACACTGCTCTATAGTGAAATTCATGAAAACACCACCTCACACTGACCTATAATGAAATTCATTAACACACCACCTCATACTGATCTACAGTGAAATTCATTAACACACCACCTCACACTGATCTGCAGTGAAATTCATTATCACACCACCTCACACTGATCTATCGTGAAATTCATCAACACACCACCTGACACTGATCTACAGTGCAATTCATTAACACATCACCTCACACTGATTTATAATGAAATTCATTAACACAGCCCCTCACACTGATCTACCGTGAAATTAATTAACACACCACCTCACACTGATCTATATTGAAATTCATTAACACGCCTCCTCACACTGATCTCTCGTGAAATGCCTTAACACACCACCGCACACTGATTCATAGTGAAATTCATTAACCTGCCACCTCACACTGATCTACTGTGAAATCCATTAACTCAAACCATCAACCTGATCTGCAGTGAAATTCATTAAAACACCACCTCACACTGATCTATAGTGAAATTCATTAACACACCCCTCACACTGATCTATAGTGAAATTTATTAACACACCACCTCACACTGATCTACAGTGAAATTCATTAACACACCACCTCACACTGATCTACAGTGAACTTCATTAACACACCACCTCACACTGATCTATAGAGAAATTCATTAACACACCACCTCACACTGATCTACAGTGAAATTCATTAACACACCACCTCACACTGATCTATAGAGAAATTCATTAACACACCACCTCACACTGATCTAGAGTGAAATTGATTAAGACACCACCTCACACCGATCTACTATGAAATTAATTAACACACCCCCTCACACTGATCTATCGTGAAATTCATTAACACACCACCTGACACTGATCTACAGTGAAATTCATTAACCCACAACCTCACACTGATCTACCATGAAAGTAATTAACACACCACCTCACACTGATCTATAGTTAAATTCTTTAACACATCCCATCACACTGATCTACAGTGAAATTCATTAACACGCCCCCTCACACTGGTCTATAGTGAAATTCATTAACACACCATCTCAAACTGATCTATCGTGAAATTCATTAACATACCACCTCACACTGATCTATAGTGAAATTCATTAACACACCACCTCATACTGACCTATAGTGAAATTCATTAACACACCATCTCAAACTGACCTATCGTGAAATTCATTAACACACCACCTCACACTGACCTATTGTGAAATTCATCAACACACCACCTCAAACTGATCTACAGTAAAATTCATTAACACACCACCTCACACTGATCCATAGTGAAATTCTTTAACCTGCCACCTCACACTGATCTACAGTGAAATTTATTAACATACCACCTCATACTAATCTGCAGCGTAATGCATTAACACACCACCTCACACTGATCTACAGTGAAATTCATGAACACACCACCTCACACTGATCTATAGCGAAATTCATTAACACACCTCCTCACAGTGATCTATAGTGAAATTCATTAACACGCCCCCTCACGCTGATCTATACTGAAATTTATTAACACACCAGCTCATACTGATCTATAGTGAAATTCATTAACACACCACCTCACACTGACCTATAATGAAATTCATTAACACACCACCTCACACTGACCTATCGTGAAATTCATTAACACACCACCTCACACTGATCTACAGTAAAATTCATTAACACACCACCTCACACTGATCTATAGTGAAATTCATAAACACACCACCTCACACTGATCGACAGTGAAATTCATTAAAACACAACCTCACTCTGATCGATAGTGAAATTCATTAACACACCACCTCACACTGATTCTACAGTGAAATCCATTAACACACGACCTCAAACAGATCTACAGTAAAATTCATTAACATGCCTCCTCACACTGATCTCTCATGAAATTCATTAACACACCAACTCACACTGATCGATAGTGAAATTCATTAACTTGCCTCCTCACACTGATCTCTCGTGAAATACCTTAACACACCACCTCACACTGATTCATAGTGAAATTCATTAACCTGCCACCTCACACTGATCTACTGTGAAATCCATTAACTCACATCATCAACCTGATCTGCAGTGAAATTCATTAACACACCACCTCTCACTGATCTATAGAGAAATTCATTAACACACCCCTCACACTGAACTATAGTGAAATCTATTAACACACCACCTCACAATAATCTACAGTGAAAATCATTAACACACCACCTCACCCTGATCTACAGTGAACGACATTAACACACCACCTCACACTGATCTATAGTGAAATTAATAAACATACCACCTCACACTGATCTATAGTGAAATTCATTAACACACCACCTCACACTGATCTACAGTGAAATTCATTCACACACCACCTCACACTGATCTACAGTGAAATTGATTAACACACCACCTCACACCGATCTGCTGTGAAATCAATTAACACACCCCCTCACACTGATCTGTAGTGCAATTCATTAACACACCACTTGACACTGATCTACAGTGAAATTCATTAACCCACAACCTCACACTGATCTACCGTGAAAGTAATTAACACACCACCTCACACTGATCTATAATGAAATTCTTTAACACACCCCATCACACTGATCTACCGTGAAATTCATTAACACGCCCCTTACACTGACCTATAGTGAAATTCATTAACACACCATCTCACACTGATCTATCGGGAAATTCATTAACATACCACCTCACCCTGATCTACAGTGAACGTCATTAACACACCACCTCACACTGATCTACAGTGAAATTAATAAACATACCACCTCACACTGATCTATAGTGAAATTCATTAACACACCACCTCACACTGATCCATCGTGAAATTAATTAACACACCACCTCACAATGATCTACAGTGAAATTCATTAACACACCACCTCACCCTGATCTACAGTGAACGTCATTAACACACCACCTCACACTGATCTATAGTGAAATTCATTAACACACCACCTCACACTGATCCATCGTGAAATTAATTAACACACCACCTCACAATGATCTACAGTGAAATTCATTAACACACCACCTCACCCTGATCTACAGTGAACGTCATTAACACACCACCTCACACTGATCTATAGTGAAATTAATAAACATACCACCTCACACTGATCTATAGTGAAATTCATTAACACACCACCTCACACTGATCTACAGTGAAATTCATTCACACACCACCTCACACTGATCTATAGTGAAATTCATTAACACACCACCTGACACTGATCTACAGTGAAATTCATTAACACGCCCCCTCACACTGATCTAAAGTGAAATTGAATAACACACCACCTCACACCGATCTACTGTGAAATCAATTAACACACCCCCTCACACTGATCTATAGTGAAATTCATTAACACACCACCTGACACTGATCTACAGTGAAATTCATTAACCCACAACCTCACACTGATCTACCATGAAAGTAATTAACACACCACCTCACACTGAACTATAGTGAAATTCTTTAACACACTCCATCACACTGATCGACAGTGAAATTCATTAACACGCCCCCTCACACTGATCTATAGTGAAATTCATTAACACACCATTTCACACTGATCTATCGTGAAATTCAATAACATACCAGCTCACACTGATCTATAGTGAAATTCATTAACACACCACCTCACACTGACCTTTCGTGAAATTCATTAACACACCATCTCACACTGACCTTCAGTGAAATTCTTTAACACACCACCTCACAGTGACCTATAGTGAAATTCATTAACACACCACCTCACACTGATCTACAGTAAAATTAATTAACACACCACCTCACACTGATCTGAAGTGAAATTCATTAACTCACCTCCTCACATTGATCTCTCATGAAATTCATTAACACACCACCTCACACTGATCCATAGTGAAATTCTTTAACCTGCCACCTCACACTGATCTATAGTGAAATTCATTAACACACCCCCTCACACTGATCTATGGTGAAATTCATTAACACGCCCCCTCATTCTGATCTAAACTGAAATTCATTAACACACCATCTCATACTGATCTATAGTGTAATTCATTAACACACCACCTCACACTGACCTACCGTGAAATTCATTAACACACCACCTCACACTGATCTACAGTAAAATTCATTAACACACCACCTCACACAGATCTATAGTGAAATTCATAAACACACCACCTCACACTGATCTACAGTGAAATTCATTAAAACACAACCTCACTCTGATCTACAGTGAAATTCATTAACACACCACCTCACACTGATTCTACAGTGACATTCATTAACACACGACCTCAAACAGATCTACAGTAAAATTCATTATCATTCCTCCTCACACTGATCTCTCATGAAATTCATTAACACACCACCTCACACTGATCGATAGTGAAATTCACTAACGTGCCTCCTCACACTGATCTCTCGTGAAATACCTTAACACACCACCTCACACTGATTCATAGTGAAATTCATTAACCTGCCACCTCACACTGATCTACTGTGAAATCCATTAACTCACACCATCAACCTGATGTGCAGTGAAATTCATTAACACACCATCTCACACTGATCTATAGTGAAATTCATTAACACACCCCTCACACTGATCTATAGTGAAATTTATTAACACACCACCTCACAATGATCTACAGTGAAATTCATTAACACACCACCTTACCCTGATCTACAGTGAACGTCATTAACACACCACCTCACACTGATCTACAGTGAAATTAATAAACATACCACCTCACACTGATCTATAGTGAAATTCATTAACACACCACCTCACACTGATCTACAGTGAAATTCATTCACACACCACCTCACACTGATCTATAGTGAAATTCATGAACACACCACCTCACACTGATCTAGAGTGAAATTGATTAACACACCACCTCACACCGATCTACTGTGAAATCAATTAACACACCCCCTCACACAGATCTATAGTGAAATTCATTAACACACCACCTGACACTGATCTACAGTGAAATTCATTAACCCACAACCTCACACTGATCTACCATGAAAGTAATTAACACACCACATCACACTGATCTACAGTGAAATTCATTAACAAGCCCCCTCACACTGATCTATAGTGAAATTCATTAACACACCATCTCACACTGATCTATCGTGAAATTCATTAACATACCACCTCACACTGATCTATAGTGAAATTCATTAACACACCACCTCACACTGACCTATAGTGAAATTCATTAACACACCATCTATCACTGACCTACAGTGAAATTCATTAACACACCACCTCACGCTGACCTACAGTGAAATTCATTAACACACCACCTCAAACTGATCTACAGTAAAATTCATTAACACACCACCTCACCCTGATCTACAGTGAACGACATTAACACACCACCTCACACTGATCTATAGTGAAATTAATAAACATACCACCTCACACTGATCTATAGTGAAATTCATTAACACACCACCTCACACTGATCTACAGTGAAATTCATTCACACACCACCTCAAACTGATCTACAGTGAAAATGATTAACACACCACCTCACACCGATCTGCTGTGAAATCAATTAACACACCCCCTCACACTGATCTATAGTGAAATTCATTAACACACCACTTGACACTGATCTACAGTGAAATTCATTAACCCACAACCTCACACTGATGTACCGTGAAAGTAATTAACACACCACCTCACACTGATCTATAGTGAAATTCTTTAACACACCCCATCACACTGATCTACCGTGAAATTCATTAACACGCCCCTCACACTGACCTATAGTGAAATTCATTAACACACCATCTCACACTGATCTATCGGGAAATTCATTAACATACCACCTCACACTGATCTATAGTGAAATTCTTTAACACACCACCTCACAGTGACCTATAGAGAAATTCATTAACACACCACCTCACACTGATCTACAGTAAAATTAATTAACACACCACCTCACACTGATCTGAAGTGAAATTCATTAACTCACCTCCTCACATTGATCTCTCATGAAATTCATTTGCACACCACCTCACACTGATCCATAGTGAAATTCTTTAACCTGCCACCTCACACTGAGCAACAGTGAAATTTATTAACATACCACCTCACACTAATCTGCAGTGTAATGCATTAACACACCACCTCACACTGATCTACAGTGAAATTCATTAACACACCCCTCACACTGACCTATAGTGAAATTCATTAACACACCACCTCACACTGATCTACAGTGAAATTCATTAACACACCACCTCACACTGATCTATAGTGAAATTCATTAATACACCACCTCACACTGATCTGGAGTGAAATTGATTAACACACCACCTCACAACGATCTACTGTGAAATTAATTAACACCCCCCCTCATACTGATCTACAGTGAAATTCATTCACACACCACCTGACACTGATCTACAGTGAAATTCATTAACCCACAACCTCACACTGATCTAACATGAAAGTAATTAACACCCCACCTCACACTGATCTATAGTGAAATTCTTTAACACACCCCATCACACTGATCTACAGTGAAATTCATTAACACACCCCCTCACACTGATCTGCAGTGAAATTCATTAACACACCATCTCACACTGATCTATCGTGAAATTCATTAACATACCACCTCACACTGATCTATAGTGAAATTCATTAACACACCACCTCACATTGACCTATAGTGAAATTCATTAACACACCATCTCACACTGACCTATAGTGAAATTCATTAACACACCACCTCACACTGACCTATTGTGAAATTCATTAACACACCACCTCAAACCGATCTACAGTAAAATTCATTAACACACCACCTCACACTGATCTATAGTGAAATTCATTAACACGCCACCTCGAACTGATCTACAGTGAAATTCATTAACAAACCCCCTCACACTGATCAAAAGTGAAATTCATTAACACACCCCCTCAGACTGATCGATAGTGAAATTCATTAACACACCACCTCACACTGATCTGTATTGAAATTCATTAACACACCACCTCACACTGAGCTATAGTGAAATTCATTAACACAGCACCTCACACTGACCTATAGTGAAATTCATTAACACACCACCTCACACTGACTCTGCAGTGAAATTCATTAACACACGACCTGAAACAGATCTACAGTAAAATTCATTAACATGCCTCCTCACTCTGATCTCTCATGAAATTCATTAACACACCACCTCACACTGATCGATAGTGAAATTCATTAACTAGCCTCCTCACACTGATCTCTCGTGAAATACCTTAACACACCACCTCACACTGATTCATAGTGAAATTCATTAACCTGCCACCTCACACTGATCGATAGAGAAATTCATTAACACACCCCTCACACTGATCGATAGTGAAATTTATTAACACACCACCTCACAATAATCTACAGTGAAATTCATTAACACACCACCTCACCCTGATCTACAGTGAACGACATTAACACACCACATCACACTGATCTATAGTGAAATTAATAAACATACCACCTCACACTGATCTATAGCGAAATTCATTAACACACCACCTCACACTGATCTACAGTGAAATTCATTCACACACCACCTCACACTGATCTACTGTGAAATTGATTAACACACCCCCTCACACTGATCTATAGTGAAATTCATTAACACACCACTTGACACTGATCTACAGTGAAATTCATTAACCCACAACCTCAAACTGATCTACCGTGAAAGTAATTAACACACCACCTCACACTGATCTATAGTGAAATTCTTTAACACACCCCATCACACTGATCTACCGTGAAATTCATTAACACGCCCCTTACACTGACCTATAGAGAAATTCATTAACACACCATCTCACACTGATCTATAGTGAAATTCATTAACACACCATCTCACACTGACCTATAGTGAAATTCTTAACACAACACCTCACAGTGACCTACAGAGAAATTCATTAACACACCACCTCACACTGATCTGCAGTAAAATTAATTAACACACCACCTCACACTGATCTGAAGTGAAATTCATTAACTCACATCCTCACATTGATCTCTCATGAAATTCATTAGCTCACCACCTCACACTGATCCATAGTGAAATTCTTTAACCTGCCACCTCACACTGATCTACAGTGAAATTTATTAACATACCACCTCACACTGATCTACAGCGAAATTCATGAACACACCACCTCACACTGATCTACAGCGAAATTCATTAACACACCTCCTCACACTGATCTATAGTGAAATTCATTAACACGCCCCCTCTCTCTGATCTATACTGGAATTCATTAACACACCATCTCATACTGATCTATAGTGAAATTCATTAACACACCACCTCACACTGACCTATAATGAAATTCATTAACACACCACCTCACACTGACCTCTCGTGAAATTCATTAACACACCACCTCACACTGATCTACAGTAAAATTCATTAACACACCACCTCACACTGATCTATAGTGAAATTCATAAACACACCACCTCACACTGATCGACAGTGAAATTCATTAAAACACAACCTCACTCTGATCTCTAGTGAAATTCATTAACACACCACCTCACACTGACTCCACAGTGAAATTCATTAACACACGACCTCAAACAGATCTACAGTAAAATTCATTAACATGCCTCCTCACACTGATCTCTCATGAAATTCATTAACACACCACCTCACACTGATCGATAGTGAAATTCATTAACTAGCCTCCTCACACTGATCTCTCGTGAAATACCTTAACACACTACCTCACACTGATTCATAGTGAAATTCATTAACCTGCCACCTCACACTGATCTACTGTGAACTCCATTAACTCACACCATCAACCTGATCTGCAGTGAAATTCATTAACACACCACCTCACACTGAACTATCGTGAAATTTATTAACACACCCCTCACACTGATCTACAGTGAAATTCATTAACACACCACCTCACCCTGATCTACAGTGAACGTCATTAACACACCACCTCACGCTGATCTATAGTGAAATTAATAAACATACCACCTCACACTGATCTATAGTGAAATTCATTAACACACCACCTCACACTGATCTACAGTGAAATTCATTCACACACCACCTCACACTGATCTATAGTGAAATTCATTAACACACCACCTCACACTGACCTATAGTGAAATTCCTTAACACGCCCCCTCACACTGATCTATCGTGAAATTCAATAACAAACCAGCTCACACTGATCTACAGTGAAATTCATTAACACACCACCTCACACTGACCTTTCGTGAAATTCATTAGCACACCATCTCACACTGACCTGTAGTGAAATTCTTTAACACTCCACCTCACAGTGACCTATAGTGAAATTCATTAACACACCACCTCACACTGATCTACTGTAAAATTAATTAACACACCACCTCACACTGATCTGAAGTGAAATTCATTAACTCACCTCCTCACATTGATCTCTCATGAAATTAATTAACACACCACCTCACACTGATCCATAGTGAAATTCTTTAACCTGCCACCTCACACTGTTCTACAGTGAAATTTACTAACACACCACCTCACACTAATCTGCAGTGTAATGCATTACCACACCAACTCACACTGATCTACAGTGAAATTCGTTAACACACCACCTCACACTGATCTATAGTGAAATTCATTAACACACACCCTCACACTGATCTATGGTGAAATTCATTAACACGCCCCCTCACTCTGATCTGTACTGAAATTCATTAACACACCATCTCATACTGATCTATAGTGAAATTCATTAACACACCACCTCACACTGACCTACCATGAAATTCATTAACACACCACCTCACACTGATCTACAGTAAAATTCATTAACACACCACCTCACACTGATCTATAGTGAAATTCATAAACACACCACCTCACAGTGATCTACAGTGAAATTCATTAAAACACAACCTCACTCTGATCTATAGTGAAATTCATTAACACACCACCTCACACTGACTCTACAGTGAAATTCATTAACACACGACCTCAAACAGATCTACAGTAAAATTCGTTAACATTCCTCCTCACACTGATCTCTCATGAAATTCATTAACACACCACCTCACACTGATCGATAGTGAAATTCACTAACGTGCCTCCTCACACTGATCTCTCGTGAAATACCTTAACATACCACCTCACACTGATTCATAGTGAAATTCATTAACCTGCCACCTCACACTGATCTGCTGTGAAATCCATTAACTCACACCATCAACCTGATCTGCAGTGAAATTCATTAACACACCACCTCACACTGATCTATAGTGAAATTCATTAACACACCCCTCACACTGATCTATAGTGAAATTTATTAACACACCACCTCACAATGATCTACAGTGAAATTCATTAACACACCACCTTACCCTGATCTACAGTGAACGTCATTAACACACCACCTCACACTGATCTATAGTGAAATTAATAAACATACCACCTCACACTGATCTATAGTGAAATTCATTAACACACCACCTCAAACTGATCTACAGTGAAATTCATTCACACACCACCTCACACTGATCTATAGTGAAATTCATGAACACACCACCTCATACTGATCTAGAGTGAAATTCATTAACACACCACCTCACTCCGATCTACTGTGAAATCAATTAACACACCCCCTCACACTGATCGAAAGTGAAATTCATTAACACACCACCTGACACTGATCTACAGTGAAATTCATTAACCCACAACCTCACACTGATCTACCATGAAAGTAATTAACACACCACATCACACTGATCTATAGTGAAATTCTTTAACACACCCCATCACACTAATCTACAGTGAAATTCATTAACACGCCCCCTCACACTGATCTATAGTGAAATTCATTAACACACCATCTCACACTGATCTATCGTGAAATTCATTAACATACCACCTCACACTGATCTATAGTGAAATTCATTAACACACCACCTCACACTGACCTATAGTGAAATTCATTAACACACCATCTATCACTGACCTACAGTGAAATTCATTAACACACCACCTCACGCTGACCTATAGTGAAATTCATTAACACACCACCTCAAACTGATCTACAGTAAAATTCATTAACACACCACCTCACACTGATCTATAGTGAAATTCATTAACACGCCACCTCGAACTGATCTACAGTGAAATTCATTAACACACCACCTCAAACTGAACTACCGTGACATTCATTAACACATACCTCACACTGATCTACAGTGAAATTCATTAACACATCACCTCACACTGATCTACAGTGAACTTCATTAACACACCACTTCACACTGATCTATAGTGAAATTCATCAACACACCACCTCACAACGATCTACTGTGAAATTAATTAACACACCCCCTCACACTGATCTACAGTGAAATTCATTAAAACACCACCTGACACTGATCTACAGTGAAATTCATTAACCCACAATCTCACACTGATCTACCATGAAAGTAATTAACACACCACCTCACACTGATCGAAAGTGAAATTCTTTAACACACCCCGTCACACTGATCGACAGTGAAATTCATTAACACGCCCCCTCACACTGAACGATAGTGAAATTCATTAACACACCATCTCACACTGATCTTTCGTGAAATTCATTAACACACCATCTCACACTGACTTATAGTGAAATTCATTAACACACCACCTCAAACCGATCTACAGTAAAATTCATTAACACACCACCTCACACTGATCTATAGTGAAATTCATTAACATGCCACCTCGAACTGATCTACAGTGAAATTCATTAACAAACCCCCTCACACTGATCAAAAGTGAAATTCATTAACACACCCCCTCAGACTGATCTATATTGAAATTCCTTAACACACCACCTCACACTGAGCTATAGTGAAATTCATTAACACAGCACCTCACACTGACCTATTGTGAAATTCATTAACACACCACCTCACACTGACTCTGCAGTTAAATTCATTAACACACGACCTGAAACAGATCTACAGTAAAATTCATTAACATGCCTCCTCACACTCATCTCTCATGAAATTCATTGACACACCACCTCACACTGATCGATAGTGAAATTCATTAACTAGCGTCCTCACACTGATCTCTCGTGAAATACCTTAACACGCCACCTCACACTGATTCATAGTGAAATTCATCAACCTGCCACCTCACACTGATCTACTGTGAAATCCATTAACTCAAATCATCAACCTGATCTGCAGTGAAATTCATTAACACACCACCTCACACTGATCTATAGTGAAATTCATTAACACACCCCTCACACTGATTTATAGTGAAATTTATTAACACACCACCTCACAATTATCTGCAGTGAAATTCATTAACACACCCCTCCCTGATCTACAGTGAACGACATTAACACACCACCTCAAACTGATCTGTCGTGTAATTAATAAACATACCACCTCACACTGATCTATAGTGAAATTCCTTAACACACCACCTAACACTGATCTACAGTGAAATTCATTCACACACCACCTCACACTGATCTATAGTGAAATTCAATAACACACCACCTCACACTGATCTACAGTGAAATTGATTAACACACCACCTCACACCGATCTGCTGTGAAATCAATTAACACACCCCCTCACACTGATCTATAGTGAAATTCATTAACACACCACCTGACACTGATCTACAGTTAAATTCATTAACCCACCACCTCACACTGATCTACCGTGAAATTAATTAACACACCACCTCACACTGATCTATAGTGAAATTCTTTAACACACCCCCTCACACTGACCTATAGTGAAATTCATTAACACACCATCTCAAACTGATCTGTCGTGAAATTCATTAACATACCACCTCACACTGATCTATAGTGAAATTCATTAACACACCACCTCACACTGACCTATGGTGAAATTCATTAACACACCATCTCACACTGACCTATAGTGAAATTATTTAACACACCACCTCACAGTGACCTATAGAGAAATTCATTAACACACCACCTCACACTGATCTACAGTAAAATTAATTAACACACCACCTCACACTGATCTGAAGTGAAATTCATTACCTCACCTCCTCACATTGATCTCTCATGAAATTCATTAGCACACCACCTCACACTGATCCATAGTGAAATTCTTTAACCTGCCACCTCACACTGATCGACAGTGAAATTTATTAACACACCACCTCACACTAATCTGCAGTGTAATGCATTAACACACCACCTCACACTGATCTACAGTGAAATTCATGAACACACCACCTCACACTGATCTACAGCGAAATTCATTAACACACCTCCTCACACTGATCTATAGTGAAATTCCTTAACACGCCCCCTCATTCTGATCTGTATTGAAATTCATTAACACACCATCTCATACTGATCTATAGTGAAATTCATTAACACACCACCTCACACTGACCTATAATGAAATTCATTGCCACACCACCTCACACTGACCTATCGTGAAATTCATTAACACACCACCTCACACTGATCTACAGTAAAATTCATTAACACACCACCTCACACTGATCTATAGTGAAATTCATAAACACACCACCTCACACTGGTCGACAGTGAAATTCATTAAAACACAACCTCACTCTGATCTATAGTGAAATTCATTAACACACCACCTCACACTGACTCTACAGTGAAATTCATTAACACACGACCTCATACAGATCTACAGTAAAATTCATTAACATACCTCCTCACACTGATCTCTCATGAAATTCATTAACACACCACCTCACACTGATCGACAGTGAAATTCATTAACTAGCCTCCTCACACTGATCTCTCGTGAAATACCTTAACACACTACCTCACACTGATTCATAGTGAAATTCATTAACCTGCCACCTCACACTGATCTACTGTGAAATCCATTACATCACACCATCAACCTGATCGGCAGTGAAATTCATTAACACACCACCTCACACTGATCTATCGTGAAATTCATTAACCCACCCCTCACACTGATCTATAGTGAAATTTATTAACACACCACCTCACAATGATCTACAGTGAAATTCATTAACACACCAACTCACCCTGATCTTCAGTGAACGTCATTAACACACCACCTCACACTGATCTATAGTGAAATTAATAAACATACCACCTCACACTGATCTATAGTGAAATTCATTAACACACCACCTCACACTGATCTACAGTGAAATTCATTCACACACCACCTCACACTGATCTATAGTGAAATTCATTAACACACCATCTCACACTGATCTAGAGTGAAATTGATTAACACACCACCTCACACCGATCTACTGTGAAATCAATTAACACACCCCCTCACACTGATCTATAGTGAAATTCATTAACACACCACCTGACACTGATCTACAGTGAAATTCATTAACCCACAACCTCACACTGATCTACCATGAAAGTAATTAACACACCACCTCACACTGATCTATAGTGAAATTCTTCAACACACTCCATCACACTGATCTGCAGTGAAATTCATTAACACGCCCCCTCACACTGATCTATAATGAAATTCATTAACACACCATCTCACACTGATCTATCGTGAAATTCATTAACATACCACCTCACACTCATCTACAGTGAAATTCATTAACACACCACCTCACACTGACCTAAAGTGAAATTCATTAACACACCATCTCACACTGAACTATAGTGAAATTCATTAACACACCACCTCACACTGACCTATAGTGAAATTCATTAACACACCACCTCAAACTGATCTACAGTAAAATTCATTAACACTCCACCTCACACTGATCTGCAGTGAAATTCATTAACACACCACCTGACACTGATCTACAGTGAAATTCATTAACCCACAACCTCACACTGATCTACCGTGAAAGTAATTAACACACCACCTCACACTGATCAAAAGGGAAATTCATTAACACACCCCCTCAGACTGATCGATCGTGAAATTCATTAACACACCACCTCACACTGATCTATATTGAAATTCATTAACTCACCACCTCACACTGAGCTATAGTGAAATTCATTAACACTCCACCTCACACTGACTCTGCAGTGAAATTCATTAACACACGACCTGAAACAGGTCTACAGTAAAATTCATTAACATGCCTCCTCACACTGATCTCTCATGAAATTCATTAACAAACCACCTCACACTGATCGATAGTGAAATTCATTAACTAGCCTCCTCACACTGATCTCTCGTGAAATACCTTAACACACCACCTCACACTGATTCATAGTGAAATTCATTAACCTGCCACCTCACACTGATCTACTGTGAAATCCATTAACTCGCATCATCAACCTGATCTGCAGTGAAATTCATTAACACACCACCTCACACTGATCTATAGTGAAATTCATTAACACACCCCTCACACTGATCTATAGTGAAATTTATTAACACACCACCTCACAATTATCTACAGTGAAATTCATTAACACACCACCTCACCCTGATCTACAGTGAACGTCATTAACACACCACCTCACACTGATCTATAGTGAAATTAATAAATATACCACCTCATACTGATCTATTGTGAAATTCATTAACACACCATCTCACACTGATCTACAGTGAAATTCATTCAAACACCACCTCACACTGATCTATAGTGAAATTCATTAACACACCACCTCAAACTGTTCTAGAGTGAAATTGATTAACACACCACCTCACACCGATCTGCTGTGAAATCAATTAACACACCCCCTCACACTGATCTATCGTGAAATTCATTAACACACCACCTGACACTGATCTACAGTGAAATTCATTAACCCACAACCTCACACTGATCTATCGTGAAAGTAATTAACACATCACCTCACACCGATCTATTGTGAAATTCTTTAACACACCCCATCACACTGATCTACAGTGAAATTCATTAACACGCCCCTCACACTGACCTATAGTGAAATTCATTAACACACCATCTCACACTGATCTATCATGAAATTCATTAACATACCACCTCATACTGATCTATAGTGAAATTCATTAACACACCACCTCACACTGACCTGTAGTGAAATTCATTAACACACCATCTCACACTGACCTATAGTGAAATTCTTTAACACACCACCTCACAGTGACCTATAGTGAAATTCATTAACACACCACCTCACACTGATCTGCAGTAAAATTAATTGACACACCACCTCACACTGATCTGAAGTGAAATTCATTAACTCACCTCCTCACATTGATCTCTCATGAAATTCGTTAACACACCACCTCACACTGATCCATAGTGAAATTCTTTAACCTGCCACCTGACACTGTTCTACAGTGAAATTTATTAACACACCACCTCACACTAATCTGCAGTGTAATGCATTAACACACCACCTCGCACTGATCTACAGTGAAATTCATGAACACACCACCACACACTGATCTATAGTGAAATTCATTAACACACCCCCTCACACTGATCTATAGTGAAATTCATTAACACGCCCCCTCATTCTGATCTATACTGAAATTCATTAACACACCATCTCATACTGATCTATAGTGAAATTCATTAACACACCACCTCACACTGACCTATAATGAAATTCATTAACACACCACCTCAAACTGACCTATCGTGAAATTCATTAACACACCACCTCACACTGATCTACAGTAAAATTCATTAACACACCACCTCACACTGATCTACAGTGAAATTCATTAAAACACAACCTCACTCTGATCGAAAGTGAAATTCATTAACACACCACCTCACACTGACTCTACAGTGAAATTCATTAACACACGACCTCAAACAGATCTACAGTAAAATTCATTAACATGCATCCTCACACTGATCTCTCATGAAATTCATTAACACACCACCTCACACTGATCGATAGCGAAATTCATTAACACACCATCTCACACTGATCTATCGTGAAATTCATTAACATACCACCTCAAACTGATCTATAGTGAAATTCATTAACACACCACCTCACACTGACCTATAGTGAAATTCATTAACACACCATCTCACACTGACCTACAGTGAAATTCATTAACACACCACCTCACACTGACCTATTGTGAAATTCATTAACACGCCCCCTCGAACTGATCTACAGTGAAATTCATTAACAAACCCCCTCACACTGATCAAAAGTGAAATTCATTAACACACCCCCTCAGACTGATCGATAGTGAAATTCATTAACACACCACCTCACACTGATCTATATTGAAATTCATTAACACACCACCTCACACTGAGCGATAGTGAAATTCATTAACACAGCACCTCACACTGACCTATAGTGAAATTCATTCACACACCACCTCACACTGACTCTGCAGTGAAATTCATTAACACACGACCTGAAACAGATCTACAGTAAAATTTATTAACATGCCTCCTCACAATGATCTCTCATGAAATTCATTAACACACCACCTCACACTGATCGATAGTGAAATTCATTAACTAGCCTCCTCACACTGATGTCTCGTGAAATACCTTAACACACCACCTCACACTGATTCATAGTGAAATTCATTAACCTGCCACCTCACACTGATCTACTGTGAAATCCATTAACTCACATCATCAACCTGATCTGCAGTGAAATTCATTAACACACCACCTCACACTGATCTATAGTGAAATTCATTAACACACCCCTCACACTGATCTATAGTGAAATTTTTTAACACACAACCTCACAATTATCGACAGTGAAATGCATTAACACACCACCTCACCCTGATCTACAGTGAACGGCATTAACACACCACCTCACACTGATCTATAGTGAATTTAATAAACATACCACCTCACACTGATCTATAGTGAAATTCATTAACACACCACCTCACACTGATCTACAGTGAAATTCATTCACACACCACCTCACACTGATCTATAGTGAAATTCATTAACACACCACCTCACACTGATCTACAGTGAAATTGATTAACACACTACCTCACACCGATCTGCTGTCAAATCAATTAACACACCCCCTCACACTGATCTATAGTGAAATTCATTAACACACCACATGACACTGATCTACAGTGAAATTCTTTAACCCACAACCTCACACTGATCTACCATGAAAGTAATTAACACACCACCTCACACTGATCTATAGTGAAATTCTTTAACACACCCCATCACACTGATCTACAGTGAAATTCATTAACACGCCCCTCACACTGACCTATCGTGAAATTCATTAACACACCATCTCACACTGATCTATCGTGAAATTCATTAACATACCACCTCACACTGATCTATAGTGAAATTCATTAACACACCATCCCACACTGACCTATAGTGAAATTCTTTAACACATCACCTCACAGTGACCTATGGAGAAATTCATTAACACACCACCTCACACTGATGAACAGTAAAATTAATTAACACACCACCTCATACTGATCTGAAGTGAAATTCATTAACTCACCTCCTCACATTGATCTCTCATGAAATTCATTAGCACACCACCTCACACTGATCCATAGTGAAATTCTTTAACCTGCCACCTCACACTGATCTATAGTGAAATTTATTAACACACCACCTCAAACTAATCTGCAGTGTAATGCATTAACACACCACCTCACACTGATCTACAGTGAAATTCATGAACACACCACCTCACACTGATCTATAGCGAAATTCATTAACACACTTCCTCACACTGATCTATGGTGAAATTCATTAACACGCCACCTCGAACTGATCTACAGTGAAATTCATTAACAAACCCCCTCACACTGATCAAAAGTGAAATTCATTAACACACCCCCTCAGACTGATCGAGAGTGAAATTCATTAACACACCACCTCACACTGATCTATATTGAAATTCATTAACACACCACCTCACACTGAGCTATAGTGAAATTCATTGACACAGCACCTCACACTGACCTATAGTGAAATTCATTAACACACCACCTCACACTGACTCTGCAGTGAAATTCATTAACACACGACCTGAAACAGATCTACAGTAAAATTTATTAACATGCGTCCTCACACTGATCTCTCATGAAATTCATTAACACACCACCTCACACTGATCGATAGTGAAATTCATTAACAACCTCCTCACACTGATGTCTCGCGAAATACCTTAACACACCACCTCACACTGATTCATAGTGAAACTCATTATCCTGCCAACTCACAAAGATCGACTGTGAAATCCATTAACTCACATCATCAACCTGATCTGCAGTGAAATTCATTAACACACCACCTCACACTGATCTATAGTGAAATTCATTAACACACCCCTCACACTGATCTATACTGACATTTTTTAACACACCACCTCACAATTATCTACAGTGAAATTCATTAACACACCACCTCACCCTGATCTACAGTGAACGACATTAACACACCACCTCAAACTGATCTAGAGTGAATTTAATAAACATACCACCTCACACTGATCTGTAGTGAAATTCATTAACACACCACGTCACACTGATCTACAGTGAAATTCATTCACACACCACCTCACACTGATCTTTCATGAAATTCATTAACACACCACCTCACACTGATCTACAGTGAAATTGATTAACACACCACCTCACACCGATCTGCTGTGAAATCAATTAACACACCCCCTCATACTGATCTATAGTAAAATTCATTAACACACCACCTCAAACTGATCTACAGTGAAATTCTTTAACACACCACCTCACACTGAGCTATAGTGAAATTCATTGACACAGCACCTCACACTGACCTATAGTGAAATTCATTAACACACCACCTCACACTGACTCTGCAGTGAAATTCATTAACACACGACCTGAAACAGATCTACAGTAAAATTTATTAACATGCGTCCTCACACTGATCTCTCATGAAATTCATTAACACACCACCTCACACTGATCGATAGTGAAATTCATTAACAACCTCCTCACACTGATGTCTCGCGAAATACCTTAACACACCACCTCACACTGATTCATAGTGAAACTCATTATCCTGCCAACTCACAAAGATCGACTGTGAAATCCATTAACTCACATCATCAACCTGATCTGCAGTGAAATTCATTAACACACCACCTCACACTGATCTATAGTGAAATTCATTAACACACCCCTCACACTGATCTATAGTGACATTTTTTAACACACCACCTCACAATTATCTACAGTGAAATTCATTAACACACCACCTCACCCTGATCTACAGTGAACGACATTAACACACCACCTCAAACTGATCTAGAGTGAATTTAATAAACATACCACCTCACACTGATCTGTAGTGAAATTCATTAACACACCACGTCACACTGATCTACAGTGAAATTCATTCACACACCACCTCACACTGATCTTTCATGAAATTCATTAACACACCACCTCACACTGATCTACAGTGAAATTGATTAACACACCACCTCACACCGATCTGCTGTGAAATCAATTAACACACCCCCTCATACTGATCTATAGTAAAATTCATTAACACACCACCTCAAACTGATCTACAGTGAAATTCTTTAACACACCACCTCACACTGATCTATAGTGAAATTCATTAACACACCACCTCACACTGATCTACAATGAAATTCATTAACACACCACCTCACACTGATCTATAGTGAAATTCATTAACTCGCCTCCTCACACAGATCTCTAGTGAAATTCATTAACACACCACCTCACACGGATCCAAAGTGAAATTCATTAACCTGCCAGCTCACACTGATCTACTGTGAAATTCATTAACACACACCCTCAACCTGATCTGTAGTGAAATTCATTAACACAGCCCCTCACACTGATCTATAGTGAAATTCATTAAAACACCATCTCACACTGATCTATAGTGAAATTTATGAACAAACCACCTCACTCTGATCTGTAGTGAAATTTATTAACACACCACCTCACACTGACCTATAGTGAAATTCATTAACATACCACGTCACACTGCTCTATAGTGAAATTCATTAACACACCACCTCACACTGAACTATCGTGAAATTCATTAAAACACCACCACAAACTGATCTTCAATAAAATTCATTAACACACCACCTCACACTGATCTACAGTGAAATTCATTAACACACCACCTCACACTGATCTATAGTGAAATTCATTAACAAACCACCTCAAACAGATCTACAGTAAAATTCATTAGGATGCCTCCTCACACTGATCTATCATGAGATTCATTAACACATCACCTCACACTGATCGATAGTGAAATTCATTAACCTGCCACCTCAAACTGATCTCTCATGAAATTCATTAACACACCACCTCACACTGATATTTAGTGAAATTCATTAAAGCACCACGTCACACTGATCTATAGTGATATTCATGAACACACCAC
Organism: Somniosus microcephalus; assembly: GCF_052327205.1. Classification (NCBI taxonomy): domain Eukaryota; kingdom Metazoa; phylum Chordata; class Chondrichthyes; order Squaliformes; family Somniosidae; genus Somniosus; species Somniosus microcephalus. The sequence goes on along the minus strand of NW_028225187.1, from coordinate 4,583,928 downwards.
CTCACACTGATCTATAATGAAATTCATTAACACACCACCTCAAACTGATCTGCAGTGAAATTCTTTAACACACCACCTCACACTGTTCTACAGTGAAATTCATTAACATACCACCTCATACTGATCTACAGTGAAATTCATTAACACACTAACTCACACTGATCTATAGTAAAATTCATTAACACACCACCTCAAACTGATCTACAGTGAAATTCTTTAACACACCACCTCACACTGATCTATAGTGAAATTCATTAACTCGCCTCCTCACACAGATCTCTAGTGAAATTCATTAACACACCACCTCACACGGATCCAAAGTGAAATTCATTAACCTGCCAGCTCACACTGATCTACTGTGAAATTCATTAACACACACCCTCAACCTGATCTGTAGTGAAATTCATTAACACAGCCCCTCACACTGATCTATAGTGAAATTCATTAAAACACCATCTCACACTGATCTACAGTGAAATTTATGAACAAACCACCTCACTCTGATCTGTAGTGAAATTTATTAACACACCACCTCACACTGACCTATAGTGAAATTCATTAACATACCACGTCACACTGCTCTATAGTGAAATTCATTAACACACCACCTCACACTGACCTATAGTGAAATTCATTAACACACCACCTCACACTGAACTATCGTGAAATTCATTAAAACACCACCACAAACTGATCTTCAATAAAATTCATTAACACACCACCTCACACTGATCTATAGTGAAATTCAGTATCACACCACCTCACACTGATCTATAGTGAAATTTATTAACACACCACCTCACTCTGATCTATAGTGAAATTCATTAACACACCACCTCATACAGATCTACAGTGAAATTCATTAACACGCCTCCTCACACTGATCTCTCATGAAATTCATTATCACACCACCTCACACTGATCCATAGTGTAATTCATTAACCTGCCACCTCACACTGATCTATAGTGAAATTCATTAACACACCACCTCACACTGACCTATAGTGAAATTCATTAACAAACCACGTCACACTGCTCTATAGTGAAATTCATTAACACACCACCTCACACTGACCTATCGTGAAATTCATGAACACACCACCTCACACTGACCTATCGTGAAATTCATTAAAACACCACCACAAACTGATCTACATTGAAATTCATTGACCCACCGCCTCACACTGATCAATAGTAAAATTCATAAACTCACCACCTCAAACTGATCTACAGTGAAATTCATTAACAGACCACCTCACACTGATCTACAGTGAAATTCATTAACACACCACATCACACTGACTCTACAGTGAAATTCATTAACAAACCACCTCAAACAGATCTACAGTAAAATTCATTAGCACGCCTCCTCACACTGATCTATCATGAAATACATTAACACACCACCTCAAACTGATCGATAGTGAAATTCATTAACCTGCCACCTCAAACTGATCTCTCATGAAATTCATTAACACACCACCTCACACTGATATTTAGTGAAATTCATTAACGCACCACGTCACACTGATCTATAGTGATATTCATGAACACACCACCTCACACTGATCTATAATGAAATTCATTAAAACACCACCTCAAACTGATCTACAGTGAAATTCTTTAACTCACCACCTCACACTGATCTACAGTGAAATTCATTAACACACCACCTTCTTACTGATCTACAGTGAAATTCATTAACACACTAACTCACACTGATCTATAGTAAAATTCATTAACACACCACCTCAAACTGATCTACAGTGAAATTCTTTAACACACCACCTCACACTGATCTATAGTGAAATTCATTAACACACCACCTCACACTGATCTACAATGAAATTCATTAACACACCACCTCACACTGATCTACAGTGAAATTCATTAACTCGCCTCCTCACACTGATCTCTAGTGAAATTCATTAACAAACCACCTCACACGGATCCATAGTGAAATTCATTAACCTGCCAGCTCACACTGATCTACTGTGAAATTCATTAACACACACCCTCAACCTGATCTGTAGTGAAATTCATTAACACACCCCCTCACACTGATCTACAGTGAAATTCATTAACACACCACCTCACACTGATCTATAGTGAAATTCATTATCACACCACCTCACACTGATCTATAGTGAAATTTATTAACATACCACCTCACTCTGATCTATAGTGAAATTCATTAACACACCACCTCACACAGATCTACAGTGAAATTCATTAACACGCCTCCTCACACTGATCTCTCATGAAATTCATTATCACACCACCTCACACTGATCCACATTGTAATTCATTAACCTACCACCTCACACTGATCTATAGTGAAATTCATTTATACACCACCTCACACTGACCTATAGTGAAATTCATTAACATACCACGTCACACTGCTCTATAGTGAAATTCATTAACACACCACCTCACACTGACCTATAATGAAATTCATTTACACACCACCTCATACTGATCTACAGTGAAATTCATTAACACACCACCTCACACTGATCTACAGTGAAATTCATTAACACACCACCTCACACTGATCTACAGTGAAATTCATTAACCCACCACCTCACACTGATCTGCAGTGAAATTCATCAACACACTAACTCACACTGATCTATAGTAAAATTCATTAACACACCAACTCACACTGATCTACAGTGAAATTCATTAACACACCACCTCACACTGATCTACCGTGAAATTAATTAACACACCACCTCACACTGATCTATAGTGAAATTCATTAACCTGCCAGCTCACACTGATCTACTGTGAAATTCATTAACACACACCCTCAACCTGATCTGTAGTGAAATTCATTAACACACCCCCTCACACTGATCTATAGTGAAATTCATTAACACACCACCTCACACTGATCTATACTGAAATTCATTATCACACCACCTCACGCTGATCTATAGTGAAATTTATTAACACACCACCTCATTCTAATCTATAGTGAAATTCATTAACACACCACCTCACACAGATCTACAGTGAAATTCATTAACACGCCTCCTCACACTGATCTCTCATGAAATTCATTATCACACCACCTCAAACTGATCCATAGTGTAATTCATTAACCTACCACCTCCAACTGATCCATAGTGAAATTCATTAACACACCACCTCACACTGACCTATAGTGAAATTCATTAACATACCACGTCACACTGCTCTATAGTGAAATTCATTAACACACCACCACACACTGACCTATAATGAAATTCATTAACACACCACCTCATACTGATCTACACTGAAATTCATTAACACACCACCTCATACTGATCTGCAGTGAAATTCATTACCACACCACCTCACACTGATCTATAGTGAAATTCATTAACACACCACCTCACACTGATCTGCAGCGAAATTCATTAGCTCACCACCTCACACTGATCTATAGTGAAATTCATTAACACATCACCTTACACTGATTTATAATGAAATTCATTAACACACCCCCTCACATTGATCTACCGTGAAATTAATTAACACACCACCTCACACTGATCTATAGTGAAATTCATTAACACGCCTCCTCACACTGATCTCTCGTGAAATGCCTTAACAAACCACCGCACACTGATTCATAGTGAAATTCATTAACCTGCCACCTCACACTGATCTACTGTGAAATCCATTAACTCAAACCATCAACCTGATCTGCAGTGAAATTCATTAACACACCACCTTACACTGATCTATAGTGAAATTCATTAACACACCACCTCACACTGATCTATAGTGAAATTTATTAACACACCACCTCACAATGATCTACATTGAAATTCATTAACACACCACCTCAAACTGAACTACAGTGACATTCATTAACACATACCTCACACTGATCTACAGTGAATTTCATTAAGACACCACCTCACAGTGATCTACAGTGAACTTCATTAACACACCACCTCACACTGATCTATAGTGAAATTCATTAACACACCACCTCACACTGATCTACAGTGAAATTCATTAACACACCACCTCACACTGATCTATAGTGAAATTCATTAACACACCACCTCACACTGACCTATCGTGAAATTCATTAAAACACCACCACAATCTGATCTGCATTAAAATTCATTGACACACCGCCTCACACTGATCAATAGTAAAATTCATAAACACACCACCTCACACTGATCTACCGTGAAATTCATTAACACACCACCTCACACTGAACTATAGTGAAATTCATTAACACACCACATCACACTGACTCTACATTTAAATTCATTAACAAACCACCTCAAACAGATCTACAGGAAAATTCATTAGCACGCCTCCTCACACTGATCCATCATGAAATTCATTAACACACCACCTCACACTGATCGATAGTGAAATTCATTAACCTGCCACCTCAAACTGATCTCTCATGAAATTCATTAACACACCACCTCACACTGATCCATAGTGTAATTCATTAACCTACCACCTCACACTGATCTATAGTGAAATTCATTTATACACCACCTCACACTGACCTATAGTGAAATTCATGAACATACCACGTCACACTGCTCTATAGTGAAATTCATGAACACACCACCTCACACTGACCTATAATGAAATTCATTAACACACCACCTCATACTGATCTACAGTGAAATTCATTAACACACCACCTCACACTGATCTACAGTGAAATTCATTACCACACCACCTCAAACTGATCTACAGTGAAATTCATTAACACACCACCTCACACTGATCTACAGTGAAATTCATTAACCCACCACCTCAAACTGATCTGCAGTGAAATTCATCAACACAGTAACTCACACTGATCTATAGTAAAATTCATTAACACACCAACTCACACTGATCTACAGTGAAATTCATTAACACACCACCTCACACTGATCTACCGTGAAATTAATTAACACACCACCTCACACTGATCTATAGTTGAATTCATTAACACGCCTCCTCACACTGATCTCTCGTGAAATGCCTTAACACACCACTGCACAATGATTCATTGTGAAATTCATTAACCTGCCACCTCACACTGATCTACTGCGAAATCCATTAACTCAAACCATCAACCTGATCTGCAGTGAAATTCATTAACACACCACCTCACAATGATCTGCAGTGAAATTCATTAACACACCACCTCACACTGATCTACAGTGAAATTCATTAACACACCACCTCACACTGATCTATAGTGAAATTCATTAACACACCACCTCAAACTGACCTATAGTGAAATTCATTAAAACACCACCACAAACTGATCTATAGTGAAATTCATGAACATACCACGTCACACTGCTCTATAGTGAAATTCATGAACACACCACCTCACACTGACCTATAATGAAATTCATTAACACACCACCTCACACTGACCTATCGTGAAATTCATTAAAACACCACCACAAACTGATCTACATTAAAATTCGTTGACACACCGCCTCACACTGATCAATAGTAAAATTCATAAACACACCACCTCATACTGATCTACAGTGAAATTCATTAACACACCACCTCACACTGATCTTTCGTGAAATTCATTAACACACCACATCACACTGACTCGACAGTGAAATTCATTAACCTGCCACCTCAAACTGATCTCTCATGCAATTCATTAACACACCACCTCACACTGATATTTAGTGAAATTCATTAAGGCATCACGTCACACTGATCTATAGTGATATTCATGAACACACCACCTCACACTGATCTATAATGAAATTCATTAACACACCACCTCAAACTGATCTACAGTGAAATTCTTTAACACACCACCTCACACTGATCTACAGTGAAATTCATTAACACACTAACTCACACTGATCTATCGTATAATTCATTAACACACCACCTCAAACTGATCTACAGTGAAATTCTTTAACACACCACCTCACACTGATCTACAGTGAAATTCAGTAACACACTAACTCATACTGATCTATAGTAAAATTCATTAACACACCACCTCAAACTGATCTACAGTGAAATTTTTAACACACCACCTCACACTGATCTACAGTGAAATTCAGTAACACACCACCTCACACTGATCTACAATAAAATTCATTAACACACCACCTCACACTGATCTATGGTGAAATTCATTAACACACCACCTCACACGGATCCATAGTGAAATTCATTAACCTGCCAGCTCACACTGATCTACTGTGAAATTCATTAACACACACCCTCAACCTGATCTGTAGTGAAATTCATTAACACACCCCCTCACACTGATCTATAGTGAAATTCATTAACACACCACCTCACACTGATCTATACTGAAATTCATTATCACACCACCTCACGCTGATCTATAGTGAAATTTATTAACACACCACCTCATTCTGATCTATAGTGAAATTCATTAACACACCACCTCACACAGATCTACAGTGAAATTCATTAACACGCCTCCTCACACTGATCTCTCATGAAATTCATTATCACACCACCTCACACTGATCCATAGTATAATTCATTAACACACCACCTCACACTGACCTATAGTGAAATTCATTAACATACCACGTCACACTGCTCTATAGTGAAATTCATTAACACACCACCTCATACTGATCTACAGTGAAATGCATTAACACACCACCTCACACTGATCTACAGTGAAATTCATTACCACACCACCTCACACTGATCTATAGTGAAATTCATTAACACACCACCTCACACTGATCTACAGTGAAATTCATTAACCCACCACCTCACACTGATCTGCAGTGAAATTCATTAACACACTAACTCACACTGATATATAGAAAAATTCATTAACACACCAACTCACACTGATATGCAGTGAAATTCATTAGCACACCACCTCACACTGATCTATAGTGAAATTCATTAACACATCACCTCACACTGATTTATAATGAAATTCATTAACACACCCCCTCACATTGATCTACCGTGAAATTAATTAACACACCACCTCACACTGATCTATAGTGAAATTCATTAACACGCCTCCTCACACTGATCTCTCGTGAAATGCCTTAACACACCACCGCACACTGATTCATAGTGAAATTCATTAACCTGCCACCTCACACTGATCTACTGTGAAATCCATTAACTCAAACCATCAACCTGATCTGCAGTGAAATTCATTAACACACCACCTTACACTGATCTATAGTGAAATTCATTAACACACCCCTCACACTGATCTAAAGTGAAATTTATTAACACACCACCTCACAATGATCTACATTGAAATTCATTAACACACCACCTCAAACTGAACTACAGTGAAATTCATTAAGACACCACCTCACAGTGATCTGCAGTGAACTTCATTAACACACCACCTCACACTGATCTATAGTGAAATTCATTAACACAACACCTCACACTGATCTACAGTGAAATTCATTAACACACCACCTCACACTGATCTATAGTGAAATTCATTAACACACCACCTCACACTGACCTATCGTGAAATTCATTAAAACACCACCACAATCTGATCTACATTAAAATTCATTGACACACCGCCTCACACTGATCAATAGTAAAATTCATAAACACACCACCTCACACTGATCTACAGTGAAATTCATTAACACACCACCTCACACTGATCTATAGTGAAATTCATTAACACACCACATCACACTGACTCTGCAGTGAAATTCATTAACAAACCACCTCAAACAGATCTACAGTAAAATTCATTAGCACGCCTCCTCACACTGATCTGTCATGAAATTCATTAACACACCACCTCACACTGATCGATAGTGAAATTCATTAACCTGCCACCTCAAACTGATCACTCATGAAATTCATTAACACACCACCTCACACTGATATTTAGTGAAATTCATTAACGCACCACGTCACACTGATCTATAGTGATATTCATGAACACACCACCTCACACTGATCTATAATGAAATTCATTAACACACCACCTCAAACTGATCTACAGTGAAATTCTTTAACACACCACCTCACACTGATCTACAGTGAAATTCATTAACACACCACCTCATACTGATCTACAGTGAAATTCATTAACACACTAACTCACACTGATCTATTGTAAAATTCATTAACACACCACCTCAAAGTGATCAACAGTGAAATTCTTTAACACACCAACTCACACTGATCTACAGTGAAATTCATTAACACACCACCTCACACTGATCTACAATGAAATTCATTAACACAGCACCTCACACTGATCTATAGTGAAATTCATTAACACACCACCTCACACGGATCCATAGTGAAATTCATTAACCTGCCAGCTCACACTGATCTGATGTGAAATTCATTAACACACCCCCTCACACTGATCTATACTGAAATTCATTAACACACCAACTCACACTGATCTATAGTGAAATTCATTATCACACCACCTCACACTGATCTATAGTGAAATTTATTAACACACCACCTCACTCTGATCTACAGTGAAATTCATTAACACACCACCTCACACAGATCTACAGTGAAATTCATTAACACGCCTCCTCACACTGATCTCTCATGAAATTCATTGTCACACCACCTCACACTGATCCATAGTGTAAATCATTAACCTACCACCTCAGACTGATCTATAGCGAAATTCATTAACACACCACCTCACACTGACCTATAGTGAAATTCATTAACATACCACGTCATACTGCTCTATAGTGAAATTCATGAAAACACCACCTCACACTGACCTATAATGAAATTCATTAACACACCACCTCATACTGATCTACAGTGAAATTCATTAACACACCACCTCACACTGATCTGCAGTGAAATTCATTATCACACCACCTCACACTGATCTATCGTGAAATTCATCAACACACCACCTGACACTGATCTACAGTGCAATTCATTAACACATCACCTCACACTGATTTATAATGAAATTCATTAACACAGCCCCTCACACTGATCTACCGTGAAATTAATTAACACACCACCTCACACTGATCTATATTGAAATTCATTAACACGCCTCCTCACACTGATCTCTCGTGAAATGCCTTAACACACCACCGCACACTGATTCATAGTGAAATTCATTAACCTGCCACCTCACACTGATCTACTGTGAAATCCATTAACTCAAACCATCAACCTGATCTGCAGTGAAATTCATTAAAACACCACCTCACACTGATCTATAGTGAAATTCATTAACACACCCCTCACACTGATCTATAGTGAAATTTATTAACACACCACCTCACACTGATCTACAGTGAAATTCATTAACACACCACCTCACACTGATCTACAGTGAACTTCATTAACACACCACCTCACACTGATCTATAGAGAAATTCATTAACACACCACCTCACACTGATCTACAGTGAAATTCATTAACACACCACCTCACACTGATCTATAGAGAAATTCATTAACACACCACCTCACACTGATCTAGAGTGAAATTGATTAAGACACCACCTCACACCGATCTACTATGAAATTAATTAACACACCCCCTCACACTGATCTATAGTGAAATTCATTAACACACCACCTGACACTGATCTACAGTGAAATTCATTAACCCACAACCTCACACTGATCTACCATGAAAGTAATTAACACACCACCTCACACTGATCTATAGTGAAATTCTTTAACACATCCCATCACACTGATCTACAGTGAAATTCATTAACACGCCCCCTCACACTGGTCTATAGTGAAATTCATTAACACACCATCTCAAACTGATCTATCGTGAAATTCATTAACATACCACCTCACACTGATCTATAGTGAAATTCATTAACACACCACCTCATACTGACCTATAGTGAAATTCATTAACACACCATCTCAAACTGACCTATCGTGAAATTCATTAACACACCACCTCACACTGACCTATTGTGAAATTCATCAACACACCACCTCAAACTGATCTACAGTAAAATTCATTAACACACCACCTCACACTGATCCATAGTGAAATTCTTTAACCTGCCACCTCACACTGATCTACAGTGAAATTTATTAACATACCATCTCATACTAATCTGCAGCGTAATGCATTAACACACCACCTCACACTGATCTACAGTGAAATTCATGAACACACCACCTCACACTGATCTATAGCGAAATTCATTAACACACCTCCTCACAGTGATCTATAGTGAAATTCATTAACACGCCCCCTCACGCTGATCTATACTGAAATTCATTAACACACCAGCTCATACTGATCTATAGTGAAATTCATTAACACACCACCTCACACTGACCTATAATGAAATTCATTAACACACCACCTCACACTGACCTATCGTGAAATTCATTAACACACCACCTCACACTGATCTACAGTAAAATTCATTAACACACCACCTCACACTGATCTATAGTGAAATTCATAAACACACCACCTCACACTGATCGACAGTGAAATTCATTAAAACACAACCTCACTCTGATCTATAGTGAAATTCATTAACACACCACCTCACACTGACTCTACAGTGAAATCCATTAACACACGACCTCAAACAGATCTACAGTAAAATTCATTAACATGCCTCCTCACACTGATCTCTCATGAAATTCATTAACACACCACCTCACACTGATCGATAGTGAAATTCATTAACTTGCCTCCTCACACTGATCTGTCGTGAAATACCTTAACACACCACCTCACACTGATTCATAGTGAAATTCATTAACCTGCCACCTCACACTGATCTACTGTGAAATCCATTAACTCACATCATCAACCTGATCTGCAGTGAAATTCATTAACACACCACCTCTCACTGATCTATAGAGAAATTCATTAACACACCCCTCACACTGATCTATAGTGAAATCTATTAACACACCACCTCACAATAATCTACAGTGAAAATCATTAACACACCACCTCACCCTGATCTACAGTGAACGACATTAACACACCACCTCACACTGATCTATAGTGAAATTAATAAACATACCACCTCACACTGATCTATAGTGAAATTCATTAACACACCACCTCACACTGATCTACAGTGAAATTCATTCACACACCACCTCACACTGATCTACAGTGAAATTGATTAACACACCACCTCACACCGATCTGCTGTGAAATCAATTAACACACCCCCTCACACTGATCTGTAGTGCAATTCATTAACACACCACTTGACACTGATCTACAGTGAAATTCATTAACCCACAACCTCACACTGATCTACCGTGAAAGTAATTAACACACCACCTCACACTGATCTATAGTGAAATTCTTTAACACACCCCATCACACTGATCTACCGTGAAATTCATTAACACGCCCCTTACACTAACCTATAGTGAAATTCATTAACACACCATCTCACACTGATCTATCGGGAAATTCATTAACATACCACCTCACCCTGATCTACAGTGAACGTCATTAACACACCACCTCACACTGATCTATAGTGAAATTAATAAACATACCACCTCACACTGATCTATAGTGAAATTCATTAACACACCACCTCACACTGATCCATCGTGAAATTAATTAACACAAAACCTCACAATGATCTACAGTGAAATTCATTAACACACCACCTCACCCTGATCTACAGTGAACGTCATTAACACACCACCTCACACTGATCTATAGTGAAATTCATTAACACACCACCTCACACTGATCCATCGTGAAATTAATTAACACACCACCTCACAATGATCTACAGTGAAATTCATTAACACACCACCTCACCCTGATCTACAGTGAACGTCATTAACACACCACCTCACACTGATCTATAGTGAAATTAATAAACATACCACCTCACACTGATCTATAGTGAAATTCATTAACACACCACCTCACACTGATCTACAGTGAAATTCATTCACACACCACCTCACACTGATCTATAGTGAAATTCATTAACACACCACCTGACACTGATCTACAGTGAAATTCATTAACACGCCCCCTCACACTGATCTAAAGTGAAATTGAATAACACACCACCTCACACCGATCTACTGTGAAATCAATTAACACACCCCCTCACACTGATCTATAGTGAAATTCATTAACACACCACCTGACACTGATCTACAGTGAAATTCATTAACCCACAACCTCACACTGATCTACCATGAAAGTAATTAACACACCACCTCACACTGAACTATAGTGAAATTCTTTAACACACTCCATCACACTGATCGACAGTGAAATTCATTAACACGCCCCCTCACACTGATCTATAGTGAAATTCATTAACACACCATTTCACACTGATCTATCGTGAAATTCAATAACATACCAGCTCACACTGATCTATAGTGAAATTCATTAACACACCACCTCACACTGACCTTTCGTGAAATTCATTAACACACCATCTCACACTGACCTTCAGTGAAATTCTTTAACACACCACCTCACAGTGACCTACAGTGAAATTCATTAACACACCACCTTACCCTGATCTACAGTAAAATTAATTAACACACCACCTCACACTGATCTGAAGTGAAATTCATTAACTCACCTCCTCACATTGATCTCTCATGAAATTCATTAACACACCACCTCACACTGATCCATAGTGAAATTCTTTAACCTGCCACCTCACACTGATCTATCGTGAAATTCATTAACACACCCCCTCACACTGATCTATGGTGAAATTCATTAACACGCCCCCTCATTCTGATCTAAACTGAAATTCATTAACACACCATCTCATACTGATCTATAGTGTAATTCATTAACACACCACCTCACACAGATCTATAGTGAAATTCATAAACACACCACCTCACACTGATCTACAGTGAAATTCATTAAAACACAACCTCACTCTGATCTATAGTGAAATTCATTAACACACCACCTCACACTGACTCTACAGTGACATTCATTAACACACGACCTCAAACAGATCTACAGTAAAATTCATCATCATTCCTCCTCACACTGATCTCTCATGAAATTCATTAACACACCACCTCACACTGATCGATAGTGAAATTCACTAACGTGCCTCCTCACACTGATCTCTCGTGAAATACCTTAACACACCACCTCACACTGATTCATAGTGAAATTCATTAACCTGCCACCTCACACTGATCTACTGTGAAATCCATTAACTCACACCATCAACCTGATGTGCAGTGAAATTCATTAACACACCACCTCACACTGATCTATAGTGAAATTCATTAACACACCCCTCACACGGATCTATAGTGAAATTTATTAACACACCACCTCACAATGATCTACAGTGAAATTCATTAACACACCACCTCACACTGATCTACAGTGAAATTAATAAACATACCACCTCACACTGATCTATAGTGAAATTCATTAACACACCACCTCACACTGATCTACAGTGAAATTCATTCACACACCACCTCACACTGATCTATAGTGAAATTCATGAACACACCACCTCACACTGATCTAGAGTGAAATTCATTAACACACCACCTCACACCGATCTACTGTGAAATCAATTAACACACCCCCTCACACTGATCTATAGTGAAATTCATTAACACACCACCTGACACTGATCTACAGTGAAATTCATTAACCCACAACCTCACACTGATCTACCATGAAAGTAATTAACACACCACATCACACTGATCTATAGTGAAATTCTTTAACACACCCCATCACACTGATCTACAGTGAAATTCATTAACAAGCCCCCTCACACTGATCTATAGTGAAATTCATTAACACACCATCTCACACTGATCTATCGTGAAATTCATTAACATACCACCTCACACTGATCTATAGTGAAATTCATTAACACACCACCTCACACTGACCTATAGTGAAATTCATTAACACACCATCTATCACTGACCTACAGTGAAATTCATTAACACACCACCTCACGCTGACCTACAGTGAAATTCATTAACACACCACCTCAAACTGATCTACAGTAAAATTCATTAACACACCACCTCACCCTGATCTACAGTGAACGACATTAACACACCACCTCACACTGATCTATAGTGAAATTAATAAACAAAGCACCTCACACTGATCTATAGTGAAATTCATTAACACACCACCTCACACTGATCTACAGTGAAATTCATTCACACACCACCTCAAACTGATCTACAGTGAAAATGATTAACACACCACCTCACACCGATCTGCTGTGAAATCAATTAACACACCCCCTCACACTGATCTATAGTGAAATTCATTAACACACCACTTGACACTGATCTACAGTGAAATTCATTAACCCACAACCTCACACTGATGTACCGTGAAAGTAATTAACACACCACCTCACACTGATCTATAGTGAAATTCTTTAACACACCCCATCACACTGATCTACCGTGAAATTCATTAACACGCCCCTCACACTGACCTATAGTGAAATTCATTAACACACCATCTCACACTGATCTATCGGGAAATTCATTAACATACCACCTCACACTGATCTATAGTGAAATTCATTAACACACCACCTCACACTGACCTATAGTGAAATTCATTAACACACCATCTCTCACTGACCTATAGTGAAATTCTTTAACACACCACCTCACAGTGACCTATAGAGAAATTCATTAACACACCACCTCACACTGATCTACAGTAAAATTAATTAACACACCACCTCACACTGATCTGAAGTGAAATTCATTAACTCACCTCCTCACATTGATCTCTCATGAAATTCATTTGCACACCACCTCACACTGATCCATAGTGAAATTCTTTAACCTGCCACCTCACACTGAGCAACAGTGAAATTTATTAACATACCACCTCACACTAATCTGCAGTGTAATGCATTAACACACCACCTCACACTGATCTACAGTGAAATTCATTAACACACCCCTCACACTGACCTATAGTGAAATTCATTAACACACCACCTCACACTGATCTACAGTGAAATTCATTAACACACCACCTCACACTGATCTATAGTGAAATTCATTAATACACCACCTCACACTGATCTGGAGTGAAATTGATTAACACACCACCTCACAACGATCTACTGTGAAATTAATTAACACCCCCCCTCATACTGATCTACAGTGAAATTCATTCACACACCACCTGACACTGATCTACAGTGAAATTCATTAACCCACAACCTCACACTGATCTAACATGAAAGTAATTAACACCCCACCTCACACTGATCTATAGTGAAATTCTTTAACACACCCCATCACACTGATCTACAGTGAAATTCATTAACACACCCCCTCACACTGATCTACAGTGAAATTCATTAACACACCATCTCACACTGATCTATCGTGAAATTCATTAACATACCACCTCACACTGATCTATAGTGAAATTCATTAACACACCACCTCACATTGACCTATAGTGAAATTCATTAACACACCATCTCACACTGACCTATAGTGAAATTCATTAACACACCACCTCACACTGACCTATTGTGAAATTCATTAACACACCACCTCAATCCGATCTACAGTAAAATTCATTAACACACCACCTCACACTGATCTATAGTGAAATTCATTAACACGCCACCTCGAACTGATCTACAGTGAAATTCATTAACAAACCCCCTCACACTGATCAAAAGTGAAATTCATTAACACACCCCCTCAGACTGATCGATAGTGAAATTCATTAACACACCACCTCACACTGATCTGTATTGAAATTCATTAACACACCACCTCACACTGAGCTATAGTGAAATTCATTAACACAGCACCTCACACTGACCTATAGTGAAATTCATTAACACAC
The DNA here is from genome assembly GCF_052327205.1 of Somniosus microcephalus. Lineage (NCBI taxonomy): Eukaryota > Metazoa > Chordata > Chondrichthyes > Squaliformes > Somniosidae > Somniosus > Somniosus microcephalus. Next base: position 4,568,087 of record NW_028225187.1, on the reverse strand, counting down.
CACCTCACACTGACTCTGCAGTGAAATTCATTAACACACGACCTGAAACAGATCTACAGTAAAATTCATTAACATGCCTCCTCACTCTGATCTCTCATGAAATTCATTAACACACCACCTCACACTGATCGATAGTGAAATTCATTAACTAGCCTCCTCACACTGATCTCTCGTGAAATACCTTAACACACCACCTCACACTGATTCATAGTGAAATTCATTAACCTGCCACCTCACACTGATCTATAGAGAAATTCATTAACACACCCCTCACACTGATCGATAGTGAAATTTATTAACACACCACCTCACAATAATCTACAGTGAAATTCATTAACACACCACCTCACCCTGATCTACAGTGAACGACATTAACACACCACATCACACTGATCTATAGTGAAATTAATAAACATACCACCTCACACTGATCTATAGCGAAATTCATTAACACACCACCTCACACTGATCTACAGTGAAATTCATTCACACACCACCTCACACTGATCTACTGTGAAATTGATTAACACACCCCCTCACACTGATCTATAGTGAAATTCATTAACACACCACTTGACACTGATCTACAGTGAAATTCATTAACCCACAACCTCAAACTGATCTACCGTGAAAGTAATTAACACACCACCTCACACTGATCTATAGTGAAATTCTTTAACACACCCCATCACACTGATCTACCGTGAAATTCATTAACACGCCCCTTACACTGACCTATAGAGAAATTCATTAACACACCATCTCACACTGATCTATAGTGAAATTCATTAACACACCATCTCACACTGACCTATAGTGAAATTCTTAACACAACACCTCACAGTGACCTACAGAGAAATTCATTAACACACCATCTCACACTGATCTGCAGTAAAATTAATTAACACACCACCTCACACTGATCTGAAGTGAAATTCATTAACTCACATCCTCACATTGATCTCTCATGAAATTCATTAGCTCACCACCTCACACTGATCCATAGTGAAATTCTTTAACCTGCCACCTCACACTGATCTACAGTGAAATTTATTAACATACCACCTCACACTAATCTGCAGTGTAATGCATTAACACACCACCTCACACTGATCTACAGTGAAATTCATGAACACACCACCTCACACTGATCTATAGCGAAATTCATTAACACACCTCCTCACACTGATCTATAGTGAAATTCATTAACACGCCCCCTCTCTCTGATCTATACTGGAATTCATTAACACACCATCTCATACTGATCTATAGTGAAATTCATTAACACACCACCTCACACTGACCTATAATGAAATTCATTAACACACCACCTCACACTGACCTCTCGATAAATTCATTAACACACCACCTCAAACTGATCTACAGTAAAATTCATTAACACACCACCTCACACTGATCTATAGTGAAATTCATAAACACACCACCTCACACTGATCGACAGTGAAATTCATTAAAACACAACCTCACTCTGATCTCTAGTGAAATTCATTAACACACCACCTCACACTGACTCCACAGTGAAATTCATTAACACACGACCTCAAACAGATCTACAGTAAAATTCATTAACATGCCTCCTCACACTGATCTCTCATGAAATTCATTAACACACCACCTCACACTGATCGATAGTGAAATTCATTAACGAGCCTCCTCACACTGATCTCTCGTGAAATACCTTAACACACTACCTCACACTGATTCATAGTGAAATTCATTAACCTGCCACCTCACACTGATCTACTGTGCACTCCATTAACTCACACCATCAACCTGATCTGCAGTGAAATTCATTAACACACCACCTCACACTGATCTATCGTGAAATTTATTAACACACCCCTCACACTGATCTACAGTGAAATTCATTAACACACCACCTCACCCTGATCTACAGTGAACGTCATTAACACACCACCTCACACTGATCTATAGTGAAATTAATAAACATACCACCTCACACTGACCTATAGTGAAATTCATTAACACACCACCTCACACTGATCTACAGTGAAATTCATTCACACACCACCTCACACTGATCTATAGTGAAATTCATTAACACACCACCTCACACTGACCTATAGTGAAATTCATTAACACGCCCCCTCACACTGATCTATAGTGAAATTCATTAACACACCATCTCACACTGATCTATCGTGAAATTCAATAACAAACCAGCTCACACTGATCTACAGTGAAATTCATTAACCCACAACCTCACACTGACCTTTCGTGAAATTCATTAGCACACCATCTCACACTGACCTGTAGTGAAATTCTTTAACACACCACCTCACAGTGACCTATAGTGAAATTCATTAACACACCACCTCACACTGATCTACTGTAAAATTAATTAACACACCACCTCACACTGATCTGAAGTGAAATTCATTAACTCACCTCCTCACATTGATCTCTCATGAAATTAATTAACACACCACCTCACACTGATCCATAGTGAAATTCTTTAACCTGCCACCTCACACTGATCTACAGTGAAATTTACTAACACACCACCTCACACTAATCTGCAGTGTAATGCATTACCACACCAACTCACACTGATCTACAGTGAAATTCGTTAACACACCACCTCACACTGATCTATAGTGAAATTCATTAACACACACCCTCACACTGATCTATGGTGAAATTCATTAACACGCCCCCTCACTCTGATCTGTACTGAAATTCATTAACACACCATCTCATACTGATCTATAGTGAAATTCATTAACACACCACCTCACACTGACCTACCGTGAAATTCATTAACACACCACCTCACACTGATCTACAGTAAAATTCATTAACACACCACCTCACACTGATCTACAGTGAAATTCATAAACACACCACCTCACAGTGATCTACAGTGAAATTCATTAAAACACAACCACACTCTGATCTATAGTGAAATTCATTAACACACCACCTCACACTGACTCTACAGTGAAATTCATTAACACACGACCTCAAACAGATCTACAGTAAAATTCGTTAACATTCCTCCTCACACTGATCTCTCATGAAATTCATTAACACACCACCTCACACTGATCGATAGTGAAATTCACTAACGTGCCTCCTCACACTGATCTCTCGTGAAATACCTTAACATACCAACTCACACTGATTCATAGTGAAATTCATTAACCTGCCACCTCACACTGATCTGCTGTGAAATCCATTAACTCACACCATCAACCTGATCTGCAGTGAAATTCATTAACACACCACCTCACACTGATCTATAGTGAAATTCATTAACACACCCCTCACACTGATCTATAGTGAAATTTATTAACACACCACCTCACAATGATCTACAGTGAAATTCATTAACACACCACCTTACCCTGATCTACAGTGAACGTCATTAACACACCACCTCACACTGATCTATAGTGAAATTAATAAACATACCACCTCACACTGATCTATGGTGAAATTCATTAACACACCACCTCACACTGATCTACAGTGAAATTCATTCACACACCACCTCACACTGATCTATAGTGAAATTCATGAACACACCACCTCAAACTGATCTAGAGTGAAATTCATTAACACACCACCTCACACCGATCTACTGTGAAATCAATTAACACACCCCCTCACACTGATCGAAAGTGAAATTCATTAACACACCACCTGACACTGATCTACAGTGAAATTCATTAACCCACAACCTCACACTGATCTACCATGAAAGTAATTAACACACCACATCACACTGATCTATAGTGAAATTCTTTAACACACCCCATCACACTAATCTACAGTGAAATTCATTAACACGCCCCCTCACACTGATCTATAGTGAAATTCATTAACACACCATCTCACACTGATCTATCGTGAAATTCATTAACATACCACCTCACACTGATCTATAGTGAAATTCATTAACACACCACCTCACACTGACCTATCGTGAAATTCATTAACACACCATCTATCACTGACCTACAGTGAAATTCATTAACACACCACCTCACGCTGACCTATAGTGAAATTCATTAACACACCACCTCAAACTGATCTACAGTAAAATTCATTAACACACCACCTCACACTGATCTATAGTGAAATTCATTAACACGCCACCTCGAACTGATCTACAGTGAAATTCATTAACACACCACCTCAAACTGAACTACCGTGACATTCATTAACACATACCTCACACTGATCTACAGTGAAATTCATTAACACATCACCTCACACTGATCTACAGTGAACTTCATTAACACACCACTTCACACTGATCTATAGTGAAATTCATCAACACACCACCTCACAACGATCTACTGTGAAATTAATTAACACACCCCCTCACACTGATCTACAGTGAAATTCATTAAAACACCACCTGACACTGATCTACAGTGAAATTCATTAACCCACAATCTCACACTGATCTACCATGAAAGTAATTAACACACCACCTCACACTGATCGAAAGTGAAATTCTTTAACACACCCCGTCACACTGATCGACAGTGAAATTCATTAACACGCCCCCTCACACTGAACGATAGTGAAATTCATTAACACACCATCTCACACTGATCTTTCGTGAAATTCATTAACACACCATCTCACACTGACTTATAGTGAAATTCATTAACACACCACCTCAAACCGATCTACAGTAAAATTCATTAACACACCACCTCACACTGATCTATAGTGAAATTCATTAACATGCCACCTCGAACTGATCTACAGTGAAATTCATTAACAAACCCCCTCACACTGATCAAAAGTGAAATTCATTAACACACCCCCTCAGACTGATCTATATTGAAATTCCTTAACACACCACCTCACACTGAGCTATAGTGAAATTCATTAACACAGCACCTCACACTGACCTATTGTGAAATTCATTAACACACCACCTCACACTGACTCTGCAGTTAAATTCATTAACACACGACCTGAAACAGATCTACAGTAAAATTCATTAACATGCCTCCTCACACTCATCTCTCATGAAATTCATTGACACACCACCTCACACTGATCGATAGTGAAATTCATTAACTAGCGTCCTCACACTGATCTCTCGTGAAATACCTTAACACGCCACCTCACACTGATTCATAGTGAAATTCATCAACCTGCCACCTCACACTGATCTACTGTGAAATCCATTAACTCAAATCATCAACCTGATCTGCAGTGAAATTCATTAACACACCACCTCACACTGATCTATAGTGAAATTCATTAACACACCCCTCACACTGATTTATAGTGAAATTTATTAACACACCACCTCACAATTATCTGCAGTGAAATTCATTAACACACCCCTCCCTGATCTACAGTGAACGACATTAACACACCACCTCAAACTGATCTGTCGTGTAATTAATAAACATACCACCTCACACTGATCTATAGTGAAATTCCTTAACACACCACCTAACACTGATCTACAGTGAAATTCATTCACACACCAACTCACACTGATCTATAGTGAAATTCATTAACACACCACCTCACACTGATCTACAGTGAAATTGATTAACACACCACCTCACACCGATCTGCTGTGAAATCAATTAACACACCCCCTCACACTGATCTATAGTGAAATTCATTAACACACCACCTGACACTGATCTACAGTTAAATTCATTAACCCACAACCTCACACTGATCTACCATGAAATTAATTAACACACCACCTCACACTGATCTATAGTGAAATTCTTTAACACACCCCCTCACACTGACCTATAGTGAAATTCATTAACACACCATCTCAAACTGATCTGTCGTGAAATTCATTAACATACCACCTCACACTGATCTATAGTGAAATTCATTAACACACCACCTCACACTGACCTATGGTGAAATTCATTAACACACCATCTCACACTGACCTATAGTGAAATTATTTAACACACCACCTCACAGTGACCTATAGAGAAATTCATTAACACACCACCTCACACTGATCTACAGTAAAATTAATTAACACACCACCTCACACTGATCTGAAGTGAAATTCATTACCTCACCTCCTCACATTGATCTCTCATGAAATTCATTAGCACACCACCTCACACTGATCCATAGTGAAATTCTTTAACCTGCCACCTCACACTGATCGACAGTGAAATTTATTAACACACCACCTCACACTAATCTGCAGTGTAATGCATTAACACACCACCTCACACTGATCTACAGTGAAATTCATGAACACACCACCTCACACTGATCTACAGCGAAATTCTTTAACACACCTCCTCACACTGATCTATAGTGAAATTCATTAACACGCCCCCTCATTCTGATCTATATTGAAATTCATTAACACACCATCTCATACTGATCTATAGTGAAATTCATTAACACACCACCTCACACTGACCTATAATGAAATTCATTGCCACACCACCTCACACTGACCTATCGTGAAATTCATTAACACACCACCTCACACTGATCTACAGTAAAATTCATTAACACACCACCTCACACTGATCTATAGTGAAATTCATAAACACACCACCTCACACTGGTCGACAGTGAAATTCATTAAAACACAACCTCACTCTGATCTATAGTGAAATTCATTAACACACCACCTCACACTGACTCTACAGTGAAATTCATTAACACACGACCTCATACAGATCTACAGTAAAATTCATTAACATACCTCCTCACACTGATCTCTCATGAAATTCATTAACACACCACCTCACACTGATCGATAGTGAAATTCATTAACTAGCCTCCTCACACTGATCTCTCGTGAAATACCTTAACACACTACCTCACACTGATTCATAGTGAAATTCATTAACCTGCCACCTCACACTGATCTACTGTGAAATCCATTACCTCACACCATCAACCTGATCGGCAGTGAAATTCATTAACACACCACCTCACACTGATCTATCGTGAAATTCATTAACACACCCCTCACACTGATCTATAGTGAAATTTATTAACACACCACCTCACAATGATCTACAGTGAAATTCATTAACACACCAACTCACCCTGATCTTCAGTGAACGTCATTAACACACCACCTCACACTGATCTATAGTGAAATTAATAAACATACCACCTCACACTGATCTATAGTGAAATTCATTAACACACCACCTCACACTGATCTACAGTGAAATTCATTCACACACCACCTCACACTGATCTATAGTGAAATTCATTAACACACCATCTCACACTGATCTAGAGTGAAATTGATTAACACACCACCTCACACCGATCTACTGTGAAATCAATTAACACACCCCCTCACACTGATCTATAGTGAAATTCATTAACACACCACCTGACACTGATCTACAGTGAAATTCATTAACCCACAACCTCACACTGATCTACCATGAAAGTAATTAACACACCACCTCACACTGATCTATAGTGAAATTCTTTAACACACTCCATCACACTGATCTGCAGTGAAATTCATTAACACGCCCCCTCACACTGATCTATAATGAAATTCATTAACACACCATCTCACACTGATCTATCGTGAAATTCATTAACATACCACCTCACACTCATCTATAGTGAAATTCATTAACACACCACCTCACACTGACCTAAAGTGAAATTCATTAACACACCATCTCACACTGAACTATAGTGAAATTCATTAACACACCACCTCACACTGACCTATTGTGAAATTCATTAACACACCACCTCAAACTGATCTACAGTGAAATTCATTAACACTCCACCTCACACTGATCTGCAGTGAAATTCATTAACACACCACCTGACACTGATCTACAGTGAAATTCATTAACCCACAACCTCACACTGATCTACCGTGAAAGTAATTAACACACCACCTCACACTGATCAAAAGGGAAATTCATTAACACACCCCCTCAGACTGATCGATCGTGAAATTCATTAACACACCACCTCACACTGATCTATATTGAAATTCATTAACTCACCACCTCACACTGAGCTATAGTGAAATTCATTAACACTCCACCTCACACTGACTCTGCAGTGAAATTCATTAACACACGACCTGAAACAGGTCTACAGTAAAATTCATTAACATGCCTCCTCACACTGATCTCTCATGAAATTCATTAACAAACCACTTCACACTGATCGATAGTGAAATTCATTAACAGCCTCCTCACACTGATCTCTCGTGAAATACCTTAACACACCACCTCACATTGATTCATAGTGAAATTCATTAACCTGCCACCTCACACTGATCTACTGTGAAATCCATTAACTCGCATCATCAACCTGATCTGCAGTGAAATTCATTAACACACCACCTCACACTGATCTATAGTGAAATTCATTAACACACCCCTCACACTGATCTATAGTGAAATTTATTAACACACCACCTCACAATTATCTACAGTGAAATTCATTAACACACCACCTCACCCAGATCTACAGTGAACGTCATTAACACACCACCTCACACTGATCTATAGTGAAATTAATAAACATACCACCTCATACTGATCTATTGTGAAATTCATTAACACACCATCTCACACTGATCTACAGTGAAATTCATTCAAACACCACCTCACACTGATCTATAGTGAAATTCATTAACACACCACCTCAAACTGATCGAGAGTGAAATTGATTAACACACCACCTCACACCGATCTGCTGTGAAATCAATTAACACACCCCCTCACACTGATCTATCGTGAAATTCATTAACACACCACCTGACACTGATCTACAGTGAAATTCATTAACCCACAACCTCACACTGATCTACCGTGAAAGTAATTAACACATCACCTCACACCGATCTATTGTGAAATTCTTTAACACACCCCATCACACTGATCTACAGTGAAATTCATTAACACGCCCCTCACACTGACCTATAGTGAAATTCATTAACACACCATCTCACACTGATCTATCATGAAATTCATTAACATACCACCTCATACTGATCTATAGTGAAATTCATTAACACACCACCTCACACTGACCTATAGTGAAATTCATTAACACACCATCTCACACTGACCTATAGTGAAATTCTTTAACACACCACCTCACAGTGACCTATAGTGAAATTCATTAACACACCACCTCACACTGATCTGCAGTAAAATTAATTGACACACCACCTCACACTGATCTGAAGTGAAATTCATTAACTCACCTCCTCACATTGATCTCTCATGAAATTCGTTATCACACCACCTCACACTGATCAATAGTGAAATTCTTTAACCTGCCACCTCACACTGTTCTACAGTGAAATTTATTAACACACCACCTCACACTAATCTGCAGTGTAATGCATTAACACACCACCTCGCACTGATCTACAGTGAAATTCATGAACACACCACCACACACTGATCTATAGTGAAATTCATTAACACACCCCCTCACACTGATCTATAGTGAAATTCATTAACACGCCCCCTCATTCTGATCTATACTGAAATTCATTAACACACCATCTCATACTGATCTATAGTGAAATTCATTAACACACCACCTCACACTGACCTATAATGAAATTCATTAACACACCACCTCACACTGACCTATCGTGAAATTCATTAACACACCACCTCACACTGATCTACAGTAAAATTCATTAACACACCACCTCACACTGATCTACAGTGAAATTCATTAAAACACAACCTCACTCTGATCGAAAGTGAAATTCATTAACACACCACCTCACACTGACTCTACAGTGAAATTCATTAACACACGACCTCAAACAGATCTACAGTAAAATTCATTAACATGCATCCTCACACTGATCTCTCATGAAATTCATTAACACACCACCTCACACTGATCGATAGCGAAATTCATTAACACACCATCTCACACTGATCTATCGTGAAATTCATTAACATACCACCTCAAACTGATCTATAGTGAAATTCATTAACACACCACCTCACACTGACCTATAGTGAAATTCATTAACACACCATCTCACACTGACCTACAGTGAAATTCATTAACACACCACCTCACACTGACCTATTGTGAAATTCATTAACACGCCCCCTCGAACTGATCTACAGTGAAATTCATTAACAAAGCCCCTCACACTGATCAAAAGTGAAATTCATTAACACACCCCCTCAGACTGATCGATAGTGAAATTCATTAACACACCACCTCACACTGATCTATATTGAAATTCATTAACACACCACCTCACACTGAGCGATAGTGAAATTCATTAACACAGCACCTCACACTGACCTATAGTGAAATTCATTCACACACCACCTCACACTGACTCTGCAGTGAAATTCATTAACACACGACCTGAAACAGATCTACAGTAAAATTTATTAACATGCCTCCTCACAATGATCTCTCATGAAATTCATTAACACACCACCTCACACTGATCGATAGTGAAATTCATTAACTAGCCTCCTCACACTGATGTCTCGTGAAATACCTTAACACACCACCTCACACTGATTCATAGTGAAATTCATTAACCTGCCACCTCACACTGATCTACTGTGAAATCCATTAACTCACATCATCAACCTGATCTGCAGTGAAATTCATTAACACACCACCTCACACTGATCTATAGTGAAATTCATTAACACACCCCTCACACTGATCTATAGTGAAATTTTTTAACACACAACCTCACAATTATCGACAGTGAAATTCATTAACACACCACCTCACCCTGATCTACAGTGAACGGCATTAACACACCACCTCACACTGATCTATAGTGAATTTAATAAACATACCACCTCACACTGATCTATAGTGAAATTCATTAACACACCACCTCACACTGATCTACAGTGAAATTCATTCACACACCACCTCACACTGATCTATAGTGAAATTCATTAACACGCCACCTCACACTGATCTACAGTGAAATTGATTAACACACTACCTCACACCGATCTGCTGTGAAATCAATTAACACACCCCCTCACACTGATCTATAGTGAAATTCATTAACACACCACATGACACTGATCTACAGTGAAATTCTTTAACCCACAACCTCACACTGATCTACCATGAAAGTAATTAACACACCACCTCACACTGATCTATAGTGAAATTCTTTAACACACCCCATCACACTGATCTACAGTGAAATTCATTAACACGCCCCTCACACTGACCTATAGTGAAATTCATTAACACACCATCTCACACTGATCTATCGTGAAATTCATTAACATACCACCTCACACTGATCTATAGTGAAATTCATTAACACACCATCTCACACTGACCTATAGTGAAATTCTTTAACACATCACCTCACAGTGACCTATGGAGAAATTCATTAACACACCACCTCACACTGATGAACAGTAAAATTAATTAACACACCACCTCATACTGATCTGAAGTGAAATTCATTAACTCACCTCCTCACATTGATCTCTCATGAAATTCATTAGCACACCACCTCACACTGATCCATAGTGAAATTCTTTAACCTGCCACCTCACACTGATCTATAGTGAAATTTATTAACACACCACCTCAAACTAATCTGCAGTGTAATGCATTAACACACCACCTCACACTGATCTACAGTGAAATTCATGAACACACCACCTCACACTGATCGAAAGCGAAATTCATTAACACACTTCCTCACACTGATCTATGGTGAAATTCATTAACACGCCACCTCGAACTGATCTACAGTGAAATTCATTAACAAACCCCCTCACACTGATCAAAAGTGAAATTCATTAACACACCCCCTCAGACTGATCGATAGTGAAATTCATTAACACACCACCTCACACTGATCTATATTGAAATTCATTAACACACCACCTCACACTGAGCTATAGTGAAATTCATTGACACAGCACCTCACACTGACCTATAGTGAAATTCATTAACACACCACCTCACACTGACTCTGCAGTGAAATTCATTAACACACGACCTGAAACAGATCTACAGTAAAATTTATTAACATGCGTCCTCACACTGATCTCTCATGAAATTCATTAACACACCACCTCACACTGATCGATAGTGAAATTCATTAACAACCTCCTCACACTGATGTCTCGCGAAATACCTTAACACACCACCTCACACTGATTCATAGTGAAACTCATTATCCTGCCAACTCACAAAGATCGACTGTGAAATCCATTAACTCACATCATCAACCTGATCTGCAGTGAAATTCATTAACACACCACCTCACACTGATCTATAGTGAAATTCATTAACACACCCCTCACACTGATCTATAGTGACATTTTTTAACACACCACCTCACAATTATCTACAGTGAAATTCATTAACACACCACCTCACCCTGATCTACAGTGAACGACATTAACACACCACCTCAAACTGATCTAGAGTGAATTTAATAAACATACCACCTCACACTGATCTGTAGTGAAATTCATTAACACACCACGTCACACTGATCTACAGTGAAATTCATTCACACACCACCTCACACTGATCTTTCGTGAAATTCATTAACACACCACCTCACACTGATCTACAGTGAAATTGATTAACACACCACCTCACACCGATCTGCTGTGAAATCAATTAACACACCCCCTCACACTGATCTATAGTGAAATTCATTAACACACCACCTGACACTGATCTACAGTGAAATTCTTTAACCCACAACCTCACACTGATCTACCGTGAAAGTAATTATCACACCACCTCACACTGATCTATAGTGAAATTCTTTAACACACCCCATCAAACTGATCTACAGTGAAATTCATTAACACGCCCCTCACACTGACCTATAGTGAAATTCATTAACACACCATCTCACACGGATCTATCGTGAAATTCATTAACATACCACCTCAGACTGATCTATAGTGAAACTCATTAACACACCACCTCACACTGACCTATAGTGAAATTCATTAACACACCATCTCACACTGACCTATAGTGAAATTCTTTAACACATCACCTCACAGTGACCTATAGAGAAATTCATTAACACACCACCTCACACTGATCTACAGTAAAATTAATTAACACACCACCTCACACTGATCTGAAGTGAAATTCATTAACTCACCTCCTCACATTGATCTCTCATGAAATTCATTAGCACACCACCTCACACTGATCCATAGTGAAATTATTTAACCTGCCACCTCACACTGATCTGCAGTGTAATGCATTAACACACCACCTCACACTGATCTACATTGAAATTCATGAACACACCACCTCACACTGATCTATAGCGAAATTCATTAACACACCTCCTCACACTGATCTATAGTAAAATTCATTAACACGCCCCCTCACTCTGATCTATACTGAAATTCATTAACACACCATCTCATACTGATCTATAGTGAAATTCATTAACACACCACCTCACACTGACCTATAATGAAATTCATTAACACACCACCTCACACTGACCCATCGTGAAATTCATTAACACACCACCTCACACTGATCTACAGTAAAATTCATTAACACACCACCTCACACTGACCTATAGTGAAATTCATTAACACACCACCTCAAACCGATCTACAGTAAAATTCATTGACACACCACCTCACACTGACCTACAGTGAAATTCATTAACACGCCACCTCAAACTGATCTACAGTGAAATTCATTTACAAACCCCCTCACACTGATCAAAAGTGAAATTCATTAAAACACCCCCTCAGACTGATCGATAGTGAAATTCATTAACACACCACCTCACACTGATCTATATTGAAATTCATTAAGACACCACCTCACACTGATCTATAGTGAAATTCATTCACACACCACCTCACACTGATCTACAGTGAAATTCATTAACACACCACCTCACACTGATCTATAGTGAAATTCATTAACACACCACCTGACACTGATCTACAGTGAAATTCATTAACCCACAACCTCATACTCATCTACCATGAATGTAATTAACACACCACCTCACACTGATCTATCGTGAAATTCTTTAACACACTCCATCACACTGATCTACAGTGAAATTCATTAACACGCCCCCTCACACTGATCTATAGTGAAATTCATTAACACACCATCTCACACTGATCTATCGTGAAATTCATTAACATACCACCTCACACTGATCTATAGGGAAATTCATTAACACACCACCTCACACTGACCTATAGTGAAATTCATTAACACACCACCTCAAACTGATCTACAGTAAAATTCATTAACACACCACCTCACACTGACCTATAGTGAAATTCATTAACATGCCACCTCGAACTGATCTACAGTGAAATTCATTAACAAACCCCCTCACACTGATCAAAAGTGAAATTCATTAACACACACCCTCAGACTGATCGATAGTGAAATTCATTAACACACCACCTCACACTGATCTATATTGAAATTAATTAACACACCACCTCACATTGAGCTATAGTGAAATTCATTAACACAGCACCTCACACTGACCTACAGTGAAATTCATTAACACACCACCTCACACTGACTCTGCAGTGAAATTCATTAACACACGACCTGAAACAGATCTGCAGTAAAATTTATTAACATGCCTCCTCACACTGATCTCTCATGAAATTCATTAACACACCACCTCACACTGATCGATAGTGAAAATCATTAACTAGCCTCCTCACACTGATGTCTTGTGAAATACCTTAACACACCACCTCACACTGATTCAGAGTGAAATTCATTAACCTGCCACCTCACACTGATCTACTGTGAAATCCATTAACTCACATCATCTACCTGATCTGCAGTGAAATTCATTAACACACCACCTCACACTGATCTATAGTGAAATTCATTAACGCACCCCTCACACTGATCGATAGTGAAATTTTTTAACACACCACCTCACAATTATCTACAGTGAAATTCATTAACACACCACCTCGCCCTGATCTACAGTGAACAACATTAACACACCACCTCACACGGATCTATAGTGAATTTAATAATCATACCACCTCACACTGATCTATAGTGAAATTCATTAACACACCACCTCACACTGATCTACAGTGAAATTCATTCACACACCACCTCACACTGATCTATAGTGAAATTCATTAACACACCACCTCACACGGATCTACAGTGAAATTGATTAACACACCACCTCACACCGATCTGCTGTGAAATCAATTAACACACCCCCTCACACTGATCTACAGTGAAATTCATTAACACACCACCTGACACTGATCTACAGTGAAATTCTTTAACCCACAACCTCACACTGATCTACTGTGAAAGTAATTAACACACCACCTCACACTGATCGAAAGTGAAATTCTTTAACACACCCCATCACACTGATCTACAGTGAAATTCATTAACACACCATCTCACACTGTTCTATCGTGAAATTCATTAACATACCACCTCACACTGATCTATAGTGAAATTCATTAACACACCATCTCACACTGACCTTTAGTGAAATTCTTTAACACATCACCTCACAGTGACCTGTAGAGAAATTCATTAACACACCACCTCACACTGATCTACAGTAAAATTAATTAACGCACCACCTCACACTGATCTGAAGTGAAATTCATTAACTCACCTCCTCACATTGATCTCTCATGAAATTCATTAGCACACCACCTCACACTGATCCATAGTGAAATTCTTTAACCTGCCACCTCACACTGATCTGTAGTGAAATTTATTAACACACCACCTCACACTAATCTGCAGTGTAATGCATTAACACACCACCTCACACTGATCTACAGTGAAATTCATGAACACACCACCTCACACTGATCTATAGCGAAATTCATTAACACACCTCCTCACACTGATCTATAGTGAAATTCATTAACACGCCCCCTCACTCTGATCTATACTGAAATTCATTAACACACCATCTCATACTGATCTATAGTGAAATTCATTAACACACCACCTTACTTGACCTATAATGAAATTCATTAACACACCACCTCACACTGACCTATCGTGAAATTCAGTAACACACCACCTCAAACCGATCTACAGTAAAATTCATTAACACACCACCTCACACTGATCTACAGTGAAATTCATTAACACGCCACCTCGAACTGATCTACAGTGAAATTCATTTACAAACCCCTTCACACTGATCAAAAGCGAAATTCATTAAAACACCCCCTCAGACTGATCGATAGTGAAATTCATTAACACACCACCTCACACTGATCTATATTGAAATTCATTAAGACACCACCTCACACTGATCTATAGTGAAATTCATTAACACACCACCTCACACTGATCGACAGTGAAATTCATTCACACACCACCTCACACTGGTCTATAGTGAAATTCATTAACACACCACCTCACACTGATCTAGAGTGAAATTGATTAACACACCACCTCACACCGATCTACTGTGAAATCAATTAACACACTCCCTCACACTGATCTATAGTGAAATTCAATAACACACCACCTGAAACTGATCTACAGTGAAATTCATTAACCCACAACCTCACACCCATCTACCATGAAAGTAATTAACACACCACCTCACACTGGTCTATAGTGAAATTCTTAACACACTCCATCACACTGATCTGCAGTGAAATTCATTAACACGCCCCCTCACACTGATCTATAGTGAAATTCAATAACACACCATCTCACACTGATCTATCGTGAAATTCATTAACATACCATCTCACACTGATCTGTAGGGAAATTCATTAACAAACCACCTCACACTGACCTATAGTGAAATTCATTAACACACCATCTCACACTGAATTATAGTGAAATTCATTAACACACCACCTCACACTGACCTATAGTGAAATTCATTAACACACCACCTCAAACGGATCTACAGTAAAATTCATTAACGCACCACCTCACACTGATCTATAGTGAAATTCATTAACACGCCACCTCGAACTGATCTACAATGAAATTCATTAACACACCCACTCACACTGATCAAAAGTGAAATTCATTAACACACGCCCTCAGACTGATCGATAGTGAAATTCATTAACACACCACCTCACACTGATCTATATTGAAATTCATTAACTCACCACCTCACACTGAGCTACAGTGAAATTCATTGAAACATCACCTCACACTGACCTATAGTGAAATTCATTAACACACCACCTCACACTGACTCTGCAGTGAAATTCATTAACACACGACCTGAAACAGATCTACAGTAAAATTCATTAACATGCCTCCTCACACTGATCTCTCATGAAATTCATTAACACACCACCTCACACTGATCGATAGTGAAATTCATTAACTAGCCTCCTCACACTGATCTCTCGTGAAATACCTTAACGCACCACCTCACACTGATTCATAGTGAAATTCATTAACCTGCCACCTCACACTGATCTACTGTGAAATCCATTAACTCGCATCATCAACCTGATCTGCAGTGAAATTCATTAACACACCACCTCACACTGATCTATAGTGAAATTCATTAACACACCCCTCACACTGATCTATAGTGAAATTTATTAACACACCACCTCACAATTATCTACAGTGAAATTCATTAACAAACCACCTCACCCTGATCTACAGTGAACGTCATTAGCACACAACCTCACACTGATCTATAGTGAAATTAATAAACATACCACCTCACACTGATCTATAGTGAAATTCATTAACACACCACCTCACACTGATCTACAGTGAAATTCATTCACACACCACCTCACACTGATCTATAGTGAAATTCATTAACACACCACCTCACACTGATCTAGAGTGAAATTGATTAACACACCACCTCACACCGATCTGCTGTGAAATCAATTAACACACCCCCTCACACTGATCTATAGTGAAATTCATTAACACACCACCTGACACTGATCTACAGTGAAATTCATTAACCCACAACCTCACACTGATCTACCGTGAAAGTAATTAACACACCACCTCACACTGATCTATCGTGAAATTCTTTAACACACCCCATCACACTGATCTACAGTGAAATTCATTAACACGCCCCTCACACTGACCTATAGTGAAATTCATTAACACACCATCTCACACTGATCTATCGTGAAATTCATTAACATACCACCTCACACTGATCTATAGTGAAATTCATTAACACACCACCTCACACTGACCTATAGTGAAATTCATTAACACACCATCTCACACTGACCTATAGTGAAATTCTTTAACACACCACCTCACAGTGACCTATAGTGAAATTCATTAACACACCACCTCACACTGATCTACATTAAAATTAATTAACACACCACCTCACACCGATCTGAAGTGAAATTCATTAACTCACCTCCTCACATTGATCTCTCATGAAATTCGTTAACACACCACCTCATACTGATCCATAGTGAAATTCTTTAACCTGCCACCTCACACTGATCGACAGTGAAATTTATTAACACACCACCTCACACTAATCTGCAGTGTAATGCATTAACACACCACCTCACACTGATCTACAGTGAAATTCATGAACACACCACCTCACACTGATCTATAGTGAAATTCATTAACACACCCCCTCACACTGATCTATAGTGAAATTCATTAACACGCCCCCTCACTCTGATCTATACTGAAATTCATTAACACACCATCTCATACTGATCTATAGTGAAATTCATTAACACACCACCTCACACTGACCTATAATGAAATTCATTAACACACCACCTCTCACTGACCTATCGTGAAATTCATTAACACACCACCTCACACTGATCTACAGTAAAATTCATTAACACACCACCTCACACTGATCTATAGTGTAATTCATAAACACACCACCTCACACTGATCTGCAGTGAAATTCATTAAAACACAACCTCACTCTGATCTATAGTGAAATTCATTAACACACCACCTCACACTGACTCTACAGTGAAATTCATTAACACACGACCTAAAACAGATCTACAGTAAAATTCATTAACATGCCTCCTCACACTGATCTCTCATGAAATTCATTAACACACCACCTCACACTGATCGATAGTGAAATTCATTAACTAGCCTCCTCACACTGATCTCTCGTGAAATACCTTAACACACCACCTCACACTGATTCATAGTGAAATTCATTAACCTGCCACCTCGCACTGATCTACTGTGAAATCCATTAACTCACACCATCAACCTGATCTGCAGTGAAATTCATTAACACACCACCTCACACTGATCTATAGTGAAATTCATTAACACACCCCTCACACTGATCTATAGTGAAATTTATTAACACACCACCTCACAATGATCTACAGTGAAATTTATTAACACACCATCTCACCCTGATCTACAGTGAACGTCATTAACACACCACCTCACACTAATCTATAGTGAAATTAATAAACATACCACCTCACACTGATCTATAGTGAAATTCATTAACACACCACCTCACACTGATCTACAGTGAAATTCATTCACACACCACCTCACACTGATCTATAGTGAAATTCATTAACACACCACCTCACACTGATCTAGAGTGAAACTGATTAACACACCACCTCACACCGATCTACTGTGAAATCAATTAACACACCCCCTCACACTGATCTATAGTGAAATTCATTAACACACCACCTGACACTGATCTACTGTGAAATTCATTAACCCACAACCTCACACTGATCTACCGTGAAAGTAATTAACACACCACCTCACACTGATCTATCGTGAAATTCTTCAACACACCCCATCACACTGATCTACAGTGAAATTCATTAACACGCCCCTCACACTGACCTATAGTGAAATTCATTAACATACCACCTCACACTGATCTATAGTGAAATTCATTCACACACCACCTCACACTGACCTATAGTGAAATTCATTAACACACCATCTCACACTGACCTATAGTGAAATTCTTTAACACACCACCTCACACTGACCTATCGTGAAATTCATTAACACACCACCTCACACTGATCTACAGTAAAATTCATTAACACACCACCTCACACTGATCTGCAGTAAAATTCATTTGCCAATTACATGCCCATTCTGAAATTTATTAATGTCTTCTTGCAATTTGTCTTCCTCAGTATTAACTCTACCTCCCAATTTGGTGTTATCGACAAACATTGAAATTGTTCTTCTGATTCACGTGTCCAAATCGTTTATGTAAGTGGTGAACAATAGTGATCCCAGCGCCGATCCCTGTGGATCACCACTTCCCACCTTTTGCCAGTCTGAGTAGCTACTCTTAACCCCTACTCTCTGTTTTCTGTTTTGTGACCAGCTTGCTATCCATAACAGTATGTAAGATCGACAAGATGACCAAGGTCAGGCCGTGTGGAGTGAAGGGCCAGGCAGCAGATTGGATGGAAAGCTGGCTACAAAACAGAAATCAGAGGGTTGGAGTTAAGGGAAGTTTGTAGCGATCTTTCCATCCATTCTGTTGCCTGGCCCTTGACTCCACACGGCCTGACCATGGTCATCTTGTAGACCGTACATACTGCAGACACAGTGCACCAGTGGTGGAGGGGGTGGATATTGAGTCCTGTGACAGGGGCGCTGATGAAGTGGATTTCTCTGTCCGTGAGTTTTGAGGCATTGCTGGTTGCGTTTTTCACCTCTTTCCACCTTTAAATAAAACCTTGCTGCCAGTTCATTAAAGCCATTAACAGCCGCTCGGGTGGGACACACCAATAAATGAGGCCTTGTTTCCCTCAGAATGAGAGGCCTGAACCCGAGTTAGAAAACATTTAGTAATTAAACCAGACTGGGCGGGGCCTGAGGTGCGAGTTAGTAACGGAAAATTGGTGGGCAGCGTACTTCACACCAGGGCTGAGGACCTGGGGACTCGGGTTTCTGTGTCATTTATTGATTAATTTTGTTTATTGCTGAATCTCAATCAGATTGGCGGGTCATCTTGCTGTCTGACAGAGGCGAGGGTCCCCAATGGAGGGCTCTCTATGCGGGAGTCCTTCCCAGCACCATTGGGGATCTGGGGTGGAGACTGTTGCAGGCAGCTGTCGTGTGCAACAGTTTAAGCTCCTTTCCAGACTCCAATGTCAGATGTGATGTTTGCGACCTAGAGGAGTCCACGTGCCATGTATATATTCAATGTGAGAGGTTACCGCCCCTGTATAGTTACCTTAAGGGGCTGCTCCTCAACTCTTGGTTATACTTTAGCCCCACGCTCCGATTCTTTGGCCGCCCGGTGCGGAGTGGGGGTGGGTAAGTCAGAGGATCTTCTCCTGGACCTGCTCTTGGGCCTGGTGAAAACAGCAATTTGTAGGCCCTGGATGGGCGGGGCCCATGGGGCGTCCCTCTGGCTGCCTGCCTCTCTCTCATGGTCTTGTCCCTGCCCGGGTGACCCTGGAGAGGGAGCAGGCGGTGTCCACTGGTTCACTTGATACCTTCCTTGACTGGTGGACACGGAAGGTATCAAGATGCGATAATCGATCCTCACAATCACATTGTGATTGAATTATTAATTGTGTGTGTGTCACAAATACATTTATTCTATTTTGATACAAAAGTTCTACTCGACATGGTAAACTACTAGTTATTTAATCAGGGCTGCAGCTGCTGAAAGATTGATTGTACTGAGGTTTGTGGCCAGAGCTGGCAGATGTGTTGTTCTGAAGTCTGATGTCGCACACCTGAAGAGTCTGTTTATGTCGTGTTGTAATGACCTTTTTCTGTTGCCTGGTGTCAGAAATAGAAATCAAAAGGAGATGATGCACCACTCTGTTAATCAACTCTTTGACACATTTCCATTTCTTAATTTACAAAGATTACAATTCCATTAGTGAACAATGGATTGCCAGTCTGCCACTTTTTAGTGAGGCTTGAAAGGGCTCGCTGTGAAGCTACACCTGCCCATCTGTCTGTGTGTCACTGTGTTTGGATTGTGTTGGACAACAGTCCTAGGCCTAGAAATTCAGTATAGCCACGTTTGGGGTGCTAAAGTCGGGCGGCCGCTAAAGTTTGCGCCTGGCGCGAAGTCACGCCACCTTCGCCGATATTCAGTCGCATCGCCCCAAGAGGTTGCTGCTGCGCTAAAACAGATGATGCATGACTATCTTTAGGTGCTAAGCCGGCGGTGCTGAGCGATACCCCCGAGGCTGGGCGCAGCGCAGCTGCTGCGAGTTGTTGATTGATGGCAGACACTCTGGCGCTGGTCAGCTCTTAAAGGGGGAGTGTGGATTTGTTTGCCTGCCATGCCCTGCACACTGCAGCCCTCAACCTAGGCCTGACCACTTCTACTTCATCTGCACAACGCCCAGGGCTATTGAGAAGGCCAGGGAGAGAGCGCAGCGCTTCAGCGACGGTGACCTGAGGGTGCTGATTGGCGGAGTGGAGCGCAGGCACCATGTTCTGTTCCCAGAATGTGGCAGGAGGCTGCTGCCCAGTGCCTACCGGAAAGCCTGGAGGGAGGTCTCCAACAGGGTGTCTTCCAATAGCGTGGTTGCCAGGACTCATGTGCAATGCCGGAAAAAGTTCAACGACCTCACTCGGGTTGTCAGGGTGAGTACCCTTTCCAGTGTCCTCCTCATCCCTGCATGTGCACCTCAGTTTATGGGCAAAGGGACCTGAAAGCCCTAATGGCCAGCCCTCATCCAGCAGCTCTGGGACTGTCATGAAAATCACTTGCACATTCAGCACTTTACACACTGTCCAAGCTATTCGACCATGGGAGGCATTGCAGGCAAGATCAGGGCTTCACACTGTCCAATCTATTCTACCATGGGAGGCATTGCAGACAAGATCAGGGCTTCACACTGTACTTAGAGGCCGTCCTTTCTCTTGCAGGCCAAGGTGGCGCACAACAGGAGGAACCAGCGTGAGACCGGGGGAGGCCATCCTGACCTCAAAGAGCTCTCCAACTTCGACCAGCGTGTGGAGCGCATTCTGGCAGGCCGGCTGATTGGCCCCGTCGCCAGTGGAGATGCCGACCCTGTTCTGGGCACCAATGGTAAGGGCATCACCTTTTTGACCTCTCTCTTTCCACTTGCACCTCAGATCAGCATCCTTTGCCACTGTCCGACCAATGCAGTGCATGGCAGCACTCATGCCTCCCTCGCTGCCGCCCTGTCCTCACTCTAAAGCTACTCTTGTGCCTTCCTGCTTTCAGATGGTGAATCGCCAGGTGAGGAGGCGGGCCCACAAGCTGCCACTGTCAGCGATTCTGAATTCGAGGAGGAGGAAGAGGAAGCTGGCCCATCAGTGCCACCCTCAGCCGCGCCAGCCCATGGCGATGAAGGGGACACGTCTTCCCTGGAGGGGAGCCGGGGGGAAGGGTCGAAGGAGAGTGAAGCTCCGGGGCCCAGCGGCCTGCAGCAAGGCGGGAGGGGTGGGGAAGCTCGGTGGACTTCTCCCCAGAGAGTGAGTGCGGCCTCCAGTCCTGCAACGGTGAGCGCAGAGGAGGTGCGGCTCCTGGAGGAAAGGGCCGTCCAGGCTGAGCGCAGGCACAATGAGCTCATGGCTGCAGTGGCAAGGATGCCTGACTCCATTGAGTCTCTGTCAAGGAGTGTGCAGCAATTTGGAGCAGCACAGGTCAGGAGTCTACAGGACTTCGCGGCAGCACAGGCGGCTTCGAGCCAAATGCTCAGTCGTGCCATCCATTCACTGGCTGTTGTCATACGGATACATACCAGGGCCACACGGGCACTAACTGCTGCCACCCTCGCTGGATCAGCCAGGCATTGCCAGGGCACTCGCCGTGCAGCAGCAGCCCAGCAGTCTGCTCTTCAGCTGTTTGCTGCGCATGCTGCAGTGCTGGCCCGTGTGAGTGCCAATGTATCAGGCGACCAGGGAGCACCTGCGATCTGTCAGGTTGGCACCAGTCCTGCAGCCGACACTGCCACCCCGCCATTGCAGCTGTGATGAGCCGCTGGACAGACTGCTGCCACCCAAACAGAGTTGAAGCAGTCAGCAGCCGGCCCCTCCAGGGCCAGAGCTAGTGCAGGCTGACCCCCAAGGGCATCTGCCATCTCGCCATCTGACCCTCAGCAGCCTTCCCCCAGCCTTGCTGCAGCCACTGGGCTCCCATTGAGTAGGAGCTGCAGGGCGGGCAGGGGCCAGGCAAGGATGCGAAAGGCATCGCCCTCACAGGGCAAAAAGTAGAAGGTCTGCACAAATGCTTTGTGTTTGTTGAAAGGCCGAGACTGGTGTATTTGTGTTTTTGTAAGGCCGAGACTGGTGCCTTTCTTTCTTTTTGTAAGGCCGAGACTGGTGTCTTTCTTTGTTTTTGTAAGGCCGAGACTGGTGTCTTTCTTTGTTTTTGTAAGGCCAAGACTGTAAGTTTTGTGTTTTTGGAGGGGGCTTCTCAACATGAGGTTGAAATGTGGGAAGGGCAGAGGTTTGCAATAAATTAATGTTCTTAAATCGCACTGTGCATGGTTTTTTTTGCAAGTCCTGGTTGCCCTGCTCGGCTGAGGGCTTGTGGAGCGGCTACATTCATCTGCTGACATTGGCATAAGCCATTCCCTGAGAGGGGGCCTAGAACCAACGTTCAATAAGCCGGCGACGGGCGGCCCTTGCACTTTCTGCCTCCCTCCTGTGCTGGTCCTCCTCCTCCTCCTCCTCCTCCTCCTCCTCCTCCTCCTCAGGTGGTCCTCCAATCTCTGGTGGCAGTGGCTGAGTCCTGTGGATAGCCAGGTGGTGCAGCATGCAGCACACGACCACGAAATGGGAGACTCATTCCGGCGAATATTGTAAGGCTCCACCGGAACGATCCAGACAGCCGAACCGTTGCTTCAGGATGCCGATTGTTTGCTCAATGAAGTTCCTGGTCGCTTGATGGCTGTCGTTGTATCCCTCTTCAGCAGGGGTGCTGGGCGCATGGAGCGGGGTCATCAGCCAGGTACACAAAGGATAGCCTTTGTCCCCGAGAAGCCATCCTCGTAGGTGAGGCTGGGCCTGGAACATGTCTGCCACAGAAGTCTGGCACAGGATGAAGGCATCGTGGCTGCTGCCTGGAAAGTGGGCATTGACAGCTAGGATGAGCTGCCTGTGGTCACACACCAGCTGGACGTTGAGCGAATAGTAGCCCTTCCGGTTGTGGTAATCCTCGGCATTCTCCAGAGGTGCCCACAAAGCCACATGCGTGCAGTCAATGGCGACCTGCACCATGGGGAAGACCGCGAATGCTGCAAAGCCCATTGCACGCTGTTGCTGTTTGACAAGGGCCATGGAGAAGGAGATGAACTGATGTCTCCTTTTGAAAAGGGCATTGGTCACCTGGCGGATGCAGCAATGCACGGTGATCTGGGAGATGTTGGAAATGTCCCCAGTAGCGGATTGGAAGGAGCCGGTGGCATAGAAGTTGAGAGCCACCGTCACCTTCACTGCCACCGACAGAGACATCCTGCTCCTCAGATGTGGCTGCAGATCACCGCCAAGCAGGTGGCAGATCTCTGTGACCACCTCCCTTCGGAATCGCAGCCTCCAAACACACTGCTCATCAGACATGTTCAGATAGGAGAAGTGCCGGCGGTCTACCCTGGGTGGGTAAGGCCTCCGTTCCTGACGCCTGTTGCCCCCTCTCCATCTAGCCAGGACTGCCACTCTCTCACGGCGTCTGTGAGCCCTTTGGATGCAATGGAGCAGGCCAGCGTTTGCACCCATTGCAGCCCCCATTATATGTTAGCAAACAATGATATGTCAATGAAGGCAAAGACAAGTGGAAAGCTGTGACCTGAAGCCAGAAGTATCTGTCCGAGTGTTGAGCCAAAGCAGAAAGCTCTCTACCTTGGTCTCTCTGCAAAGATCCGTTTCTCAAGAAGGAGTGCTGCAAAATGGCAGCCTTTTCTAGTGCAGGAGGAGTGCCCTTTAATTTGCGCCCCCCGTGCCCCGCATTGACTGAGAACCGTTCCCCTCCACCAGTCGCTAGGGGTGCCAGGTGCACAATAGGGCGTCGCAATTGAATTTCCGGTTTGGGGCGCACAAAGGGCGTTGCACAAGGAAGTGACGTCAGGATCTGCGCGTGCAGCTGAGCGTGCGCAAAGACTTTGCGCCATCGCTAAATCGTCAGTGAAGTTGGGGAGAGGTGCAGATCGTGCTGCACCTGGCCACTAGCCGCCTAGCGCCCAACATCTCCTCCTCCTAAGGCGCTACCGGCTGGCACAACCAACTGAATTTCTGGGCCCTAATATCTCGCCTACATCCATTACAATTTTTGAAATGTTAGATTGTACTTGGAAGAAGTTTAGTTTGAATCTGACAATTCTGAAATTGGGAGCTGTTATTGATTTCTGTTCTTCACCTAACTATCTTCTTCTTCTTCTTAGGCAGTCCCTCGGAACCGAGGATGGCTTGCTTCCACATTAAAAATGAGCTTGCAGGTGACTGATTAGTCCAATGCGGGACCTACAGTCTCTGTCACAGGTGGGGAGGCGGTGGTTGAAGGGGCGGGTGGGTGGGGTGCTTGGTTTGACGTGCGCTCCTTGCGCTGCCTGCGCTTGGCTTCCGCTTGCTCACAGCGAAGAGACTCGAGGAGTTCGGCGCCTTCCCGGATGCTTCTCCTATATCTATATAGTGATGTGATCAGTCAAAGCAAATTAACAGATGGTGCTATTTACTGAACACAACTGAATAATTCTACAAGGATGCTATCACAGTCTTCCTCAGTATTAACTAAACCCCCCAATTTAGTGTCATCAGCAAATTTTGAAATTGTACTTCTGATTCCCAAGTCCAAACCATTCATGTAAATGGTGAACAACAGTGGTCCCAGCACCGATCCCCGTGGAACACCACTTCCCACCTTCCGCCCGTCTGAGTAAGTACCTTTAACTCATCCCGTCACTATAACTGGAATTGTCTCCATTCCCGTGCCGAGGGGATTGCTGTACCAGACGGAAGGGGCAACATTTGGGGACTCTCGATTCTCCACCAATTCCCATTCCCCTTCTTTCTGGTGGATAATGGAGATGCCACTGTGCGTAATGTGCAAGTCAGTAAGAGTTATCAGCGAGGATTAATCAGCACTTTCTAATTGGAGATGTTAATCAGTGGACCCTTTCAGATAATGAATTGTAGATTTTATACATAGATACATAGAAGATAGGAGCAGGAGTAGGCCATTCGGCCCTTCGAGCCTGCTCCACCATTCAATGAGATCATGGCTGATCATCCAAATCCAGTACCCGGCCCCTGCCTTCTCCCCATATCCCTTGATCCCTTTAGCCTTAAGAAATATATCCAACTCTTTCTTGAATATACTTAATGAACTGGCCTCCACCGCCCTCTGTGGCAGAGAATTCCACAGGTTCACCACTTTCTGGGTGAAGAAATTCCTCCTCCTTTCAGTCCTAAATGGCTTACCCCTTATCCTTAGGCTATGACCCCTGGTTCTGGACTCCCCGGCCATCAGAAACATCCTTCCTGCATCTAGTCTGTCCAGGCCTGACAGAATTTTATAGGTTTCGATGAGATCCCCTCTCAATCTTCTAAACTCCAGTGAGTATAAGCCCAATCGACCCAATCTCTCCTCATACGTCATTCCTGCCATCCCAGGTATCAGCCTGGTGAATCTTCGCTGCACTCCTTCCATGGCAAGAACGTGCTTCCTCAGGTAAGGCGACCAAAACTGCACACAATACTCAAGGTGTGGTCTCACCAAGGCCCTGTACAACTGTAGCAAGACATCCTTGTTCTTGTACTCGAACCCTCTTGCTACGAAGGCCAACATACCATTTGCCTTCTTAACCGCCTGCTGCACCTGCATGCTTACCTTCAGCGACTGGTGTACAAGAACACCCAGGTCTCTTTGCAAGTCCCCTTCTCCCAAACTATTACCATTCAAATAATAATCTGCCTTCCTGTTTTTGCCACCAAAGTGGATAAGCTCACATTTATCCACATTATAGTGCATTTGCCATGTTTCTGCCCAATCACCCAACCTGTCCAAATCGTGCTGGAGTTCCACGACATCCTACTCACAGCTTACCCTCCCACCCAGCTTTGTGTCGTCTGCAAATTTGGAGATATTACATCCAATTCCCTCATCCAGATCAGTAATACATATTGTGAACAGCTGGGGTCCTCGGACCGATCCTTGTGGTACCCCACTAGTCACTGCCTGCCACTCGGAAAATGACCCGTTTTTTCCAGCTCTTTGCTTTCTGTCCGCCAACCAGTTCTCTATCCAAGTCAATACCTTGCCCCCAACCCCATGTGCCTTAATTTTGCACGCTAATCTCTTATGCGGGACCTTATCGAAAGCCTTCTGAAAGTCCAAATACACCACATCCACTGGTTCTCCCTTATCTATTTTACCAGTTGCATCCACAAAAAATTCCAGTAGATTAGTCAAGCATGATTTACCTTTTGTAAATCCATGTTGACTTTCTCTGATCCAGTCACTGCTTTCCAAGTGCTCTGCTATTACATCTTTTATAATGGACTCTAGCATTTTCCCCACTACCGATGTCAAGCTTACCGGTCTATAATTCCCCGCCTTTTCTCTACCACCTTTTTTGAATAGTGGGGTAACATTAGCTACCCGCCAATCCATGGGTACCGTTCCAGAGTCTATCGAGTTCTGGAAGATGACCAGCAATGCATCTACTATTTCTAGGGCCACTTCCTTAAGTACCCTGGGATGTAGATTATCAGGCCCTGGGGATTTATCGGCCTTCAGTCCCAGCAATTTTCCTAACACCATTTCCGTACAAATACTGATTTCTTTCAGTTCCACCCTTTCATCAGACCCTATGTTCCCCGGCATCTCTGGGAGGTTATTTGTGTCCTCCTTTGTGAAGACAGAACCAAAATATGTATTTAGTTGGTCAGCCATTTCTTTGTTCCCCATTATAAATTCCCCCGATTCTGACTGCAAGGGACCTACGCTTGACTTCACCAATCTTTTTCTCTTCACATATCTATAAAATCTTTTACAGTCAATTTTTATGTTCTCTGCAAGCTTACTCTCATATTCTGTTTTCCCTTTCTTAATTAATCCCTTTGTCCTCCTTTGTTGAATCCTAAACTGCTCCCAATCCTCAGGGTTATTACTTTTTCTGGCCAATTTATATGCCCTCTCCTTGGACCTTATGCTATCCCTAATTTCCCTTTTTAGCCACGGTTGGGTCACATTTTTTGTTTTATTTTTATGCCAAACTGGGATGAACAAATTCTGTAGTTCATCCATTCGGTCTTTGAATGTTTGCCATTGCCTATCCACCATCAACACTTTGAGTGCAATTCCCCAATCAATCCTACCCAACTCGCTCCTCAGACCATCATAGTTTCCTTTATTTAAATTGAGGACCCTGGTCTCCGAGTCAACTACTTCATTCTCCATCTTAATGAAGAATTCGATCATATTATGATCGCTTCGACCCAAGGGGCCTCGTACAACAAGATTGCTAATTAATCCTTTCTCGTTACATAATACCCAGTCTAAGATGGCCTGATCTCTGGTTGGTTCCTCGACATATTGGTCCAGGAAACCATCCCGTAAACACTCCAGGAATTCCTCCTCCAGAGTATTGTTACTCATTTGGTTGGCCCAATCTATTTGTAGATTAAAGTCACCCATGATGACTCCTGTGCCCTTATTGCACGCTTCTTTAATTTCTCTTTGAATGCCATCCCCAACCTCCGCCTTACTGTTTGGAGGTCTATAAACCACTCCCACTAACGTTTTTTTCCCCTTAGTATTTCTCAATTCTACCCATACAGATTCCACCTCATCAGAGCTAATATCCTTCATTACAATTGTGTTAATCCCTTCTTTAACCAGTAATGCTACCCCACCTCCCTTTCCTTTTTGCCTATCTTTCCTGAATATCGAATACCCCTGGATGTTGAGTTCCCAGTCCTGGCCTTCCTTGAGCCACGTTTCCGTAATCCCAAACAAATCGTATTTGTTTACTTCTATTTGCGCAGCCAATTCATCCACCTTATTACAAATGCTCCTTGCATTAAGACACAAAGCCTTCAGGCTTGTTTTTTTAACGCACTTAGACCTATTAGAATTATTATTTACTGTGGCCATGTTTGATTTAAACCGTTGATTTCTCTGACTGCCACTTTTGTTTTTCTCCTTCCTATCTTTTGCTTTTATCCTTGTTTCCCTTTCCTCTGTCTCCCTGCTCAGGTTCCCAACCCCCTGCCATTTTAGTTTAAACCCTCTCCCACAGCACTAGCAAACACTCCCCCTAGGACATTGGTTCCAGCCCTGCCCAGGTGCAGACCGTCCGGTTTGAACTGGTCCCACCTCCCCCAGAACCGGTTCCAATGTCCCAGGAACTTGAATCCCTCCCCCTGGCACCATTCGTCTAGCCATGTATTCATCTGAAGTATCCTTCTATTTCTACTCTGACTAGCACGTGGCACTGGTAGCAATCCTGAGATTACTACCTTTGAGGTCCTGTTTTTTAATTTATCTCCTAACTCCCTATACTCCGCTTTTAGGACCTCATCCCACTTTTTACCTATATCGTTGGTGCCTATATGCACCACGACAACTGGCTCTTCACCCTTCCCTTCCAAGATATTCTGGAGTCGCTCGGAGATGTCCTTAACCCTTGCACCAGGGAGGCAACACACCATCCTGGAGTCTCGTTTGCGGCCGCAGAAACGCCTATCTATTCCCCTTACAATTGAATCCCCTATTACTATAGCTCTACCCCTCTTTTTCCTCCCATTCTGTGCAGCAGAGCCACCCCTGGTGCCAGGAAGTTGGCTGCTGCTGCCTTCCTCTGATAAGCCATCCCCCCCAACAGTACTCAAAGTGGTGTATCTGTTGGAGAGGGGGATGGCCACAGGGGACCCCTGCACTACCTGCCTGTGCCTAGTACTCTGCCTGTTGGTCACCCGTTCCCTTTCTTCCTGTCCAACCTCTACCTGCGGTGTGTCCAACTCCGTAAATGTGCTATTCACGTTGTCCTCAGCATCGTGAACTAAAGATTAATATACGATTGAAGTAAAAGTTCATAATTTTATTGTAAAATAATTCAGGGACTCTCATCAGAAATTAAGGGGAAAGATCAGACAGCGGTTCTTAAATGAACACTGCAGACCCGACAACTCAATCAGCTATATATCCAGAATATTAAACTCCAGCCAATTATAGGGGTTATTACTATCAGCAGAAACAAACCCCAACTGTCAGAATGAACAAGGTTCAGTCCTGGATGTGATCAACAGCAGCAATAACAGCAGAATCCAACTCCTGCAGTCACTTGTGAACTCGCTGGTGTGACAGCAGGCGGGATGACTGAGTGAATCCCTTCCCACACACGGAGCAGGTGAATGGCCTCTCCCCAGTGTGAACTCGCTTGTTGGTCAGCAGGTTGGATGAATGATTGAATCCCTTCCCATGCACAGAGCAGGTGAACGGTCTCTCCCCAGTGTGAACTCGCTGGTGTGTCAGCAGATTGGATGACTGAGTGAATCCCTTCCCACACAGGGAGCATGTGAACGCCTTCTCCCCAGTGTGAACTCGCTGGTGTGTCAGCAGATTGGATGACCGAATGAATTCTTTCCCACACACGGAGCAGGTGAACGGCCTCTCCCCACTGTGAATGCGCTGGTGTATCAGCTGGTTGGATGAATGAGTGAATCCCTTCCCACACACAGGGCAGGTGAACGGCCTCTCCCCAGTGTGAATGCGCTGGTGTCTCAGAAGGTCGGAGGAATTAGTGAATCCCTTCTCATACACAGGGCAGGTGAACGGACTCTCCCCAGTGTGAATGCACTGGTGCTCAATGAGGTGAGATGATTGCCTGAACCTCTTCCCACAGTGAGAGCAACTGAATGGTCTCTCCTCTGTGTGAACTCGCTGGTGTGTCAGAAGCTGTGATGACTGACTGAATCCCTTCCTACACTCAGAGCAGGTGAACGGTCTCTCCCCGGTGTGACTGCATGATGAGTTTCCAGCTGGGACGGGGAGCTGAATCCCTTCCCACAGTCCCCACATTCCCACAGTTTCTCCGTGGTGTGGGTGTCTTTGTGTCTCTCCAGGTTGCATGATCGGTTGAAGCCTCATCCACACACACAACACGTGTACGGTTTCTCCCCGCTGTGAAAGGTGCGATGTTTTTTCAGATTGTGTAACTGGTTAAAGCTCTTTCCACAGTCAGTGCACTGGAACACTCTCACTCGGGTGTGTGTGTCTCGGTGCTTTTCCAGTCACACCGATCTTTGAAATCTTTTCCCACAGACAGAACAGGCAAACATTTCTCCTTCCACATTCAAAGGCCGATGATATTCCCTGTAAAAGCAGTTTACAAAAGACATCACTGTAAGTTCAGGATTAAAATTCAGATCAGATAATTTTAGTTTCTATGGAACATTCTCTCCTCTCTTATTACATAGAATTACACAGATTGTACAGCACCGAAACAGCCCAATCGTCCCAACTGGTCCATGTGGTGTTTATGCTCCACACGAGCCTCCTCCCATGTCTCTTCAGCTCACCCTATCAGCATCTCCTTCTATTCCTTTCTCCCATGTGTTTATCCAGCTTCCCCTTAAATACATCCATGCTCTTTGCCTCAACCACTCCCTGTGGCAGCAAGTTCCACATTCTCAGCACCCTCTGGGTGAAGGAGTTTAATCTAAATAGGACTTCCCTGGGCAGCCAATCAGCACTGCTGCCTCTTTTGTGCATTTCCTGGCGAGGCGAAACAGTTGATATTTTCTGATCAAAAAGAGCTGAGCTCGGCAGCATTAGTCCTGTTTTGCCTCCTTTGGAGACAAGGGGTACGAGCAGAGTGAGCGCAGCCTTCACAGCAACCGCAATAAAATTGTTACAGTTGTGAAGGAACTTTGTGTCAGTGCACTGGACCACAAACAAAATATGTGTGTCGATTGTTGTCTTATTACCCTACTGTAAAGTGCCTTGAGATGTTTTAAAAGCTCTATATAAAGGTAAGTTGCTGTTGGTGTATAGAGAACTCTGTTGAAATTTAGTGAAATGATCAATAACCAAGGAAGATCATTTCTTTGTTTGGTTCTGTTAGTTTTCATAGAATCATGGAAACGTACAGCACGAAGGAGGCCATTCGGCCCATCGTGCCTGTGCTGTCTCTTAGAAAGAGCACTCGTGCTTCGTCCCACATCCCTGCTTGTTGTCCGTAACCCTGTAAGATCCTCGTCTGCAAGTACATGCCCAACTCCCTTTTAAAATCAGTGATGGAATCAGCTCATGACCTTTTCAGGTCGAGCGTTCCAGCTCCCGACAATTCTCTGAGTTTTATTCAATTGTTACCACAGTTGCCTTCTGTGAAGGTTTAATAATAAATGCATTTTGCTATGAAAGCAATTAAAACATTCCTAGTATATAAATGGACAGATGCATCAAAATATTAAAATTGTGGGAGGGAGGGCAGTGCTCGCCCTGGGCCCAATGAACAATGGAATTCTTGTTTCCCAACCCAATGCTCAGAAGATGAAGTCCCAGAGCTGCCTCTGGCTCAGTTCCACCTGCCCTATTCTGACAAGCTGAGGTGTTGGTCAGTGCACTGTGATTGCCCTGTGGGCAGAAAATGGCAAATCTAGAAATATTACCAAAATAACACATTTTAACCCCAAAGCTGTAAATCCCCATCCCACACACTCTCCCTCCTCCCTGTGCTGAAATCCAAACCCATCACACCATCTCCAACATTTCTTTCCTCCACTCCCAGTTTTCCCCCTCCCTCTACTTTGGTTGGGTTCAGTTCTACACCCGATGTGTGAGAAGAAAATCAATGAGTCAATGATTGTCCCTCTTGGTCACTGGGACCCTGAAACCTTCAGTTCCACACCCGCTGTGTGCAGAGTGAGAATAAAATCAATGAGTCAATGATTGCCCCTCTTGGTCACTGGGACGCTGAAACCTTCAGTTCCACACCCGCTGTGTGCAGAGTGAGATTAAATCAATGAGTCAATGATTGCCCCTCTTGGTCACTGGGACCCGGAAGCCCTGCCCACTCTCTGTTCCTGTACAAAGATGGCCATGCATGCGCCCTGCTGCAGGTAGAACCGGTCTATCTTTCCTTCACCAAAATGGTGGCACGTAACCCGGGCCTGTCACCAAGAAAAAGCCTCACTGCTGCCATCCGGCAGAACACATTCAGTCGCTGGATCTCATTCGGGCCTGATACCATTCTCCAACTTTATAAACCCTGCGACACAGCCTTCCTGCAGTTTATTTTTTTTTAGTTTATATTTTTTTATATATATTTTTTAATATTTTTTTTGGTTCATTTTTTATGTGCTTTTTTTAAATGACATTCACAGAGCCCAAGTCTCGGCTCGTGTACAAAGTCACAAGCCCTCATGCCTACAAGGCCGGGGTCCCAGTCTTTTCAAGTTAATGATGTGGTCTCCAAGCTTCTTGATCATCTTCACTTGTTCATCCGGATAGTGGGTCTCCAGGAATTCACAAAGTTGAGGGTCGTCGTTCCCAGTGGAGAGCTTGTGCAGATCCAGCAGACTCTGGCCGACATTCTTCTCCATCTGCAGGGCTCTCTGCATCGCCGAGCGGAGACTCCCCCTCTCCCAGCCGAACAGATGGACTGAAAAGAAGCTTAAAAACACTGGATTAATTTAAAAAACGAATCAAATTAAATTAAAATCACATTGGCCGGGGTGATGATGCACTCCAGTCCCCGCAGCACCCACCGCTCTCGGAAGGTGTCAAGTGTGCCAGCAGACACCACGTGCTCCATCTCCAGGGCCAGCGGGTTCGAACATAGCCACGGAAGAGAGGCAGGCAATCGGGCCGAACGAACGCCTCGACCGCCTGCTGCCTGGACCTGTTTATGGCCACTTTGGCCAGGCCGAGGAGCAGTCCCACAAGGAGGTCCTCTGACCTGCCCTCTCTCCTCCGCACCGGGTGGCCGTTGATCAGGAGCATGGGACTGAAGTGCAGCCAAAAATCGAGGAGCAGCCCATTCAAATAATGGAACAGGAGCTGCAACCTCTCACATTGCACATAAACATGGAACACAGACTCCTCTAGGCCACAAAAATAGCAAGAGGCCTGGGAGTCCGTGAACTTATCTAAAATCTTATTGCACGGGACTGCTCCATGCAACACCCTCCAGGCCAAGTCCCCAATAGATAAAGGGAGGACTCCCGCGTAGAGAGCCCCCCATTGGGGACCTCCACCTCCGCCAGACAGCAAGATGGAACGCCAAGGCATGTCCAGATGGCAGGCGAAGATGACAAAGTGGAGAGTGTGCAGAATCAGCCCGTACAGGAAACCCCTCTGCGCAGAACTAAAAGGCATGGAGGGCATTTCCTTGAGGCGGCTCAAGTTGTGAGGCGTCGGTTCCCGAGAGGGGTTTTGGGGCAGCACGCCGATGAGGAATTCTGTCCGAACAGGGGTCAGTTCAGACGGGATCGCCCCACGTGCCTGAGCCTCCTCGATACACCTAGTGGAGTCGAGGCCCAGTGCCGCTTTCAGCGTCTCGATGGATTTGGCCATGAGCTGGATGTTGGCCCAGGACAGGCGCTGCACCTGCTCCTCCGGCACCATCCAGCCCGCTCCTCCGCCATCGAGCAGGTCCCCGACCCTGGTCACCTTACCAGGCACAGCCCTGCCCTCCGCCAGCCGCCCGATCCAGTGGTCAAGGAGGTGCGGATTCCTGAGCAGCGGCTCCTGAAGGAGAGCCACCACTCCTGATGGGGGAGAACTCCGCCTGGAGGCGACGCTGTTCCAGGCCCATAGCAGTTCCTGGTAGGCACGTGCATGGCCCAATTCCACAAACAGGAGCTGCATGTCGTAGTTGAGGCCGTGCAGCTGGCGGAAGAAATATGTCGCCAGTGCACACCATCGAAGAGGATTCTGGATGTACAGGTATCTCTGCAGCATCCGAAGATGGAAAGTCGCCACCCGGGTGTGAAGGTACACCAGTGCCTGACCACCCTCCCGAAGTGGGAGACTCAGAACCGTGGCAGAGACCCACTGCTTTCCTTTGT
The DNA here is from genome assembly GCF_052327205.1 of Somniosus microcephalus. Lineage (NCBI taxonomy): Eukaryota > Metazoa > Chordata > Chondrichthyes > Squaliformes > Somniosidae > Somniosus > Somniosus microcephalus. The sequence goes on along the minus strand of NW_028225187.1, from coordinate 4,532,117 downwards.
CCCAGAAGAAGTCGATGAGCTTCTTCTGCATCTTGGCGACAAACGCAGGGGGTGGGATCAAAGTGACCAACTGGTACCACAACATGGCGGCCACCAGCCGGTTTATGACCAGCGCTCGACCCCTGTAGGACAACACTCGGAGCAGTCCTGTCCAGCGTCCTAGGCGAGCGGTGACTTTGGCCTCCAGCTCTTGCCAGTTCACCGGCCAGGCGTCCTCGGCAGGGCTGAGGTAGACTCCCAAGTAGAGGAGGTGCGTGGTGCTCCAGGTGAAGGGCCTGAACTCCTCCGGCAGGGAGTCCACTCGCCACTGGCCCACCTGGAGCCCGGAGCATTTCTCCCAGTTGATCCTGGCGGAGGATGTGTCCGAGTAAATCTGATGGCATTCTCGCATCCTCCGCAAGTCAGCGGGATACATGACCGTGAGGCGCACGTCATTGGTGCAAGCCGAGAGGACGACCTCCATGACTGGCCCTTGCAGAGCCAGTCCCATCAACCTCTTCCACAAGAGGCGCAGGAAAGGCTCCATGCAAACGGCGTATAACTAACCGGACATGGGGCATCCCTGATGCACCCCACTCCCGAAACAAAGGGGCGCCATCAAAGACCCGTTAACTTTTATCAGACACTCCGCGGCGGTGTACAGAAGTCAGATCCGGGCGATGAAATGCATCCCAAACCCAAATACGTGCAGAGTTCTGAAGAGATACTCATGAACCACCCTGTCGAAGGCCTTCTCCTGATCCAGGAAAAGGAAGGCGACCGACAGACAAGCCCTCTGGGAATGGTGGACCTGGTCCCGGACCAGATGAATGTTATCGTGGATAGTCCAGCCCGGGACCATGTAGGACTGGCCGGGGTGGATCATGTGGGCCAGCACAGTGCCAAGGCGGGAAGACATGGCCCTGGCAAAAATTTTATAATCGGTGCTGAGAAGGGAGACCGGGCACCAGTTTTTTAAAAGGCGGAGATCGACCCTCTTAGGCAGCAGGACAATGACCGCCCTGCGCCAAGAGAGGGGCATCTCCCCGGCCGCCAGACTTTCCCCCAGGACCCGCACATAGTCACCCCCAGGACGTCCCAGAATGCCCTGTGGAACTCCACGGTCAGCCCGTCCAGCCCCGGGGACTGTCCCTTCGAGAGCAGGGCAAGGGCGCCGGTCAGCTCCGCCAAGCTTAGCGGAGCGTCCAATTTTTCGGCGCCCACCGGGCCGACCTTCAACAAGTCCTCCCACAAAACTCTGCGCGCATCCTCGCTGGACGGATCCGGAGAGAACAGAGCCCCGTAATAGGCCCAGGTCTTCACGCTGACCCCCTCTGGATCCGAGACCAGCGATCCGTCATTGGCCAGCAGCCCCAAGAGCTGCTTACGGACCCCCCATTTTTTCCAGTGAGTAGAAGAAGGGGGAGCCGCGGTCCAGGTCCCGGAGGATCTGGATCTGCGACCTCATGTACGCGCCTCGGGACCCGACGAGCTGCAGGTCCTTCAGTGCGCACTTCTTCTCTTCGTGCCCCTTCCGCAGGGATGGGTCCTTGACGACTTGACCGAGACGGGACTCCAGGTCGAGCACCTCCCTCTCCAACCGCCCGACCTGGGCCTCCCGCCTTTTGGTCGACCCCCTCGTGTACTCCTGACAGAAGAGACGGACGTCAGCCTTGCCCACGTCCCACCATAGCCTCAAGGAGGGGAAGCCGCCCCACTTCCTCCTCCAGTCGGCCCAGAACCGACGAAATGAATCCCGGAACCGCTTGTCCTCCAGCAGCAGGTTGTTAAAATGCCAGTACGCGGACCACCCCGGCGTGTGCAATGGAGCGAGCTCCGCCCACACCAGGTGGTGGTCCATGCACGGCACCGGCCGCATGGAAGCTGCCGGGACGCAGGAGATGTACGCCCGGGAAATGTAAAGGTGGTCGATTCTGGACCTTCCTCCTCCAGACCTCACGTAAGTGAAGGCGCTGGAGTCGGGATGGAGATTTCGCCAGGTGTCCACCAAGTCGAAGGACCCAACCAGGTCCCTCAACTTCTCCACCAATGGCAGGCTGCGCGGGGAACCCGAGCGTTCCCTCGCCTCGAGGGTGCAATTAAAATCTCCCCCAAGGATGACGCACTCGCCGACGTCGATGGAGCCCAGAAGAGCGGACACTTCTTTAAAGAAGCACACTTGCTGCGCACCAGCCGCAGTGACCTGAAGGAAGCGGCCTGGCATGTGCTCCTTGACCCACAAGATAACCGGCCTAAAATGCAGGGCCAGCAAGATAGCCACCCCGCTGGAATAGTTGGAGAGGTGACTCATGCTGACCCCTCCTTGCCACGCCAGGAGCCACGTGGCCTCGTCCTCCGGAACGGTATGGGTTTCTTGCAGGAAGCACACCGCATACCTCCCGTCCCGGAGGACCAGGAAGTTATTAAATCTAGGGCGCGCATCTCTGCTGCCGTTGATGTTGAGGCTGGCTATGGTTATCTTCATGACAAGAGCATAGTGCAACCTCTACTTAACCTAACGGGAGGAGGGAGAGCGGCCACTTTTTGACCGCCACTCCCTCAGCAGCCCAGCGAGGAACTTGTTGATTCGAAGCTGCTCCCGTGGCCCTGTGCCCTCGTCCACGCCCATGGATTTGACAGCGGCACGTACGGAGCCGACGAGCAGCACCAGATCCGACCATCTGTCTAGGGCCTTGGAGGCGGGCAGTACTTTCGTACATGCCCCACCTCCTTACAGGCATGGCACCGCACACCATCCGATGTCCAAAAGCCGTGGTGGGCAGCCCCCTCGTGGCACATGATAAAAGCCCCCTCGGTGTCCTCCTCCCGGGCCAGCTGAACAAAAAGCTGGTGCTGGAAGGTGAAGACGTGCCGAAGGCTGGCCTCCCTGCATCCGAGCGGGATGGGTGTGATCCCGACCTCACCTCCCCCAGTTGACGTAGGTGGGGGGAGGAGGAGCTCAGCCAAAACAAAGGGCGGGACGTTTGACAAGAGGATCCTTTGTGCGGTGGCCTCGAGAGGATCCACCGGCAGGAAGGTCCCGCCCACGGTGAGACCCTTGGTTACAGCCAGGGACACCGCCCGCTCCAATGCCAGGAAGAACACCGCCTTGCCGTACATTTTCGAGGTGGCGACGATGGCTGATGGGCCGACAACCCCAGCCATGGCCTTCACGCACGCCTCGATAGTCATGTTGGGGTGAGTGTAGCTCTTCACCCCGTGTTTTTTAGTGATGAGGTGGAATGGTGATGGGGCAGCAGAAGCAGCGGGAGCAGCTGTGGCTGCCACACTTGCGTATGACCTTGCTGGCCCTGTCACCAGCGATGATGTGGTCGCCATCATGGGGCGCTTATTATAAAGGGCTACACCCACCCAAGTCACAGGCCTGGTGATGTTAATGGCCTCAGTGGTTGTTTTCCCTGAGCAGAGGGAGCTTTAAAAGTGAAGGCACACCTCTCCCCTTGTTGATTAAATTGGGAGAGGGGCCTTCTCCCCTCTGCTCAATGGGCAATTAATGGATATGAGGTGCCTCTTTAGAGAGAGCCAAAGAGAGAGGCAAAGAGAGAGGGAAAGGGGGGTGGGAAGGAGGGAGGCCGCAGGGGCTGGGTCTCCACTCAAGATGGTGGGTGGGTGCTCGCAGGGGTGCACTCTTCGAAAACTAAGTCTCTATTGATGGTCTTCTTGTGGGGGGAGAAGATGTATTCACCTGGGAACATAAAGCTGGAGATGCCCAGGCTCAGTCCACCACCAGGTCTTAACGATGTGATAATTAAATGATGACTTCGCCTGGGCAGCTCCAGCTGTCCCAGGTCAAGCAATAGGGAGGGGTGTTTGCTAGTGGTGTGTGTGGCCTAGTTTTTACAAGAGCTACACACACTCACACACACCCCTAGATGTTTTCTTCTCCTTCTTCTTTCCTCCCCCCCCCACTTAAATACAAAGTCTTTATGAGAGTGCACCATGAAACACCCACCTGCAGAAGTTTTCCAACGGCTCTCCCTCCTTCTGAACAGATGTAGGATGTTCGTTTTTCTCACCTCTCTCCCTCTCCTGTAATGGAGACCAGTTGGGGAAACAGTGATGGAATGGCTTCCCTTTGTTGTTAGCTCTGGTCTGGTCTCCTGGTCTCTCCTCTCCTCTCCTCTGGCACCCCAATAGTAGCTGCAGCAGCAACAGATGTGATCCCTCCTCCTGGACACAGACAGAGAGACCTCACCTGTCCTGTCCTCTCCTCTCCTCTCCTCTCTTCTGGCACAGCAGCCGCACAAGATTCCTGGCTAGCTATCAGGGATCCCGAGGTTCATTTTTTCTCTGTTATTTAAATCTGGTAGTACTTGTTACAACTCATCAATTACATGATAAATCCATTACATTCATTAACCACAATAAGGCTAAGCCTCAAAAAACAGCTTTAAGATTAACAGTACAAATACAATAATACATTTTTCCAGTCAAAACCAATGTCACCAATACAGGTACCTGTAGTAAAAAACAATACATACCAGTCCTACTGGCAATCTAGTAACTCATCATTTTTGCTTGGTATAACCTGTTGTCCTTTTTAAAATTTTAACATTCAAGTACAACAGTACTTATACAACTCATCAGTTACATAGTAAATCCATTACATTCATTGACCAATTGTGGTCAACAATGTAAATACAACAATAAATTTTACAGGTAAATCAATAATATTTACAGTACAAACTGCAACTAGTTAATAAACCAAGAATCCGTACACACCAGTCCAACTGGCATCGTTCAATCATTCATTCCTCCATTCGTCCATTCGTTCGCTCAAGCGTAAGTTCCATTGTGCATGACTGTGTACATGTGTGCCATTGCTTTCTGCATGCGTACGTTCATTCATCCGTCCGGCAGGCCTCACACTCACCGAGTGACCCCCGTCCTGGGGAGCAGTCCCTTCATTCAGTCGAACGTAAGTTCCATTGCGTATGTGTGCGTATCATTTGTCTACCTGTGTGCATGTGTGCGTTCATTCATCCATCCGGCAGGCCTCACGCTCACCGAGTGACCCCCGTCCTGGGGAGCGGGCCCTTCATTCGGTTTAACGTAAGTTCCATTGTGTATGCGTGTGTGCATGCATATATTTGTATCCGCATGCGTGTGTTCACTAGAGCGTTCGTTCGTTCGATTAAGGAAGGCTTTAACACTAAATAACAGCACAATATACAAACTCCTACAACCATATCAAAAAATCACTTAAGACTTCAAGTAAACTACTTTTAACCAGAACCCGAAACTTCTTCAAAAAACAAGTAATACCAGTTCAACGCCAGTCCCATTGGCACTCTAATAACTCCTGGTCTTCACTTGATGTTATCCAACCATATAATGTCATAATCCTTATCCACAGTCTTCAACCTTTCCACAGAAAAGAAGCCGACCACTTTCTCAAATCCCGTAAAAGAGGAAAACAAGTACTCAAATTTCCTTCTTCTTGCTGTTATCACTCACAGGACCCAGCCATCAAGACATTGGTTATTCCTTGCCGATATACCTTGTTTTGTCTTTTATTTTCCTTTATTCCTTTTTCACTTTTATCCCGTTCTCTTTTCCCAGCTTATGGCTGTTCAAGCACCAGACTATAGATAGGAAGAGTCTGTCTTTCCTCCACCAAAATGGCAGCGCACAAACCAGATCCCATCACCGAAACAAAGCCTCACAGCTGCCACCAGATGAAGCACAGGCGGGGCCGCTGGAACTCATTCGGGCCGGAGACCGTTCTTCAACTTTAGAAACCGTGCAGCATGTTCACCCACAGCATCTCCCGACTCCGCTTCTGTCGACCAGCCGCTCCGCCCTGGGCCCCCCGCCTGGGACCCTCCGTGCTGGGCCTCCCACCTAGGGTCCTCCATGCTGGGCCCCCCGCCTGGGATCCTTCGTGCTGGGCCTCCTGCCTGGTGTCATCTGTGCTGGGCCTCCCGCCTAGGACACACTCCTTTGGGTCTTCCACCCTGGGCCTTCTACACTGGGCCCTCCGCACTGATATTCCCTGTGAGCAGCCGGGGTGTGGAGCAGCCCGTTCACACAGCACCGAGCAGAGCTGAGCTGCTGAGAATCTCACAGCCTCCCCTGGGGTTCATAAGCTCATAAGAACATAAGAAATAGGAGCAGGAGTAGGCCAATCGGCCCCTCGAGCCTGCTCCACCATTCAATAAGATAATGGCTGATCTTAACCCAACCTCAAATCTTCCATCACTCTCCATCCATCCCAAACCCATGTGATCTCCCGGAAGAGGCGAAAAACCAGATACAAAACCCAATGGCCAATTTGGGAGAAAAGAATCTTGGAAATTTCTCTCCGACCCATCTAGGCGATCGAAACTCATCCAGAAGATCACTCTGTCCCTATATTTTCTACAGTACTTACCTTCTGTAAAGGCAATCTCCACCCCAACGAGGAACAGGAATAGAACCATCTCCTGAAATATAACACAGAATTAGAACACAAGAAGTAGGAGCAGAACCAGGCTACATGGCCCCTGGGCCTGCTCCGCTACCCACAGGGCCATGACCATTCCGAACCTAGACTCATGTCCAATTTCCTGCCCGCTCCCCATAACCCCTGATTCCCTTTACTTCTAGGAAACTGCCTATTTCTGTTTTAAATTTATTTAATGATGTAGCTTCCACAGCTTTCTGGGGCAGCAAATTCCACAAACCTACCACCCTCTTAGTGAAGAAGTTTCTCCTCATCTCAGTTTTGAAAGAGCAGCCCCTTATTCTAAGATTATGCCCCCTAGTTGTAGTTTCACCCATCATTGGGAACATCCTCACCGCATCCACCCGATCAAGCCCCTTCACAATCTTATACATTTCGATAAGATCGCCTCTCATTCTTCTGAACTCCAATGAGTAGAGGCCCAATTGTAGGATCCGCAAAATTGAACATTATATTATAAGGGTCTAATGGCAGAAGAGGCCTTATTTTTAAAAGACTGTGTTCATAGAGTCATAGAGTCATAGAGTTTTACAGCGCAGAAAGAGGCCCTTCGGCCCATCGTGTCTGCGCCGACCATCAATCCCTGTCCAGTCTAATCCCATTTTCCAGCATTTGGTCCATAGCCTTGTATGCAATGGCATTTCAAGTGCCCATCCAAATGCTTCTTGAATGTTGTGAGGGTTCCTGCCTCTACCACCCTTTCAGGCAGTGGGTTCCAGCTTCCAACCACCCTCTGGGTGAAAAAGTTCCTCCTCAAATCCCCTCTAAATCTCCTGCCCCTTACCCTGAATCTATGCCCCCTTGTTATTGACACCCCTACTATGGGGAAAAGTTCCTCTTTATCTACCCTATCTATGCCCCTCATCATTTTGTACACCTCAATCAGGTCCCCCCTCAGCCTCCTTTGCTCCAAGGAAAACAACCCCAGCCTGTTTAGTCTTTCTTCATAGCTGAGGCGCTCCATCCCAGGTAACATCCTCGTGAATCTTCTCTGCACCCTCTCCAAAGCAATCACATCCTTCCTATAGTGAGGGGACCAGAACTGCACACAATACTCCAGCTGTGGCCTCACCAGCGTTTTGTACAGCTCCATCATAACCTCCCTGCTCTTATACTCTATGCCTCTGCTAATGAAGGCAAGTATCCCATATGCCTTTTTAACCACCTTATCTACCTGTTCCGCTGCCTTCAGGGATCTATGTACATGTACACCAAGGTCCCTCTGACCCTCTGTACTTCCTAGGGTCCTACCACTCATTGTGTATTCCCTTGGCTTATTTGTCCGTCCAAAATGCATCACCTCACACTTTTCCGGGTTAAATTCCATTTGCCACTTTTCCGCCCATCTGACCAACCCGTTAATATCGTCCTGTAGCCTGAGGCTTTCCTCCTCGCAATTTACCACCCCACCAATTTTCGTGTCATCCGCGAACTTACTGATCATACCCTTTACATTCTCATCCAAATCATTAATGTAGATCACAAACAGCAAGGGACCCAGCACCGATCCCACGGGCTGCGAGATCTACGTAGACGGTTCAAGCACGGTATCCGCTGGTGAGCGGCTCACAGGGTGTGGAGTTTATGACCCCACAGCAAACATTGCCCTGGCGATTAAGCTCCCCAGCACTATGAGCGCCCAGCAGGCTGAACTGTCCATGGTAGTGTATGTCGTTACACACCCCGAGATCTTCCCCACCGCATACACGATTTGCTCGGACAGCATGTTCACATGCAACTCGTGTACGGAATACTTGGCCATCTGGTCCCACCACAGATATACCTCTGCGGACGGGCGACCCTTAACCGCAAAGCCCCTATTAGAAAAAATCCTGGCTGCAGTGGGGGAGGAAGGGGTAGTATTCATCCACAAGGTGAAGGCCCATTCCTCCACGGAACCCCGCAACCAGGGTAACCAGCAAGCGGATACGTTAGCCAGGGAGGGTGCCCGCACTGGCACTTTCTGGGATCCCTATGGGTCCAAACCCATGGCAGTGATCCGAGGCAGGGATGGGACTCAGGGGACCACAGGGGTAATACTGCCCCCAGACCTCAAGACCATCCAAACCCTAGATCCCGCCCTAAAAACAGTCCTCAAGGCCATCACTGAGGGCAAGGAGGTAGAGGGTCCATACGGTGCAGCAGCCCTCTCCATCAAGGAAGGCATGCTGTTCCGAGAAGAGCAGTGGGTTTTGCTGCAGCAGCACTGGAGGGAATTCCTTCAACTGGCCCATGAGGGTCCAGGAGCGGGACACCCCGGGCCTGAGGTCACCTGGCAACGGGTGGAACAGGCGGGATGGTGGCTGGAACTTCGGGACGATGTCCGCGAGTTCTGTGCCAATTGCCTCGTGTGTGCTGCAAACAACCCAGACCCCCAGAAAAGGAAGGTGCCCTTGGGGCACATCAGGAGAGTAGAGGGAACATGGCAGTCGATAAAAGTCGATAACATTGGGCCCCTGCCCACTGCCCAGGGAGGCTATAAGTATTGCCTTGTCCTGGTGGATGTGTTCACCAAATGGGTAGAAGCCTTCCCAAGACGAACAGCCACAGCGCTTAGCACTGCCAGGATCTTGGTCCGGGAAGTTTTCTCGTGGTGGGGACTACCATGATTTGTGGGGTCTGACCAAGGGGCTCATTTCACTGGCCAAGTGATGCATGACACCCTCATGCTCCTGGGCATTGAAGGGAGGTAGAGGGTCCATACGGTGCAGCAGCCCACAATCCTCAGTCATCCGGGATTGTGGAACGCATGAACCACACCCTCAAAGAAAAACTGAGGAAAGAGACGATGGACTCGCCCCAGAAATGGGCGGAGGTCCAGCCTCTAGTCCTCATGGGGATCCGGGCTAGACAGTCTAAAAGTACGGGGTACTCCCCACACGAATTAATGACTGGAAGTGTCATGCGAACCCCCACCCATGTACTAGCCCCGGTGCTCACTGAGGGTCAGCTCCGAGAGGTAAATTGGGACTGGTTTGCCCGAACCCTTTTGGAGCGCCTTGTGGTGATTATTCTTTATGTTTAGTAAGAAGTATTGTGATTGGTTGTTTGTTTCCTGCCTTGGGATATATGCTGTAATCTCATTGGTAGTTGATGTCTTGTGATTTGTGGTGGCCATCTTAAATTCAGTTCTTTCCAGCCTTTAGTTGGGACTGGGTGTTGAAGATGTGCTGCCGGATTTATAAGTTAATAGAGCCTAGATTAGAAAGGCAAATCTATTCTTTATTTCAATTTATTAACTTTATGTCAGAATGGAGCGATATCTTCAACCAGAACGATTCAATGCTGACCCTAATTCTGCAGGAGTGGATGATAAATGGAAACATTGGTATTGTACATTTAAAAACTTTTTGGGCGTGTTGGATCAAGAGTCTCTAAATAAGCTGAATATGCTGATCAACTACATTGCTCCGGATGTGTATAAGTATATTTTGGACTGTAAAACTTACGAAGTGGCTATTTCTACATTGGAAAATATTTTTGTTAAACCAAAGAATGAGGTATTTGCACGTCACCTTCTATCTGCCCGTAGGCAGCAGGTGGGAGAATCTTTGGATACTTATTTACAAGCACTTCGGTGCCTTAGTGTTAACTGTAATTATAAGGCCGTGACGGCTGAAGAATATAAGGAAGAATCGGTACGGGATGCTTTTATTAATGGATTACTGTCTGGATCAATTCGTCAGCGGTTGTTAGAAAATAAGACTTTGGATCTTAAGAGTGCTTTTGATCAAGCTTCTACATTGGATGTGGCTCAGAGAAGTTCGGATTCTTATGCTCTTTTTAATCAGCCCGTGACTGTGGTTTCGGCAGTTCCGGGTGAAAAGGAATTATGTGGACTTTATAGGAGCGGTTTACTAGATTCAGAAACAGTTTCTACTTCAGCGGCTGTTGCCTCTAGGATTCAGAAGTGTTATTTTTGTGGGAACGTCCAGCACCCTCGTCTGAAGTGTCCTGCTCGGGAGGCTGTGTGTAGTAAATGTGGCAAGAGAGGTCATTACGCACGTGTGTGTAAATCATCAGGTTCAATTACCTCCTCTGTGACTATTCAGCCTTTAGATAGGGCGTTTATTACATCAATTTCTGCTGCATTTGCTCATGGCCTAAACAAAGCTATAGTTACGGCCCATGTTAATGGGTTGGAAGTGAAGGCCCTTTTCGATACGGGCAGTACAGAGAGTTTTATAAGTCTTCAGTTTGCAAAGGAGAAGCATTTGAAAATTTCGCCTGTTTCCTATCAGGTGTGTATGGCTCAGACGACTCTCACTTCACAAGTAGCTGGTTGTTGCCTTGTGAAATTGATTCTTCTAGGTAATACGTATACTGATATACGCCTATCTGTTTTGCCTAATCTCTGTGCGGATATTTTGATTTGTCATGATGTGCTTCAATTACACGAGAGTCTCAGTCTTTCATTTGGAGGGACTAAGCCACCTTTATCTATTTGTGGATTAACCTCTTTATCCATTTCTCCATTATCACTTTTTTCCAATTTGATGCCGGATTGTAAGCCAATTGCTATCAAGTCAAGAAGGTATAGCAGTCAGGATAGAGAATTTATTAATTCTGAAGTTCAACGTCTCTTATTGGAAGGAATCATTGAACCTAGTTGTTCGCCTTGGCGGGCACAGGTAGTTGTCACGACTAACGAGAGACATAAGAAACGAATGGTGATAGACTATTCCCAAACTATTAATAGGTATACTCAATTAGATGCGTACCCTTTGCCTAAGATTGATGAGCTTATCAATAAAGTATCTCAGTATAAGGTTTTTAGCATTATTGACCTAAAGAGTGCTTATCATCAGATTCCTATTGTTAAGAAGGATCAACCATATTCGGCCTTTGAGGCTGGTGGAAAGCTGTATCGGTTTTGCCGAATACCATTTGGTGTTACTAATGGTGTTGCTTGTTTTCAACGGGCAATGGATGCTTTTATAAGTGATAACCCTCTCTCTGACACCTTTTCATATTTAGATGACATCACGGTGTGTGTCAAATCAAGGGTGGAGCATGATTCTAATTTAGAAAGATTCCTTCAAGCTGCGGAAAAAGTTGGTTTATCTTTCAATAAAGAGAAGTGTACCTTTTCGACCATTGAGGTAAATCTACTGGGGTACATTATCTCGGGAAACAAGATTAAACCAGGCCCAGAACGTCTGTGACCATTGATTGATTTACCTTGTCCTACTAATTCTAAGGCTTTGCAACGAGTTGTTGGACTGTTTTCTTACTATTCTCATTGGATTGCAAATTTTTCACAGAAGATCCGGCCTCTTATTCGGGTTACGACATATCCTCTATCATGGGAGGCCAGGACGTGTTTTGATAATTTTAAAAAGGATATCCTTGGAGCAGTTGTGCATTCTATTGATGAGCAGGTTCCTTTTGTGATTGAGACGGACGCTTCTGATTTTGCAATTGGGGCTACTCTGAACCAAAATGGAAGACCTGTGGCCTTTTTCTCACGTACCTTGAACAATAGTGAAAAGAGGCATTCTTCAATAGAGAAAGAGGCGTATGCAATAGTAGAAGCACTGCGTAAATGGAGACATTATTTATCGGGGCGACATTTTACGTTGGTAACTGATCAAAAGTCTGTGGGCTAGATTTTCAGTATAGACAGTTTTGGGGCGCTAAGCTTAGCGCCCGCCCGAAGTTATCGCCCGCCCCAAAGTAGCGCCCCGTTGCCGGAAATTCAGTGGCTTCGCCCTAAGAGGTTGGTGGAGCGCTAAAAGAGGCGTTCCACTAGTATCTTTAGGCGTTAAGCCGGCGGTGGAGAGCGCAACACCCGAGCTCGGGCGCAGCGCACGGCAGACACTCTGGTGCCAGTGAGCTCTTAAAGGGGAAGGGTGCATGTATTTTTTTCAAATGCAAAGTCTGGGGAGAAAGGAGGAGGAGGAGGAGGAGGAGGAGGAGGAGGAGGAGGAGGAGGAGGAGGAGGAGGAGGAGGAGGAGGAGGAGGAGGAGGAGGAGGAGGAGGAGGAGGAGGAGGAGGAGGAGGAGGAGATGATGATTGGTGCCCGGAAACATAAATAGACCGTTCAGAACAACACACAGCTTACTTCCACACAACACATTCAGAGTGCCTTTTGTACGAGTGCCCTTTAATTTGCGCTCCCCAGGGTGTGTTGCGTTCCATTTTACAAACGCTCTGGACGCCAGGCGCACAATGGGGCGGTCCGACTGAAGTTTGGATTCGGGGCGGCCAAAGGGCGTTGCACGAGGATGTGACGTCATTTTCTGCGCGCGCATCCGGCCGGCCGCTAAACTTTGCGCCGGCGCTAACGGGCAACTTAATTTGGGGCGGGGCGCAAACTGCGCTGCGCCCAGGCGCTACACGCATAGCGCCCGAAAATCACTTCTCTTAAGGCGCTAACTGCTGGCGCAAGCAACTGAAAATCTAGCCCTGTGTCCTTTATGTTTGATGTCAAACATTTTGGAAAGATTAAGAATGATAAAATAATGAGATGGAGGATTGAGTTGGCATGTTACCATTTTGATATAGTTTATCGTCCGGGGAAGGATAATGTTGCTGCTGATGCGCTTTTGAGGGCTTATTGTTCTGTTATTCACAGAGATACGCTTATTAATCTTCACAATGCCTTATGCCATCCTGGGGCTACGAGGATGATACACTTCGTACGCAGTAAGAATTTGCCCTTTTCAGTTGAAGACGTCAAGCGGATGACTTCATCATGTGCTATCTGTGCTCGGTGTAAACCGAATTTCTTTAAGCCTCAACGAGCTCATCTTATAAAGGCTACTTCTCCTTTTGAACGTTTGAGCATCGATTTCAAGGGGCCTCTTCCTTCAACTACTCAAAACCGATATATATTTACTGTTGTGGATGAGTTTTCAAGGTTCCCTTTTGCTTTTCCTTGCACAGATGTATCAGCTGCTACAGTTATCAAATGTCTGACTCAACTTTTTGTCATCTTTGGGATGCCTGCGTATATCCATTCGGATCAGTGAAGTTCTTTTATGTCTTCCCAGTTGAAGGAATACCTTCAGAGTCGGGGAATTTCTACTAGCAGAACTACCCCGTATAATCCCCAGGGTAATGGACAGTGCGAACGATACAATGGGGTGATCTGGAAGGCAGTTATGTTGGCTTTGACATCCCAGAACCTTAAGAATACACAGTGTGAAATGGTACTGCCTGATGCCCTGCATTCCATTAGATCATTGCTTTCAACGGCTACTAATGTGACCCCCCATGAAAGGCTCTTTACCTATCCGCGGTGATCTACTACAGGATATTCGGTAACTTCATGGCTTACTATGCAGGGACCTGTGCTGCTTCGACGCCATGTTAGATTGTCAAAATATGATCCTTTAGTGGAGGAGGTGGAGCTGTTGGAAGCAAATTCCCAATATGCTCATATTCGATTCCAAGATGGGAAAGAAAGTACCGTTTCAATTAAAGACTTGGCTCCTTGTGGTGGCCAGCCTTCTTCTGAGGATATTAACAATAGTCATGATTCAGATAATGTGGATGCTGTTACAGATACTACGAATATTTCCAATCCGACTGCAGATAATTATACTTCTATTAGTCAGCCCTCGATGGATGTTCATGACCGTCCCAGTTTACCTCCTGATGGGATTTCTAATCCAGAAACCGTTGGAAATCGGGATATGGATAGCCTTCCTGCAGAAGATACTTCTGTGTCTCCTGGTGTGGGAGGGCAAGGAATTTCACCAAGGTTAAGAAGGTCGACATGAACAAGATATCCAGTCGACCGATTGAAAATTGACTTTTAAATTGATAGTAATGTTTTAAAATTGTTGAAATATTATATTGTATTGTTTTAGTTGAGAGATACTTAATACTTATGTGCAATGTTACTATTTGTTGTTGCTCACTTAGTATTGTGTCATGTTGAATAGTTTTATTTTGTCTGTGCATAGTTTTAGTTATAAATAATTAATTATAAATTGTAAAGGTTATTTAGGTTGGAGTATATTTTAAAAGGAGGGGTGAATGTGGTGATTATTCTTTATGTTTAGTAAGAAGTATTGTGATTGGTTGTTTGTTTCCTGCCTTGGGATATATGCTGTAATCTCATTGGTAGTTGATGTCTTGTGATTTGTGGTGGCCATCTTAAATTCAGGTCTTTCCAGCCTTTAGTTGGGACTGGGTGTTGAAGATGTGCTACCGGATTTTTAAGTTAATAGAGCCTAGATTAGAAAGGCAAATCTATTCTTTATTTCACGCCTAAAACAGGTTTATGGGCAAGCGGCTGGGGACATGGGGAGGCAGCATCAGGGCAACCGATTGCTGCTCGAACCCCAAAACACACAGGAGTGGGAAGTTGGAGATCAGGTCATGGTGAGAAACTATGCCCGAGTGGGGAGTCTAGAACCACTGTACATGGGGCCCTACAGCATTGTGGATAAAGCCAGCCCCATGGGGTACACAGTGAAGTTGCCCCGGTGCACTAAATGGTTTCACATCAATCAGTGCAAACTGTTTAAGCTGGGTGCAAAAAAACCAGTAACTGAAGCCAGGTCTGAGGGTGAATATCCTCAGCCTGAGACGTGCAATAAGTCACAGACCCCATAGGCTGGAACTGTAGCCTGCTTGGAGGGAGAAGCTGTCCCGCCCACCTGGGAGGTTTCCCCAATGGCCTGGGACTCAGACGAGGAGGAGCCCGAAGATCAAGGCCCTCCCCCTGATCCAAACGCCATCAGGGGGGAAGCGCGAACAGCAACGCCCCGCCCTTGATAAGATTCTGGAGGAGGTGGAGTCGGAGGACGGAGATCCCACCCTCGACTCAAGCTTAGGGGAGGTAAAAATTGGGGGCGGAGATCCTCCACCTGTAGGGACAGGTGAGGAGGAGTCGTCTGCCACAGACCCAAATCCCAAAGGGGCAGAGCCTGAGGGAAGGGAGCTGAAGCCAGTAGTCAAGGAGGAGCCACGAGCTGTGAGGGCTAAAGTCCCACCCAAAGGTCCACTCGCTAAGGGAGCCTCACCCGAAGTACCCCCTTGCAGGTCGTCTCGGACACCTCAGCCAAGGAAACCTTGGCCCGATTTTCCCGACTTCAGTAAACGCCGACTTGGGAAATCCCTGGCAAAACACAGTCCCCAATTGACAGCAAAAGGCTGCGGGGAACCCAAGCCACAGGTCACTGCAGCCCCGCCACAGGGAGCGGCGAGCTGCAGTCCAAACAGGGATTAGGCAGGCCGCCCGGAGATGGGCGGCGCTGTACATAAGTTTAGGTTTAGTTAAGTTTAAGGTGTGTAAATATTAAAGTGATTAGTGTTATAAGTAGTTTTCAGATCTGCTCAGTGTGTGTGTTTGCTTGGATCGAGGTCAAAAGACCCGATCATGCCTTCACCTAGGCCAGAATCTCTCGGGAGCCTTGCTGTATTGTTTAATTTGTTACAGGAACCAAAAGGATAATGAAAGGGATTCTCATTGCATTTGCAGTGATCGGGTGGAGCGTGACCTATCGGGGCCGCACCAAGGACTCCACGATTTACGGATGTTCTGGAGACACAGCCCCCATCGCGACCGATGGGACAGGCACACGGGACGTTGAAGAAAATGCCACCTACTTCCACAAAGGGAGATGGCCAGGATGGCTGGGGTCGAACTCTACGGAATACTCCAGCCAGACAGGATTCGCATATAGAGTGACTTCTCTAATGTGTCCCAGGGTGAGGATCATCATGCCCAGAGTCAGCGTTACCATCGGGAAGAAGATTTGTTTGAACTGTAACGGACGTGTTCCTTTGGACAGATGGTAGTGGTTGCACAAGTTGAGCAAAACCATGAAGAACTCCACGGTCGAGTGGGAGAGACTGGGTATCAATACCCATCGGACTATTACGAGGACTCATGGGGGGTTGAGTGTCTGTTGGGACAAATGGTGGGAACCAGATGAGGGGATTTACATCTGTATGTGGGGTTCAGAACGCGCTTGCCCCACAGGCGTCTCCATCTTTTTCCAAAGACAGTGGCAGGATGCTGGGAAAGGGATGAGGTGGGACATCAGCACGTGGGCGTGTGGAGTCCCATACTCTCAGATCCCAGTGAATGCCACTGAGCTCATCACCCGCCCCCGCAAGCCCCTGCCCACGATTCCGGTAGCCCAAGCCCGCAAGGAAGGGTGCCCCACCACCACCAAGGGACCCGGGAATGGACTGGTATTGGTACCCACAGGTCAGGTGCTGTACCAATGGGTGCACTACGTGGTAGCCTCGGTGATTTTAAACCTCACCGAGGTGCGGTTGCCTGAATGGTGCCCCAGGGAAATGGAGCAATTATACGAGGTCCTGTTAACAAATATGTTCAGACAATTTTATCAATTCGACTTTGCCGATGTCAACAGAGCTGAATTGTACACCACACCACATGAGGTCTTGGACAGGATAGGGAGACAAAGAAGGGGTGCAGTCAATGATATTTTTACCGCCTTTAACACAGGGACTTCTGTCATCAACACTCTAGATGACGTAGAGCTGCAGACCCAGATCAATGGTTTAAAAACACAGTTAAGAAAGATACTGACTGACGAGAATAAGGTAGTGGGTTCTGAGTTACATGAGGACCAGGCCACGACAGTACACTTAAAGGAAATAATAGCTGAGCTGGAGAAACACGCCAAAATGGTAAATGCTCTCATCAGAGAGGATCGGAATGTGTCCAATCAGGCTGCGCAGAACGAAGCGTGTGTGCTGTATGGAGCTTGGTTACTGGACGAGGGCCGCAGTAATCTGGAGGATTTAAAGCAAGGTTTAGTCCCCTCCTGGATCAGCAACAGGCATCTCACAGCCCTCCACCCTTTTGAGAATGCATTGAGTCCGTGCCAGCTCAGACTAGCTTCAGAGGCCTACCCAGTCCCAGTGGACTGTGGACGGTCTAATCACACCATTATGGGTATAGTGGTAAGAATGCCGGTGATGGGAAGGACGGCTAAACCCGCCCCGGTATACAGGGTGGAGAACATTGGAGTCATTCAGGGGGGTGCACACATTCGCTACACAGCGGTCCTGCCTTATGTCATTCGATGGGAGCATGCAATGATGGGTACCGATCTCTCGGGGTGCCGGAGCCGGGGAGCACACATCATCCTGTGTCCCCAGCACTTGAATGCCTATTCAAAACCACAGTGCGGGTTCAGAACTGCTGGCGTGAATCCTATAAATTGCACCATGGAGGCAATGGCACAAGGCCATGTGCCCCCGCAGGTGGCATATATAGGAGATGGGACAGACTGTGTCACCACTGCAGTGCCCCACTACCAACATGGACAGCACGGCTGGTGTCCGGTGAGTGACAGCAGTTTCTGCTTCAAACCCAAGGCAGAGGTTCAAGTGGCCCAAGAGCGAATTGTCCCCATTCCTGAACCTTCCACTGTTCACATCACTGTTGAAGAGAATTTCACCGATCTGCAACGATTCGTTGCACATTTTGGATATATCATTCCCCCTCTCCCTGAACACCTCACCAAGATAATAAAAGCCATTGTCGTTTCACAGAAACATTTTTATACACTGGAGCAGAAGACTTTGGAAATAGGGGCAGACATATTAGATATAGTGACCCCACCGTGGTGGGACCTGTTCACTAATATAGAGGTCCCTTCTTGGATTAGGATAGCCTCTCATATCCTAGTAGTGTGTCAGATTTTTATTGTGATTTATTTACTGTTTGTACACTGTAAAAAGGTCAAACATTCACAAAAGTATGAGAACTGAGGGGAATGGAGGGAGCATTATGTGCGGGTCAAAGAAGAGACACCCGTTTAGATTTTTGTTGCTATGTATAAAGTTAACGTTTCCCTCCCTCCTGTATGTTTGATGTTTGTTCATGTGCAATTTTGTGGGTGTACTTTATTTTTATTATCGAAATTCATTATGCAAGTTGTTTTTAATAAAAGATAATGTGTATGAACCAGGTGGTGTAGGGGTATTAGGCCCCCCTCCACGCCTGGAAGTAAGTGTGCCAGATTTTAAATCCAATGTGTTGCCATCTATAGATGCATATTGTACACTGTAGGTTTTTCTGAAATGGTAAATGCATGTGTCGTGGGGTCATAGATAGGTAAATACAGGGGATGGTTTAATTATGGAGAGTCAGAAAATTTTGCTCACTCAGAATTATGATACTTCAAGCAAGTTATAGTATCATCAGGGGGGACTGTCAGGTCCACAAAATTAATATTGTATTATAAGGGTTTAATGGCAGAAGAGGCCTTGATTTTAAAGACTGTTTTAAAAGAAGCCCAGGAAAAAGGGGCATCCAAAATGGCCGCCAGACCCCGTGACCGACTTATTGGGACACTTTAAAATGGTTCCTGCAGTCCCCAGACACAGTAAGTTCTGGAAGCCGTTTCTGAGAAAACGAAACCAGACACAAACACATACATATAGATTGGATGCA
Organism: Somniosus microcephalus; assembly: GCF_052327205.1. Lineage (NCBI taxonomy): Eukaryota > Metazoa > Chordata > Chondrichthyes > Squaliformes > Somniosidae > Somniosus > Somniosus microcephalus. The sequence continues at coordinate 4,513,277 of NW_028225187.1, read as the reverse complement.
AATCCAGTCAGATCGGCCTGTAGATAAAGGCCATCTAAATGTTTACCCAGACAAAGGGAAACAGTTACACATTCATGAGAATAACATCAAGGACCCGTTAAAGACATCAAGAAGACATTTAAAACAACGTAAGGTCATTCCAGACCAGAGATGGCCCTTTACCGGCCATCCCGAAAGTACTTAAAAATATAATAACTCCCCGTTGTAATACAAGCCCGCCAAAAGTTAAACAAAGACTATCCGTGATTTGGCGGGAGATAAAGGCTTCTCTTGAGAAGCATATTTGGAGTCCCGGGGTTGCCATCGGTAGCGATCAGGAAGAACGAGTGATCAGGAAGAACGAGCGATCAGAAAGAACTAGCGATCAGGAAGAACGAGCAATCAGAAAGAACTAGCGATCAGGAAGAACCAGCAATCGAGAAGAAAGCAAGCAGCCATTTGAGTCTGCGTCCCACCCCGGGGTAACCATCGGGAGATCATTGACAAACGCCGGGCCATTGACGAGACAAAAGGGCAGCAGCCTTACCGAAGAAATCTAGCTGAAAATCTTAACTAGCTAGACTCCACGAAGAGACCTATTTGAAAATGGTGAAACAGTTGGTTTCCCCCACATCGACGTCCAGGCCTGCTGAGGTCCAGCCTGTCCGTCACCTTCACCTCGAGGGAGAGAAGGTGTGTTGCAGCTCGTAGCCTGCAGCGCTGACCACGAGGAAGCAGGACGCCTGAAAGGATCAAAACGCAGACCTGTTTCCAAACTTTGCAATTTCTAGCTGGATTGGTGAGCATGTTTCTGGCCCTTCATAATCGGACCTAGATATGTTTAAGGGGGTGGGCATTTTGGGTATAATTAACAAGAGTTGTTGTCCCTCGATGTTCCGTGTGTTTTCCCCATTTCATGATGATCTTCATAAAGTATAATATGCCTGTATCTATCTTAGTTACTACTGTATTTTGATTTGTTTTTCCCTCCAATGTACCCTCTTATTTGCTTGCATTTGATTTGTTTTACCTTATGCAATAAAATTTCATTTCGTTTCATTAAACTTGGTCTATAAGAGTATTCTCTGCATTGTAGCTTCTGCACCTAAGTCCAGTGTCTAGAACCTAAGGGGTGAGTGGGTCGAACCACTCAAGGTTTTACTGTGCAAGAGGGAGAGAGAGGCCTCTAGAGAGAGAAACCTCTGCGATCCAAAGAGGAGAACCCCTTACAGAAGTTCCACCCATCTGAGTAAATACCTTTAACTCATCCCATCACTATAACTGGACTTGTCTCCATTCCCGTGCCGAGGGGATTGCTGTACCAGATGGGAGGGGCAACATTTGGGGACTCTCGATTCTCCACCAATTCCCATTCCACTTCTTTCTGGTGGATAATGGAGGTGCCACTGTGTGTAATGTGCAAGTCAGTATGAGTTGTCAGCGAGGATTAATCAGCACTTTCTAATTGGAGATGTTAATCAGTGGAACCTTTCAGGCACTGAATTGTAGCTTTTGTACCAAATATCAATTTAAGATTGAAGTAAAAGTTCAGAATTTTATTTTAAGATAATTCAGGGACTCTCATCAGAAATTTAGGGGAAAGATCAGACAGCGATTCTTAAACGAACACTGCAGCCCCGACAACTCAATCAGCTATATATCTAGAATATTAAACTCCAGCCCAGTAATAGGGGTTATTAACATCAGCAGAAACAAACCCCAACTGTCAGAATCAACAACGTTCAGTCCTGGATGTGATTAACAGGAGCAATAACAGCAGAATCCAAACTCTGCAGTCACTTGTGAACTCGCTGGTGTCTCAGCAGGTTGGATGACTGATTGAATCCCTTCCCACACACGGAGCTGGTGAACAGTCTCTCTCCAGTGGGAACTCACTGGTGTGTCAGCAGGTTGGATGAATGAGTGAATCCCTTCCCACACACAGAGCAGGTGAATGGCATCTCCCCAGTGTGAACTCACTGGTGTGTAAGAAGGTGGGTTAACCGAATTAATCCTTTTCCACACATGGAGCAAGTGAATGGCCTCTCCCTGGGGTTCATGCGCTGGTGTATCAGCAAGTTGGATGAATTAGTGAATCCCTTCCCACGCACAGGGCAGGTGAACGGCCTCGCCCCAGTGTGATTTCGCTGGTGTGCAATGAGGTGAGATGAGCACCTGAACCTCTTCCCACAGTGAGAGCAACTGAACGGTCTCTCCTCTATGTGAACTCGCTGGTGTGTCAGAAGGTGGGATGACTGACTAAATCCCTTCCCACACTCGGAGCAGGTGAACGGTCTGTCCCCGGTGTAAACTCGCTGCATCGATGAGTTTCCAGCCGGGACAGGGAGCTGAATCAGTTGAGCCTCGTCCACACACCGAACACGTGTACGGTTTCTCCCCGCTGTGAATGGTGTGATGCTTTTTCAGACTGTGCAACTGGTTAAAGCTCTTTCCACAGTCAGTGCACTGGAACACTCACTCGCGTGTGTGTGTCTCGGTACTTCTTTGAAATCTTTTCCCACATACAGAACAGGCAAACATTTCTCCTTCCACATTCAAAGGCCGATGATATTCCCTGTAAAAGCAGTTTACAAAAGACATCACTGTAAGTTCAGGATTAAAATTCGGAACAGATAATTCTAGTTTCTATGGAACATTCTCTCCTCTCTTACTACATAGAATTACACAGATTGTACAGCACAGAAACAGGCCAATCGGCCCAACTGGTCCATGTGGTGTTTATGCTTCACATGAGCCTCCTCCCATCTCTCTTCATCTCACCCTATCAGCATCTCCTTCTATTCCTTTCTCCCATGTGTTTATCCAGCTTCCCCTTAAATACATCCATGCTCTTCGCCTCAACTACTCCCTGTGGCAGCAAGTTCCACATTCACAGCACCCGCTGGGTGAAGGAGTTTAATCTAAATAGGACTTTTCTGGGCAGCCAATCAGCACTGCTGCCTCTTTTGTGCATTTCCTGGCGAGGCAAAACAGTTGATATTTTCTGATCAAAAAGGGCTGAGCTCAGCAGCATTAGTCCTGTTTTGCCTCCTTTGGAGACCAGGTGTACGAGCAGAGTGAGCGCAGCCTTCACAGCAACCGCAATAAAATTGTTACAGTTGTGAAGGAACTTTGTGTCAGTGCATTGGATCGCAAACAAAGCATGTGTGTCGATTGTTGTCTTATTACCCTACTGTAAAGTGCCTTGAGATGTTTTAAAAGCTCTATATAAAGGTAAGTTGTTGTTAGTATACAGAGAACTCTGTTGAAATTTAGTGAAATGATCAATAACCAAGGAAGATCATTTCTTTGTTTGGTTCTGTTAGTTTTCATAGAATCATGGAAACGTACAGCACGAAGGAGGCCATTCGGCCTATCATGCCTGTGCTGTCTCTTAGAAAGAGCACTCGTGCTTCGTCCCACATCCCTGCTTGTTGTCCGTAACCCTGTAAGATCCTCATCCTCAAGTACCCGCCCAACTCCCTTTTAAACTCATTGATGGAATCAGCTCATGACCTTTTCAGGTCGAGCGTTCCAGATCCCGACAACTCTCTGAGTTTTATTCAATTGTTACCACAGTTGCCTTCTGTGAAGGTTTAATAATAAATGCATTTTGCTGTGAAAGTAATTAAAACATTCCTAGTATATAAATAGACAGCTGCATCAAAATATTAAAATTGTGGGAGGGAGGGCAGTGCTCACCCAGGGCCCAATAAACAATGGAATTCTTCTTTCCCAACCCAATGCTCAGAAGATGAAGTCCCAGAGCTGCCTCTGGCTCGGTTCCACCTGCCCTATTCTGACAAGCTGAGGTGTTGGTCAGTGCACTGTGATAGCCCTATGGGCAGAAAATGGCAAATCTAGAAATATGACCAAAATAACACATTTAACCCCAAAGCTGTAAATCCCTGTCCCACACACTCTCGCTCCTCCCTGTGCTGAAATCCAAACCCATCGCACCATCTCCAACATTTCTTTCCTCCACTCCCAGTTTTCTCCCTCCCTCTGCTCTCGTTGGGTTCAGTTCTACACCCGCTGTGTGCAGAGTGACAACAAAATCAATGAGTCAATGATTGTCTCTCCTGTTCACTGGGACCCTGAAACCTTCAGTTCTACACCCACAGTGTGCAGAGTGAGAATAAAATCAATGAGTCAATGATTGTCTCTCCTGGTCACTGGGACCCTGAAACCTTCAGTTCTCCACCTGCTGTGTGCAGAGTGAGAATAAAATTAATGAGTCGCTGGGACCCTGAAGCCCTGCCCACTCTCTTTTCCTGTACAAAGATGGCCACGCATGCGCCCTGCTGCAGGTAGAACCGGCCTGTCTTTCCTTCACCAAGATGGCAGCGCGTAACATAGTAGATAGGAGCAGGAGTAGGCCATTCGGCCCTTCGAGCCTGCTGCGCCATTCAATGAGATCATGGCTGATCATCCAAATTCAGTACCATGTGTGTTAAACTACTGTTATACCTGCCTGTGTGTGTGTTTGTATTCCACTGTGTACATGTCTGTACATGCCTCGGCTGACTCCTCCCACGAGTCCAGGTATAAAGGTGACTGCTCCACAGACCCTCTGTATTCTGGACTGGTCGACCACTCGAGGCACACCTTCATTCTCTTGTTAATAAAAGCCTGTTAGTTACTCGCTTAACCTCAGTCTTTTGAGTAATTGATAGCGCATCAATTTTATTAACAAGATTTTTTATAATGGAGAAGATCCTCACACCAGCATGCCTGGACTTAGACCATCGGGAGGCGGACGCATCCACCAAGTTTGCTCACTGGCTTAAGTGCTTTGAAAGATTCCTGATCGCCTCCGCTGCAACGGTCAAATCGGATGAGGACAAACTGGATGTCCTGACCTCCAAAGTGAACCACCGAGCGTACTCGGTCATCCAGGACACGACCTCATACTCGGCTGCTCTCAAGCTCCTCAAGGATCAGTACACGCACCCAGTGAATGAGGTGCACGCCAGGCACCTCCTGGGGAGTCGTAAACAACAACCTGGTGAATCGACCGAGGAATACCTTCAGGCACTGTCTGTGCTTGGCCGGGCCTATGGTTGTAAGGATGTAAAGGCCGCCGTGTACAAAGAGGAACTTATCCGGGATGCTTTTGTAGCAGGCCACAGGTCCAATTACACCCGACAGCGACTGTTGGAGCAGAGTGACCTCGACCTCAACAAGGCCTCTGAACTCGCACTATCATTGGACGCAGCCTACCGGGGCATGGATGCCTACTCCTCTGCACCATGGACGCCACGGGGAACGACAGCCTGGGACACGGTAGGACCGTCTCATAGCGCCGTGCCACCCCAGCCACATCCCAGCAACGGCCCAACTACCGCAGCAGTGTCCCAAGGCCAGAAATGCTACTTCTGTGGCCAGGCCAAACACCCCAGAGCGCGCTGCCTGGCGAAAAATGCGATCTGCTTGGGCTGTGGGAAGAAGGGACACTACGCCAGTGCCTGCAGGGCCAAAGCCACCCCAAACCCCAGCAGCGCCGCATGTGGGCTGTGCGGGCCGCCATCTTGGGCCTCCCCAGCCATGTGCGAACCACCGGAACAGCAGCCATTTTGGACGCCTCCAGCCACATGGGGATCATGGACGCTGCCATCTTGGACACCAGTCGGGACGCAGCAGGTCCCCAACACCGCCTCATCTGATACCCGCAGCGACACACCGACCCCTACGCTGGCCTCCTTTATGCTGGACCAAGCGAGACCGCACCAGCTGGCCCGGTCCACAATGGACATTAAGGTAAATGGTCATGAAACAACCTGCCTTTTTGACTCTGGGAGCACGGAGAGCTTCATCCACCCCGACACGGTACGGCGTTGCTCTCTCCCAGTCCTGCCTGCGCACCAGCGGATTTCTATGGCCTCCGAGTCCCAGTCGGCGGACATTGGCGGCTACTGCATGGTGACACTCTTAGTAGACGGGACTGTGTACGATAATTTTAAACTTCTGGTCCTGCCCCACCTCTGCGCTGCCATTCTACTGGGGTTAGATTTTCAGTGCCACCTTAAAAGTGTTACAATGGCGTACGGTGGACCCCTCCCCCCACTTACAGTCCGCAGCCAGCAGCTTCCAAATTGCCCACCGTGCACCAGGTGCAACCTCTCCACACTCAGAGTCACCCCCCCCCCACTGTTTGCTAACCTCACCCCCGACTGTAAGCCCATCGCCACAAAGAGCAGGCGATACAGTGCCGGGGATAGGGTTTTCATTAAAACCGAAGTGGAGCGGCTCCTGAAGGAGGGGATTATTGAGGGCAGCACCAGCCCCTGGCGAGCCCAGGTTGTGGTCGTTAAGACCAGCGAGAAGCAGCGCCTGGTCATCGACTACAGTCAGACAATAAATCGCTACACCCTGCTGGATGCTTACCCTCTCCCCCGCATAGCTGATATGGTCAACCAGATCGCGCAGTACCGCGTCTTCTCGACCATTGACCTGAAATCAGCGTACCACCAGCTCCCTATCCGCCCTGAGGACCGCCAGTATACTGCCTTTGAGGCAAACGGCCACCTCTATCACTTCCTTAGGGTTCCCTTTTGCCTCACCAACGGGGTCTCCATCTTTCAAAGGGAGATGGACCGGATGGTCGATCAAAATGCGTTGCAGGCCACTTTCCCATATCTGGACAATGTGACCATCTGCGGCCATGACTTGCAGGACCATGACGCAAACCTCAAAAAATTCCTCTGCACCACCCAACTCCTGAACCTGATGTATAACAAGGAGAAGTGCATATTCCGCACAACCCGCCTCACCATCCTTGGCTGTGTTGTGGAACATGGAGTCATCGGTCCCGACCCCGACTGGATGCGTCCCCTTATGGAACTCCCACTGCCCCACTGCCTCAAGGCCCTGAAGAGGTGCCTAGGGTGTTTCTACTATTACGCCCAGTGGGTCCCCTACTATGCGGGCAAGGCCCATCTGCTGATCAAGTCCACCTCTTTTCCCTTGATGGCAGAGGCCCGCTTAGCCTTCCACCGTATCAAGGAAGACATTGCCAAAGCCACCATGCACGCAGTGGACGAATCCATCCCCTTCCAGGTGGAAAGCGACGCATCCGACTTTGCCCTGGCCGCTACCCTTAATCAGGCGGGGAGACCCGTGGCCTTCTTTTCACGATCCCTCCAGGGCCCGGAGACCAGACACTCCGCTGTTGAGAAGGAGGCCCAGGCTATTGTGGAGGCTGTGCATCATTGGAGGCACTACCTGGCCGGAAAACGATTTACCCTGCTCACTGACCAGCATTCGGTTGCTTTTATGTTTAACAACAAGCAGAGGGGCAAAATCAAAAACGACAAGATCTTGAGGTGGAGAATCGAACTTTCCATCTACAATTACGAGATCTTGTACCGGCCCGGGAAGCTCAATGAACCCCCGGATGCGCTATCGCGTGGCACCTGCACCAGCGCGCAGATCGATAGACTGTGGGCCCTCCACAATGACCTCTGCCACCCGGGGGTCACCAGGTTCTTCCACTTCATCAAGGCCCGCAACCTGCCTTACTCCATTGAGGAGGTCAGGACCATGACCAGGAACTGCCAAGTCTGCGCTGAGTGCAAACCGCACTTTTATAGACCAGACAGGGCTCATCTGATAAAAGCCACTCGCCCCTACGAGCACCTGAGCGTTGATTTTAAAGGGCCTCTCCCCTCCTCCGACTGCAATGTGTACTTCCTCAACATTATTGATGAGTACTCCCGTTTCCCATTCTCCATCCCCTGCCCGGACATGACCAGTGCCACGGTCATTAAATGTCTGAACGACCTCTTCACCCTGTTCGGTTTCCCCAGCTATATCCATAGCGACCGGGGCTCATCGTTTATGAGCGATGAACTCCATCAGTACCTGCTCGCTAGGGGTATTGCCACAAGCAGGACCACCAGTTACAACCCCCGGGTGAACGGACAGGTGGAAAGAGAAAATGCGACAGTTTGGAAGGCCGCCCTGCTAGCCTTAAAGTCTAGGGGTCTTCCGACCTCCTGCTGGCAGGATGTGCTCCCTGATGCGCTCCACTCTATTCATTCACTGCTCTGCACTGCCACTAACGCCACCCCTCATGAGAAAATGTTTGTCTTCCCAAGGAAGTCCACATTGGGGACATCGCTACCACCTTGGCTGACGTCCCCAGGGCCGGTCCTAATGAGAAGACACGTGAGGAACCATAAAACGGACCCCCTGGTCGAGAGGGTCGACCTCCTCCACGCCAAACCCCAGTATGCTTACATTGTGTACAAGGATGGGCGGGAGGACACAGTCTCTATACGAGACCTCGCACCCTCGGGGGCCCCAGTAACCCACTTACCACTACCACCCCCCCCACGATCCAATATCCAACCCTAGCAGACAGCACGCCTGGGCCCCGTGACCCGCTCGACACCCACGAGGACTACACACCAGTGCCCCAGCCTACGCGGGACTCGACGCCGGAAGCTTCACTACCCCTGCCATCGCCACGTCGATCACAGTGGCAGACAAGACCTCCGGAGAGACTCCAATACACAAACTTTTAATACACCTCACCCCGCCGGACTCATTTTTAAACAAGGGGTGAATGTGGTAAACCACTGTTATACCTGCCTGTGTGTGTGTTTGTATTCCACTCTGTACATGTCTGTACATGCCTCGGCTGACTCCTCCCACGAGTCCAGGTATAAAGGTGACTGCTCCACAGTCCCTCTGTATTCTGGATTGGTCGAACACTCGAGGCACACCTTCATTCTCTTGTTAATAAAAGCCTGTTAGTTACTCGCTTAACCTCAGTCTTTTGAGTAATTGATAGCGCATCACCCTGTCCCTGCCTTCTCCCCATATCCCTTGATCCCTTTAGCCTCAAGAAATATATCCAACTCTTTCTTGAATATATTTAATGAACTGGCCTCCACCGCCCTCTGTGGCAGAGAATTCCACAGGTTCACCACTCTCTGGGTGAAGAAATTCCTCCTCATTTAAGTTCTAAATGGCTTACCCCTTATCCTTAGACTATGACCCCTGGTTCCGGACTCCCCAGCCATCAGAAACATCCTTTCTGCATCTCGTCTGTCCAGACCTGACAGAATTTTATAGGTTTCAATGAGATCCCTTCTCAATCTTCTAAACTCCAGTGAGTATAAGCCAAATCGACACAATCTCTCCTCGTACGTCATTCCTGCCATCCCAGGTATCAGCCTGGTGAATCTTCGCTGCACTCCCTCCATGGCAAGAACGTCCTTCCTCAGGTAAGGTGACCAAAACTGCACACAATACTCAAGGTGCAGTCTCACCAAGGCCCTGTACAACTGCAGCAAGACATCCTTGTTCTTGTACTCGAACCCTCTTGCTACGAACGTCAACATACCATTTGTCTTCTTAACCGCCTGCTGCACCTGCATGCTTACCTTCAGCAACTGGTGCACAATAACACCCAGGTCTCTTTGCTCTTCCCCTTCTCCCAATCTATTGCCATTCAAATAATAATCTGCCTTCCTGTTTTTGCCACCAACCCGGGCCTGTCACCGAGAAAAAGCCTCACCGCTGCCGTCCGACGGAACACATCCAGCCGGTGGATCTCATTTGAGCCTGAGACCATTCTCCAACTTTATAAACCCTGCGGCGCGGCCTACCCGCAGTTTATTTTTTTTTAGTTTATATTTTTTTATATATATTTTTTAATTTTTTTAAATATTTTTTTTAGTTCTTTTTTTTTTGCTTTTTTTTAATGACATTCACAGTCTCGGCTCTTTGTACAAAGTCACAAGCCCTCATGCCTACAAGGCAGGGGTCCCAGTCTCTGCAAGTTAATGATGTGATCTCCAAGCTTCTTGATCATCTTCACTTGTTCATCCAGATAGTGGGTCTCCAGGAATTCACACAGTTGAGGGTCAGCGTTCCCAGTGGAGAGTTTGTGCAGATCCAGCAGACTCTGGTCGACATTCTTCTCCATCTGCAGGGCTCTCTGCATCACCGAGCGGAGCCTCCCCCTCTCCCAGCCGAACAGATGGACTGTAAAGAAGCTTAAAAACACTGGATTAATTTTAAAAACGAATCAAATTAAATTAAAATCACATTGATAGGAGTGATGATGCACTCCAGTCCCCACGGTGCCCACCTGTCTCGGAAGGTCTCAAGTGTGCCAGCAGACACCCCGTGCTCCATCTCCAGGGAAACCCGGGCGTGAACATAGCCGTGGAAGAGAGGCAGGCAATCAGGCCGAACGACCCCCTCGACCGCTCGCTGCCTGGACCTGTTTATGGCCACTTTGGCCAGGCCCAGGAGCAGTCCTACAAGGAGGTCCTCTGACTTGCCCTCTCTCCTCCGCACCGGGTGGCCTTAGATCAGGAGCGTGGGAATGAAGTGCAGCCAAAAATCGAGGAGCAGCCCCTTCAAATAATGGAACAGGGGCTGCAACCTCTCACATTCCACATAAACATGGAACACGGACTCCTCTAGGCTGCAAAAATAGCAAGAGGCCTGGGAGTCCGTGAACTTACTTAAAATCTTATTGCACAGGACTGCTCCATGCAACACCCTCCAGGCCAAGTCCCCAATAGATAAAGGGAGGACTCCCGCATAGAGAGCCCCCCATTGGGGATCTCTGCCTCCACCGGATGGCAAGATGGCATGCCAAGGCGTGTGCGGATGGCAGGCAAAGATGACAAAGCAGAGAGTGTGCAGGAGCAGCCCATACAGGAAACCCCTCCGCGCAGAACTAAAAGGCACGGAGGGCATTTCCTCGAGATGGCTCAAGTTGTGAGGCACCGGTTCCCAAGAGGGGTTTTGGGGCCATGCACCAATGAGGAATTCCGTCCAAACAGGGGTCAGTTCGGACGGGATTGCCCCACGTGCCTGAGCCTCCTTGGTACACCTAGTGGAGTCGAGGCCCAGTGCCACTTTCAGCGTCTCGATGGATTTGGCCGTGAGCCAGACATTGGCCCAGGACAGGTGCTTTGCCAGCTCCTCTGGCACCATCCAGCCCGCTCCTCCACCATCGAGCAGGTCCCCGACCCTGGTCACCTTACCAGGCACAGCCCTGCCCTCCGCCAGCCGCCCGATCCAGCAGTCACGGAGGTGCGGATTCCTGAGCAGCGGCTCCTGAAGGGGAGCCTCCACTCCTGACAGGGGAGAACTCTGCCTGGAGGTGACGCTGTTCCAGACCCATAGCAGTTCCTGGTAAAAGACAGGCAGCTCCCACAGGCAGGCACACGCATGGCCCAATTCCACAAACAGGAGCTGCGTGTTGTAGTTGAGGCCGTGCAGCTGGTGAGAGAAATACATCACCAGCGCACACCACCGAAGAGGATTCTTAATATTCAGGTATCTCTGCAGGGTCTGAAGATGGAAAGTCGCCACCTGGGTGCGAAGGCACACCAGTGCATGACCACCCTCCCTAAGCGGGAGACTCAGAACCATGGCAGAGACCCAGTGCTTCCATTTGTCCCAGAAGAAGTCGATGAGCTTCTTCTGCATCTTGGCGACAAACGCAGGGGGCAGGATCAAAGTGACCAACCGGTACCACAACATGACGGCCACCAGCTGGTTTATGACCAGCGCTCGACCCCTGTAGGACAACAATTGGAGCAGTTCTGTCCAGCGTCCTAGGCGAGCGGTGACTTTGGCCTCCAGCTCTTGCCAGTTCGCCGGCCAGGCATCCTCGGCGGGGCTGAGGTAGACTCCCAAATAGAGGAGGTGCATGGTGCTCCAGGCAAAGGGCCTGAACTCCTCCGGCAGGGAGTCCACCCGCCATTGGCCCACCAGGAGTCCAGAACATTTCTCCCAGTTGATCCTGGCAGAGGATGCATCCAAGTAAATCTGCTGGCATTCTCGTATCCTCCGTAAGTCAGCGGGATCCGTGACCATGAGGAGCATGTCATCGGCGTCAGCCGAGAGGATGACCTCCACACCCGGCCCTTGCAGAACCAGTCCCGTCAACCTCTTCCGCAAGAGGCGCAGGAAAGGCTCCATGCAGACAGCGTATAACTGGCCAGACATGGGGCATCCCTGACGCACACCCCTCCCGAAACAAAGGGGCGCCGTCAATGACCCGTTAACTTTTATCAGACACTCTGCGGCGGTGTACAGAAGTCGGATCCGGATGATGAAATGCATCCCAAACCCGTATGTGCGTAGAGTTCCAAAGAGATACTCGTGATCCACCCTGTTGAATGCCTTCTCCTGGTCCAGGGAAAGGAAGGCGACACACAGACCAGATCTCTCGGAATGGTGGACCAGGTCCCGGACCAGATGGATGTTATCATCAATAGTCCGGCCCAGGACTGTGTAGGACTGGTCGGGTGGATCATGTGGGCCAGCACGGTGCCAAGGCGGGCAGACATGGCCCTGGCAAAAAATTTATAATCCGTACTGAGGTGGGAGACCGTGCGCCAGTTTTTTAAAAGGCGGAGATCGCCCCTCTTAGGCAGCAGGACAATGACCACCCTGCACCAAGAGAGGGGCATCTCCCCGGTCGCCAGGCTTTCCCCCAGGGCCGGCAGGTTGTCACCCCCCAGAATGTCCCAGAATGCCCTGTGGGACTCCATGGTCAGCCCGTCCAGCCCCGGGGACTTTCCCCTCGAGAGCTGGCTGAGGGCGCCGGTCAGCTCCGCCATGCTTAGCGGAGCGTCCAATTTTTCGGCGCCCTCTGGGCCGACCTTCAACAAGTCCTCCCACAAAACTCTGTGCACATCCTCGCTGGACGGATCCGGAGAGAACAGAGCCCCGTAATAGGCCTGGGTCTCTGCGCTGATCCCCTCCGGATCTGAGACCAGAGATCCGTCATCGGCCAGCAGCCCCAAGCGCTGCTTACGGACCCCCCATTTTTTCCAGCGAGTAGAAGAAGGGGGAGACGTGGTCCAGGTCCCGGAGGATCTGGATCCGTGACCTCACGTACGCGCCTTGGGACCTGACGAGCTGCAGGTCCTTCAGTGTGCCCTTCTTCTCTTCGTACACCTTCCGCAGGGCCGGGTCATCGTCGACTTTACCGAGACGGGACTCCAGGTCGAGCACCTCCCTCTCCAACCACCTGACCCAGGCCTGTCGCCTCTTGGTCGACCCCCTCGTGTACTCCTGACAGAAGAGATGGACGTGAGCCTTGCCCACGCCCCACCATAGCCTCAAGGAGGGGAACACCCCCCGCTTCCTTCTCCAGTCGGCCCAGAACCGATGAAACGAATCCCGGAACCGCTCATTCTCCAGCAGCAGGTTGTTAAAATGCCAGTACGTGGACCACCCCGGTGTGTGCAATGGAGAGAGCTCCGCCCACACCAGGTGGTGGTCCGTGCACGGCACCGGCCGCATGGAAGCCGCCGGGACGCAGGAGATGTACGCCCGGGAAATGTAAAGGCGGTCAATTCTGGACCTTCCTCCTCCAGACCTCACGTAAGTGAAGGCGCTGGAGTCAGGATGGCGATTTCGCCAGATGCCCACCAAGTCGAAGGACCCGACCAGGTCCCTCAACTTCTCCACCAACAGCAGGCTGCGCGGGGGACCCGAACGGTCCCTCGCCTCGAGGGTGCAATTAAAACCTCCCCCGAGGATGACGCACTCGCCGACGTCGATGGAGCCCAGAAGAGCGGACACTTCTTCAAAAAAGCACACTTGCTGTGCACCGGCCGCAGTGACCTGAAGCAAGTGGCCCAGCACGTGCTCCTTGACCCACAAGATAACTGGCCTAAAATGCAGGGCCAGCAAGATAGCCACCCCGCTGGAATAGTTGGAGAGGTGACACATGCTGACCCCTCCTTGCCACTCCAGGAGCCACGTGGCCTCGTCCTCCAGAACGGTGTGGGTTTGTTACAGGAAGCACACCACATACCTCCCGTCCTGGAGGACCAAGAAGTTATTAAATCTACGGCGCGCATCTCTGCTGCCGTTGATGTTGAGGCTGGCTATATATATCTTCATGACAAGAGCATAATGCAACCTCTACTTAACCTAACGGGAGGAGGGAGAGCGGCTGCTATTCGACCGCCACTCCCTCAGCAGCCCAGCGAGGAACTTGTTGATCCGATGCTGCTCCCATGGCCCCGCGCCCTCGTCCCGCCCATGGATTTGACAGTGGCACGTACGGAGCCAATGAGCAGAACCAGATCCGACCATCTGTCTAGGGCCTTGGAGGCAGGGCAGTACTTTCATACGTGCCCCACCTCCTTACAGGCGTGGCACTGCACACCGTCCGACATCCAAAAGACGCGGTGGGCAGCCTCCTCGTGGCACATGATAAAAGCGCCCTCGGTGTCCTCCTCCCGGGCCAGCTGAACAAAAAGCTGGTGCTGGAAGGAGAAGACGTGCCGGAGGCTGGTCTCCCTGCATCCAAGCGGGATGGGTGTGATCCCGACCTCACCTCCCCCAGTTGACATAGGTGGGGGGAGGAGGAGCTCAGCCAAAACAAAGGGCAGGACGTTTGACAAGAAGATCCTTTGCACAGTGGCCTCGAGAGGATCCACCGGCAGGAAGGTCCTGCCCACTTTGAGCCCCTTGGTTACAGCCAGGGACACCGCCCGCTCCAACGCCAGGAAGAACACAGCCTTGCCGTACGTTTTCGAGGCGGTGATGATGGCTGAAGGGCCGACAACCCCAGCCATGGCATTCACGCACGCTTCGATAGTCATGTTGGGGTGAGTGTAGCTCTTCACCCCGTGTTTTTTAGTGATGAGGCGGAATGGTGATGGGGCAGCAGAAGCAGTGGGAGCAGCTGTGGCTGTGGCTGCCACACTTGCGTATGACCTTGCTGGCCCCGTCACCAGCGATGATGTGGTCGCCATCGTGGAGCACTTATTATAAAGTGCTACACCCACCCAAGTCACAGGCCTGGTGATGGTAATGGCCTCAGTGGTTGTTTTCCCTGAGCAGAGGGAGCTTTAAAAGTGAAGGCACACCTCTCCCCTTGTTGATTAAATTGGGAGAGGGGCTTTCTCTCCTCTGCTCAATGGGCAATTAATGGATATGAGGTGCCTCTTTAGAGAGAGATAAAGAGGGCCAAAGAGAGAGAGAAAGGGGGGTGGGAAGGAGGGAGGCCGCAGGGGCTGGGTCTCCACTCAAGATGGTGGGTGGGTGCTCGCAGGGGTGCACTCTCTGAAAAATAAGTCTCTATTGATGGTCTTCTTGTGGGGGAGAAGATGTCTTCACCTGGGAACATAAAGCTGGAGATGCCCAGGCTCAGTCCACCACGAGGCCTTAATGATGTGATAATTAAATGATGACTTCGCCTGGGCAGCTCCAGCTGTCCCAGGTCAAGCAATAGGGAGGGGTGTTTGCTAGTGGTGTGTGTGGCCTAGTTTTTACAAGAGCCACACACACCCCTAGATGTTTGCTACTCCTTCTTCTTTCCTCCCCCCCACTTAAATACAAAGGCCTAGAATTTCAGTTGTTAGCGCCAGCCACTAGCACATTAGGAGGAGGAGAAGCGGGGCGCTAATTGGCTAGCGCCCGGGCGCTGCGCGATCTGTGCCTCTCGCGAACTTCACTCAAGATTTAGCGGCGGCGCTAAACCGCAGCACCCGCTCAGCTGCGCGCGCAGATCGTGATGTCATTTCATGGTGCAACGCCCTTGGTGCGCCCCGAACCGGAACTTCAGTGGCGCCGCCCTTCTTTGCACCTGGTGCCCCCAGCGACTGGTAGAGTGGAACAGTTCCCAGTCACTGCGGGGCGTGGGGGGCGCTATTTAAAGGGGACTCCTCCTGCATTATAAGTGACAACCATTTTGTGCCAATCCTTCAGTGTGGGAGACAAAGGCAGAGAGGTTTCTGCTTTGACTCAGCGCTCGCACAGGTACTTCTGGTTTCAGGCCAGAGTTTTGCACTTGGATTTCACTTTCAGTGCCATAGCCTTGAGTCGCCACATATACTGTAATGGGGGCTACAATGGGTGGAAACGTTGGCTTTCTGCATTGCATTCAAAGGGATCAGAGATGCCGTGAGAGAGTGCCAGTCATGGCCAGATGGAGAAGGGCCAACAGGTGTCGGCACAGGAGGCCTTACCCACCCAGGGTATACCGCCAGCAGTTCTCATATCTGAACATGTCTGAGGAGCAGTGTGTTCAGAGGCTGCGATTCAGAAGGGAGGTGGGCACTGAGATCTGCCACCTGCTTCGCAGAGATCTGCAGCCACAGCTGAGGAGCAGGATGTTTCTGTCGGTGGCAGTGAAGGTGACGGTGGCTCTCAACTTCTATGCCACCGGCTCCTTCCAATCCGCTACTGGGGACATTGCCAACATCTCCCAGTTCACGGTACATTGCTGCATCTGCCAGGTGAACAATGCCCTTTTCAGAAGGAGACGTCAGGACATCTCCTTCCCCATGACCCTGGACAAGCAGCAAGAGCATACAATGGGATTTGGAAGAATAGCGGGCTTCCCCATGGTTGAGGGCATAGAACTGATGAACCAGCAATGCTCAGGCCTTGCTTCAGGGCTGCAGTGTGCAGGGCATGGCAGCCAAACAAGTCGACCCTTCCCCTTTAAGAGCTGACCGCCGCCAGCGTGTCTGCCTTCATTGAGCAACTCGCCGCACCTGCGCTGCACCCGTCCTCGGTGTTAGCACCCCGGATCGCCGGCTTAGCACCTAATGATAGTCATGCATCGCCTGCTTTAGCGCAGCAGCAACCTCTTGGGGTGATGCAACTGAATATCGGCGAAGATGGAGCTAAGTTGCGCCGGGCGCAAAATTTAGCGACCGCCCGGCTATAGCGCCCCAAACGTGGCTATACTGAATTTCTAGGCCAAAGTCTTTATGAGAGTGCACCATGAAACACCCACCTGTAGAAGTTTTCCAACAGCTCTCCCTCCTTCTGAACAGATGTAGGATGTTTGTTTTTCTCACCTCTCTCCCTCTCCTGTAATGGAGAACAGTTGGGGAAACAGCGATGGAATAGCTTCCCTTTGTTGTTAGCTCTGGTCTGGTCTCCTGGTCTCTCCTCTCCTCTGGCACCCCAATAGTAGCTGCAGCAGCAACAGATGTGGTCTCTCCTCCTGGACACAGAGAGAGAGACCTCACCTGTCCTGTCCTCTCCTCTCCTCTCTTCTCTTCTGGCACAGCAGCAGCACAAGATTCCTGGCTGGCTATCAGGGATCCCGAGGTTCATTTTTTCTCTTTTATTTAAATCTGGTAGTACTTGTTACAACTCATCAATTACATGATAAATCCATTACATTCATTAACCACAATAAGGCCATGCCTTAAAAAACAGCTTTAAGATTAACAGTACAAATACAATAATACATTTTTCTAGACAAAACCAATGTCAACAATACAGGTACCCGTAGTAAAAAACAATACATCCCAGTCCTACTGGCAATGTAGTAACTCGTCATTTTTGCTTGGTATAACCTGTTGTCCTTTTTAAAATTTTAACATTCAAGTACAACAGTACTTATACAACTCATCAGTTACATAGTAAATCCATTACATTCATTGACCAATTATGGTCAACAATATAAATACAACAATAAATTTTACAGGTAAATCAATAATGTTTACAGTACAAACTGCAACTATTTAATAAACCAAGAATCCATACACACCAGTCCAACTGGCATCGGTCAATCATTCATTCCTCCATTCGTCCGTTCGTTCGCTCAAGCATAAGTTCCATTGTGCATGACTGTGTACATGTGTGTCATTTCTGTCTGCGTGCATGCGTGCGTTCGTTCATCCATCCAGCAGGCCTCACACTCACCGAGTGACCCCTGTCCTGGGGGGCGGGCCCTTCATTCGATCGAACGTAAGTGCCATTGTGTATGTGTGCGTATCATTTGTCTACCTGTGTGCATGTGTGCATTCGTTCATCCATCCAGCAGGCCTCACACTCACCGAGTGACCCCCGTCCTCGGGAGCGGGCCCTTCATTCGGTCGAACGTAAGTTCCATTGTGCATGCGTGCGTGTGTGCATATATTTGTATCCGCGTGCGTGCGTTCACAAGGGCATTCGTTCGTTCGATTAAGGAAGGCTTTAACACTAAATAACACCACAATATACAAAGTCCTACAACCATATCAAAAGATCACTTAAGACTTCAAGTAAACTACTTTTAACCAGAACCCGAAACTTCTTCAAAAAACAAGTAATACCAGTTCTACGCCAGTCCTATTGGCACTCTAATAACTCCTCGTCTTCACTTGATGTTATCCAACCATACAATGTCATAATCCTTATCCACAGTCTTCAACCTTTCCACAGAAAAGAAGCCAACCACTTTCTCAAATCCCGTAAAAGAGGAAAACGAGTACTCAAATGTCCTTTTTCTTGCTGTTATCACTCACAGAACCCAGCCATCAAGACATTGGTTATTCCTTGCCGATATACCTTGTTTTGTCTTTTATTTTCCTTTTAACCTTTTTCACTTTTATCCCTTTCTCTTTTCCCATCTTATGGCTGTTCAAGCACCATACTGTAGATAGGAACAGTCTGTCTTTCCTCCACCAATATGGCAGCACACAAACCCGATCCCATCACCGAAACAAAGCCTCACAGCTGCCACCAGACGAAGCACAGGCGGGGCCGCTGGAACTCATTCGGGCCGGAGACCGTTCTTCAACTTTAGAAACCGTGCAGCATGCTCACCCACAGCATCTCCCCACTCCACTTCTGTCGACCAGTCGCTCAGCCCTCGGCCCCCCGCCTGGGGTCCTCTGTGCTGGGCCCCCCACCTGGGGTCCTCTGTGCTGGTCCCCCCGCCTGAGACCCTCCATGCTGGGCCTCCCACCTAGGACACTCTCCTCTGGGTCCTCCGTGCTGGGCCTCCCACCTGGGGTCCTCCGTGCTAGGCCTCCCGCCTAGGGTCCTTCATGCTGGGCACCCAGCCTAGGGTCCTCCATGCTGGGCCTCCTGCCTGGGGTCCTCCATGCTGGGCCCCTCGCCTGGGGTCCTCTGTGCTGGGCCTCCCACCTGGAGTCCTCCACTCTGGGCCCCTCGCCTGGGTTCCTCCGCCCTGGGCCCCCTGCCTGGGGTCCTCCATGCTGGGCCTCCCACCTGGGCCTCCCGCCTAGGGTCCTTCATGCTGGGGACCCAGCCTAGGGTCCTCCGTGCTGGGCCTCCTGCCTGGGGTCCTCCATGCTGGGCCCCTCGCCTGGGGTCCTCTGTGCTGGGCCTCCCGCCAGGGGTCCTCCACCCTGGGCCCCCCGCCCTGGGCCTCCCGCCTTTGGTCCTCCATGCTGGGCCTCCCACCTAGAGTCCTCCATGCTGGGCCCCCCACCTGGTGTCCTCCATGCTGGGCCCCCCGCCTGGGGTCCTCCGTGCTGGGCCCACCGCCTGGGGTCCTCTGCGCTGGGCCTCCCACCTGGGCACTCCATCCTGGGCCCCCGCCTGGGGTACTCCGCCCTGGGCCCCCCACCCTGGGCCTCCCGCCTGTGGTCCTCCGCCCTGGGCCTCCCGCCTGTGGTCCTCCATGCTGGGCCCCCCACCTGGGGTCCTCCGTGCTGGGCCTCCCACCTAGGACACTCTCCTCTGGGTCGTCCACCCTGGGCCTTCTGCACTGGGTCCTCCGCACTGACATTCCCCGTGAGCAGCCGGGGTGTGGAGCAGCCCGTTCACACAGCACCGAGCAGAGCTGAGCTGCTGAGAATCTCGCAGCCTCCCCTGGGGTTCATTAACCCGCTCCCTGAGCTCTCTCACCTGATGTGTCAGCAGCAGCTGCCAAGGTCCGCGCATGCTCAGCTCACACTGCCCGGGTGATTGACAGGAGCTTCCGACCAATAGGGAGCCGGCGGCGGGTCCTCCAACCAATCGGGGTGCCCGAGGGGCAGGACGAGCGCCGGCTGATTGTCTGATCGGCAGGGCAGCTAGTTTCTCCAGTCCCTTGTTCAGGGCCCGGGGCCATGGGAGGCTGTGGGCCTTTATTCCCCACATTGGACACAAGGCTCTTTGTCTCACAACACACTGGCTCAGGTTTTAATAGAGACTTTTTTAATTCATCAATAAAAGCAGATAAATCTCGTGGAACAAAATATTTAATATTTGGGAGTAAAAATACTGATATTTTTCCTCTGTGGAATTTGTTAGTTTCAGACAATAACAACGATTTGTATTTATAGAACGTATTTAATGTAGTAAAATGTCCCAACGTGCTTCATGGGAGCGTTATAAAACAGAATTTGACACCAGGTACAAACCAAGCATATTCCCATAAGGAGGAAAGATGGGGTGTCGAAAGCTCAAGCTCCCTGGATGACAAAGAATGTAGACGTTAGAATAAAACAGAAAAAGGAGGTTTACGACAAATGTCAGGTACAGATTGCAGTCAAAAACCAGGAGAATACAGAGAGTGGGGGGAAATTGAAAAAGGATATATGAAAGAAAGACTTGCATTGATATAGTGCCTTTCACGACCACCAGACATCTCAAAGCTCTTTACACACAATGAAGTGCTTTTGAAGTGGAGTCATTGTTGTAATGTGGGAAACACGGCAGCCAATTTGTGCTCAGCAAGCTCCCTCAGCAAGCTCCCACAAACAGCGTTGTGATAATAACCAGGTAATCTGTTTTTGTTATGTTGGTTGAGGGATAAATATTGGCCAGGACACTGGGGATAACTCCCCTACTCTTCTTCAAAAGAGCACCATGGGATCTTATACATCCACCTGAGAGTGCAGATGGGGGCCTCAGTTTAAAGTCTCATCAGAAATAGTGCAGCACTCCCTCAGCACTGTCACTGGAGTGTCAACCTAGCTTTATGAGCTTAAGTCCCTTGGAGTGGGACAAGAACCCACAACCTTCTGACGTAGATAGCAAGTGTGCTACCCACTGAGCCACAGCTGACACAAGGGAGAGAGGACAAGAAAAGATTAGTGGGTAATGTAAAAGGGAAACGAAAATTCTTTTACAAACATATGAAAAGTAAAAGGATAGTTAAAGGAATGGTGGGGCCGATTAGGGACCAAATAGGAGCTCAACATATGGAGGCAGAGGGCGTGGCTGAGGTACTGAATGTGTACTTAGCATCTGTCTTCACAAAAGAAGAGGATGAAGTTAATGTCACAGTAGAGGAGGGGGGAGTAGAGAAATTGGATAAAAATGGATAGAAAGGAGGTGCTAAATAGGTTGTCATCACTCAAAGTTAACAAGTCACCCAGTCCAGGTGGATGCATCCTAGATTGCAGAGGGAAGCTAGGGTGGAGAGAGCAGAAGCTCCGACCACAATCTTTCAATCTCCCTCAGATATATGGGAGTGGTGCCAGATGACTGGAGGATTGCAAATGTTACACCCTGTTTAAAAAAAGGGAAGAGGGATAAACCTGGTAACTACAGGCCAATCAGTCTAATGTCAGTGGTGTAGCTGAGCATCCTTTACCTGGTTTATGGTAATTTACCTGGTCAGGCAGCCTTTGCCACTGCACTGTGACCAATTCCAATCAGCGGTTTTGAATCGCTAAACCCCCCGCCCCTCCAGCTCTGATTTGAGGAACTTATAATTAATGATATATTAAAAACGGACAAATGGTCTGGATGCAAGAAAGTCAAATTTTATTAAAACTAAGGAAACTACACCACACGATCAAAGTAATCATGGTAAAATTGCTTAACAGGGGAAGGCAGATGGCAAAAACGAGGGATAAATGACTACAATGTTAACCTTACAATCTTAGCAACATTTCCCTTAAATTACCACCCCTTTACTTCTCACTAGATTGTCTTGCTAGTGGGCCAAAACCTTGCTCACCTGCAGTCCAAAGAGTAAGAGACAAAAAAGGGGGCAGAGGACTTCCTGGGCTTAATCTTTATACCCTGAGAGTCCCTGCTGTTACCGCGCCGAAAAGGTCCGTGTGCAATTTCACGCCGAAAAGTCCGAATACACAAGAGAAGGGCTTTTAACTTCCTCCATTCATACATGGAGACATCACGTAGTAGAGTCAATTTCAGTGAATGGATGTGTGTAAACAACCCATTGTGCTTGCTGTCCGATGATTGGCTGATTCAAACGGGCTACTCCCCAGTGTAAACAAGCAGCTTGTAGGTTACCGGACCCGCCCAATACCACAGGGTGACTGACAGCTCGGGCTCCATTCAAACTTACTACAGGGCAGCGCTGAGCTTTTCATATGCTAACAGCCTGTCTGTCCTTTTCTGCTGCCTTTTAAAATTCTGTTTCCATGAGGTCTATTCAGCCATTTTTATTCCCTGGGCAATTTAAACAGTCCAAAACTCAAGAGTACATCTTTTAATAAAATGTACACTCTTAAAGTGTGCGATTTTCACAAAGTTCTTTGATTCCAGTGTCCAAGTGCTGCCGAGCTTACGAGCTTTTTAACGCAGCCTTTTGCGGTTCTGGGTATGTTTTAAAACATTGTCCAACCCAGAGACAATTTAAATCACACAAGTCTTCATCTACGATGTGGATTAATATTTCCCAATCTTCGGGGGCTGAGGGATTTTGCGACCCCTACATTCCCCCCTTCGATACTTCCAACTTGCTTGTAGTATCCTCTTGAAGAAGTGAGCAAAATTTTCTGACCCCCCACAAACAATTATCCCCTGTATTTACCTAAAACTACCTATCACTGATTTCCCGACCCATCTATTCCCCTCAAATCCGAGGAAAACCATGGTATGGTAGGCATCTACCGATACATCAATTACAAAATGTTACAATAAGGGGCCTCCTACCCCTGCACCACTTGTTACATTATAACATGTTACAAAGTGTTGCAATCTTGGTTATACAATGTAATCAAAATGATCCCAAGCACGGAGGGGTTCCTGCGCCTCTGCACCGCTTGGAACTGTAAAACAAAATACAAAAATCTTCATTAAACATTTGAAACAAAACGCTAAAATAAACCCCGATAATCACGTGCCAATGATGGGTCATGAAATTCGAGTGGGTATTGCTCCTCCCACCCGGGCAGTAAATGTTCCTTCCACCCCCCCCCCCTTTAATGGTCTTAAACTTTTAAAACATACAAAATGGATTTTACAGAACAGTCTGATCCACCAGCCCCGAGCCGTTCCCTTGCCCTTTTGTGGAGGCGGGGTACCCCTCATGTTTCACAGATCGAGACTGGGGAGTATGGGATCGCGACTCCCAGTCCCTCCCCCTCCCGCCTTCCCTCAACTGGCTGCAGAAAATGATGGGTGCCTGTGTGGCGGCTGTCACTGGCCCTACACTCAAACTTGGATCCCAGATCCGGCCACCCACTCATCCTTCCCAGCCACAATTACACTCTAACTTTACCCGTGGGCCCCGGGTGAGTTCTTCCCTTCCCCGAACGCACCCACGTGACTCTTGGGTCTCTCCCTCCCTTTACAATCTTTCCCGGGCCACCACCACCCACCTCCGGGCAACTCGTCCCTATCTGACAAGGTGCCCGTGCTTCACCACCATGACTCCTCAATAGCTAGGTTTCCTGCAAGTGGAATTCGGTCAGGATAGTGCTGGGTTGGGGCCATGCCCCACCCAGCTGGGGCCATCTCTTCCACATAGGATGAATAGGCAGGTTCCTCCAGACCCTGTCTTAGGTGGAGACATGGTCGGGTCCCCCGACCTCGGACCAAAATACAAGCATTTGGCACACTTATAAGCTTAAACTTTTACATTCTAAACTTAAAATTTAAACACCTTAAAAGCAAGCTATAAACATTGGTAACTTAACACAAAGCTATAATACAAATGCCGCCCATCTCCGGATGGCCAGGTTAATCTCTGGTGTCACTGTCGCAGATTACTGCTGCCTGCAGCAAAGCTGGACTGCCTCCTGCTTCTTGTCCCTGGCAGCTTATGGCTGCTAGTTGGGGACCTCTGTGGTCTGTTTCCTCCCGGGCTCGGGAGTTTGCTCTTTGTGGCGGGTACTCTGGTGACCATCTTATCTTGGGCTTGTGGACCCGCTGAGACCTTCTGAGGGGCGTCTCTGTGGGGGAAACTTTGGCTGACGGACCCTGAGCCTGGGTCACAGCCCGAGCTGGCTGGGAACCTTCTCCCCTGATGCAAACAGCCCGCACTGTTTAACATACCTGGCAGCCTGCCAGTAATCCGGGTTTGTCTCCTTTTCCCTACCCAATCCTGTACTGGGGGCAGGTATCCCCTCACCACCCACTGCTGGTGGCTGAAAATCTTCCTCTCCAGGTCCAAAACCTGGTACCAGCTCCTTCCATATGTCCCCTGCAAGAGGAATTGCTATCCCTTCATCCCAGAGTCCCACACCATAGGGGGAACCACTCTAGAAGTGGGCTGGGAAGCTTGTCCCTTTAACCAGGTGACAGCGCCTGCGTGAGAAAACTGAAGAGGAGCTGCTGTGGTCACGGGCTGGGGAACTGCACCTGCGCGAACAGGCCATTCAAAAGACTGGGGAATTCCTGTCTCCAGACCGGCGACTACACATGAGCAGGCAGTCTCTTCAAAAAGCGGCTCCTCCCTGGAGCCCCCCAAGCGATTTTCTGTGAATGAACTTGCAGCAGCCTGCAGATTTCTACTCTCAGGCTGCGGTTTCTCTGTTTCTGAACTAAATAACTGGTTCAAATTTAAACTTTGGACAAAACTTAGGTCCCACTGGGGCGGGGAAGTGTCCCAATTGGTGGCCCGGACAACTTTTCCTTTGAAACAAGCCACAGCGCCTGTCTTTACAGCCTGTGAACTTGAACTTGTATGGTCAGATTTATACAATTTACATTGGTTGGCGTGGAACCACTTTGTGCACCGGGGTAGTTTTACTGCATAGACCATGGGGCTGGCCCTATCAACTATACTATACGGTCCCATGTAGAGTGGCTCTAAACTTCCCACCTGGGCATAGTTTCTTACATCACTAGGTCTCCTATCTCCCACTGGTGGCTCTTGCTGGGCTCGAGCAGCAGCAGGTTATTCCGATGCTGCTTCCCCATGCTGTCTGCTGCCTGCCCATGAATTACCCCCGCCTGCTCCTGACCGGTGAACCCCGATAGTATGAGGTGAGGTGGTGGGATTATCTGTATGGATCACGGTGCATGATGCCCCCGTATCCAATAGATATGTCCTTGTAACCTTCTCTACCTCCATCTGTACGAGCGGTCTCTTCCATTCATCGTACCGGAGATTACACAGACGGACAGGCTGCATGGGCTCCAGTCATTGTGGGGAGGCAGAGGTGGGCGAGGGGGCTGCAGCACCACTGATGGCTGCTACCTTTCCCTGATTGGCCCTGAGGAAAGATTTTATCGAATCCATGACGGACTCGACTGTATTGGGAGAAGTTTCTGTCTCTGCCTTCTGAGTTGGGCCTCGGGGGTCCTGGCTTTATCATCTCTCCGAGGCTTTTCACAATCCTTGTGCCAGTGGCCATCCTCCCCGCACCTGTAACAAGTGACCTTGTTCTGGGAGGGACGGCTCCCCTCCTGGCGCCACTCTTTCTTGTATTGAGCCCCAGGTTTAACCTCGTGGACCTTACCCTTTTGCTGGGGGGTCCCACTATTCCTACCGTTCCTATATGCTACCGTGAGCTGCCGGATTACAGTCTCTTCGGTTGCTAGGGGGTCTCGGTGGTCAAACCAAGTATCAGCCTTTGCTGTTATCTGGGGCAGGCAATTGGACACCAGGCAACGAAGCCATTGGGTCCGCTGCCGCTGGTTCAGGTGTGGCCTATCTTGTCCCCCTGTAAACGCGCTGTTGTAGACTGGCCACAGCCTGTCTGCAAATGCCTGTGGGGTCTCCCCTTCCTTCTGCAGAGTTTTCCTATGCGATCGAACGGAATGCCGTCGTTCGTGCCCATGGCTTCCAGTGTTTCCTCCTTTAGGTCCTCAAAACCCTTCTGCCGTCTCTTAGCCTCATCTGAAAGGGTCTGATAGAGCTTACTATCTACAGAGAAAAGCAACATTTTGGCTTTCTCTTCGTCATCACAGTCGTTAACACAGGCTGCCTGTTCTATCTCTTGGAAGTGCATTGAGGGTTTCCCTTTTCGGAGAGCAGCGGAATATGTTTCACCAGGCCTCTGAGTTGTTGGGTATCATAAGGTACCAGATAGGTATGCTGAACAGCCCCTGGGTCATTATCGTTCACGGGCGGACCATACTTCCGTTGTCGGAGGGGGTACACTGGCCCTGGTCCCCGCCTGCCTAGTGGGACTTGCTGGCGTTCTCCTACGGCCCCATTGTCCACCCCTTCTTGCTGCCAGAGCTCCTCAAAACTCGGAGCTGTGGGCTGCGGTCTTGGGATCTCTAATTCCCTAGCCAGCTCTGTTCTGGGTGCTGCCTGTGGGGTGGTTTGATATGGGCTGCTGGTACTGTCCGACGGACTTCCCTTCGGACTTATGAGACATACCATCCCTTTAGTCCTTAATAACTCCATACCCAAACTCTCTATCTTTTTGTTACATGGGGTATGATCTGCTCCACTAAATCTTTGGTCGCAGGCCAGCCTATAAGTTGCCTTTACCTCCCTAACCTTTTCTTCCTGCTCTGTTACTTCTGAGGTGAGGCGGGCATTCTCTTCCCGCAGTCTCATCTCGTTACTCTTTGCTTCTGTAATTTGGCACTTTAGGAACTCTATCTTGTGCCTCGTGTGGCTTTTGCACTCGCTGGCTTCTTGGGTGAGATGTGCGTTTTCCTCCTGTAGCCTCATCTCACTATCCCTAGCCTCTGTGACTTCTGCCTGGCATTTTGTGACCTCTAGTGTGAGGCGTGCATTTTCTTCCCACACCCTCATCCCACTATCTCTGGCCTCATTCACCTCTCTTATGAGGCGTTCTACCTCCGCCTGCCATTTTTCAAACTCTGACTCCCGATTCTTGGCCTCTGTAACCTCCGCTCGCACCCTCATCTCACCCTTCTTAACCCAGCCACCTATAATATAATAGGTCAGCTTACATGCTGCCGCTAACTTCTGCAGGGCTACCCACAGACTGAAAGCAAGAAAAGCAAGAGCTGATGCTTTCTCCAGATCCAGACCACTTATCATATCAAAAACTGCCTCCAGTCCTGCTGCGGTCGCCAATTTGTAGGTGGGCATCCTTTACCTGGTTTATGGTAATTTAACTGGTCAGGCAGCCTTTGCCACTGCACTGTGACCAATTTCAATCAGCGATTTCGAATCACTAAAAAAAATCCTCCAGTTCTGACTGGAGGAACTTATAATTAATGATATATTAAAAACAGACAAATGGTCTGGATGCAAGAAAGTCAAATTTTATTAAAACTAAAGAAACTACACCACATGATCAAAGTAATCACGGTAAAATTGCTTAACAGGGGAAGGCAGATGGCAAAAACGAGGGATAAATGGCTACAATGTTAACCTTACAATCTTAGCAAAATTTCCCTTAAATTACCACCCCTTTACTTCTCACTAGATTGTCCTGCTAGTGGGTCAGAAGCCTTGTTCACCTGCAGTCCAAAGAGTAAAAGAGACAAAAAAGGGGGCAGAGGACTTCCTGGGCTTAATCTTTATACCCTGGGAGTCCCTGCTGTTTTCGCGCCAAAAAGTCCGAATACACAAGAGAAGGGCTTTTAACTTCCTCCATTCATACATGGAGACATCACGTAGTAGAGTCAATTTCAGTGAATGGATGTGTGTTAACATCCCATTGTGCTTGCCGTCCGATGATTGGCTGATTCAAACGGGCTACTCCCCAGTGTAAACAAGCAGCTTGTCGGTCACCGGACCCGCCCAATACCACAGGGTGACTGACAGCTCGGGCTCCATTCAAACTTACTACAGGGCAGCACTGAGCTTTTCATATGCTAACAGCCTGTCTGTCCTTTTCTGCTGCCTTTTAAAATTCTGTTTCCATGAGGTCTGTTCAGCCATTTTTATGCCCTGGGCAATTTAAACAGTCCAAAACTCAAGAGTACATCTTTTAATAAAATGTACAATCTTAAAGTGTGCGATTTTCACAAAGTTCTTTGATTCCAGTGTCCAAGTGCTGCCGAGCTTACGAGCTTTTTAACGCAGCCTTTTGCGGTTCTGGGTATGTTTTAAAACATTGTCCAACCCAGAGACAATTTAAATCACACAAGTCTTCGTCCACGATGTGGATTAACATTTCCCGATCTTCGGGGACTGAGGGGATTTTGCGACCCCTACAGTGGTGGGTGAACGACTAGAGACCATTGTCAAGGACAAAATTAATTCTCACTTGGAGAAGCATGGGTTAATAAGGGGCAGCCAGTATGGATTTGTTAAAGGTAAATCGTGTCTGATTAACCTGATTGAGTTCTCTGATGAAGTAACAGAGGGTTGATGAAGGTAGTGCAGCAGATGTTGTATATATGGACTTTCAAAAGGCATTTGATAAAATACCACATGAGAGACTTACTCTGAAAATAGAAGCAGAGGGAATTAAAGGGCTGATGGTAATTTGGGTATATAATTGGCTAAGGGAGAGGAGGCAGTGAGCAGTGCTGAGGGATGTTTTTCTGACTGGAGGGAAGTATGCAGTGGGCTCCCCCAGGGGTCGGGATTAGGACCATTGCTTTTCTTGTTATATATAACTGACCTGGACTTGGGTAAAGGTGAACAATTTCAAAGTTTACGGATGATACTATTTACTGTGTTGCCAAGTTTTGTGAGTGTAGTAGTAGCAGACTTCAGAAGGACAGAGACAGACTGTTAAATGTGCAGACACAAGGCAGATGACATTAAATGAGGATAAGTGTGAAGTGATGCACTTTAGGAGAAACAACAGGGAGAGGCCGCATAATCTAAATGGGACTATTTTGAGTGGGTGCAAGAGCAGAGGGACCTGGGGGTCCATATTCACAAGTCTTTGAAAGTGCCACGGCAAGTTGGTGAGGCAGTTCAGAAAGCGTATGGGATGCTTGGCTTTGTCAATAGGGCCATTGAATACAAAAACAAGGAAGTTACACTGAACCTTTACAAATCACTAGTTAGGAACATAGGACAGGAGGAGGCCATTCAGCCCCTCGAGCCTGTTCCGCCATTCAATGAGATCATGGCTGATCTGTGACCTAACTCCATACACCCGCCTTTGGCCTATATCCCTTAATACCTTTGGTTAACAAAAACCTATCAATCTCAGATTTAAAATTAACAATTGATCGAGCATCAATTGCTGTTTGCGGAAGAGAATTCCAAACTTCTACCACCCTTTGTGTGTCGAAGTGTTTCCTAATTTCACTCCTGAAATGTCTGGCTCTAATTTTTAGACTATGTCCCCAGTCCTAGAATCCCCAACCAGCGGAAATAGTTTCTCTCTATCTACCCTATCTGTTCCCCTTAATATCCTGAAAACTTCGATCAGATCACCCCTTAACTTTCTAAATTCCAGGGAATACAACCCTAGTTTGTGTAATCCCTCCTCGTAACTTAACCATTGAAGTCCAGGTATCATTCTGGTAAACCTACGCTGCACTCCCTCCAAGGCCAATATATCCTTCCCAAGGTATGATGCCCAGAACTGCTCACAGTGCTCCAGGTGTGGTCTAACCCGGGTTTTGTACAGCTGCAGGGTTTTGGCCTCAGCTGGAGTCTTGTGTACATTTCTGGGCGCCACACTTCAGGAAGGATGTCAAGGCCTTGGAGAGGGTGCAGAGGAGGTTGACTAGGATGGTACCAGGGATGTGGGACTTCAGTTATGTGGAGAGATTGGAGAGGCTGGGATTGTTCCCCTTAGAGCAGAGAAGGTTAAGAGGAGACCTAATAGAGGTGTTCAAAATGATGAGGGGTTTTGATCGAGCAAGTAGAGAGAAACTGTTCACTCTGGCAAGTGGGTCGGTAACCAAAGGTCACAGATTGAAAATAGTTGCTAAAAGAACTAGAGGGGGAATGAGGAGAATTGTTTTCATACAGAGGGTTGTTCAGATCTGGAACGCATCATCTGAAAGGATGCTGGAATCAGGTTCCACAGGAACTTTCAAACAGTAATTGGGCGAGTCCTTGAAGAGGACTAGTTTGCAGAGTTCTGGGGATAAAGCTGGGGTGTGGGACTAAATTGGACAGCTCTTTCAAAGACACGATGGGCCGAATCACCTCCTTCTGTGCTGTTAGATTCTATGATCAGTGTGAAGTCGCTGGTGTCTATTCAACTCCCTGGAGCTTTTAAAGCTCTTCCCACAGTCAGAACTAAGGAAGTGGTACTCGGTAAAATAATGGGACTCAAGGCGGATAAATCACCTGGACCTGATGGCTTACATCCTAGGGTCTTGAGGGAAGTGGCGGTAGGGATTGTGGATGCATTGGTAATAATTTTCCAAAACTCCCTGGACTCAGCAAAGGTCCCGGCAGACTGGAAAACTGCTAATGTAACACTCTTATTTAAAAAGGGCAGCAGACAGAAGGCTGGAAACTATAGACTGGTTAGCCTAACATCTGCGTTAGGTGAAATTTTGGACTCCATTATTAAGGAGACAGTAACAGGACATTTGGATAATCATAATTTAATAGGACAAAGTCAGCATGGTTTTATGAAGGGGAAGTCATGTTTGACAAATTTGCTGGAGTTCTTTGAGGAAGTAACGTATAGGGTGGATAAAGGGGAACCAGTGGACGGAGTGTATTTAGACTTCCAAAAGACATTTTACAAGGTGCCACACAAAAGATTATTGCTTAAGATAAAAAATCACAGGATTGGGGGTAATATTCTGGCATGGATAGAGGATTGGCTATCTAACAGAAGGCAGAGAGTTGGGATAAATGGTTCATTCTCAGACTGGCAATCAGTAACTAGTGGTGTTCCGCAGGGGTCAGTGCTGGGTCCCCAACTCTTTACAATCTATATTAACGATTTGGAGGAGGGGACCGAGTGTAACATATCAAAGTTTGCAGATGATACTAAGATGGGGGGGAAAGTAGTGAGTGAAGAGGACATAAAAAACCTTCAAGGGGACATAGACAGGCTAAGTTAGTGGGCAGGGATTTGGCAGATGGAACACAATACTGGAAAGTGTGAGGTAATGCACTTTGGCAGGAGAAATCATAGAGCAAGTTATTATCTTAATGGCAAGAAACTGGAAAGTACTGAAGTACAAAGGGATCTGGGGGTCCTGGTGCACGAAACTCAAAAGGTTAGTATGCAGGTGCAGCAAGTGATTAAGAAGGCCAATGGAATGTTGGCTTTCATTGCTAGGGGGATAGCATATAAAAATAGGGAGGTATTGCTTCAGTTGTACAAGGTATTGGTGAGACCGCACCTGGAATACTGCGTACAGTTTTGGTGTCCATACTTAAGAAAGGACATACTTGCTCTCGAGTCAGTACAAAGAAGGTTCACTCGGTTAATCCCGGGGATGAGGGGATGGGCATAAGAGGAGAGGTTGAATAGATTGGGACTCTACTCATTGGAGTTCAGAAGAATGAGAGGCGATCTTATTGAAAAATATAAGATTGTGACGGGGCTTGATTGGGTGGATGCGGTGAGGATGTTCCCAATGATGGGTGAAACTAGAACTAGGGGGCATAATCTTAGAATAAGGGGCTGCTCTTTCAAACTGAGATGAGGAGAAACTTCTTCACTCAGAGGGTGGTAGGTTTTTGGAATTTGCTGCCCCAGAGAGCTGTGGAAGCTACATCATTAAATAAATTTAAAACAGAAATAGACAGTTTCCCAGAAGTAAAGGGAATTAGGGGTTACGGGGAGTCGGCAGGAAATCGGACATGAGTCTAGGTTCGGAACGGTCATGGCCCTGTGGGTGGCGGAGCAGGCCCAGGGGCCATGTAGCCTGGTCCTGCTCCTACTTCTTGTGTTCTAATTCTGTGTTAGATTTCAGGAGATGGTTCTATTCACAGGGATTAGTGGAGACCTCGGGAACAGGCTGCCAGCTAGGAGTCCTTCAAGAGTAAATTGGGCCTGTTCCTGGCTGGGGTGGAGATCACCTTTTACAGAAGGTAAGTACGGCAGGAAATACAGGGACAGAGTGATCTCCTGGACGAGTTTCGATCGCCTAGATGGGTCGGAGAGGAATTTCCCAGATTTTTTCTCCCAAATTGGCCATTGGGTGTGATATATAGGCCTCCAAATAGTAATATGGAGGTGAGGGAAGGCATAAAAAGGGAAATTAGAGAAGCGTGCGATAAGAGCACAGCTGTCATCATGGGTGACTTTAATTTACATATTGATTGGACTACCCAAATTAGTAAAAATTCTGAGGAGGAGGAATTCCTGGAATGTTTTCGGGATGGTTATCTGGACCAATATGTCGAGGAGCCGACTCGAGATCAGGCCATTTTAGACTGGGTATTGTGCAATGAGAAGGGACTTATCAACAATCTTCTTGTATGAGGCCCCTTGGGTCAGAGCGATCATAATATGATCGAGCTCTCAGTCGAGATGGAGAGTGAGGAAATTGAATCAGAGACTAAGGTCCAGAACTTAAATAAAGGGAATTACGAGGGTATGAGACGGGAATTGGGTAAGATTGATTGGGTGGTGTTTCTGGGGGGATTGACAGTGGATAGACAATGGCAAGCATTCAAAGATAGAATGGAAGAATTCCAGAACATGTTTATACCGGTTTGGCATAAAAATAAACCTAAAAAGGTGGCTCAACCGTGGATAACGAGGGAAATTAGGGACAGCATAAAATCAAAAAAAAGGGCATATCAACTGGCAAAAAAAAGCACCAGACCGGAAGATTGGGGGCAGTACAGGATACAGCAAAAGAGGACAAAGGGATTAATCAGGAAGGGGAAAATAGAATACGAAAGTAAACTTGCAGCAAACATAAAGACAGACTGCAAAAGCTTTTATCGGTATATCAGGAGGAAAAGACTGGTAAAATCCCAAGTCGGTCCCTTGCAGTCCGATTCGGGAGAATATATAATGGAGAATAAGGAAATGGCAGACCAATTAAACTCATACTTTGGTTCTGTATTCACAAAGGAGGACACAAATAACCTCCCAGGAATATCGGCAAACATAGGGACTAATGAGAGGGAGGAGCTGACAGAAATTAGTATCTCTAGGGATATGGTGTTGGGTAAGTTGAGGGGACTGAAGGCCGACAAATCCCCGGGGCCTGATAAACTACATCCTAGGGTACTTAAGGAGGTGGCCCTGGAGATAGCAGATGCTCTAAGGATCATCTTCCGGAACTCCATTGACTCGGGAACAGTACCCGTGGATTGGAGGGTAGCTAATGTTACCCCAATATTTAAAAAGGGGGGTAGAGAGAAAGCAGGGAATTATAGACCAGTAAGCCTTACATCGGTTGTGGGCAAAATGCTAGAGTCCATTATTAAGGATAAAATAGCGGAGCACTTGACAAATGGGGAAAGGATCGGACAGAGTCAACATGGATTTACAAAGGGTAAATCGTGTTTGACTAATCTGCTGGAATTTTTTGAGGAAGTAACTGGTAAATTAGATGGGGGAGAGCCAGTGGATGTGGTGTACCTTGACTTCCAGAAAGCCTTCGATAAGGTTCCACACAAAAGATTATCATGCAAAATTAAGGCTCATGGGATTGGGGGCAAAGTATTAACGTGGATAGAGAACTGGCTGGCGGATAGAAAACAGAGAGTTGGAATAAACGGCTCGTTTTCGGAGTGGCAGGCAGTGACCAGCGGGGTGCCGCAAGGATCTGTCCTGGGACCCCAGCTGTTCACAATATATATAAATGATCTGGATCAGGGAATTGGATGCAATATTTCCAAATTCGCTGACGACACTAAACTAGGAGGAGGGGTGGGCTCTGATGAGGATGTCAGGAGGCTACAGTGCGATTTGGACAGGTTGGGGGAATGGGCGGATACGTGGCAGATGCACTATAATGTGGATAAATGCGAGGTTATCCACTTTGGGGGTAAAAACAGGAGGGTAGATTATTATCTAAATGGCAATAGATTGGGAGATGGGGAAGTGCAGAGGGACCTGGGTGTTCTTGTGCACCAGTCACTGAAGGAGAGCATGCAGGTGCAACAGGTGATTAAGAAGGCAAATGGTATGTTGGCCTTCATATCAAGGGGGTTCGAGTATAGGAATAGGGATACCTTACTACAGCTGTACAAGGTGCTGGTGAGACCGCATCTGGAGTATTGTGTACAGTTTTGGTCGCCCCATCTGCGGAAGGATGTTCTTGCCATGGAAAGAGTGCAGCGGCGATTCACCAGGCTGATACCTGGAATGGCGGGAATGACCTACGAGGAGAGATTGAATAGTTTGGGCTTGTACTCACTGGAGTTTAGAAGATTGAGAGGGGATCTCATCGAAACATATAAAATTATGGCAGGCCTGGACAGGCTGAATTCAGAGAGAATGTTTCCAATGGCAGGGGAGCACAGAACCAGGGGCCACAGTCTAAAAATAGCGGGCAAATCATTTAAAACAGAGATGAGGAAGAATTTCTTCACTCAAAGAGTGGTGAGCCTGTGGAATTCCCTGCCACAGAGGGCTGTGAAGGCTAATTCAATAAATATTTTCAAGAGAGAATTGGATATATTTCTGAAGGCTAAGGGGATTAAGGGTTACGGAGAAAAGGCGGGGACGGGGTACTGAACTGGTAAGATCAGCTAAGATCTCAGACGAAGATCAGCCATGATCTCATTGAATGGCGGAGCAGGCTCGAAGGGCCGAATGGCCTACTCCTGTTCCTATCTCTATGTTTCTATGTTTCTAATCAGGTTTTTCGCCTCTCCTGGGAGATCACATGGGTTCGGGTGGGATGGAGAGCAGAAGTAGATTTGAGGTTAGGATCAGATCAGCCATGATCTTATTGAATGGCGGAGCAGGCTCGAGGGGCCGATTGACCTACTCCTGCTCCTATTTCTTATGTTCTTATGTTCTTAAAGTTTGTTTAACAAAAGATTAAGTTTCAGTCTAAGGTTTAACCTTGGAGTCGCGGTTGCTGTGGTGAAATCTTCCAAAGCAGTTTGATTTGATTTGTTTAAATGTGAAAAACTAATTTTTCTCCAGTTATAGTCAATGTTTTTACAGTATTTTGGAAAGATTTCTGAAGAAAGGACAATAAGAAATACGACGTAATTTACTGTTTTCTGCAAGAATGTGCTATTTTGTTTTGTTTTATCTGTTCACT
Organism: Somniosus microcephalus; assembly: GCF_052327205.1. Lineage (NCBI taxonomy): Eukaryota > Metazoa > Chordata > Chondrichthyes > Squaliformes > Somniosidae > Somniosus > Somniosus microcephalus. The sequence goes on along the minus strand of NW_028225187.1, from coordinate 4,478,423 downwards.
GTTTTACAAAAGATAAGCTTCAGCCTTGAAGTTACAGTTGCCAATGTGCTTGGAAGAAAATTGTTTCTTTGTTAATGTGGCTTCTTGCTTTGTTTTCCAAGTTAGTTTAAAAGAAATTGATCTGGATTAAATTGGAGTTATGAGGTTAATTAATCTACTAAAACCAGACTTCCATTGTGGCCACGGTGAAATTCTGGTTGGTGTAAATTGGTGTAGTCCGAATTGAATAAGATAACTCTGCTCCGCAAGAACATCCAATAGTGACAGGTCCCTCTACAATATTTAATTGACTACGGTACTGGGAGCCCTACAGAATGCGGGACTAAAGGTAAACCCTAGAAAGGTACAGGTAGGGAAGGACGAAGTAATCTACCTAGGATACATAATAACACAAGGGAAGAGACAAATGCCCGAAGACAGATGGGAGAGGCACTAGGACCAAGAGGAAAGCTAGAAGGAAGGGACCGCGCCAGAGAGGGGAGGGGGTCAAGCAGGTACTAGGGCTATTTAATTATTGCCAGAACTTTATCCCAGAATATGCAGAAATGGCCCAGCCTATACAAGATCTGATCAAAGGGGGGAAACCATCCCAGGAGCTGGTGAACTGGGGCCCCGACCATGAAACAGCTATTGATCAGTGGTGATAAATGTGCATGTGTAGATATGAATGGTGTGGGATGATGGAAACACTGGTCCCAACTGAAACGAATCTAACACACCCCATTCGGGGGCCTATATCGAATTAACAGAATGAAGGAACTATGCGGAAGACTTGTGATCCTAATACAGAGCAACACCCATGAAAAAAAACCCAGAAGCGACGCATCACAACAGGGGGCGAGTAAAGTTCAAACCCAGCATGGCCGTGGAAGGACACTACCGAGTCCAAACATCTGAATACCGGGATGACATCCTCTCCCCGATACATGGCCAACAGGGTCAGGAGGAGAAGACAGACATGGGGAAATGGATAATCTGTATGGGCGGACATTCTTAGAGACACAGTCAGAAAGCTGCTGCAGGGGCAGGCAGACACAAAGGAGCTGTGCGGGAAGGTGATGGGGCAGCAGGGAGCTTAGCCAAAGGGATTATAGTCCTGGAGGGCCATGCTGCCACCATTAATCGCCTAATCGATCGAGAATTTGATTCTGAAAAAACGGAGGTCCAAAGGGATCTCTGCCATGCTTACGGGGGATGGATGGTTGAACCTCGACCAAATACACCGAGGCGAAGTCCCAGATTGGATAAACAGTACCCACCTGTTCCACCTAGCACAACACCCAGGGTCGCTAGACGTGTGCACCTTGAAGGGAATGACTCGGGTCTTTCCCGTGACAGGTGCGTGCACAGACTCACATTCGGCCCTGGTGAGAATGGTCCTAATGATTCCGGTGATGGCAAGGGGAGAATTGGGACCATATCGCCAGGTTGAGGTAGAGAACTTGGAACACATCCGGGGTGAGGACTACATGTGGTACTACCCTATGGGATCAAACGGAACGGAACCATGAGAGGGGTCTCATAAACAGGGCGCCACAGGGTCGGAAGCCTAACTATATGTCCACATCCAGTAGGCTGGGGAAGTGAGGATGGGTGCGGATTCAACCAAACAATCGGTTGTGCCCTTGAAATAAGCCCATCAGAGTGCGAACGCACACACTCAGCCTACCACAGAAAGGGGGAATACTGCGTAGTCACAAATCAGTGAACATATGGCAATGATGGTCTGGAATGTAACATTACTAATCCTAATTTCTGTTTGACCCCGAGGCTACCGGTCACGATCGGACAAGCGCGAATGACATACATATATGCGCGGCAAACCACTATCCTGACTGTAACAGATGATTTGAAATACGATTTGTACCAGTATGAGAGTGAATTGGCTGCACCAATACCCCAGCTGCCCAAGAATAAGAGATACCACGTTCTCAAGAAGGAGCTGCGCCAGCTGGGCAAGGACATTGAGACAGACCTTCGCTACATTCCGTGATATATGAAGGTGTGGAATTGGGGACTAAATGTTAATATCCACCCGTGGATACATATCATATCACACATATTGGTGTCAGCACAATTAGTCTTAGTTCTTGGTTATGCTTTCATGTTTTGCTCATCCTGCAGAAGACGCCACGCCCAGCAGATAGTAAAGGTACTTGAGGAAAGGAAGCATCTGATGAGTAGTGGAATTTAACCGCTGACATCACGCACCTATTCCTCCCTAACCCATCGGCTGATCACCAAACAGGGGGCCGGACAAATTGGCATAACTTAGTTTAGTGTGGTCTCATGTGCTGGGGTAGCCAAGGACCAAAGGGGGGTTTGAAGTGGATTTTTAGTGAAGGGTAACATAGGTGCCCTTCAGGACTTAAGGGGTTAACAGTTCAGCTTGCACACAGGATGACAGCGGAGACAGAAGCACCAGCCACGAACTAGGGAAGTAAAACCACTTGGGGAACAACAGATAAGTTCGTAAAGATCATGTGACAATCAGCAATTGTGCATGCGGGCTTCAAGCCAATTAAAACAATGTAACGAATTGTGCATGTGGGCTTTAAGCCAATTAGAACAATGTCATGAGCTGTGCATGAGGTATCCACGGCTTTTGTACTTAAATAATAGAAATTGAAGTCAATCGAGGAGACAGCCAGGAACGAGCTGAAGGAGCTCTAGCTGTACTCCCTGATCAGCCTTTAGTTACCTCTGCGGACTGTTTGTATTGTACTGTTGAATAGTTTTGTGTTTTAAATAAACTGTTTGGCTCTTTACCATTTACAGACTAGTGTGCAGACTTAATTATTTAATTTCGCCACAACAGAGGGGTTTTGATCGAGCAAGTAGGGAGAAACTGTTCACTCTGGCAGGTGGGTCGGTAACCAAAGGTCACAGATTTAAAATAGTTGCTAAAAGAACTAGAGGGGAAATGAGGAGAATTGTTTCCACACAGAGGGTTGTTAAGAACTGGAACGCACCATCTGAAAGGATGCTGGAATCAGGTTCCACAGGAACTTTCAAACGGTAATTGGACATGTACTTGAAGAGGACTAGTTTGCAGAGTTCAGGGGATAAAACTGGGGTTTGGGACTAAATTGGACAGCTCTTTCAAAGAGCCGGCACAGACACGATGGGCCGAATCACCTCCTTCTGCGCTGTTCGATTCGATGATCAGTGTGAAGACGCTGGTGTCTCTTAAGGATCTTAGAGCTTTTAAAGCTCTTGCCACAGTCAGAACATTCAAAGGGTCTCTCATCAGTGTGAACTCGCTGGTGTCCCTTCAGATCCTGGTCGCTTTTAAAGCTCTTCCCACAGTTAGGACACTGAAATGGTCTCTCATCAGTGTGAACTCGCTGGTGTCCCTTCAGACCCTGGGGGCTTTTAAAGCTCTTCCCACAGTTAGGACACTGAAATTGTCTCTCATCAGTGTGAACTCGCTGGTGTCCCTTCAGTTCCCTGGGGCTTTTAAAGCTCTTCCCACAGTTAGGACACTGAAATGGTCTCTCATCAGTGTGAACTCGCTGATGTACCAGCAGGTTGGAGGGCTGAGCGAATCCCTTCCCACACACGGAGCAGGTGAACGGGCTCTCCCCAGTGCCAATTCGCTGGTGTCCCTTCAGCTCCCCGGAGCTTTTAAAGCTCTTCCCACAGTCAGAACATTGAAATGGTCTCTCATCAGTGTGAACTTGCTGGTGCCCCTTCAGCACCCTGGAGCTTTTAAAGCTCTTCCCACAGTCAGAACATTGAAATGGTCTCTCATCAGTGTGAACTTGCTGGTGTCACTTCAGCTCCCTGGGGCTTTTAAAGCTCTTCCCACAGTCAGAACATTGAAATGGTCTCTCATCAATGGGAAATTGCTGGTGTCCCTTCAGCACCTTGGAGCTTTTAAAGCTATTCCCACAGTCAGAACATTGAAATGGTCTCTCATCAGTGTGAACTCGCTGGTGTGGTTGCAGGTGGGATGAACAAACAAATCCCTTTCCACACACGGAGCAGGTGAACAGACTGTCCATGCTGTGACTGCGCCTTTAAATTTCCAATGCAGACGGGGAACTAAATCCCTTCCCGCCGTCCCCACCTTTACCCGGTTTCTCCCCGGTCTGACGGTGCACGTGTCTCACCAGGTCAGGCCATCGGCTGAATCCGCATCCACACACCGAACACATGTGCGGTTCGTCATCGCTGCGATCGCTGCTTTCTCCTTCCATGTGCAAAGGCCGATGATATTCAGGTCCTGATGAATCGAGTGACTCTGTCAGAGCTTGACGTGATGTTTGGTTATGAGCTTCCCACCTGTAACTGCTCCACTTCTATAACCCTGTAAATTGAGATCAGAAAAGGATCAGAGGCAAACTGTTGTTTAATTTTCCCCTTTCCGAACCTAGGGGCAGTGAAGCTGATTTTCAGGCCCCAGCTGCTGCACAGGTTGGTTGTAAGGATCAAATCAAATCAAATCAAATCAACTTTTATTGTCATTCTTAGTGCACAAGTGCAGTACAACGAAATGTAGGCTTGCGGCTCCCGAGAGTGTAGAATTTGGATTAGGACACTTAAACATTTCAACATACATTTGTACATATATATTAGCATAAATATGACCATAATAAAGTGCATCGGCAGATGTGCAGGCTTTAGTGTTTATTTGTGGAGTTCAGTAGGATGACAGCCCTGGGAAAGAAGCTGTTCCTAAATCTGGTCGTACGGGTGCGAATGCATCTGTAGCGTCTTCCAGATGGTCGGAGGGCGAACAGACTGTGGCTGGGGTGGGTAGGGTCTTTGATGATGGGAGCTCAATAAAATTGGTACGCGTGAGCGGCTCAGGTGGGGGTGAGTTAAAGGAATGGTGGGGTCGATTAGGGACCAAATAGGAGCTCATCATACAGAGGCAGAGGGCGTGGCTGAGGTACTGAATGAGTACTTAGCATCTGTCTTCACAAAAGAAGAGGATGAAGTTAATGTCGCAGTAGAGGAGGGGGGAGTAGAGAAATTGGATAAAAATGGATAGAAAGGAGGTGCTAAATAGGTTGTCATCACTCAAAGTTAACAAGTCACCCAGTCCAGGTGGATGCATCCTCGATTGCAGAGGGAAGCGAGGGTGGAGATAGCAGAAGCTCCGACCACAATCTTTCAATCTCCCTCAGATATATGGGAGTGGTGACAGAGGACTGGAGGATTGCAAATGTTACACCCTGTTTAAAAAAAGGGAGGGATAAAGCTGGTAACTACAGGCCAATCAGTCTATCGTCAGTGGTGGGTGAACGACTAGAGACCATTGTCAAGGACAAAATTAATTCACACTTGGAGAAGCATGGGTTCATAAGGGGCAGCCAGTATGGATTTGTTAAAGCTAAATCGTGTCTGATTAACCTGATTGAGTTCTCTGATGAAGTGACAGAGGGTTGATGAAGGTAGTGCAGCAGATGTTGTATATATGGACTTTCAAAAGGCATTTGATAAAATACCACATAAAAGACTTACTCGGAAAATAGAAGCAGAGGGAATTAAAGGGCTGATGGTAATTTGGGTATATAATTGGCTAAGGGAGAGGAGGCAGTGAGCAGTGCTGAGGGATGTTTTTCTGACTGGAGGGAAGTATGCAGTGGGCTCCCCCAGTGGTCGGAATTAGGACCATTGCTTTTCTTGTTATATATAAATGACCTGGACTTGGGTATAGGTGAACAATTTCAAAGTTTATGGATGATACTATTTACTATGTTGCCAAGTTTTGTGAGTGTAGTAGTAGCAGACTTCAGAAGGACAGAGACAGACTGTGAAATGAGCAGACACAAGGCAGATGACATTCAATGAGGATAAGTGTGAAGTGATGCACTTTGGGACAAACAACAGGGAGAGGCTGTATAATCTAAATGGGACTAGTTTGAGGGGGTGCAAGAGCAGAGGGACCTGGGGGTCCATATTCACAAGTCTTTGAAAGTGCCACGGCAAGTTGGTGAGGCGGTTCAGAAAGCGTATGGGATACTTGGCTTTGTAAATAGTGCCATTCAATACAAAAGCAAGGAAGTTACACTAAACCTTTACAAATCACTAGTTAGGAACATAGGACAGGAGGAGGCCATTCAGCCCCTCGAGCCTGTTCCACCATTCAACAAGATCATGGCTGATCTGTGACCTAACTCCATACACCCGCCTTTGGCCCATATCCCTTAATACATTTGGTTAACAAAAACCTATCAATCTCAGATTTAAAATTAACAATTGATCGAGCATCAATTGCTGTTTGCGGAAGAGAGTTCCAAACTTCTACCACCCTTTGTGTGTAGAAGTGTTTCCTAATTTCACTCCTGAAAGGTCTGGCTCTAATTTTTAGACTCTGCCCCCAGTCCTAGAGTCCCCAACCAGCGGAAATAGTTTCTCTCTATCTACCCTATCTGTTCCCCTTAATATTCTGAAAACTTCGATCAGATCACCCCTTAATCTTCTAAATTCCAGGGAATACAACCCTAATTTGTGTAATCCCTCCTCGTAACTTAACCCTTGAAGTCCGGGTATCATTCTGGTAAACCTACGCTGCACTCCCTCCAAGGCCAATATATCCTTCCTAAGGTGTGATGCCCAGAACTGCTCACAGTGCTCCAGGTGTGGTCTAACCAGGGTTTTGTACAGCTGCAGGGTTTTGGCCTCAGCTGGAGTCTTGTGTACAGTTCTGGGCACCACACTTCAGGAAGGATGTCAAGGCCTTGGAGAGGGTGCAGAGGAGGTCGACCAGGATGGTACCAGGGATGAGGGACTTCAGTTATGTAGAGAGATTGGAGAAGCTGGGATTGTTTCCCTTAGAGCAGAGAAGGTTAAGAGGAGACCTAATAGATGTGTTCAAAATGATGAGGGGTTTTGTTCGAGCAAGTAGAGAGAAACTGTTCACTCTGGCAAGTGGGTCGGTAACCAAAGGTCACAGATTTAAAATGGTTGCTAAAAGAACTAGAGGGGAAATGAGGAGAATTGTTTTCATACAGAGGGTTGTTAAGATCTGGAACGCACCATCTGAAAGGATGCTGGAATCAGGTTCCACAGGAACTTTCAAACAGTAATTGGACGAGTCCTTGAAGAGGACTAGTTTGCAGAGTTCTGGGGATAAAGCTGGGGTGTGGTACTAAATTGGACCGCTCTTTCAAAGACACGATGGGCCGAATCACCACCTTCTGTGCTGTTAGATTCTATGATCAGTGTGAAGTCGCTGGGGTCTCTTCAACTCCCCGGAGCTTTTAAAGCTCTTCCCACAGTCAGAACATTTAAAGGGCCTCTCGTCAGTGTGAACTCGCTGATGTGTCAGCAGGTTGGATGACTGAGTGAATCCCTTCCCACACACAGAGCAGGTGAACGCCCTCTCCCCAGTGTGAACTCGCTGGTGTCCCTTCAGATCCCCTGAGCTTTTAAAGCTCTTCCCACAGTCAGAACATTTAAAGGGCCTCTCGTCCGTGTGAACTCGCCAATGTGCCAGCAGGTCGGACGAATCAGCGAATCCCTTCCCACACACAGAGCAGCTGAACGGCCTCTCCCCAGTGTGTAGGCGTTGGTGTCTCTTGAGCTCCCGGGAGCTTTTAAAACTATTCCCACACTCAGAACATTTAAAGGGTCTCTCGTTAGTGTGAACTCGCTGGTGCCCCTTCAGCTCCCCGGAGCTTTTAAAGCTCTTCCCACAGTCAGAACATTTAAAGGGCCTCTCGTCAGTGTGAACTCGCTGATGTATCAGCAGGTGGGATGAATCAGTGAATCCCTTCCCACACACGGAGCAGGGGAACAGTATCTCCCCAGTGTGAACTCGCCGATGTGCCAGCAGGTTGGATGACTGAGTGAATCCCTTCCCACACACGTAGCAGGTGAACGGTCTCTCCCCAGTGTGAACTCGCTGGTGTACCAGCAGGCCGGATGACTGAGTGAATCCCTTCCCACACACGGAGCAGGTGAATGGCCTCTCCCCAGTATGTAGGTGTTGGTGTCTCTTCAAACCCCGGGAGCTTTTAAAGCTCTTCCCACAGTCAGAACATTTAAAGGGTCTCTCGTCAGTGTGAATAAGTTGGTGTAGCTTTAGTTTCTCGGGGCTTTTAAAGCTCTTCCCACAGTTAGGACACTGAAATGGCCTCCCATCAGTGTGAACTCCCTGGTGTCCCTTCAGACACCGAGCGCTTTTAAAGCTCTTCCCAGTCAGAACATTGAAATGGTCTCTCCTCAGTGTGGACAAGTTGGTGTCGCTTTAGTTCCCCGGGGCTTTTAAAGCTCTTCCCACAGTCAGAACATTGAAATGGTCTCTCATCAGTGTGGACAAGTTGGTGTAGCTTTAGTTCCCCGGGGCTTTTAAAGCTCTTCCCACAGTCAGAACATTGAAATGGTCTCTCCTCAGTGTGAACTCCCTGGTGTGTTTGCAGGTGGGATGAACAAACAAATCCCTTTCCACACACGGAGCAGGTGAACAGACTGTCCCTGGTGTGACTGCCCCGTTGAACTTCCAATGCAGACGGGGAACTGAAGCCATTCCCGCCGTCCCCACCTTTACCCGGTTTCTCCCTGGTGTGACGGTGCACGTGTCTCACCAGGTCCGGCGATCGGCTGAATCCGAGTCCACACACCGAACACGTGTGCGGTTTGTCTGCGTTGCGATCCCTGCTCTCTCCTTCCATGTGCAAAGGTCGATGATATTCAGATCCTGATGAATCCAGCGACTCTGTCAGATCTTGACGTGATGTTTGGTCTGAGCTTCCCGCCTGTAACTGCTCCACTTCTATAACCCTGTAAATTGAGATCAGAAAAGGATCAGAGGCAAACTGTTGTTTAATTTTCCCCTTTCCGAACCTAGGGGCAGTGAAGCTGATTTTCAGGCCCCAGCTGCTGCACAGGTTGGTTGAAAGGATCAGCAGTAATGGTGGCTGTAATACCCACAAGCCCCCGGCTCTGCAGAAAGTGCTCTGTTGACTCTGAGTCCCGCGCATGTGCTCATGGCCCCGCGCTCTCCCTCCTGCTCTACAATCACCCGTCCTGATCGGTCTGCAACACGCGTGCTCAGCACACAAAACCCCGCGGTTGGAACATCGGGCGTGCATGCAGAGCCGCAACATCTGGTACGCGTGAGCGGCTCAGGTGGGGGCGAGTCGGTGTTTCGCCTCAGCCGCCAGGGAGGTGCGCATGCGCAGGACGACCCAACATTCTTCCTGTCAGCAATCACTCCCTCGTTTCTTTAATAAAAACAGAAAATGCTGGAAATATTCAGCTGGTCAGGCAGCATCTGTGGAGAGAGAAACAGAGTTAACATTTCAGGTCAATGACCATTCGTCAGAACTGCTTGCTCTTTAGTGTCAGCCAGTGGCTCAGTGGGTAGCACTCTCGCCTCTGAGTCAGAAAGTTGTGGGTTCATAGTCCCACTCCAGAGACTTGAGCACAAAAATCCAGGCTGACACTCCAGTGCAGTGCTGAGGGAGTGCGGCACTGTCGGAGGTGCTGTCTTTTGGAAGAGAGGTTAAATTGAGGCCCTGTTTGCGCTCTCAGGTGGATGTAAAAGGTCCCATGGCATTATTTCAGGAAAGAAAGACTTGCATTTATATAGTGCCACCAGATATCCTAAAGTGCTTTACAGCCAATGAAGTACTACAATGAAGTAGTCACTGTTGTAATGTGGGAAAGAGCAGGGGAATTATCCCCAGTGTCCGAGCCAATGTTTATCCCTCAATCAACATAAAAAATGATAGATTATCTGGTCATTATCACATTGCTGTCTGTGGGAGCTTGCTGTGCGCTAACTGACTGCCGCATTTCCTACATTACAACAGTGACTACACTGCAAAAGTACTTCATTGGCTGTAAAGTACTTTGGGACGTCCGGTGGTGGTGAAAGGCACTATATAAATGCAAGTCTTTCTTTCTTCACTGGTCTCACCAGCGACCTCTTCTGGCGGTTGTTTGATTGACAGACGAGAGTCCGCGCATGCGCACAGGGAGCGGCGGTTTGGGCCGAGTCCGGCACAGCGACCCCTCCCGGTCACAAAGGGTAATGACCGCGCATGCCCAGAGGAGACCAACCCCCCTCCCCCCAGTCAGAGCTGCGCCTGCGCACTCGGATCCTGCTGGACGGAGTCGGCGCGGGGCCATTCCGGGGAATGGCCTTGGTGTCGGTTCCAGAGTCGTGGTCGGTGATGCGAAGTGAGTTTTCTCCGCTCCGATTGGGCGGAGAATGGCGCGGGGTGGATCGGGAATCGAGAGAAATAGAAAAACCTCAGAGTCCGCGAGGCCCCGGACCGAGCGGCGGCACTTGGACGGTGCACGTGATCTCCTCGGGGACACGTCACCCAGGCCCACGGCCTGATTGACGGCAGCTTCCCACCAATAGGGAGGGAGCGAGCACGGCGGGGCTGGAGGACCGAGCCGGCGGCGGGTCCTCCAACCAATCGGGGAGCCCGAGGGGCGGGACTAGCGGCACCCAGTGGGCGGGGCTGGAGGAGCGAGCTGGCGGCGGGCCCTCCAACCAATCGGGGAGCCCGAGGGGCGGGACTAGCGACACCCAGTGGGCGGGGCTGGAGGAGCGAGCCGGCGGCGGGTCCTCCAACCAATCGGGGAGCCCGAGGGGCGGAGCTTGCAGCACCCAGTGGGCGGGGCTGGAGGAGCGAGCCGGCGGCGGGTCCTCCAACCAATCCGGGAGCCCGAGGGGTGGGACTAGCGCCGGCTGATTGTCTGATCCACAGGGCAGCGAGTTTCTCCAGTCCCTTGTTCAGGGCCCGGGGCGGCTGTGGGCCTTTATCCCCCGCATTGAACACAAGGCTCTTCATCTCAGGCACAGGGTGACGTCGCACTGAAACTTTCTGCCCTCCTTTACAAAGATGGCTGCCGTTAACCTGGGCCTGTAAGGGGAAGAAATCCCCGCAACTGCAAACACGGGATCTTCAGCTTATTATTGGGGGCTTGCCTCCTGCACGAGTTGTTTATGAAACCTCCCCACCCACCTACCGGCCCATTACTCCCTTCCGTCGCGATTTTTAACCGCTGCACCATCGCGCTCCCGGCTTCAGCCCCTCTCCATCTCCAGTAACACACTGCGCATGCTCAATATACCAACCCCCTCCTGCGCCTGCGCGCTGGGCTCTTGTAGTCTGGGTGCGGCACGTGGTCCACCGCGGGGAATGCTGGGTAAAAGGCCAGATTAGTGAATGGAACATGATTTACTGTGATCAGATTGAGGACTGAACCATGTTTATTCTGGTAGTCATGGTTTGTTTCTGCTGATCTTAATAACCCCTGTACCTGCGCTGGAGATTAATATTCTGTTTAAATAGTGAATAAATAAAGCTCGAGGAACAGCACCTCATCTTTCAATTAGGCACTTTACAGCCTTCTGGACTCAACATTGAGTTCAACAATTTCAGACTTTAACCCTTACTCCCATTTTTCATGCTGTATGATTTTGCCATCCCCATTTGCAACATTTTCCAAGACTCGGTTTCACAGCCACATCTCTTTCCTCAGCAACTGTCTCCCGTTCCAACTTATTCCACGTGGATTCCAATTGAACTTCCACCCTTCGTGTTTCAGATCCACCCAGGATAACTTTCCTGCCTCTTACCTTAGTAATATCTGTTACATCTCCAGCTTTTTCCAGTTCTGATGAAGGGTCCCAGACCTGAAACGTTAACTCTGTTTCTCTCTCCACGGATGCTGCCTGGCCTGCTGAGTATTTCCAGCATTTTCTGTTCTTATTTCAGTGAATAAATAAGCTTTGTTTCAAACACACGGGCCTAGAAATTCGGTGGGGTTAGCGCCCAATTAGGGGCGTTAGAGGGTCTTGCGCCGGAATTATAGCTGGTAACGAAATTGCGTTGGGCCCTACCATCGGCGTTAGCCGGTAGCGCTGCGCCGGCACCGATGACGTCATCGGTGTGCGCAGCGTCCCGGTTGCCGTGGTAACCCGGCCCCAAGCCCAAATTCAGTTGCGGCCGCCTCGCCCGTGGCAGCCGCAACCAACGATTGTTGAAAGGGATGATACACTCCTTTGCGCCGGCGCATAAAGGTGGAGCGGCGGCCGGCCAATTTCCCGGCGGCCGCCTGCCCGCACCTCCCTCCCCGGACTCCTCCACCACCCCCCCGCGGCACTGATGTGTGTGGCCCGCGAGCCCGGCTCTTCCCCGAGGTGCCGGGCTCATTTGTCGGGCGAATCGACCGGCCAGCGGTCGGCTGCAGGCAGCTCCTCCTTAACAGAAGGAGGAGGCCTGCAGTACCCCAGCCTGCCGCACCGCCTCGGGTGCCGCAGCGGGGGATTAGCGCCTCAAAACTGCACTGAACGCCCATAGTGAGGCGCAAAAACCCTCCATTGGCGCCCGCCGCCGGCTGGGCCCGGGGCAACCAAATTTTCGTCGGGCACAGCGGCATTAACGCCGGCGCAAAATTTCGGGCGCTAAAGCCCTGGCGGACCCACAACCGAATTTCTAGGCCACAGTGTGTCAAATATTTGATTTCTCCATGATAAGAGAAGACGAATTGATGTTCTGTTCCAGACTGTTTAATTTTTGGGCCTTTTCTTACTCTAGATTATTTCCGTTCTCATCTCGTTCGCCTTCTACCACATCAAACCCCAAGCTTGCTCCGTTTACATAGAAACATAGAAGATAGGAGCAGGAGTAGGCCATTCGGCCCCTCGAGCCTGCTCTGCCATTCAATGAGATCATGGCTGATCATCCAAATTCAGTACCCTGTCCCTGCCTTCTCCCCATATCCCTTGATCCCTTTAGCTCTAAGAAATATATCTAACTCCTTCTTGAATATATTTAAAGACTTGGCCTCAACCGCCTTCTGTGGTAGAGAATTCCACAGGTTCACCACTCTCTGGGTGAAGAAATTCTTCCTCATCTCTGTCCTAAATGGCTTACCCCTTATCCTTAGACTATGACCCCTGGTTCTGGACTCTCCGACCATCAGGAACATTCTACCTGCATCTAATTTGTCCAGACCTGTCAGAATTTTATAAGTTTCGATGAGATCCCCGCTCATTCTTCTAAACTCCAGCGAGTATAAGTCCAATCGACCCAATCTCTCCTCATATGTCATTCCTGCCATCCCAGGGATCAGCCTTGTGAATCTTCGCTGAACTCCTTCCATGGCAAGAACATCCTTCCTCAGATAAGGCGACCAAAACTGCACACAATACTCAAGGTGTGGTCTCACCAAGGCCCTGTACAACTGCAGCAGGACATCCTTGCTCCTGTACTCAAACCCTTTTGCTATGAAGGCCAACATACCATTTGCCTTCTTCACCGCCTGCTACACCTGCATGCTTACCTTCAGCGACTGGTGCACAAGGACACCCAGGTCTCGTTGCACTTCCCCTTCTCCCAATCTATTGCCATTCAGATAACAGTCTGCCTTTCTGTTTTTGACACTAAAGTGGATAACCTCGCATTTATCCACGTTATATTGCATCTGTCACGCTTCTGCCCAATCACCCAACCTCTGGGATCTCAGAAAACACCATGAATATACAACTGGTGGATTTGACTGCTGCTTTACAATCATAATTCTCCATTTGTGTGTGTGCCCGTGCATTATAACTATCAATCAGCGGCCTTTCCTTTCCCCACTGTGGAAATGTAAAAGCGATTGTCAATTCAGTACCAGTTTGAGTCTTTGTAAAATTCAGTACTTTGCTGTTTCACTAACGCTGCCACTAGTGTAATAAACACACAACAGCAACAGAGGGGCAGGGAGAATGTATGAGAAATGATTAGTGGTAACATAATAGGGAACACTAATGCCTTTTATAAACATATAAAGCGTGAAAGAATAGTCCAAGGAAAGGTGGGACCGATTACTGACCAAAAAGGCAATCATCTTGTGGAAGCAGAGGACATGGCTGAGGTACTAAATTAACACTTTGTGTCCGTATTCACTAAAGGAGAGGATGCTGCCAATCGTACAGTAAAGGAGGAGGTGGTAGAGAAATTGGACAGGATATAAATCGATTAGGACGATGTACTAAAACGGTTGGCAGGGCTCAAAGTAGAAATGTCACCCGCTCTGCCACAATCTTCCAATCCTTAGATATGGGAAAGGTGCCAGAGGACGGGAGGGTTGCAAACGTTACTTCCCTGTTCAAAAAAGGAGAGCGCGATGAACCAAATAACTACAGGCGACTCAGCTTAACATTGGTGTTATTTCCGAAACACAATTAACCGTCACTTGGAAGAACATGGGTTTATTAGCGACAGACAAAATGGATTTTATTTAAAGGCAAATCTAACCTGGCTGACTTGAATGAGCCAATGGATGAAATAGGAGAGGGTTGATGAAGGTAGTGCAGTTGATGTTCTGTTTCTGGACTTTCAGAAGGCCTTTGATAAAGTACCTCATAATAGACTGGTTAACAAAATTGGAGCCAATGATATTAAAGGAGCAGTGGCAGCGTGGATACTAAATTGGCGAAGGGACAGAAAACAGACAGTAGTTGTGAACCGATATTGTTCACACTGGAGGGAAGTTTACAGTGTCCCCAGGGGGCGGGATTAGGACCACTGCTCTTTTGGATTTATCGCCTCATCAGGCACCTCCATTGACTAGGCGAGGCTGCATCATAGACCCATAATATGATACAGCACAGAAGGTCATTCAGCCCATCAGGCACCTCCATTGACTAGGCGAGGCTGCATCATAGACCCATAATGATACAGCACAGAAGGTCATTCAGCCCATCAGGCACCTCCATTGACTAGGCGAGGCTGCATCATAGACCCATAATATGATATCCCATTATTACCACTGTCCCTCTCTTTCCCCATAGCCCTGTAAATGTTTTCCCTTCAAGTATTTATCCAATTCCCTTTTCAATGTTACAACAGAATCTGCTTCCTCCACCCTTTCGGGCAATGCATTCCAGATCTCACTAACTCGCTGTGTAACACAATGTTTCCTCACCTCGCCTGTGGTTCTTTTTCCACTCACTTTAAATCTGCATCGTCTGGTTACTGACCCTTCTGCCAATGGAAACAGTTCCTCCTTATTTACTCATCAAAACCATTCATGAGTTTCAACAGCTCTATAAAATCTTCATTTAACCAACTCTGCTCTAAAGAGAACAAACCAGTCTCTCCCCAGAACTGAAGTACCTGATCCTTAGTACAATTCTCTCAAATCTCTTCTGCACCATCTCCAAGGCCTTGATATCCTTCCTAAAGTGTGGTGCCCAGAATTGAAAACCATACTCCAGCTGAGGCCTAACCAGTCTTTTATAAGAGTTTAACATAACTTCCTTGCTGTTATTCGCTATTCCTCTTGTAATAAAGCCGAGGACCTCGCTCATGGTGTCAGCACTTGACTAATGAGCACTGTCGGAGGGGAGGACATTCACCACTGCTCCACTAATATTAACAGTTGTGTAACTTTAAGCAGATTGGTGACGCAATATCTTTAGGGGTCTTACAATATCTGGAAACCTCTTAACTACATAACTGGTCGACTGCTGTTTTACAATTATAATTCTCCACGTGTGCGCGTGTCCCGCTGTGTGTCTAACAAACTCAGTCAGCGTCCTTCCCTTTCCCCACTGGGGAAATGTGAAAGCGATTCAGTCCCGGATCAGTAATTTCTCCAAACTTAAGTTGATGTTATTCGCCGGCATTAAGTTATAACCCAATTTGAGACCTTGTAAGATGGAGTTTTCTGCTGTTTGACACACGCAGACTCTGGTATAATAAACACACGACAACAGCAGCAGCACCGTAGGGAATCAAGCTGAATACAGAAAGTACAGAGGAGAAATCAAAAACAAACTAAGAGGGGCACGGAAAAACTGAGGAAAGATTAGTGGGAATATAATAGGGAACATTAAAATCTTTCTTAAACATGTAAAGCCTAAAAGGAGAGTCAATGGAAAGGTGCGATGATTAAGGTGCAAAAGGGCAATCTTCTGGTGGATGCAGTGGGCATGGCTGAGGTACTGAATGAGTACTTTGCATCTGCCTTCACTAAAGAAGAGGATGCTGCTAATGTTACAGTGAAGGAGAGGGTGGTAGTGAAATTGGACAGGATATAAATAGACCAAGAGGATGTAGTGAAACAGTTGACAGCGCTCAAAGTGGAAGTGTCATGGTCTGGATGGGATGCATCCTAGGTTACTGAGAGAAGGAAGGCTCTGGCCACAATCTTTGAATCCTCCTTGGATAGGGGAGTGGTGCCACAGGACTGGGGATTTGCAAATGTTACCCCTTGTTTAAAAATGGAGCGTGTGGTAAACCAATGAACTACAGGCGAATCAGTCTAGTGCCGGTGTTCAGGAACCTTCTGGAGATAAATCAATGAGAACCTGCTAAGATATCATCTCTCCTTACAGCAGTAATTGACTCCTTGATTAATATTGCAACACCCCCTCCTCTTTTACACCCCTATCTTGCCTGAAGATTCTATACCCTGGAATACTGAGCTGCCAGTCCTGCCCCTCCCTCAACCATGTCTCTGTGATAGCAACAATATCATACTCCCATGTGTTCATCAACACCTTCAATTCATCTGCTTTACTCGCAAGACTCCTTGCATTAAAATAAATGCCATCCAGCCTTGCCATACTCCCTTGTGCCGTTACATATTTGCTCTGCCTTGCAGGCTGACCTGTTTTTTCCTCTATATTTGGCTGTGCATCACCCTCTACTGTAGCTCCACTCTGTATCCCATCCCCCTGCCAAGTTAGTTTAAACCCCCCCCAACAGTACGAACAAACCTCCCTGCAAGGATGTTGGTCCCGTTCCGGTTCAGGTGCAAACCGTCCAACTTGTACAGGTCCCACCTTCCCCAGAAACAGAGCCAGTGATCCAGGAAACTAAAGCCCTCCCTCCTGCACCAACTCTTCAGCCACACATTCATCTGCTCTATCCACCTATTCCTATATACTCACTAGCACATGGCACCGGGAGTAATCCAGAGATTACAGTCTTTGAGGTCCTGCTTTTTAATCTGCTACCTAGCTCCCTAAATTCTTGTTGCAGGACCTCATCCCGCTTCTATCTATGTCCTTGGTACCAATGTGAACCACGACCTCTGACTGTTCGCCCTCCCCCTTCAGAATGCCCTGCAGCCGTTCAGTGACATCCTTGACCCTGGCACCAGGGAGGCAACATACCATCCTGGAGTCACATCTGCAGCCACAGAAACGTCTATCTGTTCCCCTTACGATAGAATCCCCTATCACTATTGCTCTCCCACTCTTTTCCTCCCCTCCTGTGCAGCTGAGCCACTCGTAGTGCCACGGACTTGGCTCTTGCTGCATTCCCAAGAAAGCATCTCCCCAGCAGTATCCAAAACAGAAAATCTGTTGGCGAGGGAGATGGACCCTGCACTACCTTCCTAGTTCTTTTACTCTGTCTGGCGGTCACCCATTCCGTCTGACCACCTCGTTAGACGAGCTATCTATGAAGATCTCAGCTTTGCGGATGCTCCACAGTGACTCCAGCCGCAGCTCCAGCTCAGAAACGTGGATTTCGAGTAGCTGCAGCTGGAGACACTTCCTGCACACATGTTCGCCCTGGACACCGAAAGTGTCCCTGACTTCCCACACAGCACAGGAGGAGCACTCCACACTGCCGAGCTGCCCTGCCATGTCCTACCCTTAATTTACTCCCTTTAAAGAATATTAAATACACTAGGGACCTTACTTCCCTTTAAACACTACTTACGCTAAACTAGAGACCTTACTTTTACTTTAACGACAGGACTGTAGAAATACTCACCAGGTCCTACTTCCCAATCAGCTCCTTCCCTGGTTGCGACGTCACTTTAGCGGTTTTGCAGTTGTAGTTTGACTGCTCCCGCTCTCAGACTCTTTCCTGCAGTCCTGTGACGTCTCTCCTCGATTTTGTTGTACTTTTGGAATTCGCTGGACTTGTATCTGCCTCCTCACTGCTGCCGACTCCTTGAAGGTCCACGCTGTCCTCGGCCTCCCGCTCTATTTATGCCTCCTCACTGCTGCCGACTCCTTGAAGGTCCGCGCTGTCCTCGGCCTCACGCTGTATTTATGCCTCCTCGCAGGTCCGCACTGTCCTCGGCCTCCCGCTCTATTTATGCCTCCT
The DNA here is from genome assembly GCF_052327205.1 of Somniosus microcephalus. Taxonomy (NCBI): domain Eukaryota; kingdom Metazoa; phylum Chordata; class Chondrichthyes; order Squaliformes; family Somniosidae; genus Somniosus; species Somniosus microcephalus. Next base: position 4,460,388 of record NW_028225187.1, on the reverse strand, counting down.
CACTGCTGCCGACTCCTTGAAGGTCCGCGCTGTCCTCGGCCTCCCGCTCTATTTATGCCTCCTCACTGCTGCTGCCGACTCCTCGCAGGTCCACGCTGTCCTCGGCCTCCCGCTGTATTTATGCCTCCTCGCTGCTGCTGCCGACTCCTCGCAGGTCCGCGCTGTCCTCGGCCTCCCGCTGTATTTATGCCTCCTCGCTGCTGCTGCCAACTCCTCGCAGGTCCACGCTGTCCTCGGCCTCCCGCTGTATTTATGCCTCCTCGCTGCTGCTGCCGACTCCTCGCAGGTCCACGCTGTCCTCGGCCTCCCGCTGTATTTATGCCTCCTCGCTGCTGCTGCCGACTCCTCGCAGGTCCGCGCTGTCCTCGGCCTCCCGCTGTATTTATGCCTCCTCGCTGCTGCTGCCAACTCCTCACAGGTTCTCTTTAGAGCAGAAAAATTTTAATTCGGAGATTTAATAGAGGTGCTCAAAATCATGAAGGTGTTTCCATAGAGTAAATAAGGAGCAACTGTACCCACTGACAGAAGGGTCGGTAAACAGAGGAGACGGATTTAATGTAATTGACAAAACGCCAGAGGGGAGGTACGATAAGATTGTTTTTAGGCATCGTGTTATGATGACCTGGAAAGCAATGTCTGAATGAGTGATGGGAGCAGAGACAATAGTAACTTTTAAACCTGAATTAGTGAAACACACGAAGGGGAGAACATTAGCAGTGCTCTGGGCACAGAGCAGGGGAGTGGGACACATTGGCCTGCTCTTTCAAAGAGCCGGTACAGGCCCGCTGGGCCCAATGACCTCATTCTGTGCTGTCTGGTCCCAAGTTTCTATGGTATCAACCTCGAACTTTGTTCCTGAGCGAGTAATAAACGATAAATGTACCTGAATGCTATTTACAGAAGCAGACCTTTAGCGTGTGAAATTGCATTTGGAAGTTTAATTCTGTTAACCAGCAAACTATGACCAAAAATTGATTTTAAAAAAAAGGGAGAAAATCGATTGAGTATACTAGCAAGAAACATTTAAAAATTGTAGGAGCTTCTGAAAGTAAGTAAACATGGAGAGTAGCAAAAGTAAGCATTGGTCCCTTAGAGGCCGAGACAGGAGAAATTATAATGGGAAATAAGGAAATGGCAGATTTTAAACAAATATTTTGTATCTGTCTTCACAGTAGAAGACACAAATAGCGCACCAAAAATAGCAGGGAACCAAGGGACTAATGAAAGTGCTGACATCAATTACTTTAAGTTCCTTCGAGGAAAAAAGTACTTGAGAAACTAATGGGACTAAAAGCCGACAAATCCCCTGGACCTGACGGCCGACATCCTAGGGTTCTACAAGAGGTGGCTGAAGAGAGAGTGGATGCATTGGTTGTGATCTTCCAAAATTCCCTAGATTCTGGAACAGTCCCAGCGGATTAGAAGGTAGAAAAAGTAACCCCGCTATTCTAGAAAGGGGGAAGAGAGAAAGCAGGGCACTACAGGCCAGTGAGCCTGGCGTCAGGAAAATGCTGGAATCCATTATTAAGGGAGGGGTAAGAGGGCACTTAGAAAATCATATGATCAGGCGGAGTCAACATGGTTTTATGAAAGAGAAATCATGCTATTAGTGTTTTTTGAGGATGCAACTAGCTGGATAGATAATGGGGAACTGGTGGATGTAATATATTTGGATTGCCAAAAGGCATTTGATAAGGTGCCACATAAAAGGTTGCTGTGCAAGATAAGGACTCATGGGGTTGAGGGTAATATATTAGCTACAAGGACAGGTTGGAGAGGCTGGATTTGTTTTCATTAGAGCAAAGGAGGTTGAGGGGTGATTTGATCGAGGTGTACAAGATTATGATGGGTTTGGATAGGCTAGACAGGGAAAGGCTGTTCCCACTAATGGATGGTACGAGGACTAGGGGACACAGATTTAAGGTTTTGGGCAAGAGATACAGGGGGCGAATGTGAGTAAAAACCTTTTTACACAGCGAGTGGTGAGGACCTGGAACTCGCTGCCGATGGAAGTGGTGGAATCGGAGACACTCAATGTTTTCAAGGGGAGACTGGATAGACACTTGAGGGAAATAAACTTGCAGGGCTACGGGGATAGAGCGGGGGAGTGGGACTGACTGGATTGCTCTACAGAGAGCCGGCACGGACTCGATGGGCCGAATGGCCTCCTTCTGTGCCGTTATGACTATCAGCATTGATAGAGGATTGGTTAACTGACAGAAAACAGAGTGTAGGGATAAACAGGACATTTTCAGCTTGGCAGGCTAGTGGGGTGCCACAAGGATCAGTGCTTGGGCCTCTGCTATTTACAATCTATATTACTGACTTAGATGAAGGGACCGAGTGTAATGGATCCAAGTTTGCTGCTGATACAAAGCTAGGTGGGAAAGTAAGCTATGGGGACACAGAGCCTGCAAAGGGATATGGGCAGTCTAAGTGTGCGGGCAATAAGGTGACTGATGGAATATAATGTGGGGAAATGTGTGCGTATTCACTTTAGTAGGAAGAGTAGAAAAACAGAACTTTTTTAAATGGTGAAAAATGATTAAATGTTAGTGTTCAGAGAGATTTAGGTGTTCTCGTACAGGAAACAAAGTTAGCATGCAGGTACAGCGAGCAATTGAGAAGGCGAATGGCATGTTGGCCTTTATTACAATGGGTTGGAATACAACAGTAAGGAAGTCTTGCTACAATTGGACAGGGCTTTGGTCAGACAACACCGGAGTACCGGGCACAGTTTTGGTCTCATATCGATAAAGGATGGGATAAAGACAGTAGGGAGAAATGATCTTAGCTCCAAAAATAAAGTAAATAAATCAGTTTGGGTGGAGCCAAGAAACAGCAAGAGGCAGAAAACATTGGTTGGAGGTGTTTATAGGCCCCCAAAATGTAGTTGTAATGTAGGGCGGTGTATAATTCAGGGAACTAGAGGTGCATGTAGTAAGGGTAATAGCTTAAAATCATGATAAGCTATGTATAGATTGGGAAAACCAAATCTGCAGTAATAGTGTGGGGACATCATCTGAGTCAATGGGACTCTCTCTGACCTTTCTCCCCAGTCCATCTCCAGGACCAGTGTGTATCTGAGTCAATGGGACTCTCTCTGACCTTTCTCCCCAGTCTATCTCCAGGACCAGTGTGTATCTGAGTCAATGGGACTTCCTCTTACTTTTTTCCCCGGTCGATCTCTGGAAGCTCTTTGAATCGGAAGGGTTCTCTCTGGTTGGTGCTCTCACAATCCTGTGTTGGTTCACCTGCTGTCGTTCCTCAGTCTACAATCCCTGTTTACTCTCGGCTGTGAACCTTTCTCAATCACTCAGTCTTTCACCGGGAGATCTAATTATGGCAGGACTGAAAATAACAACATGAAGAGTGTGAAGTAATGTAATGTAGACTTTTCTTCTGCTTAATAAAAATAAAAGTTTGGGTCCGAGCGCTTCTGTCTGATTTTTGTCCCTTTTCTCAGATCCCCGCCAGGGCTTCCAGCAAATCACACTGTCTGATCTCACTGGGCCCATCCTCCCCGGGTTACACACTGTGATCTCACTGGGCCCATCCTCCCCGGGTTACACACTGTCTGATCTCACTGGGCCCATCCTCCCCGGGTTACACACTGTGATCTCACTGGGCCCATCCTCCCCGGGTTACACACTGTCTGATCTCACTGGGCCCATCCTCCCCGGGTTACACACTGTCTGATCTCACTGGGCCCATCCTCCCCGGGTTACACACTGTATGATCTCACTGGGCCCATCCTCCCCGGGTTACACACTATCTGATCTCACTGGGCCCATCCTCTCCGGGTTACACACTGTCTGATCTCACTGGGCCCATCCTCCCTGGGTTACACACTGTCTGATCTCACTGGGCCCATCCTCCCCGGGTTACACACTGTCTGATCTCACTGGACCCACCTCCCCAGGTTACACTGTCTGATCTCACTGGGCCCATCCTCCCCGGGTTACACACTGCCTGATTTCACTGGGCCCATCCTCCCCGGGTTGCACACTGTCTGATCTCACTGAGACCATCCTCCCCGGGTTACACACTGCCTGATTTCACTGGGCCCATCCTCCCCGGGTTACACACTGTCTGATCTCACTGGGCCCATCCTCCCCGGGTTACACAGTCTGATCTCACTGGGCCAATCTACCCAGGTTACACACTGTCTGATCTCAATGGGCCCATTCTGCCATGTTACACACTGTCTGAGGTGGACAAATGTAAGAAGTCATACAACACCAGGTTATCGTCCAACAGCTTTATTTGAAATCACAAGCTTTCGGAGCGCTGCTCCTTCGTCAGGTGAAGGTGAACCTTCCCCCCCAACCCCCCGGCCCCTCCGACCCAAACACACCCCCACTGGCCCCTCCGACCCAAACACACACCTACCCCCCGCCCCCTCTCCTCTCTGACCCAAACACCTCCACCCCCTCTCCTCCCCAAACAACCCCCCCCGCCCCCTCTCCTCTCTGACCCAAACACTTCCCCACCGCCCCCCCTCCTTAGACCCAAATAACACCCGCCCCTCCGACCCAAACACACACCCCCGCGCCCCTCCGACCCAAACACACCCCCCCTCCCGCCCCTCCGACCCAAACACACACCCCCCCCGCCCCTCCGACCCAAACACACACAACCCCCCCCGCCCCGCCCCCACCCCCGCGCCCCCCCCCCGCCGCCCCGACCCCGCCGCCCCCCCCGCCCACCCCCCCCGCCCCCCCCCGCCCACCCCCCCTGCCTCTCCATGGCCACAGTGCACAATGGTGTTAAAGGGTCTAAAATCACCACAGACAATGCTGCAAAACTCAGCAGGCCAGGCAGGCCTCTCCATGGCCACAGTGAACAATGGTGCTAAAGGGTCTAAAATCACCACAGACAATGCTGCAAAACTCAGCAGGCCAGGCAGGCCTCTCCATGGCCACAGTGAACAATGGTGTTAAAGGGTCTAAAATCACCACAGACAATGCTGCAAAACTCAGCAGGCCAGGCAGGCCTCTCCATGGCCACAGTGAACAATGATGTTAAAGGGTCTAAAATCACCACAGACAATGCTGGGAAACTCAGCAGGCCAGGCAGGCCTCTCCATGGCCACAGTGAACAATGATGTTAAAGGGTCTAAAATCACCACAGACAATGCTGCAAAACTCAGCAGGCCAGGCAGGCCTCTCCATGGCCACAGTGAACAATGATGTTAAAGGGTCTAAAATCACCACAGACAATGCTGGGAAACTCAGCAGGCCAGGCAGGCCTCTCCATGGCCACAGTGAACAATGGTGTTAAAGGGTCTAAAATCACCACAGACAAAGCTGCAAAACTCAGCAGGCCAGGCAGGCCTCTGCATGGCCACAGTGCACAATGGTGTTAAAGGGTCTAAAATCACCACAGACAATGCTGCAAAACTCAGCAGGCCAGGCAGGCCTCTCCATAGCCACAGTGAACAATGGTGTTAAAGGGTCTAAAATCACCACAGACAATGCTGCAAAACTCAGCAGGCCAGGCAGGCCTCTCCATAGCCACAGTGAACAATGGTGTTAAAGGGTCTAAAATCACCACAGACAATGCTGGGAAACTCAGCAGGCCAGGCAGGCCTCTCCATGGCCACAGTGAACAATGATGTTAAAGGGTCTAAAATCACCACAGACAATGCTGCAAAACTCAGCAGGCCAGGCAGGCCTCTCCATGGCCACAGTGAACAATGATGTTAAAGGGTCTAAAATCACCACAGACAATGCTGGGAAACTCAGCAGGCCAGGCAGGCCTCTCCATGGCCACAGTGAACAATGGTGTTAAAGGGTCTAAAATCACCACAGACAAAGCTGCAAAACTCAGCAGGCCAGGCAGGCCTCTCCATGGCCACAGTGAACAATGATGTTAAAGGGTCTAAAATCACCACAGACAATGCTGGGAAACTCAGCAGGCCAGGCAGGCCTCTCCATGGCCACAGTGAACAATGGTGTTAAAGGGTCTAAAATCACCACAGACAAAGCTGCAAAACTCAGCAGGCCAGGCAGGCCTCTCCATGGCCACAGTGAACAATGGTGTTAAAGGGTCTAAAATCACCACAGACAATGCTGCAAAACTCAGCAGGCCAGGCAGGCCTCTCCATGGCCACAGTGAACAATGGTGCTAAAGGGTCTAAAATCACCACAGACAATGCTGCAAAACTCAGCAGGCCAGGCAGGCCTCTCCATAGCCACAGTGAACAATGGTGTTAAAGGGTCTAAAATCACCACAGACAATGCTGGGAAACTCAGCAGGCCAGGCAGGCCTCTCCATGGCCACAGTGAACAATGATGTTAAAGGGTCTAAAATCACCACAGACAATGCTACAAAACTCAGCAGGCCGGGCAACATCCGTGCAGGGAAATTAGAGTCATTGTTTCAGGTCTAACCTTTGTCAAGACTAAAGAGGTACAGGGAATGAAATAGATTGAAAGGCCGGCTGGGAGAGAACCAAAGAGGAGAGACATTAAGAGGTATTCAAAACCAGACGAGTTGGTGATAGGACTCCCACCCCGCCTCCTGTAAGGACTCTATTCCATTCTCCCAGTTTCTCCGTCTCCGCCGTATCTGCTCCGATGATGCCACCTTCCACACCAGTGCTTCCGACATGTCTTCCTTTTTCCTCAACCGAGGATTCCCCTCTACCGTGGTTGACACGGCCCTCGACCGGGTCCGTTCTATCTCCCGCACTTCTGCCCTCACCCCTGCCCCTCCCTCCCGAAACCACGACAGGGTTCCCCTTGTCCTCACCTTTCACCCCACCAGCCTCCACATTCAACGGATCATCCTCCGCCATTTCCGCCACCTCCAACATGATCCCACCACCAAACACATCTTCCCCTCCCCTTTCAGCATTCCGTAGGGACCGCTCCCTCCGAGACACCCTAGTCCGCTCCTCTATCACCCCCAACAACCCTTCCCCTTCTCCTGGCACCTTCCCGTGCAAGCGCAGGAGGTGTAACACCTGCCCCTATACCTCCCCCCTTCCCACTGTCCAGGGCCCCAAACACCCCTTCCAGGTGAAACAGTGATTTACTTGTACTTCTTGCAATCTAGTATACTGTATTCGCTGCTCATGATGCGGTCTCCTCTACATTGGGAAGACCAAACGCAGGTTGGGTGACCGCTTTGCGGAACACCTCCATTCAGTCCGTAAGGGGGACCCCGAGCTTCCGGTCGCCTGTCATTTTAATTCACCACCCCATTCCCACTCAGACCTCACTGTACTCAGGCTCTTGCATTGTTCCACGGAAGCTCAACGTAAACTCGAGCAACAGCACCTCAGACCTGGGTGTTCTTGTACACCAGTCACTGAAGGCGAGCATGCAGGTGCAACAGGCGGTCAAGAAGGCAAACGGTATGCTGGCCTTCATAGCAAAAGGGTTAGAATACAGGAACAGGGATACCTTGCTGCAGCTGTACAGGGCACTGGTGAGACCACACCTCGAGTACTGTGTACAGTTTTGGTCGCCTCATCTGAGGAAGGATGTTCTTGCCATGGAGGGGGTGCAGCGGCGATTCACCAGGCTGATACCAGGAATGGCGGGAATGACCTATGAGGAGAGACTATGTAGTTTAGGGATGTACACACTGGAGTTTAGAAGATTGAGAGGGGACCTCATAGAAGTGTATAAAATTCTGACAGGTCTAGACAGACTGGATGCAGAAGGAATGTTTCCCTTGGCGGGTGAGAACAGAACTAGAGGACATAATTTAAGGATAAGGGCTAAACCATTTAGGACAGAGATGAGGGGGAATTTCTTCACTCAGAGAGTGGTGAACCTGTGGAACTCATTGCCACAGAGGGCAGTGTACGCCAGCTCATTAAATATATTTAAGAGGGAATTAGATATATTTCTACGGGCAAAAGGGGTTAAGGGTTACGGAGAGAAGGCGGGGACGGGATACTGAATTAAAGGATCAGCCATGATCTCATCGAATGGCGGAGCAGGCACGAAGGGCCGAATGGCCTACTCCTGCTCCTATCTTCTATGTATCTATGTATCTATGCTCAGGGGCAGATTCCTCGAACCAGCTGCGAGTGGGCATGCTCAGTGGCCCAGAGTCTCAGGACCAGCTGCTAGTGGGCATGCTCAGGGGCAGAGTCCCAGGAGCAGCTGCTAGTGGGCATGCTCAGGGGCAGAGTCCCAGGACCAGCTGCAAGTGGGCATGCTCAGGGTCAGAGTCCCAGGACCAGCTGCTTGTGCGCATGCTCAGGGGCAGAGTCCCAGGACCAGCTGCTAGTGCGCATGCTCAGCGACAGAGTCCCAGGACCAGCTGCTAGTGGGCATGCTCAGGGGCAGATTCCTCGGACCAGCTGCTAGTGGGCATGCTCACGGACAGAGTCCCAGGACCAGCTGCTAGTGGGCATGCTCAGGGGCAGAGTCCCTGTACCAGCTGCTAGTGCGCATGCTCAGGGGCGGAGTCCCAGGACCAGCTGCTAGTGGGCATGCTCAGGGGCAGAGTCCCAGGACCAGCTGCTAGTGGGCATGCTCAGGGACAGTGTCCCAGGACCAGCTGCTAGTGGGCATGCTCAGGGGCAGAGTCCCAGGACCAGCTGCTAGTGCGCATGCTCAGGGGCAGAGTCCCAGGACCAGCTGCTAGTGCGCATGCTCAGGGGCGCAGAGTCCCAGGACCAGCTGCTAGTGGGCATGCTCAGGGGCAGAGTCCCAGGACCAGCTGCTAGTGGGCATGCTCAGGGCAGAGTCCCAGGACCAGCTGCTAGTGCGCATGCTCAGGGCAGAGTCCCAGGACCAGCTGCTAGTGGGCATGCTCAGCGGCCGAGAGTCCCAGGACCAGCTGCTAGTGCGCATGCTCAGGGGCCCAGAGTCCCAGGACCAGCTGCTAGTGCGCATGCTCAGGGGCAGCGGAGTCCCAGGACCAGCTGCTAGTGGGCATGCTCAGGGGCCCAGACTCCCAGGACCAGCTGCTAGTGGGCATGCTCAGGGGCAGCGGAGTCCCAGGACCAGCTGCTAGTGGGCATGCTCAGGGGCAGAGTCCCAGGAGCAGCTGCTAGTGGGCATGCTCAGGGGCAGCGGAGTCCCAGGACCAGCTGCTAGTGGGCATGCTCAGGGGCAGAGTCCCAGGAGCAGCTGCTAGTGCGCATGCTCAGGGGCAGAGTCCCAGGACCAGTTGCTAGTGGGCATGCTCAGGGGTAGCAGAGTCCCAGGACCAGCTGCTAGTGGGCATGCTCAGGGACAGAGTCCCAGGACAAGCTGCTTGTGGGCATGCTCAGGGGCGCAGAGTCCCAGGAACAGCTGCTAGTGGGCATGCTCAGGGGCAGAGTCCCAGGACCAGCTGCCAGTGGGCATACTCAGGGGCAGAGTCCCAGGACCAGCTGCGAGTGCGCATGCTCAGGGGCAGAGTCCCAGGACCAGCTGCTAGTGCGCATGCTCATGGGCAGATTCCCAGGACCAGCTGCTAGTGGGCATGCTCAGGGGCCCAGAGTCCCAGGACCAGCTGCTAGTGGGCATGCTCAGGGGCCCAGAGTCCCAGGACCAGCTGCTAGTGCGCATGCTCAGGGGCAGCAGGGTCCCAGGACCAGCTGCTAGTGCGCATGCTCAGGGGCCCAGAGTCCCAGGACCAGCTGCTAGTGCGCATGCTCAGGGGCAGAGTCCCAGGACCAGCTGCTTGTGGGCATGCTCAGGGCTGCAGAGTCCCAGGACCAGCTGCTAGTGGGCATGCTCAGGGCTGCAGAGTCCCAGGACCAGCTGCTAGTGGGCATGCTCAGGGGCAGAGTCCCAGGACCAGCTGCTAGTGGGCATGCTCAGGGGCCCAGAGTCCCAGGACCAGCTGCTAGTGGGCATGCTCAGGGGCAGAGTCCCAGGACCAGCTGCTAGTGGGCATGCTCAGGGGTAGCAGAGTCCCAGAACCAGCTGCTAGTGCGCATGCTTAGGGGCAGAGTCCCAGGACCAGCTGCTAGTGCGCAAGCTCAGGGGCAGACTCCCAGGACCAGCTGCTAGTGGGCATGCTCAGGGCTGCAGAGTCCCAGGACCAGCTGCAAGTGGGCATGCTCAGGGCTGCAGAGTCCCAGGACCAGCGGCTAGTGGGCATGCTCAGGGGCCCAGAGTCCCAGGGCCAGCTGCTAGTGGGCATGCTCAGGGGCAGAGTCCCAGGACCAGCTGCTAGTGGGTATGCTCAGGGGCAGAGTCCCAGGACCAGCTGCTAGTGGGCATGCTCAGGGGCAGAGTCCCAGGACCAGCTGCTAGTGGGCATGCTCATGGACCCAGAGTCCCAGGACCAGCTGCTAGTGGGCATGCTCAGGGGCAGAGTCCCAGGACCAGCTGCTAGTGGGCATGCTCGGGCCCAGAGTCCCAGGAACAGCTGCTGGTGGGCATGCTCAGGGACAGAGTCCCAGGACCAGCTGCAAGTGCGCATGCTCAGGGGCAGAGTCCCAGGACGAGCTGCTAGTGGGCATGCTCAGGGGCAGAGTCCCAGGACCAGCTGCTAGTGGGCATGCTCAGGGGCCCAGAGTCCCAGGAGCAGCTGCTAGTGGGCATGCTCAGGGCAGCAGAGTCCTAGGAGCAGCTGCTAGTGCGCATGCTCAGGGGCAGAGTCCCAGGACCAGCTGCTAGTGGGCATGCTCAGGGGCAGAGTCCCAGGACCAGCTGCTAGTGGGCATGCTCAGGGGCCCAGAGTCCCAGGGCCAGCTGCTAGTGGGCATGCACAGGGGCAGAGTCCCAGGACCAGCTGCTAGTGGGCATGCTCAGGGGTAGCAGAGTCCCAGGGCCAGCTGCCAGTGAGCATGCTCAGGGGCAGAGTCCCAGGACCAGCTGCTAGTGGGCATGCTCAGGGGCCCAGAGTCCCAGGGCCAGCTGCTAGTGGGCATGCTCAGGGGCAGAGTCCCAGGACCAGCTGCTAGTGGGCATGCTCAGGGGCCCAGAGTCCCAGGGCCAGCTGCTAGTGGGCATGCTCAGGGGCAGAGTCCCAGGACCAGCTGCTAGTGCGCATGCGCAGGGGCAGAGTCCCATAACCAGCTGCTAGTGGGCATGCTCAGGGGCCCAGAGTCCCAGGACCAGCTGCTAGTGGGCATGCTCAGGCGCAGTGTCCCAGGACCAGCTGCTAGTGGGCATGTTCAGGGGCCCAGAGTCCAAGGACCAGCTGCTAGTGGGCATGCTCAGGGGCAGATTCCTCGGACCAGCTGCTAGTGGGCATGCTCAGGGGCCCAGAGTCCCAGGACCAGCTGCTAGTGGGCATGCTCAGGGGCAGAGTCCCAGGACCAGCTGCTAGTGGGCATGCTCAGGGGCAGCAGAGTCCCAGGACCAGCTGCTAGTGGGCATGCTCAGGGGCAGCGGAGTCCCAGGACCAGCTGCTAGTGGGCATGCTCAGGGGCAGAGTCCCAGGAGCAGCTGCTAGTGGGCATGCTCAGGGGCAGCGGAGTCCCAGGACCAGCTGCTAGTGGGCATGCTCAGGGGCAGAGTCCCAGGAGCAGCTGCTAGTGCGCATGCTCAGGGGCAGAGTCCCAGGACCAGTTGCTAGTGGGCATGCTCAGGGGTAGCAGAGTCCCAGGACCAGCTGCTAGTGGGCATGCTCAGGGACAGAGTCCCAGGACAAGCTGCTTGTGGGCATGCTCAGGGGCGCAGAGTCCCAGGAACAGCTGCTAGTGGGCATGCTCAGGGGCAGAGTCCCAGGACCAGCTGCCAGTGGGCATACTCAGGGGCAGAGTCCCAGGACCAGCTGCGAGTGCGCATGCTCAGGGGCAGAGTCCCAGGACCAGCTGCTAGTGCGCATGCTCATGGGCAGATTCCCAGGACCAGCTGCTAGTGGGCATGCTCAGGGGCCCAGAGTCCCAGGACCAGCTGCTAGTGGGCATGCTCAGGGGCCCAGAGTCCCAGGACCAGCTGCTAGTGCGCATGCTCAGGGGCAGCAGGGTCCCAGGACCAGCTGCTAGTGCGCATGCTCAGGGGCCCAGAGTCCCAGGACCAGCTGCTAGTGCGCATGCTCAGGGGCAGAGTCCCAGGACCAGCTGCTTGTGGGCATGCTCAGGGCTGCAGAGTCCCAGGACCAGCTGCTAGTGGGCATGCTCAGGGCTGCAGAGTCCCAGGACCAGCTGCTAGTGGGCATGCTCAGGGGCAGAGTCCCAGGACCAGCTGCTAGTGGGCATGCTCAGGGGCCCAGAGTCCCAGGACCAGCTGCTAGTGGGCATGCTCAGGGGCAGAGTCCCAGGACCAGCTGCTAGTGGGCATGCTCAGGGGTAGCAGAGTCCCAGAACCAGCTGCTAGTGCGCATGCTTAGGGGCAGAGTCCCAGGACCAGCTGCTAGTGCGCATGCTCAGGGGCAGACTCCCAGGACCAGCTGCTAGTGGGCATGCTCAGGGCTGCAGAGTCCCAGGACCAGCTGCTAGTGGGCATGCTCAGGGCTGCAGAGTCCCAGGACCAGCGGCTAGTGGGCATGCTCAGGGGCCCAGAGTCCCAGGGCCAGCTGCTAGTGGGCATGCTCAGGGGCAGAGTCCCAGGACCAGCTGCTAGTGGGTATGCTCAGGGGCAGAGTCCCAGGACCAGCTGCTAGTGGGCATGCTCAGGGGCAGAGTCCCAGGACCAGCTGCTAGTGGGCATGCTCATGGACCCAGAGTCCCAGGACCAGCTGCTAGTGGGCATGCTCAGGGGCAGAGTCCCAGGACCAGCTGCTAGTGGGCATGCTCGGGCCCAGAGTCCCAGGAACAGCTGCTGGTGGGCATGCTCAGGGACAGAGTCCCAGGACCAGCTGCAAGTGCGCATGCTCAGGGGCAGAGTCCCAGGACCAGCTGCTAGTGGGCATGCTCAGGGGCAGAGTCCCAGGACCAGCTGCTAGTGGGCATGCTCAGGGGCCCAGAGTCCCAGGAGCAGCTGCTAGTGGGCATGCTCAGGGCAGCAGAGTCCTAGGAGCAGCTGCTAGTGCGCATGCTCAGGGGCAGAGTCCCAGGACCAGCTGCTAGTGGGCATGCTCAGGGGCAGAGTCCCAGGACCAGCTGCTAGTGGGCATGCTCAGGGGCCCAGAGTCCCAGGGCCAGCTGCTAGTGGGCATGCACAGGGGCAGAGTCCCAGGACCAGCTGCTAGTGGGCATGCTCAGGGGTAGCAGAGTCCCAGGGCCAGCTGCCAGTGAGCATGCTCAGGGGCAGAGTCCCAGGACCAGCTGCTAGTGGGCATGCTCAGGGGCCCAGAGTCCCAGGGCCAGCTGCTAGTGGGCATGCTCAGGGGCAGAGTCCCAGGACCAGCTGCTAGTGGGCATGCTCAGGGGCCCAGAGTCCCAGGGCCAGCTGCTAGTGGGCATGCTCAGGGGCAGAGTCCCAGGACCAGCTGCTAGTGCGCATGCGCAGGGGCAGAGTCCCATAACCAGCTGCTAGTGGGCATGCTCAGGGGCCCAGAGTCCCAGGACCAGCTGCTAGTGGGCATGCTCAGGCGCAGTGTCCCAGGACCAGCTGCTAGTGGGCATGTTCAGGGGCCCAGAGTCCAAGGACCAGCTGCTAGTGGGCATGCTCAGGGGCAGATTCCTCGGACCAGCTGCTAGTGGGCATGCTCAGGGGCCCAGAGTCCCAGGACCAGCTGCTAGTGGGCATGCTCAGGGGCAGAGTCCCAGGACCAGCTGCTAGTGGGCATGTTCAGGGGCCCAGAGTCCCAGGACCAGCTGCTAGTGGGCATGCTCAGGGGCAGAGTCCCAGGACCAGCTGCTAGTGAGCATGCTCAGGGGCAGATTCATCGGACCAGCTGCTAGTGGGCATGCTCACGGACAGAGTCCCAGGACCAGCTGCTAGTGCGCATGCTCAGCGACAGAGTCCCAGGACCAGCTGCTAGTGAGCATGCTCAGGGGCAGATTCCTCGGACCAGCTGCTAGTGGGCATGCTCACGGACAGAGTCCCAGGACCAGCTGCTAGTGGGCATGCTCAGGGGCAGAGTCCCAGTACCAGCTGCTAGTAGGCATGCTCAGGGGCGGAGTCCCAGGACCAGCTGCTAGTGGGCATGCTCAGGGGCAGAGTCCCAGGACCAGCTGCTAGTGGACATGCTCAGGGACAGTGTCCCAGGACCAGCTGCTAGTGGGCATGCTCAGGGGCAGAGTCCCAGGACCAGCTGCTAGTGGACATGCTCAGGGGCCCAGAGTCCCAGGACCAGCTGCTAGTGGGCATGCTCAGGGGCAGAGTCCCAGGACCAGCTGCTAGTGGGCATGCTCAGGGGCAGAGTCCCAGGACCAGCTGCTAGTGGGCATGCTCAGGGGCAGAGTCCCAGGACCAGCTGCGAGTGGGCATGCTCAGGGGCCCAGAGTCCCAGGACCAGCTGCTAGTGGGCATGCTCAGGGGCAGAGTCCCAGGACCAGCTGCTAGTGGGCATGCTCAGGGGCCCAGAGTCCCAGGACCAGCTGCTAGTGGGCATGCTCAGGGGCCCAGAGTCCCAGGACCAGCTGCTAGTGGGCATGCTCAGGGGCCCAGAGTCCCAGGGCCAGCTGCTAGTGGGCATGCTCAGGGGCAGAGTCCCAGGACCAGCTGCTAGTGGGCATGCTCAGGGGCAGAGTCCCAGGACCAGCTGCTAGTGGGCATGCTCAGGGGCAGAGTCCCAGGACCAGCTGCTAGTGGGCATGCTCTGGGGCCCAGAGTCCCAGGACCAGCTGCTAGTGGGCATGCTCAGGGGCAGAGTCCCAGGAACAGCTGCTAGTGGGCATGCTCAGGGGCAGAGTCCCAGGACCAGCTGCTAGTGGGCATACTCAGGGGCAGAGTCCAAGGACCAGCTGCTAGTGGGCATGCTCAGGGGCAGCAGAGTCCCAGGACCAGCTGCTAGTGGGCATGCTGAGGGGCGCAGAGTCCCAGCATCAGCTGCTAGTGGGCATGCTCAGGGGCAGAGTCCCAGGACCAGCTGCTAGTGGGCATACTCAGGGGCAGAGTCCCAGGACCAGCTGCGAGTGCGCATGCTCAGGGGCATAGTCCCAGGACCAGCTGCTAGTGCGCATGCTCATGGGCAGATTCCCAGGACCAGCTGCGAGTGGGCATGCTCAGGGGCAGAGTCCCAGGACCAGCTGCTAGTGGGCATTCTCAGGGGCAGAGTCCCAGGACCAGCTGCGAGTGCGCATGCTCATGGGCAGAGTCCCAGGACCAGCTGCTAGTGGGCATGCTCAGGGGCCCAGAGTCCCAGGACCAGCTGCTAGTGCGCATGCTCAGGGGCAGAGTCCCAGGACCAGCTGCTAGTGGGCATGCTCAGGGGCCCAGAGTCCCAGGACCAGCTGCTAGTGCGCATGCTCAGGGGCAGAGTCCCAGGACCAGCTGCTAGTGCACATGCTCAGGGGCAGAGTCCCAGAACCAGCTGCTAGTGGGCATGCTCAGGGGCCATGAGTCCCAGGACCAGCTGCTAGTGCGCATGCTCAGGGGCAGAGTCCCATAACCAGCTGCTAGTGGGCATGCTCAGGGGCCCAGAGTCCCAGGACCAGCGGCTAGTGGGCATGCTCAGGGGCCCAGAATCCCAGGACCAGCTGCTAGTGGGCACGCTCAGGGGCAGATTCCCAGGACCAGCTGCTGGTGGGCATGCTCCGGGGCAGCAGAGTCCCAGAACCAGCTGCTAGTGCGCATGCTCAGGGGTAGCAGAGTCCCAGGACCAGCTGCTAGTGGGCATGCTCAGGGTCAGCAGAGTCACAGGACCAGCTGCTAGTGGGCATGCTCAGAGGCAGAGTCCCAGGACCAGCTGCTAGTGGGCATGCTCAGGGCTGCAGAGTCCCAGGACCAGCTGCCAGTGGGCATGCTCAGGGCTGCAGATTCCCAGGACCAGCTGCTAGAGGACATGCTCAGGGGCAGAGTCCCAGGACCAGCTGCGAGTGGGCATGCTCAGGGGCCCAGAGTCCCAGGACCAGCTGCTAGTGGGCATGTTCAGGGGCAGAGTCCCAGGACCAGCTGCTAGTGGGCATGCTCAGGGGCAGAGTCCCAGGACCAGCTGCTAGTGGGCATGCTCAGGGGCAGAGTCCCAGGACCAGCTGCTAGTGGGCATGCTCAGGGGCCCAGAGTCCCAGGACCAGCTGCTCGTGGGCATGCACAGGGGCCCAGAGTCCCAGGACCAGCTGCTAGTGGGCATGCTCAGGGCTGCAGAGTCCCAGGACCAGCTGCTAGTGCGCATGCTCAGGGGCAGAGTCCCAGGACCAGCTGCTAGTGGGCATGCTCAGGGGCAGAGTCCCAGGACCAGCTGCTAGTGGGCATGCTCAGGGGGCCAGAGTCCCAGGACCAGCTGCTAGTGGGCATGCTCAGGGGCAGAGTCCCAGGACCAGCTGCTAGTGGGCATGCTCAGGGGGCAGAGTCCCAGGACCAGCTGCTAGTGGACATGCTCAGGGGCAGAGTCCCAGGACCAGCTGCGAGTGGGCATCCTCAGGGGTAGCAGAGTCCCAGAACCAGCTGCTAGTGCGCATGCTTAGCGGCAGAGTCCCAGGACCAGCTGCTAGTGGGCATGCTCAGGGCTGCAGAGTCCCAGGACCAGCTGCTAGTGGGCATGCTCAGGGCTGCAGAGTCCCAGGACCAGCTGCTAGTGGGCATGCTCAGGGGCAGAGTCCCAGGACCAGCTGCTTGTGGGCATGCTCAGGGGCAGTGTCCCAGGACCAGCTGCTAGTGGGCATGCTCAGGGGCCCAGAGTCCCAGGGCCAGCTTCTAGTGGGCATGCTCAGGGGCCCAGAGTCCCAGGACCAGCTGCTAGTGGGCATGCTCAGGGGCCCAGAGTCCCAGGAACAGCTGCTAGTGGGCATGCTCAGGGGCAGAGTCCCAGGACCAGCTGCTAGTGGGCATGCTCAGGGCTGCAGAGTCCCAGGAGCAGCTGCTAGTGGGCATGCTCAGGGGCAGAGTCCCAGGACCAGCTGCTAGTGGGCATGCTCAGAAACAGTGTCCCAGGACCAGCTGCTAGTGGGCATGCTCAGGGACAGCAGAGTCCCAGGACCAGCTGCTAGTGGGCATGCTGAGGGGCGCAGAGTCCCAGCATCAGCTGCTAGTGGGCATGCTCAGGGGCAGAGTCCCAGGACCAGCTGCTAGTGGGCATACTCAGGGGCAGAGTCCCAGGACCAGCTGCGAGTGCGCCTGCTCAGGGGCATAGTCCCAGGACCAGCTGCTAGTGCGCATGCTCATGGGCAGATTCCCAGGACCAGCTGCGAGTGGGCATGCTCAGGGGCAGAGTCCCAGGACCAGCTGCTAGTGGGCATACTCAGGGGCAGAGTCCCAGGACCAGCTGCGAGTGCGCATGCTCATGGGCAGAGTCCCAGGACCAGCTGCTAGTGGGCATGCTCAGGGGCCCAGAGTCCCAGGACCAGCTGCTAGTGCGCATGCTCAGGGGCAGAGTCCCAGGACCAGCTGCTAGTGGGCATGCTCAGGGGCCCAGAGTCCCAGGACCAGCTGCTAGTGCGCATGCTCAGGGGCAGAGTCCCAGGACCAGCTGCTAGTGCGCATGCTCAGGGGCAGAGTCCCAGAACCAGCTGCTAGTGGGCATGCTCAGGGGCCATGAGTCCCAGGACCAGCTGCTAGTGCGCATGCTCAGGGGCAGAGTCCCATAACCAGCTGCTAGTGGGCATGCTCAGGGGCCCAGAGTCCCAGGACCAGCGGCTAGTGGGCATGCTCAGGGGCCCAGAATCCCAGGACCAGCTGCTAGTGGGCACGCTCAGGGGCAGATTCCCAGGACCAGCTGCTAGTGGGCATGCTCAGGGACAGAGTCCCAGGACCAGCTGCTGGTGGGCATGCTCCGGGGCAGCAGAGTCCCAGAACCAGCTGCTAGTGCGCATGCTCAGGGGTAGCAGAGTCCCAGGACCAGCTGCTAGTGGGCATGCTCAGGGTCAGCAGAGTCACAGGACCAGCTGCTAGTGGGCATGCTCAGAGGCAGAGTCCCAGGACCAGCTGCTAGTGGGCATGCTCAGGGCTGCAGAGTCCCAGGACCAGCTGCTAGTGGGCATGCTCAGGGCTGCAGATTCCCAGGACCAGCTGCTAGAGGACATGCTCAGGGGCAGAGTCCCAGGACCAGCTGCGAGTGGGCATGCTCAGGGGCCCAGAGTCCCAGGACCAGCTGCTAGTGGGCATGTTCAGGGGCAGAGTCCCAGGACCAGCTGCTAGTGGGCATGCTCAGGGGCAGAGTCCCAGGACCAGCTGCTAGTGGGCATGCTCAGGGGCAGAGTCCCAGGACCAGCTGCTAGTGGGCATGCTCAGGGGCCCAGAGTCCCAGGACCAGCTGCTCGTGGGCATGCACAGGGGCCCAGAGTCCCAGGACCAGCTGCTAGTGGGCATGCTCAGGGCTGCAGAGTCCCAGGACCAGCTGCTAGTGCGCATGCTCAGGGGCAGAGTCCCAGGACCAGCTGCTAGTGGGCATGCTCAGGGGCAGAGTCCCAGGACCAGCTGCTAGTGGGCATGCTCAGGGGCCCAGAGTCCCAGGACCAGCTGCTAGTGGGCATGCTCAGGGGCAGAGTCCCAGGACCAGCTGCTAGTGGGCATGCTCAGGGGGCAGAGTCCCAGGACCAGCTGCTAGTGGACATGCTCAGGGGCAGAGTCCCAGGACCAGCTGCTAGTGGGCATCCTCAGGGGTAGCAGAGTCCCAGAACCAGCTGCTAGTGCGCATGCTTAGCGGCAGAGTCCCAGGACCAGCTGCTAGTGGGCATGCTCAGGGCTGCAGAGTCCCAGGACCAGCTGCTAGTGGGCATGCTCAGGGCTGCAGAGTCCCAGGACCAGC
Source organism: Somniosus microcephalus (assembly GCF_052327205.1). Lineage (NCBI taxonomy): Eukaryota > Metazoa > Chordata > Chondrichthyes > Squaliformes > Somniosidae > Somniosus > Somniosus microcephalus. The sequence goes on along the minus strand of NW_028225187.1, from coordinate 4,441,746 downwards.
TGCTAGTGGGCATGCTCAGGGGCAGAGTCCCAGGACCAGCTGCTAGTGGGCATGCTCAGGGGCAGTGTCCCAGGACCAGCTGCTAGTGGGCATGCTCAGGGGCCCAGAGTCCCAGGGCCAGCTTCTAGTGGGCATGCTCAGGGGCCCAGAGTCCCAGGACCAGCTGCTAGTGGGCATGCTCAGGGGCCCAGAGTCCCAGGAACAGCTGCTAGTGGGCATGCTCAGGGCTGCAGAGTCCCAGGAGCAGCTGCTAGTGGGCATGCTCAGGGGCAGAGTCCCAGGACCAGCTGCTAGTGGGCATGCTCAGAAACAGTGTCCCAGGACCAGCTGCTAGTGGGCATGCTCAGGGACAGCAGAGTCCCAGGACCAGCTGCTAGTGGGCATGCTCAGGGGCCCAGAGTCCCAGGGCCAGCTGCTAGTGGGCATGCTCAGGGGCAGAGTCCCAGGACCAGCTGCTAGTGGGCATGCTCAGGGGCCCAGAGTCCCAGGACCAGCTGCTAGTGGGCATGCTCAGGGGCAGAGTCCCAGGACCAGCTGCTAGTGGGCATGCTCAGGGGCAGAGTCCCATAACCAGCTGCTAGTGGGTATGCTCAGGGGCAGAGTCCCAGGACCAGCTGCTAGTGCGCATGCTCAGGGGCAGAGTCCCAGGACCAGCTGCTAGTGGGCATGCTCAGGGGCAGATTCCTCAGACCAGCTGCTAGTGGGCATGCTCACGGACAGAGTCCCAGGACCAGCTGCTAGTGGGCATGCTCAGGGGCAGAGTCCCAGTACCAGCTGCTAGTGCGCATGCTCAGGGGCGGAGTCCCAGGACCAGCTGCTAGTGGGCATGCTCAGGGGCCCAGAGTCCCAGGACCAGCTGCTAGTGGGCATGCTCAGGGGCAGAGTCCCAGGACCAGCTGCTAGTGGGCATGCTCAGGGGCAGAGTCCCATAACCAGCTGCTAGTGGGTATGCTCAGGGGCAGAGTCCCAGGACCAGCTGCTAGTGCGCATGCTCAGGGGCAGAGTCCCAGGACCAGCTGCTAGTGGGCATGCTCAGGGGCAGATTCCTCAGACCAGCTGCTAGTGGGCATGCTCACGGACAGAGTCCCAGGACCAGCTGCTAGTGGGCATGCTCAGGGGCAGAGTCCCAGTACCAGCTGCTAGTGCGCATGCTCAGGGGCGGAGTCCCAGGACCAGCTGCTAGTGGGCATGCTCAGGGGCAGAGTCCCAGTACCAGCTGCTGGTGCGCATGCTCAGGGGCGGAGTCCCAGGACCAGCTGCTAGTTGGCATGCTCAGGGGCAGAGTCCCAGGACCAGCTGCTAGTGGGCATGCTCAGGGGCAGAGTCCCAGGACCAGCTGCTAGTGGACATGCTCAGGGACAGTGTCCCAGGACCAGCTGCTAGTGGGCATGCTCAGGGGCAGAGTCCCAGGACCAGCTGCTGGTGGGCATGTTCAGGGGCAGAGTCCCAGGACCAGCTGCTAGTGGGCAAACTCAGGGGCAGCAGAGTCCCAGAACCAGCTGCTAGTGCGCATGCTCAGGGGCAGCAGAGTCCCAGGACCAGCTGCTAGTGGGCATGCTCAGGGGCAGCAGAGTCACAGGACCAGCTGCTGGTGGGCATGCTCAGGGGCAGCAGAGTCCCAGGACCAGCTGCTAGTGTGCATGCTCAGGGGCAGAGTCCCAGGACCAGCTGCTAGTGCGCATGCTCAGGGCAGAGTCCCAGGACCAGCTGCTAGTGGGCATGCTCAGCGGCCGAGAGTCCCAGGACCAGCTGCTAGTGCGCATGCTCAGGGGCAGCGGAGTCCCAGGACCAGCTGCTAGTGGGCATGCTCAGGGGCCCAGACTCCCAGGACCAGCTGCTAGTGGGCATGCTCAGGGGCAGAGTCCCAGGACCAGCTGCCAGTGGGCATGCTCAGGGGCAGCGGAGTCCCAGGACCAGCTGCTAGTGGGCATGCTCAGGGGCAGAGTCCCAGGACCAGCTGCTAGTGCGCATGCTCAGGGGCAGCGTCCCAGGACCAGTTGCTAGTGGGCATGCTCAGGGGCAGAGTCCCAGGACCAGCTGCTAGTGGGCATACTCAGGGGCAGAGTCCCAGGACCAGCTGCGAGTGCGCATGCTCAGGGGCAGAGTCCCAGGACCAGTAGCTAGTGGGCATGCTCAGGGGCAGTGTCCCAGGACCAGCTGCGAGTGCGCATGCTCAGGGGCAGAGTCCCAGGACCAGCTGCTAGTGCGCATGCTCAGGGGCAGTGTCCCAGGACCAGCTGCTAGTGCGCATGCTCAGGGGCCCAGAGTCCCAGGACCAGCTGCTAGTGCGGATGCTCAGGGGCCCAGAGTCCCAGGACCAGCGGCGAGTGGGCATGCTCAGGGGCCCAGAGTCCCAGGACCAGCTGCTAGTGCGCATGCTCAGGGGCAGAGTCCCAGGACCAGCTGCAAGTGGGCATGCTCAGGGACAGAGTCCCAGGACCAGCTGCTAGTGGGCATGCTCAGGGGCAGCAGAGTCCCAGAACCAGCTGCTTGTGCGCATGCTCAGGGGTAGCAGAATCCCAGGACCAGCTGCTAGTGGGCATGCTCAGGGTCAGCAGAGTCACAGGACCAGCTGCTGGTGGGCATGCTCAGAGGCAGAGTCCCAGGACCAGCTGCTAGTGGGCATGCTCAGGGCTGCAGAGTCCCAGGACCAGCTGCTAATGGGCATGCTCAGGGCTGCAGATTCCCAGGACCAGCTGCTAGTGCGCATGGTCAGGGGCAGAGTCCCAGGACCAGCTGCTAGTGGGCATGCTCAGGGGCAGAGTCCCAGGACCAGCTGCTAGTGGACATGCTCAGGGACAGTGTCCCAGGAGCAGCTGCTAGTGGGCATGCTCAGGGGCAGAGTCCCAGGACCAGCTGCTGGTGGGCATGCTCAGGGGCAGAGTCCCAGGACCAGCTGCTAGTGGGCATAGTCAGGGGAAGCAGAGTCCCAGAACCAGCTGCTGGTGCGCATGCTCAGGGGCAGCAGAGTCCCAGGACCAGCTGCTAGTGCGCATGCTCAGGGGCAGCAGAGTCACAGGACCAGCTGCTGGTGGGCATGCTCAGGGGCAGCAGAGTCCCAGGACCAGCTGCTAGTGTGCATGATCAGGGGCAGAGTCCCAGGACCAGCTGCTAGTGCGCATGCTCAGGGCAGAGTCCCAGGACCAGCTGCCAGTGCGCATGCTCAGCGGCCGAGAGTCCCAGGACCAGCTGCTAGTGCGCATGCTCAGTGGCCCAGAGTCCCAGGACCAGCTGCTAGTGGGCATGCTCAGGGGCCCAGATTCCCAGGACCAGCTGCTAGTGGGCATGCTCAGGGGCAGCGGAGTCCCAGGACCAGCTGCTAGTGGGCATGCTCAGGGGCAGAGTCCCAGGACCAGCTGCTAGTGCGCATGCTCAGGGGCAGAGTCCCAGGACCAGTTGCTAGTGGGCATGCTCAGGGACAGAGTCACAGGACCAGCTGCTAGTGGGCATGCTCAGGGGCAGAGTCCCAGGACCAGCTGCTAGTGGGCATACTCATGGGCAGAGTCCAAGGACCAGCTGCTAGTGGGCATGCTGAGGGGCGCAGAGTCCCAGCATCAGCTGCTAGTGGGCATACTCATGGGCAGAGTCCAAGGACCAGCTGCTAGTGCGCATGCTCAGGGGCGCAGAGTCCCAGGAACAGCTGCTAGTGGGCATGCTCAGGGGCAGAGTCCCAGGACCAGCTGCTAGTGGGCATACTCATGGGCAGAGTCCAAGGACCAGCTGCTAGTGGGCATACTCATGGGCAGCAGAGTCCCAGGACCAGCTGCTAGTGGGCATGCTGAGGGGCGCAGAGTCCCAGCATCAGCTGCTAGTGGGCATGCTCAGGGGCAGAGTCCCAGGACCAGCTCCTAGTGGGCATGCTCCAGGGCAGAGTCCCAGGACCAGCTGCTAGTGGGCATGCTGAGGGGCGCAGAGTCCCAGCATCAGCTGCTAGTGGGCATACTCAGGGGCAGAGTCCCAGGACCAGCTGCGAGTGCGCATGCTCAGGGGCAGAGTCCCAGGACCAGCTGCTAGTGGGCATGCTCAGGGGCAGAGTCCCAGAATCAGCTGCCAGTGGGCATGCTCATGGACCCAGAGTCCCAGGACCAGCTGCTAGTGCGCATGCTCAGGGGCCATGAGTCCCAGGACCAGCTGTTAGTGGGCATGCTCAGGGGCAGAGTCCCAGGACCAGCTGCTAGTGGGCATGTTCAGGGGCAGAGTCCCAGGACCAGCTGCTAGTGGGCATGCTCAGGGGCCATGAGTCCCAGGACCAGCTGCTAGTGGGCATGCTCAGGGGCCCAGAGTCCCAGGACCAGCTGCTAGTGGGCATGCTCAGGGGCAGAGTCCCAGGACCAGCTGCTAGTGGGCATGCTCAGGGGCAGAGTCCCAGGACCAGCGGCTAGTGGGCATGCTCAGGGGCAGAGTCCCAGGACCAGCGGCTAGTGGGCATGCTCAGGGGCAGAGTCCCAGGACCAGCTGCTAGTGGGCATGCTCAGGGGCAGAGTCCCAGGACCAGCGGCTAGTGGGCATGCTCAGGGGCAGAGTCCCAGGACCAGCTGCTAGTGCGCATGCTCAGGGGCAGAGTCCCAGGACCAGCTGCTTGTGGGCACGCTCAGGGGCAGATTCCTCAGACCAGCTGCTCGTGGGGATGCTCAGGGACAGAGTCCCAGGACCAGCTGCTGGTGGGCATGCTCAGGGACAGAGTCCCAGGACCAGCTGCTGGTGGGCATGCTCCGGGGCAGCAGAGTCCCAGGACCAGCTGCTAGTGGGCATGCTCAGGGGTAGCAGAGTCCCAGGACCAGCTGCAAGTGGGCATGCTCAGGGTCAGCAGAGTCACAGGACCAGCTGCTGGTGGGCATGCTCAGGGGCAGCAGAGTCCCAGGACCAGCTGCGAGTGCGCATGCTCAGAGGCAGAGTCCCAGGACCAGCTGCTAGTGGGCATGCTCAGGGCTGCAGAGTCCCAGGACCAGCTGCTAGTGGGCATGCTCAGGGGCCCAGAGTCCCAGGACCAGCTGCTAGTGGGCATGCTCAGGGCTGCAGATTCCCAGGACCAGCTGCTAGTGGGCATGCTCAGGGGCAGAGTCCCAGGACCAGCTGCTAGTGGGCATGCTCAGGGGCCCAGAGTCCCAGGACCAGCTGCTAGTGGGCATGCTCAGGGGCAGAGTCCCAGGACCAGCTGCGAGTGCGCATGCTCAGGGGCAGAGTCCCAGGACCAGCTGCTAGTGGGCATGCTCAGGGGCCCAGAGTCCCAGGACCAGCTGCTAGTGGGCATGCTCAGGGGCAGAGTCCCAGAACCAGCTGCTAGTGCGCATGCTCAGTGGCCCAGAGTCCCAGGGCCAGCTGCTAGTGGGCATGCTCAGGGGCAGAGTCCCAGGACCAGCTGCTAGTGGGCATGCTCAGGGGCAGATTCCTCAGACCAGCTGCTAGTGGGCATGCTCACGGACAGAGTCCCAGGACCAGCTGCTAGTGGGCATGCTCAGGGGCAGAGTCCCAGTACCAGCTGCTAGTGCGCATGCTCAGGGGCGGAGTCCCAGGACCAGCTGCTAGTGGGCATGCTCAGGGGCAGAGTCCCAGTACCAGCTGCTGGTGCGCATGCTCAGGGGCGGAGTCCCAGGACCAGCTGCTAGTTGGCATGCTCAGGGGCAGAGTCCCAGGACCAGCTGCTAGTGGGCATGCTCAGGGGCAGAGTCCCAGGACCAGCTGCTAGTGGACATGCTCAGGGACAGTGTCCCAGGACCAGCTGCTAGTGGGCATGCTCAGGGGCAGAGTCCCAGGACCAGCTGCTGGTGGGCATGTTCAGGGGCAGAGTCCCAGGACCAGCTGCTAGTGGGCAAACTCAGGGGCAGCAGAGTCCCAGAACCAGCTGCTAGTGCGCATGCTCAGGGGCAGCAGAGTCCCAGGACCAGCTGCTAGTGGGCATGCTCAGGGGCAGCAGAGTCACAGGACCAGCTGCTGGTGGGCATGCTCAGGGGCAGCAGAGTCCCAGGACCAGCTGCTAGTGTGCATGCTCAGGGGCAGAGTCCCAGGACCAGCTGCTAGTGCGCATGCTCAGGGCAGAGTCCCAGGACCAGCTGCTAGTGGGCATGCTCAGCGGCCGAGAGTCCCAGGACCAGCTGCTAGTGCGCATGCTCAGGGGCAGCGGAGTCCCAGGACCAGCTGCTAGTGGGCATGCTCAGGGGCCCAGACTCCCAGGACCAGCTGCTAGTGGGCATGCTCAGGGGCAGAGTCCCAGGACCAGCTGCTAGTGGGCATGCTCAGGGGCAGCGGAGTCCCAGGACCAGCTGCTAGTGGGCATGCTCAGGGGCAGAGTCCCAGGACCAGCTGCTAGTGCGCATGCTCAGGGGCAGCGTCCCAGGACCAGTTGCTAGTGGGCATGCTCAGGGGCAGAGTCCCAGGACCAGCTGCTAGTGGGCATACTCAGGGGCAGAGTCCCAGGACCAGCTGCGAGTGCGCATGCTCAGGGGCAGAGTCCCAGGACCAGCTGCTAGTGGGCATGCTCAGGGGCCCAGAGTCCCAGGACCAGCTGCTAGTGCGCATGCTCAGGGGCAGTGTCCCAGGACCAGCTGCTAGTGCGCATGCTCAGGGGCCCAGAGTCCCAGGACCAGCTGCTAGTGCGGATGCTCAGGGGCCCAGAGTCCCAGGACCAGCGGCGAGTGGGCATGCTCAGGGGCCCAGAGTCCCAGGACCAGCTGCTAGTGCGCATGCTCAGGGGCAGAGTCCCAGGACCAGCTGCAAGTGGGCATGCTCAGGGACAGAGTCCCAGGACCAGCTGCTAGTGGGCATGCTCAGGGGCAGCAGAGTCCCAGAACCAGCTGCTTGTGCGCATGCTCAGGGGTAGCAGAATCCCAGGACCAGCTGCTAGTGGGCATGCTCAGGGTCAGCAGAGTCACAGGACCAGCTGCTGGTGGGCATGCTCAGAGGCAGAGTCCCAGGACCAGCTGCTAGTGGGCATGCTCAGGGCTGCAGAGTCCCAGGACCAGCTGCTAATGGGCATGCTCAGGGCTGCAGATTCCCAGGACCAGCTGCTAGTGCGCATGGTCAGGGGCAGAGTCCCAGGACCAGCTGCTAGTGGGCATGCTCAGGGGCAGAGTCCCAGGACCAGCTGCTAGTGGACATGCTCAGGGACAGTGTCCCAGGAGCAGCTGCTAGTGGGCATGCTCAGGGGCAGAGTCCCAGGACCAGCTGCTGGTGGGCATGCTCAGGGGCAGAGTCCCAGGACCAGCTGCTAGTGGGCATAGTCAGGGGAAGCAGAGTCCCAGAACCAGCTGCTGGTGCGCATGCTCAGGGGCAGCAGAGTCCCAGGACCAGCTGCTAGTGCGCATGCTCAGGGGCAGCAGAGTCACAGGACCAGCTGCTGGTGGGCATGCTCAGGGGCAGCAGAGTCCCAGGACCAGCTGCTAGTGTGCATGATCAGGGGCAGAGTCCCAGGACCAGCTGCTAGTGCGCATGCTCAGGGCAGAGTCCCAGGACCAGCTGCCAGTGCGCATGCTCAGCGGCCGAGAGTCCCAGGACCAGCTGCTAGTGCGCATGCTCAGTGGCCCAGAGTCCCAGGACCAGCTGCTAGTGCGCATGCTCAGGGGCGGAGTCCCAGGACCAGCTGCTAGTGGGCATGCTCAGGGGCCCAGATTCCCAGGACCAGCTGCTAGTGGGCATGCTCAGGGGCAGCGGAGTCCCAGGACCAGCTGCTAGTGGGCATGCTCAGGGGCAGAGTCCCAGGACCAGCTGCTAGTGCGCATGCTCAGGGGCAGAGTCCCAGGACCAGTTGCTAGTGGGCATGCTCAGGGACAGAGTCACAGGACCAGCTGCTAGTGGGCATGCTCAGGGGCAGAGTCCCAGGACCAGCTGCTAGTGGGCATACTCATGGGCAGAGTCCAAGGACCAGCTGCTAGTGGGCATGCTGAGGGGCGCAGAGTCCCAGCATCAGCTGCTAGTGGGCATACTCATGGGCAGAGTCCAAGGACCAGCTGCTAGTGCGCATGCTCAGGGGCGCAGAGTCCCAGGAACAGCTGCTAGTGGGCATGCTCAGGGGCAGAGTCCCAGGACCAGCTGCTAGTGGGCATACTCATGGGCAGAGTCCAAGGACCAGCTGCTAGTGGGCATACTCATGGGCAGCAGAGTCCCAGGACCAGCTGCTAGTGGGCATGCTGAGGGGCGCAGAGTCCCAGCATCAGCTGCTAGTGGGCATGCTCAGGGGCAGAGTCCCAGGACCAGCTCCTAGTGGGCATACTCAGGGGCAGAGTCCCAGGACCAGCTGCGAGTGCGCATGCTCAGGGGCAGAGTCCCAGGACCAGCTGCTAGTGGGCATGCTCAGGGGCAGAGTCCCAGAATCAGCTGCCAGTGGGCATGCTCATGGACCCAGAGTCCCAGGACCAGCTGCTAGTGCGCATGCTCAGGGGCCATGAGTCCCAGGACCAGCTGTTAGTGGGCATGCTCAGGGGCAGAGTCCCAGGACCAGCTGCTAGTGGGCATGCTCAGGGGCAGAGTCCCAGGACCAGCTGCTAGTGGGCATGCTCAGGGGCCATGAGTCCCAGGACCAGCTGCTAGTGGGCATGCTCAGGGGCCCAGAGTCCCAGGACCAGCTGCTAGTGGGCATGCTCAGGGGCAGAGTCCCAGGACCAGCTGCTAGTGGGCATGCTCAGGGGCAGAGTCCCAGGACCAGCGGCTAGTGGGCATGCTCAGGGGCAGAGTCCCAGGACAAGCGGCTAGTGGGCATGCTCAGGGGCAGAGTCCCAGGACCAGCTGCTAGTGGGCATGCTCAGGGGCAGAGTCCCAGGACCAGCGGCTAGTGGGCATGCTCAGGGGCAGAGTCCCAGGACCAGCTGCTAGTGCGCATGCTCAGGGGCAGAGTCCCAGGACCAGCGGCTAGTGGGCATGCTCAGGGGCCCAGAATCCCAGGACCAGCTGCTTGTGGGCACGCTCAGGGGCAGATTCCTCAGACCAGCTGCTCGTGGGGATGCTCAGGGACAGAGTCCCAGGACCAGCTGCTGGTGGGCATGCTCAGGGACAGAGTCCCAGGACCAGCTGCTGGTGGGCATGCTCCGGGGCAGCAGAGTCCCAGGACCAGCTGCTAGTGGGCATGCTCAGGGGTAGCAGAGTCCCAGGACCAGCTGCTAGTGGGCATGCTCAGGGTCAGCAGAGTCACAGGACCAGCTGCTGGTGGGCATGCTCAGGGGCAGCAGAGTCCCAGGACCAGCTGCGACTGCGCATGCTCAGAGGCAGAGTCCCAGGACCAGCTGCTAGTGGGCATGCTCAGGGCTGCAGAGTCCCAGGACCAGCTGCTAGTGGGCATGCTCAGGGGCCCAGAGTCCCAGGACCAGCTGCTAGTGGGCATGCTCAGGGCTGCAGATTCCCAGGACCAGCTGCTAGTGGGCATGCTCAGGGGCAGAGTCCCAGGACCAGCTGCTAGTGGGCATGACAGGGGCCCAGAGTCCCAGGACCAGCTGCTAGTGGGCATGCTCAGGGGCAGAGTCCCAGGACCAGCTGCGAGTGCGCATGCTCAGGGGCAGAGTCCCAGGACCAGCTGCTAGTGGGCATGCTCAGGGGCCCAGAGTCCCAGGACCAGCTGCTAGTGGGCATGCTCAGGGGCAGAGTCCCAGAACCAGCTGCTAGTGCGCATGCTCAGTGGCCCAGAGTCCCAGGGCCAGCTGCTAGTGGGCATGCTCAGGGGCAGAGTCCGAGGACCAGCTGCTAGTGGGTATGCTCAGGGGCAGAGTCCCAGGACCAGCTGCTAGTGGGCATGCTCAGGGGCAGAGTCCCAGGACCAGCTGCTAGTGGGCATGCTCATGGACCCAGAGTACCAGGACCAGCTGCTAGTGGGCATACTCAGGGGCAGAGTCCCAGGACCAGCTGCTAGTGGGCATGCTCAGGGGCAGAGTCCCAGGACCAGCTGCTAGTGGGCATGCTCAGAGCTGCAGAGTCCCAGGACCAGCTGCTAGTGGGCATGATCAGGGCTGCAGAGTCCCAGGAACAGCTGCTAGTGGGCATGCTCAGGGGCAGAGTCCCAGGACCAGCTGCTAGTGGGCATGCTCAGGGGCCCAGAGTCCCAGGGCCAGCTGCTAGTGGGCATGCACAGGGGCAGAGTCCCAGGACCAGCTGCTAGTGGGCATGCTCAGGGGCAGAGTCCCAGGACCAGCTGCTAGTGCGCATGCTCAGGGGCCCAGAGTCCCAGGACCAGCTGCTAGTGCGCATGCTCAGGGGCAGAGTCCCAGGACCAGCTGCTGGTGCGCATGCTCAGGGGCCCAGAGTCCCATGGCCAGCTGCTAGTGGGCATGCTCAGGGGCAGAGTCCCAGGACCAGCTGCTTGTGCGCATGCTCAGGGACAGCGGAGTCCCAGGACCAGCTGCTAGTGAGCATGCTCAGGGGCCCAGAGCCCCAGGACCAGCAGCTAGTGGGCATGCTCAGGGGCCCAGAGTCCCAGGACCAGCTGCTAGTGGGCATGCTCAGGGGCAGAGTCGCAGGACCAGCTGCTAGTGGGCATATTCAGGGGCCCAGAGTCCCAGGACCAGCTGCTAGTGGGCATGCTCAGGGGCAGATTCCTCGAACCAGCTGCGAGTGGGCATGCTCAGGGGCCCAGAGTCTCAGGACCAGCTGCTAGTGGGCATGCTCAGGGGCAGAGTCCCAGGAGCAGCTGCTAGTGGGCATGCTCAGGGGCAGAGTCCCAGGACCAGCTGCTTGTGCGCATGCTCAGGGGCAGAGTCCCAGGACCAGCTGCTAGTGCGCATGCTCAGCGACAGAGTCCCAGGACCAGCTGCTAGTGGGCATGCTCAGGGGCAGATTCCTCGGACCAGCTGCTAGTGGGCATGCTCACGGACAGAGTCCCAGGACCAGCTGCTAGTGGGCATGCTCAGGGGCAGAGTCCCAGTACCAGCTGCTAGTGCGCATGCTCAGGGGCGGAGTCCCAGGACCAGCTGCGAGTGCGCATGCTCAGGGGCAGAGTCCCAGGACCAGCTGCTAGTGCGCATGCTCATGGGCAGATTCCCAGGACCAGCTGCTAGTGGGCATGCTCAAGGGCCCAGAGTCCCAGGACCAGCTGCTAGTGGGCATGCTCAGGGGCCCAGAGTCCCAGGACCAGCTGCTAGTGCGCATGCTCAGGGGCAGCAGGGTCCCAGGACCAGCTGCTAGTGCGCATGCTCAGGGGCCCAGAGTCCCAGGACCAGCTGCTAGTGCGCATGCTCAGGGGCAGAGTCCCAGGACCAGCTGCTTGTGGGCATGCTCAGGGCTGCAGAGTCCCAGGACCAGCTGCTAGTGGGCATGCTCAGGGCTGCAGAGTCCCAGGACCAGCTGCTAGTGGGCATGCTCAGGGCTGCAGAGTCCCAGGACCAGCTGCTAGTGGGCATGCTCAGGGGCAGAGTCCCAGGACCAGCTGCTAGTGGGCATGCTCAGGGGCCCAGAGTCCCAGGACCAGCTGCTAGTGGGCATGCTCAGGGGCAGAGTCCCAGGACCAGCTGCTAGTGGGCATGCTCAGGGGTAACAGAGTCCCAGAACCAGCTGCTAGTGCGCATGCTTAGGGGCAGAGTCCCAGGACCAGCTGCTAGTGCGCATGCTCAGGGGCAGACTCCCAGGACCAGCTGCTAGTGGGCATGCTCAGGGCTGCAGAGTCCCAGGACCAGCTGCTAGTGGGCATGCTCAGGGCTGCAGAGTCCCAGGACCAGCGGCTAGTGGGCATGCTCAGGGGCCCAGAGTCCCAGGGCCAGCTGCTAGTGGGCATGCTCAGGGGCAGAGTCCCAGGACCAGCTGCTAGTGGGTATGCTCAGGGGCAGAGTCCCAGGACCAGCTGCTAGTGGGCATGCTCAGGGGCAGAGTCCCAGGACCAGCTGCTAGTGGGCATGCTCATGGACCCAGAGTCCCAGGACCAGCTGCTAGTGGGCATGCTCAGGGGCAGAGTCCCAGGACCAGCTGCTAGTGGGCATGCTCGGGCCCAGAGTCCCAGGAACAGCTGCTGGTGGGCATGCTCAGGGACAGAGTCCCAGGACCAGCTGCAAGTGCGCATGCTCAGGGGCCCAGAGTCCCAGGAGCAGCTGCTAGTGGGCATGCTCAGGGCAGCAGAGTCCTAGGAGCAGCTGCTAGTGGGCATGCTCAGGGCTGCAGAGTCCCAGGAGCAGCTGCTAGTGGGCATGCTCAGGGCAGCAGAGTCCTAGGAGCAGCTGCTAGTGCGCATGCTCAGGGGCAGAGTCCCAGGACCAGCTGCTAGTGGGCATGCTCAGGGGCAGAGTCCCAGGACCAGCTGCTAGTGGGCATGCTCAGGGGCCCAGAGTCCCAGGGCCAGCTGCTAGTGGGCATGCACAGGGGCAGAGTCCCAGGACCAGCTGCTAGTGGGCATGCTCAGGGGTAGCAGAGTCCCAGGGCCAGCTGCCAGTGAGCATGCTCAGGGGCAGAGTCCCAGGACCAGCTGCTAGTGGGCATGCTCAGGGGCCCAGAGTCCCAGGGCCAGCTGCTAGTGGGCATGCTCAGGGGCAGAGTCCCAGGACCAGCTGCTAGTGCGCATGCGCAGGGGCAGAGTCCCATAACCAGCTGCTAGTGGGCATGCTCAGGGGCCCAGAGTCCCAGGACCAGCTGCTAGTGGGCATGCTCAGGCGCAGTGTCCCAGGACCAGCTGCTAGTGGGCATGTTCAGGGGCCCAGAGTCCAAGGACCAGCTGCTAGTGGGCATGCTCAGGGGCAGATTCCTCGGACCAGCTGCTAGTGGGCATGCTCAGGGGCCCAGAGTCCCAGGACCAGCTGCTAGTGGGCATGCTCAGGGGCAGAGTCCCAGGACCAGCTGCTAGTGGGCATGTTCAGGGGCCCAGAGTCCCAGGACCAGCTGCTAGTGGGCATGCTCAGGGGCAGAGTCCCAGGACCAGCTGCTAGTGAGCATGCTCAGGGGCAGATTCCTCGGACCAGCTGCTAGTGGGCATGCTCACGGACAGAGTCCCAGGACCAGCTGCTAGAGCGCATGCTCAGCGACAGAGTCCCAGGACCAGCTGCTAGTGAGCATGCTCAGGGGCAGATTCCTCGGACCAGCTGCTAGTGGGCATGCTCACGGACAGAGTCCCAGGACCAGCTGCTAGTGGGCATGCTCAGGGGCAGAGTCCCAGTACCAGCTGCTAGTGGGCATGCTCAGGGGCGGAGTCCCAGGACCAGCTGCTAGTGGGCATGCTCAGGGGCAGAGTCCCAGGACCAGCTGCTAGTGGACATGCTCAGGGACAGTGTCCCAGGACCAGCTGCTAGTGGGCATGCTCAGTGGCAGAGTCCCAGGAGCAGCTGCTCGTGGACATGCTCAGGGGCCCAGAGTCCCAGGACCAGCTGCTAGTGGGCATGCTCAGGGGCAGAGTCCCAGGACCAGCTGCTAGTGGGCATGCTCAGGGGCAGAGTCCCAGGACCAGCTGCTAGTGGGCATGCTCAGGGGCAGAGTCCCAGGACCAGCTGCGAGTGGGCATGCTCAGGGGCCCAGAGTCCCAGGACCAGCTGCTAGTGGGCATGCTCAGGGGCAGAGTCCCAGGACCAGCTGCTAGTGGGCATGCTCAGGGGCCCAGAGTCCCAGGACCAGCTGCTAGTGGGCATGCTCAGGGGCCCAGAGTCCCAGGACCAGCTGCTAGTGGGCATGCTCAGGGGCCCAGAGTCCCAGGGCCAGCTGCTAGTGGGCATGCTCAGGGGCAGAGTCCCAGGACCAGCTGCTAGTGGGCATGCTCAGGGGCAGAGTCCCAGGACCAGCTGCTAGTGGGCATGCTCAGGGGCAGAGTCCCAGGACCAGCTGCTAGTGGGCATGCTCAGGGGCAGAGTCCCAGTACCAGCTGCTAGTGGGCATGCTCAGGGGCGGAGTCCCAGGACCAGCTGCTAGTGGGCATGCTCAGGGGCAGAGTCCCAGGACCAGCTGCTAGTGGACATGCTCAGGGACAGTGTCCCAGGACCAGCTGCTAGTGGGCATGCTCAGGGGCAGAGTCCCAGGACCAGCTGCTAGTGGGCATGCTCAGGGGCCCAGAGTCCCAGGACCAGCTGCTAGTGGGCATGCTCAGGGGCAGAGTCCCAGGACCAGCTGCTAGTGGGCATGCTCAGGGGTAGCAGAGTCCCAGAACCAGCTGCTAGTGCGCATGCTTAGGGGCAGAGTCCCAGGACCAGCTGCTAGTGCGCATGCTCAGGGGCAGACTCCCAGGACCAGCTGCTAGTGGGCATGCTCAGGGCTGCAGAGTCCCAGGACCAGCTGCTAGTGGGCATGCTCAGGGCTGCAGAGTCCCAGGACCAGCGGCTAGTGGGCATGCTCAGGGGCCCAGAGTCCCAGGGCCAGCTGCTAGTGGGCATGCTCAGGGGCAGAGTCCCAGGACCAGCTGCTAGTGGGTATGCTCAGGGGCAGAGTCCCAGGACCAGCTGCTAGTGGGCATGCTCAGGGGCAGAATCCCAGGACCAGCTGCTAGTGGGCATGCTCATGGACCCAGAGTCCCAGGACCAGCTGCTAGTGGGCATGCTCAGGGGCAGAGTCACAGGACCAGCTGCTAGTGGGCATGCTCGGGCCCAGAGTCCCAGTACCAGCTGCTAGTGGGCATGCTCAGGGGCGGAGTCCCAGGACCAGCTGCTAGTGGGCATGCTCAGGGGCAGAGTCCCAGGACCAGCTGCTAGTGGACATGCTCAGGGACAGTGTCCCAGGACCAGCTGCTAGTGGGCATGCTCAGGGGCAGAGTCCCAGGACCAGCTGCTAGTGGGCATGCTCAGGGGCCCAGAGTCCCAGGACCAGCTGCTAGTGGGCATGCTCAGGGGCAGAGTCCCAGGACCAGCTGCTAGTGGGCATGCTCAGGGGTAGCAGAGTCCCAGAACCAGCTGCTAGTGCGCATGCTTAGGGGCAGAGTCCCAGGACCAGCTGCTAGTGCGCATGCTCAGGGGCAGACTCCCAGGACCAGCTGCTAGTGGGCATGCTCAGGGCTGCAGAGTCCCAGGACCAGCTGCTAGTGGGCATGCTCAGGGCTGCAGAGTCCCAGGACCAGCGGCTAGTGGGCATGCTCAGGGGCCCAGAGTCCCAGGGCCAGCTGCTAGTGGGCATGCTCAGGGGCAGAGTCCCAGGACCAGCTGCTAGTGGGTATGCTCAGGGGCAGAGTCCCAGGACCAGCTGCTAGTGGGCATGCTCAGGGGCAGAATCCCAGGACCAGCTGCTAGTGGGCATGCTCATGGACCCAGAGTCCCAGGACCAGCTGCTAGTGGGCATGCTCAGGGGCAGAGTCCCAGGACCAGCTGCTAGTGGGCATGCTCGGGCCCAGAGTCCCAGGAACAGCTGCTGGTGGGCATGCTCAGGGACAGAGTCCCAGGACCAGCTGCAAGTGCGCATGCTCAGGGGCCCAGAGTCCCAGGAGCAGCTGCTAGTGGGCATGCTCAGGGGCCCAGAGTCCCAGGACCAGCTGCTAGTGGGCATGCTCAGGGCTGCAGATTCCCAGGACCAGCTGCTAGTGGGCATGCTCAGGGGCAGAGTCCCAGGACCAGCTGCTAGTGGGCATGCTCAGGGGCCCAGAGTCCCAGGACCAGCTGCTAGTGGGCATGCTCAGGGGCAGAGTCCCAGGACCAGCTGCGAGTGCGCATGCTCAGGGGCAGAGTCCCAGGACCAGCTGCTAGTGGGCATGCTCAGGGGCCCAGAGTCCCAGGACCAGCTGCTAGTGGGCATGCTCAGGGGCAGAGTCCCAGAACCAGCTGCTAGTGCGCATGCTCAGTGGCCCAGAGTCCCAGGGCCAGCTGCTAGTGGGCATGCTCAGGGGCAGAGTCCGAGGACCAGCTGCTAGTGGGTATGCTCAGGGGCAGAGTCCCAGGACCAGCTGCTAGTGGGCATGCTCAGGGGCAGAGTCCCAGGACCAGCTGCTAGTGGGCATGCTCATGGACCCAGAGTACCAGGACCAGCTGCTAGTGGGCATACTCAGGGGCAGAGTCCCAGGACCAGCTGCTAGTGGGCATGCTCAGGGGCAGAGTCCCAGGACCAGCTGCTAGTGGGCATGCTCAGAGCTGCAGAGTCCCAGGACCAGCTGCTAGTGGGCATGATCAGGGCTGCAGAGTCCCAGGAACAGCTGCTAGTGGGCATGCTCAGGGGCAGAGTCCCAGGACCAGCTGCTAGTGGGCATGCTCAGGGGCCCAGAGTCCCAGGGCCAGCTGCTAGTGGGCATGCACAGGGGCAGAGTCCCAGGACCAGCTGCTAGTGGGCATGCTCAGGGGCAGAGTCCCAGGACCAGCTGCTAGTGCGCATGCTCAGGGGCCCAGAGTCCCAGGACCAGCTGCTAGTGCGCATGCTCAGGGGCAGAGTCCCAGGACCAGCTGCTGGTGCGCATGCTCAGGGGCCCAGAGTCCCATGGCCAGCTGCTAGTGGGCATGCTCAGGGGCAGAGTCCCAGGACCAGCTGCTTGTGCGCATGCTCAGGGACAGCGGAGTCCCAGGACCAGCTGCTAGTGAGCATGCTCAGGGGCCCAGAGCCCCAGGACCAGCAGCTAGTGGGCATGCTCAGGGGCCCAGAGTCCCAGGACCAGCTGCTAGTGGGCATGCTCAGGGGCAGAGTCGCAGGACCAGCTGCTAGTGGGCATATTCAGGGGCCCAGAGTCCCAGGACCAGCTGCTAGTGGGCATGCTCAGGGGCAGATTCCTCGAACCAGCTGCGAGTGGGCATGCTCAGGGGCCCAGAGTCTCAGGACCAGCTGCTAGTGGGCATGCTCAGGGGCAGAGTCCCAGGAGCAGCTGCTAGTGGGCATGCTCAGGGGCAGAGTCCCAGGACCAGCTGCTTGTGCGCATGCTCAGGGGCAGAGTCCCAGGACCAGCTGCTAGTGCGCATGCTCAGCGACAGAGTCCCAGGACCAGCTGCTAGTGGGCATGCTCAGGGGCAGATTCCTCGGACCAGCTGCTAGTGGGCATGCTCACGGACAGAGTCCCAGGACCAGCTGCTAGTGGGCATGCTCAGGGGCAGAGTCCCAGTACCAGCTGCTAGTGCGCATGCTCAGGGGCGGAGTCCCAGGACCAGCTGCGAGTGCGCATGCTCAGGGGCAGAGTCCCAGGACCAGCTGCTAGTGCGCATGCTCATGGGCAGATTCCCAGGACCAGCTGCTAGTGGGCATGCTCAAGGGCCCAGAGTCCCAGGACCAGCTGCTAGTGGGCATGCTCAGGGGCCCAGAGTCCCAGGACCAGCTGCTAGTGCGCATGCTCAGGGGCAGCAGGGTCCCAGGACCAGCTGCTAGTGCGCATGCTCAGGGGCCCAGAGTCCCAGGACCAGCTGCTAGTGCGCATGCTCAGGGGCAGAGTCCCAGGACCAGCTGCTTGTGGGCATGCTCAGGGCTGCAGAGTCCCAGGACCAGCTGCTAGTGGGCATGCTCAGGGCTGCAGAGTCCCAGGACCAGCTGCTAGTGGGCATGCTCAGGGCTGCAGAGTCCCAGGACCAGCTGCTAGTGGGCATGCTCAGGGGCAGAGTCCCAGGACCAGCTGCTAGTGGGCATGCTCAGGGGCCCAGAGTCCCAGGACCAGCTGCTAGTGGGCATGCTCAGGGGCAGAGTCCCAGGACCAGCTGCTAGTGGGCATGCTCAGGGGTAGCAGAGTCCCAGAACCAGCTGCTAGTGCGCATGCTTAGGGGCAGAGTCCCAGGACCAGCTGCTAGTGCGCATGCTCAGGGGCAGACTCCCAGGACCAGCTGCTAGTGGGCATGCTCAGGGCTGCAGAGTCCCAGGACCAGCTGCTAGTGGGCATGCTCAGGGCTGCAGAGTCCCAGGACCAGCGGCTAGTGGGCATGCTCAGGGGCCCAGAGTCCCAGGGCCAGCTGCTAGTGGGCATGCTCAGGGGCAGAGTCCCAGGACCAGCTGCTAGTGGGTATGCTCAGGGGCAGAGTCCCAGGACCAGCTGCTAGTGGGCATGCTCAGGGGCAGAGTCCCAGGACCAGCTGCTAGTGGGCATGCTCATGGACCCAGAGTCCCAGGACCAGCTGCTAGTGGGCATGCTCAGGGGCAGAGTCCCAGGACCAGCTGCTAGTGGGCATGCTCGGGCCCAGAGTCCCAGGAACAGCTGCTGGTGGGCATGCTCAGGGACAGAGTCCCAGGACCAGCTGCAAGTGCGCATGCTCAGGGGCCCAGAGTCCCAGGAGCAGCTGCTAGTGGGCATGCTCAGGGCAGCAGAGTCCTAGGAGCAGCTGCTAGTGGGCATGCTCAGGGCTGCAGAGTCCCAGGAGCAGCTGCTAGTGGGCATGCTCAGGGCAGCAGAGTCCTAGGAGCAGCTGCTAGTGCGCATGCTCAGGGGCAGAGTCCCAGGACCAGCTGCTAGTGGGCATGCTCAGGGGCAGAGTCCCAGGACCAGCTGCTAGTGGGCATGCTCAGGGGCCCAGAGTCCCAGGGCCAGCTGCTAGTGGGCATGCACAGGGGCAGAGTCCCAGGACCAGCTGCTAGTGGGCATGCTCAGGGGTAGCAGAGTCCCAGGGCCAGCTGCCAGTGAGCATGCTCAGGGGCAGAGTCCCAGGACCAGCTGCTAGTGGGCATGCTCAGGGGCCCAGAGTCCCAGGGCCAGCTGCTAGTGGGCATGCTCAGGGGCAGAGTCCCAGGACCAGCTGCTAGTGCGCATGCGCAGGGGCAGAGTCCCATAACCAGCTGCTAGTGGGCATGCTCAGGGGCCCAGAGTCCCAGGACCAGCTGCTAGTGGGCATGCTCAGGCGCAGTGTCCCAGGACCAGCTGCTAGTGGGCATGTTCAGGGGCCCAGAGTCCAAGGACCAGCTGCTAGTGGGCATGCTCAGGGGCAGATTCCTCGGACCAGCTGCTAGTGGGCATGCTCAGGGGCCCAGAGTCCCAGGACCAGCTGCTAGTGGGCATGCTCAGGGGCAGAGTCCCAGGACCAGCTGCTAGTGGGCATGTTCAGGGGCCCAGAGTCCCAGGACCAGCTGCTAGTGGGCATGCTCAGGGGCAGAGTCCCAGGACCAGCTGCGAGTGAGCATGCTCAGGGGCAGATTCCTCGGACCAGCTGCTAGTGGGCATGCTCACGGACAGAGTCCCAGGACCAGCTGCTAGAGCGCATGCTCAGCGACAGAGTCCCAGGACCAGCTGCTAGTGAGCATGCTCAGGGGCAGATTCCTCGGACCAGCTGCTAGTGGGCATGCTCACGGACAGAGTCCCAGGACCAGCTGCTAGTGGGCATGCTCAGGGGCAGAGTCCCAGTACCAGCTGCTAGTGGGCATGCTCAGGGGCGGAGTCCCAGGACCAGCTGCTAGTGGGCATGCTCAGGGGCAGAGTCCCAGGACCAGCTGCTAGTGGACATGCTCAGGGACAGTGTCCCAGGACCAGCTGCTAGTGGGCATGCTCAGTGGCAGAGTCCCAGGAGCAGCTGCTCGTGGACATGCTCAGGGGCCCAGAGTCCCAGGACCAGCTGCTAGTGGGCATGCTCAGGGGCAGAGTCCCAGGACCAGCTGCTAGTGGGCATGCTCAGGGGCAGAGTCCCAGGACCAGCTGCTAGTGGGCATGCTCAGGGGCAGAGTCCCAGGACCAGCTGCGAGTGGGCATGCTCAGGGGCCCAGAGTCCCAGGACCAGCTGCTAGTGGGCATGCTCAGGGGCAGAGTCCCAGGACCAGCTGCTAGTGGGCATGCTCAGGGGCCCAGAGTCCCAGGACCAGCTGCTAGTGGGCATGCTCAGGGGCCCAGAGTCCCAGGACCAGCTGCTAGTGGGCATGCTCAGGGGCCCAGAGTCCCAGGGCCAGCTGCTAGTGGGCATGCTCAGGGGCAGAGTCCCAGGACCAGCTGCTAGTGGGCATGCTCAGGGGCAGAGTCCCAGGACCAGCTGCTAGTGGGCATGCTCAGGGGCAGAGTCCCAGGACCAGCTGCTAGTGGGCATGCTCAGGGGCAGAGTCCCAGTACCAGCTGCTAGTGGGCATGCTCAGGGGCGGAGTCCCAGGACCAGCTGCTAGTGGGCATGCTCAGGGGCAGAGTCCCAGGACCAGCTGCTAGTGGACATGCTCAGGGACAGTGTCCCAGGACCAGCTGCTAGTGGGCATGCTCAGGGGCAGAGTCCCAGGACCAGCTGCTAGTGGGCATGCTCAGGGGCCCAGAGTCCCAGGACCAGCTGCTAGTGGGCATGCTCAGGGGCAGAGTCCCAGGACCAGCTGCTAGTGGGCATGCTCAGGGGTAGCAGAGTCCCAGAACCAGCTGCTAGTGCGCATGCTTAGGGGCAGAGTCCCAGGACCAGCTGCTAGTGCGCATGCTCAGGGGCAGACTCCCAGGACCAGCTGCTAGTGGGCATGCTCAGGGCTGCAGAGTCCCAGGACCAGCTGCTAGTGGGCATGCTCAGGGCTGCAGAGTCCCAGGACCAGCGGCTAGTGGGCATGCTCAGGGGCCCAGAGTCCCAGGGCCAGCTGCTAGTGGGCATGCTCAGGGGCAGAGTCCCAGGACCAGCTGCTAGTGGGTATGCTCAGGGGCAGAGTCCCAGGACCAGCTGCTAGTGGGCATGCTCAGGGGCAGAATCCCAGGACCAGCTGCTAGTGGGCATGCTCATGGACCCAGAGTCCCAGGACCAGCTGCTAGTGGGCATGCTCAGGGGCAGAGTCCCAGGACCAGCTGCTAGTGGGCATGCTCGGGCCCAGAGTCCCAGTACCAGCTGCTAGTGGGCATGCTCAGGGGCGGAGTCCCAGGACCAGCTGCTAGTGGGCATGCTCAGGGGCAGAGTCCCAGGACCAGCTGCTAGTGGACATGCTCAGGGACAGTGTCCCAGGACCAGCTGCTAGTGGGCATGCTCAGGGGCAGAGTCCCAGGACCAGCTGCTAGTGGGCATGCTCAGGGGCCCAGAGTCCCAGGACCAGCTGCTAGTGGGCATGCTCAGGGGCAGAGTCCCAGGACCAGCTGCTAGTGGGCATGCTCAGGGGTAGCAGAGTCCCAGAACCAGCTGCTAGTGCGCATGCTTAGGGGCAGAGTCCCAGGACCAGCTGCTAGTGCGCATGCTCAGGGGCAGACTCCCAGGACCAGCTGCTAGTGGGCATGCTCAGGGCTGCAGAGTCCCAGGACCAGCTGCTAGTGGGCATGCTCAGGGCTGCAGAGTCCCAGGACCAGCGGCTAGTGGGCATGCTCAGGGGCCCAGAGTCCCAGGGCCAGCTGCTAGTGGGCATGCTCAGGGGCAGAGTCCCAGGACCAGCTGCTAGTGGGTATGCTCAGGGGCAGAGTCCCAGGACCAGCTGCTAGTGGGCATGCTCAGGGGCAGAATCCCAGGACCAGCTGCTAGTGGGCATGCTCATGGACCCAGAGTCCCAGGACCAGCTGCTAGTGGGCATGCTCAGGGGCAGAGTCCCAGGACCAGCTGCTAGTGGGCATGCTCGGGCCCAGAGTCCCAGGAACAGCTGCTGGTGGGCATGCTCAGGGACAGAGTCCCAGGACCAGCTGCAAGTGCGCATGCTCAGGGGCCCAGAGTCCCAGGAGCAGCTGCTAGTGGGCATGCTCAGGGCAGCAGAGTCCTAGGAGCAGCTGCTAGTGGGCATGCTCAGGGCTGCAGAGTCCCAGGAGCAGCTGCTAGTGGGCATGCTCAGGGCAGCAGAGTCCTAGGAGCAGCTGCTAGTGCGCATGCTCAGGGGCAGAGTCCCAGGACCAGCTGCTAGTGGGCATGCTCAGGGGCAGAGTCCCAGGACCAGCTGCTAGTGGGCATGCTCAGGGGCCCAGAGTCCCAGGGCCAGCTGCTAGTGGGCATGCACAGGGGCAGAGTCCCAGGACCAGCTGCTAGTGGGCATGCTCAGGGGTAGCAGAGTCCCAGGGCCAGCTGCCAGTGAGCATGCTCAGGGGCAGAGTCCCAGGACCAGCTGCTAGTGGGCATGCTCAGGGGCCCAGAGTCCCAGGGCCAGCTGCTAGTGGGCATGCTCAGGGGCAGAGTCCCAGGACCAGCTGCTAGTGCGCATGCGCAGGGGTAGAGTCCCATAACCAGCTGCTAGTGGGCATGCTCAGGGGCCCAGAGTCCCAGGACCAGCTGCTAGTGGGCATGCTCAGGCGCAGTGTCCCAGGACCAGCTGCTAGTGGGCATGTTCAGGGGCCCAGAGTCCAAGGACCAGCTGCTAGTGGGCATGCTCAGGGGCAGATTCCTCGGACCAGCTGCTAGTGGGCATGCTCAGGGGCCCAGAGTCCCAGGACCAGCTGCTAGTGGGCATGCTCAGGGGCAGAGTCCCAGGACCAGCTGCTAGTGGGCATGTTCAGGGGCCCAGAGTCCCAGGACCAGCTGCTAGTGGGCATGCTCAGGGGCAGAGTCCCAGGACCAGCTGCTAGTGAGCATGCTCAGGGGCAGATTCCTCGGACCAGCTGCTAGTGGGCATGCTCACGGACAGAGTCCCAGGACCAGCTGCTAGTGCGCATGCTCAGCGACAGAGTCCCAGGACCAGCTGCTAGTGAGCATGCTCAGGGGCAGATTCCTCGGACCAGCTGCTAGTGGGCATGCTCACGGACAGAGTCCCAGGACCAGCTGCTAGTGGGCATGCTCAGGGGCAGAGTCCCAGTACCAGCTGCTAGTGGGCATGCTCAGGGGCGGAGTCCCAGGACCAGCTGCTAGTGGGCATGCTCAGGGGCAGAGTCCCAGGACCAGCTGCTAGTGGACATGCTCAGGGACAGTGTCCCAGGACCAGCTGCTAGTGGGCATGCTCAGGGGCAGAGTCCCAGGACCAGCTGCTAGTGGACATGCTCAGGGGCCCAGAGTCCCAGGACCAGCTGCTAGTGGGCATGCTCAGGGGCAGAGTCCCAGGACCAGCTGCTAGTGGGCAAGCTCAGGGGCAGAGTCCCAGGACCAGCTGCTAGTGGACATGCTCAGGGGCCCAGAGTCCCAGGACCAGCTGCTAGTGGGCATGCTCAGGGGCAGAGTCCCAGGACCAGCTGCTAGTGGGCATGCTCAGGGGCAGAGTCCCAGGACCAGCTGCTAGTGGACATGCTCAGGGGCCCAGAGTCCCAGGACCAGCTGCTAGTGGGCATGCTCAGGGGCAGAGTCCCAGGACCAGCTGCTAGTGGGCATGCTCAGGGGCAGAGTCCCAGGACCAGCTGCTAGTGGGCATGCTCAGGGGCAGAGTCCCAGGACCAGCTGCTAGTGCGCATGCGCAGGGGCAGAGTCCCATAACCAGCTGCTAGTGGGCATGCTCAGGGGCCCAGAGTCCCAGGACCAGCTGCTAGTGGGCATGCTCAGGCGCAGTGTCCCAGGACCAGCTGCTAGTGGGCATGTTCAGGGGCCCAGAGTCCAAGGACCAGCTGCTAGTGGGCATGCTCAGGGGCAGATTCCTCGGACCAGCTGCTAGTGGGCATGCTCAGGGGCCCAGAGTCCCAGGACCAGCTGCTAGTGGGCATGCTCAGGGGCAGAGTCCCAGGACCAGCTGCTAGTGGGCATGTTCAGGGGCCCAGAGTCCCAGGACCAGCTGCTAGTGGGCATGCTCAGGGGCAGAGTCCCAGGACCAGCTGCTAGTGAGCATGCTCAGGGGCAGATTCCTCGGACCAGCTGCTAGTGGGCATGCTCACGGACAGAGTCCCAGGACCAGCTGCTAGTGCGCATGCTCAGCGACAGAGTCCCAGGACCAGCTGCTAGTGAGCATGCTCAGGGGCAGATTCCTCGGACCAGCTGCTAGTGGGCATGCTCACGGACAGAGTCCCAGGACCAGCTGCTAGTGGGCATGCTCAGGGGCAGAGTCCCAGTACCAGCTGCTAGTGGGCATGCTCAGGGGCGGAGTCCCAGGACCAGCTGCTAGTGGGCATGCTCAGGGGCAGAGTCCCAGGACCAGCTGCTAGTGGACATGCTCAGGGACAGTGTCCCAGGACCAGCTGCTAGTGGGCATGCTCAGGGGCAGAGTCCCAGGACCAGCTGCTAGTGGACATGCTCAGGGGCCCAGAGTCCCAGGACCAGCTGCTAGTGGGCATGCTCAGGGGCAGAGTCCCAGGACCAGCTGCTAGTGGACATGCTCAGGGGCCCAGAGTCCCAGGACCAGCTGCTAGTGGGCATGCTCAGGGGCAGAGTCCCAGGACCAGCTGCTAGTGGGCATGCTCAGGGGCAGAGTCCCAGGACCAGCTGCTAGTGGACATGCTCAGGGGCCCAGAGTCCCAGGACCAGCTGCTAGTGGGCATGCTCAGGGGCAGAGTCCCAGGACCAGCTGCTAGTGGGCATGCTCAGGGGCAGAGTCCCAGGACCAGCTGCTAGTGGACATGCTCAGGGGCCCAGAGTCCCAGGACCAGCTGCTAGTGGGCATGCTCAGGGGCAGAGTCCCAGGACCAGCTGCTAGTGGGCATGCTCAGGGGCAGAGTCCCAGGACCAGCTGCTAGTGGGCATGCTCAGGGGCAGAGTCCCAGGACCAGCTGCGAGTGGGCATGCTCAGGGGCCCAGACTCCCAGGACCAGCTGCTAGTGGGCATGCTCAGGGGCAGAGTCCCAGGACCAGCTGCTAGTGGGCATGCTCAGGGGCCCAGAGTCCCAGGACCAGCTGCTAGTGGGCATGCTCAGGGGCCCAGAGTCCCAGGACCAGCTGCTAGTGGGCATGCTCAGGGGCAGAGTCCCAGGACCAGCTGCTAGTGGACATGCTCAGGGGCCCAGAGTCCCAGGACCAGCTGCTAGTGGGCATGCTCAGGGGCAGAGTCCCAGGACCAGCTGCTAGTGGGCATGCTCAGGGGCAGAGTCCCAGGACCAGCTGCTAGTGGGCATGCTCAGGGGCAGAGTCCCAGGACCAGCTGCGAGTGGGCATGCTCAGGGGCCCAGAGTCCCAGGACCAGCTGCTAGTGGGCATGCTCAGGGGCAGAGTCCCAGGACCAGCTGCTAGTGGGCATGCTCAGGGGCCCAGAGTCCCAGGACCAGCTGCTAGTGGGCATGCTCAGGGGCCCAGAGTCCCAGGACCAGCTGCTAGTGGGCATGCTCAGGGGCCCAGAGTCCCAGGGCCAGCTGCTAGTGGGCATGCTCAGGGGCAGAGTCCCAGGACCAGCTGCTAGTGGGCATGCTCAGGGGCAGAGTCCCAGGACCAGCTGCTAGTGGGCATGCTCAGGGGCAGAGTCCCAGGACCAGCTGCTAGTGGGCATGCTCAGGGGCCCAGAGTCCCAGGACCAGCTGCTAGTGGGCATGCTCAGGGGCCCAGAGTCCCAGGACCAGCTGCTAGTGGGCATGCTCAGGGGCAGAGTCCCAGGACCAGCTGCTAGTGGGCATGCTCAGGGGCCCAGAGTCCCAGGACCAGCTGCTAGTGCGCATGCTCAGGGGCAGAGTCCCAGGACCAGCTGCTAGTGGGCATGCTCAGGGGCAGAGTCCCAGGACCAGCTGCTAGTGGGCATGCTCAGGGTGCAGAGTCCCAGGACCAGCTGCTAGTGGGCATGCTCAGGGGCGCAGAGTCCCAGGACCAGCTGGTAGTGGGCATGCTCAGGGGCGCAGAGTCCCAGGACCAGCTGCTAGTGGGCATGCTCAGGGGCGCAGAGTCCCAGGACCAGCTGCTAGTGGGCATGCTCAGGGGCCCAGAGTCCCAGGACCAGCTGCTAGTGCGCATGCTCAGGGGCAGTGTCGCAGGACCAGCTGCTAGTGGGCATGCTCAGGGGCAGTGTCGCAGGACCAGCTGCTAGTGGGCATGCTCAGGGGCCCAGAGTCCCAGGACCAGCGGCTAGTGGGCATGCTCAGGGGCCCAGAGTCCCAGGACCAGCTGCTAGTGGGCATGCTCAGGGGCAGAGTCCCAGGACCAGCTGCTAGTGGGCATGCTCAGGGGCAGAGTCCCAGGACCAGCTGCTAGTGGGCATGCTCAGGGGCAGAGTCCCAGGACCAGCTGCTAGTGCGCATGCTCAGGGGCAGTGTCCCAGGACCAGCTGCTAGTGGGCATGCTCAGGGGCAGAGTCCCAGGACCAGCTGCTGGTGGGCATGCTCAGGGCTGCAGAGTTCCAGGACCAGCTGCTAGTGCGCATGCTCAGGGGCCCAGAGTCCCAGGACCAGCTGCTAGTGGGCATGCTCATGGGCAGAGTCCCAGGACCAGCTGCTAGTGGGCATGCTCATGGGCAGAGTCCCAGGACCAGATGCGAGAGGGCATGCTCAGGGGCAGCGGAGTCCCAGGACCAGCTGCTAGTGGGCATGCTCAGGGACAGAGTCCCAGAACCAGCTGCTAGTGGGCATGCTCAGGGGCAGATTCCTCAGACCAGCTGCTAGTGGGGATGCTCAGGGGCAGAGTCCCAGGACCAGCTGCTAGTGGACATGCTCAGGGACAGTGTCCCAGGACCAGCTGCTAGTGGGCATGCTCAGGGGCAGAGTCCCAGGACCAGCTGCTAGTGGACATGCTCAGGGGCCCAGAGTCCCAGGACCAGCTGCTAGTGGGCATGCTCAGGGGCAGAGTCCCAGGACCAGCTGCTAGTGGACATGCTCAGGGGCCCAGAGTCCCAGGACCAGCTGCTAGTGGGCATGCTCAGGGGCAGAGTCCCAGGACCAGCTGCTAGTGGGCATGCTCAGGGGCAGAGTCCCAGGACCAGCTGCTAGTGGACATGCTCAGGGGCCCAGAGTCCCAGGACCAGCTGCTAGTGGGCATGCTCAGGGGCAGAGTCCCAGGACCAGCTGCTAGTGGGCATGCTCAGGGGCAGAGTCCCAGGACCAGCTGCTAGTGGACATGCTCAGGGGCCCAGAGTCCCAGGACCAGCTGCTAGTGGGCATGCTCAGGGGCAGAGTCCCAGGACCAGCTGCTAGTGGGCATGCTCAGGGGCAGAGTCCCAGGACCAGCTGCTAGTGGGCATGCTCAGGGGCAGAGTCCCAGGACCAGCTGCGAGTGGGCATGCTCAGGGGCCCAGAGTCCCAGGACCAGCTGCTAGTGGGCATGCTCAGGGGCAGAGTCCCAGGACCAGCTGCTAGTGGGCATGCTCAGGGGCCCAGAGTCCCAGGACCAGCTGCTAGTGGGCATGCTCAGGGGCCCAGAGTCCCAGGACCAGCTGCTAGTGGGCATGCTCAGGGGCAGAGTCCCAGGACCAGCTGCTAGTGGACATGCTCAGGGGCCCAGAGTCCCAGGACCAGCTGCTAGTGGGCATGCTCAGGGGTAGAGTCCCAGGACCAGCTGCTAGTGGGCATGCTCAGGGGCAGAGTCCCAGGACCAGCTGCTAGTGGGCATGCTCAGGGGCAGAGTCCCAGGACCAGCTGCGAGTGGGCATGCTCAGGGGCCCAGAGTCCCAGGACCAGCTGCAAGTGGGCATGCTCAGGGGCAGAGTCCCAGGACCAGCTGCTAGTGGGCATGCTCAGGGGCCCAGAGTCCCAGGACCAGCTGCTAGTGGGCATGCTCAGGGGCCCAGAGTCCCAGGACCAGCTGCTAGTGGGCATGCTCAGGGGCCCAGAGTCCCAGGGCCAGCTGCTAGTGGGCATGCTCAGGGGCAGAGTCCCAGGACCAGCTGCTAGTGGGCATGCTCAGGGGCAGAGTCCCAGGACCAGCTGCTAGTGGGCATGCTCAGGGGCAGAGTCCCAGGACCAGCTGCTAGTGGGCATGCTCAGGGGCCCAGAGTCCCAGGACCAGCTGCTAGTGGGCATGCTCAGGGGCCCAGAGTCCCAGGACCAGCTGCTAGTGGGCATGCTCAGGGGCAGAGTCCCAGGACCAGCTGCTAGTGGGCATGCTCAGGGGCCCAGAGTCCCAGGACCAGCTGCTAGTGCGCATGCTCAGGGGCAGAGTCCCAGGACCAGCTGCTAGTGGGCATGCTCAGGGGCAGAGTCCCAGGACCAGCTGCTAGTGGGCATGCTCAGGGGGCAGAGTCCCAGGACCAGCTGCTAGTGGGCATGCTCAGGGGCGCAGAGTCCCAGGACCAGCTGGTAGTGGGCATGCTCAGGGGCGCAGAGTCCCAGGACCAGCTGCTAGTGGGCATGCTCAGGGGCAGAGTCCCAGGACCAGCTGCTAGTGGGCATGCTCAGGGGCAGAGTCCCAGGACCAGCTGCTAGTGGGCATGCTCAGGGGCAGAGTCCCAGGACCAGCTGCTAGTGCGCATGCTCAGGGGCAGTGTCCCAGGACCAGCTGCTAGTGGGCATGCTCAGGGGCAGAGTCCCAGGACCAGCTGCTGGTGGGCATGCTCAGGGCTGCAGAGTTCCAGGACCAGCTGCTAGTGCGCATGCTCAGGGGCCCAGAGTCCCAGGACCAGCTGCTAGTGGGCATGCTCATGGGCAGAGTCCCAGGACCAGCTGCTAGTGGGCATGCTCATGGGCAGAGTCCCAGGACCAGCTGCGAGTGGGCATGCTCAGGGGCAGCGGAGTCCCAGGACCAGCTGCTAGTGGGCATGCTCAGGGACAGAGTCCCAGAACCAGCTGCTAGTGGGCATGCTCAGGGGCAGATTCCTCAGACCAGCTGCTAGTGGGGATGCTCAGGGGCCCAGAGTCCCAGGACCAGCTGCTAGTGCGCATGCTCAGGGGTAGCAGAGTCCCAGGACCAGCTGCGAATGGGCATGCTCAGGGTCAGCAGAGTCCCAGGACCAGCTGCTAGTGGGCATGCTCAGGGACAGAGTCCCAGAACCAGCTGCTAGTGCGCATGCTCAGGGGTAGCAGAGTCCCAGGACCAGCTGCTAGTGGGCATGCTCAGGGGCAGAGTCACAGGACCAGCTGCTAGTGGGCATGCTCAGAGACAGAGTCCCAGGACCAGCTGCTGGTGGGCATGCACAGGGCTGCAGAGTCCCAGGACCAGCTGCTAGTGGGCATGCTCAGGGCTGCAGATTCCCAGGACCAGCTGCTAGTGGGCATGCTCAGGGGCAGAGTCCCAGGACCAGCTGCTAGTGGGCATGCTCAGGGGCCCAGAGTCCCAGGACCAGCTGCTAGTGGGCATGCTCAAGGGCAGAGTCCCAGGACCAGCTGCTAGTGGGCATGCTCAGGGGCAGAGTCCCAGGACCAGCTGCTAGTGGGCATGCTCAGGGGCAGAGTCCCAGGACCAGCTGCTAGTGGGCATGCTCACGGACAGAGTCCCAGGACCAGCTGCTAGTGGGCATGCTCAGGGGCAGAGTCCCAGTACCAGCTGCTAGTGCGCATGCTCAGGGGCGGAGTCCCAGGACCAGCTGCTAGTGGGCATGCTCAGGGGCAGTGTCCCAGGACCAGCTGCTAGTGGAGATGCTCAGGGACAGTGTCCCAGGACCAGCTGATAGTGGACATGCTCAGGGACAGTGTCCCAGGACCAGCTGCTAGTGGGCATGCTCAGGGGCAGAGTCCCAGGACCAGCTGCTGGTGGGCATGTTCAGGGGCAGAGTCCCAGGACCAGCTGCTAGTGGGCAAACTCAGGGGCAGCAGAGTCCCAGAACCAGCTGCTAGTGGGCATGCTCAGGGGCAGAGTCCCAGGACCAGCTGCTAGTGCGCATGCTCAGGGGCAGCAGAGTCCCAGGACCAGCTGCTAGTGGGCATGCTCAGGGGCAGCAGAGTCACAGGACCAGCTGCTGGTGGGCATGCTCAGGGGCAGCAGAGTCCCAGGACCAGCTGCTAGTGGGCATGCTCAGGGGCAGAGTCCCAGGACCAGCTGCTAGTGGGCATGCTCAGGGGCAGAGTCCCAGGACCAGCTGCTAGTGGGCATGCTCAGGGGCAGAGTCCCAGGACCAGCTGCTAGTGCGCATGCTCAGGGCAGAGTCCCAGGACCAGCTGCTAGTGGGCATGCTCAGCGGCCGAGAGTCCCAGGACCAGCTGCTAGTGCGCATGCTCAGTGGCCCAGAGTCCCAGGACCAGCTGCTAGTGGGCATGCTCAGGGGCAGCGGAGTCCCAGGACCAGCTGCTAGTGGGCATGCTCAGGGGTAGCAGAGTCCCAGGACAAGCTGCTAGTGGGCATACTCAGGGGCCCAGAGTCCCAGGAACAGCTGATAGTGGGCATGCTCAGGGGCAGAGTCCCAGGACCAGCTGCTAGTGCGCATGCTCAGGGGCCCAGAGTCCCAGGACCAGCTGATAGTGGGCATGCTCAGGGGCAGATTCCTCGGACCAGCTGCTAGTGGGCATGCTCAGGGGCCCAGAGTCTCAGGACCAGCTGCTAGTGGGCATGCTCAGGGGCAGAGTCCCAGGACCAGCTGCTAGTGGGCATGCTCAGGGGCGGAGTCCCAGGACCAGCTGCTAGTGGGCATGCTCACGGACAGAGTCCCAGGACCAGCTGCTAGTGGGCATGCTCAGGGGCCCAGAGTCTCAGGACCAGCTGCTAGTGGGCATGCTCAGGGGCAGAGTCCCAGTACCAGCTGCTAGTGCGCATGCTCAGGGGCGGAGTCCCAGGACCAGCTGCTAGTGGGCATGCTCACGGACAGAGTCCCAGGACCAGCTGCTAGTGGGCATGCTCAGGGGCAGAGTCCCAGTACCAGCTGCTAGTGGGCATGCTCAGGGGCAGAGTCCCAGGACCAGCTGCTAGTGGACATGCTCAGGGACAGTGTCCCAGGACCAGCTGCTAGTGGGCATGCTCAGGGGCAGAGTCCCAGGACCAGCTGCTGGTGGGCATGTTCAGGGGCAGAGTCCCAGGACCAGCTGCTAGTGGGCAAACTCAGGGGCAGCAGAGTCCCAGAACCAGCTGCTAGTGGGCATGCTCAGGGGCCCAGAGTCCCAGGACCAGCTGCTAGTGCGCATGCTCAGGGGCAGAGTCCCAGGACCAGCTGCTAGTGGGCATGCTCAGGGGCAGAGTCCCAGGACCAGCTGCTAGTGGGCATGCTCAGGGGGCAGAGTCCCAGGACCAGCTGCTAGTGGGCATGCTCAGGGGCGCAGAGTCCCAGGACCAGCTGGTAGTGGGCATGCTCAGGGCTGCAGATTCCCAGGACCAGCTGCTAGTGGGCATGCTCAGGGGCAGAGTCCCAGGACCAGCTGCTAGTGGGCATGCTCAGGGGCCCAGAGTCCCAGGACCAGCTGCTAGTGGGCATGCTCAAGGGCAGAGTCCCAGGACCAGCTGCTAGTGGGCATGCTCAGGGGCAGAGTCCCAGGACCAGCTGCTAGTGGGCATGCTCAGGGGCAGAGTCCCAGGACCAGCTGCTAGTGGGCATGCTCACGGACAGAGTCCCAGGACCAGCTGCTAGTGGGCATGCTCAGGGGCAGAGTCCCAGTACCAGCTGCTAGTGCGCATGCTCAGGGGCGGAGTCCCAGGACCAGCTGCTAGTGGGCATGCTCAGGGGCAGTGTCCCAGGACCAGCTGCTAGTGGAGATGCTCAGGGACAGTGTCCCAGGACCAGCTGATAGTGGACATGCTCAGGGACAGTGTCCCAGGACCAGCTGCTAGTGGGCATGCTCAGGGGCAGAGTCCCAGGACCAGCTGCTGGTGGGCATGTTCAGGGGCAGAGTCCCAGGACCAGCTGCTAGTGGGCAAACTCAGGGGCAGCAGAGTCCCAGAACCAGCTGCTAGTGGGCATGCTCAGGGGCAGAGTCCCAGGACCAGCTGCTAGTGCGCATGCTCAGGGGCAGCAGAGTCCCAGGACCAGCTGCTAGTGGGCATGCTCAGGGGCAGCAGAGTCACAGGACCAGCTGCTGGTGGGCATGCTCAGGGGCAGCAGAGTCCCAGGACCAGCTGCTAGTGGGCATGCTCAGGGGCAGAGTCCCAGGACCAGCTGC
Organism: Somniosus microcephalus; assembly: GCF_052327205.1. Taxonomy (NCBI): domain Eukaryota; kingdom Metazoa; phylum Chordata; class Chondrichthyes; order Squaliformes; family Somniosidae; genus Somniosus; species Somniosus microcephalus. Next base: position 4,410,368 of record NW_028225187.1, on the reverse strand, counting down.
TAGTGGGCATGCTCAGGGGCAGAGTCCCAGGACCAGCTGCTAGTGGGCATGCTCAGGGGCAGAGTCCCAGGACCAGCTGCTAGTGCGCATGCTCAGGGCAGAGTCCCAGGACCAGCTGCTAGTGGGCATGCTCAGCGGCCGAGAGTCCCAGGACCAGCTGCTAGTGCGCATGCTCAGTGGCCCAGAGTCCCAGGACCAGCTGCTAGTGGGCATGCTCAGGGGCAGCGGAGTCCCAGGACCAGCTGCTAGTGGGCATGCTCAGGGGTAGCAGAGTCCCAGGACAAGCTGCTAGTGGGCATGCTCAGGGGCAGAGTCCCAGGACCAGCTGCTAGTGCGCATGCTCAGGGGCCCAGAGTCCCAGGACCAGCTGATAGTGGGCATGCTCAGGGGCAGATTCCTCGGACCAGCTGCTAGTGGGCATGCTCAGGGGCCCAGAGTCTCAGGACCAGCTGCTAGTGGGCATGCTCAGGGGCAGAGTCCCAGGACCAGCTGCTAGTGGGCATGCTCAGGGGCGGAGTCCCAGGACCAGCTGCTAGTGGGCATGCTCACGGACAGAGTCCCAGGACCAGCTGCTAGTGGGCATGCTCAGGGGCCCAGAGTCTCAGGACCAGCTGCTAGTGGGCATGCTCAGGGGCAGAGTCCCAGTACCAGCTGCTAGTGCGCATGCTCAGGGGCGGAGTCCCAGGACCAGCTGCTAGTGGGCATGCTCACGGACAGAGTCCCAGGACCAGCTGCTAGTGGGCATGCTCAGGGGCAGAGTCCCAGTACCAGCTGCTAGTGGGCATGCTCAGGGGCAGAGTCCCAGGACCAGCTGCTAGTGGACATGCTCAGGGACAGTGTCCCAGGACCAGCTGCTAGTGGGCATGCTCAGGGGCAGAGTCCCAGGACCAGCTGCTGGTGGGCATGTTCAGGGGCAGAGTCCCAGGACCAGCTGCTAGTGGGCAAACTCAGGGGCAGCAGAGTCCCAGAACCAGCTGCTAGTGGGCATGCTCACGGGCAGAGTCCCAGGACCAGTTGCTAGTGCGCATGCTCAGGGGCAGCAGAGTCCCAGGACCAGCTGCTAGTGGGCATGCTCAGCGACAAAGTCCCAGGACCAGCTGCTAGTGGGCATGCTCAGGGGCAGAGTCCCAGTACCAGCTGCTAGTGCGCATGCTCAGGGGCGGAGTCCCAGGACCAGCTGCTAGTGGGCATGCTCACGGACAGAGTCCCAGGACCAGCTGCTAGTGGGCATGCTCAGGGGCAGAGTCCCAGTACCAGCTGCTAGTGGGCATGCTCAGGGGCAGAGTCCCAGGACCAGCTGCTAGTGGACATGCTCAGGGACAGTGTCCCAGGACCAGCTGCTAGTGGGCATGCTCAGGGGCAGAGTCCCAGGACCAGCTGCTGGTGGGCATGTTCAGGGGCAGAGTCCCAGGACCAGCTGCTAGTGGGCAAACTCAGGGGCAGCAGAGTCCCAGAACCAGCTGCTAGTGGGCATGCTCAGGGGCAGAGTCCCAGGACCAGTTGCTAGTGCGCATGCTCAGGGGCAGCAGAGTCCCAGGACCAGCTGCTAGTGGGCATGCTCAGGGGCAGCAGAGTCACAGGACCAGCTGCTGGTGGGCATGCTCAGGGGCAGCAGAGTCCCAGGACCAGCTGCTAGTGGGCATGCTCAGGGGCAGAGTCCCAGGACCAGCTGCTAGTGGGCATGCTCAGGGGCAGAGTCCCAGGACCAGCTGCTAGTGGGCATGCTCAGGGGCAGAGTCCCAGGACCAGCTGCTAGTGCGCATGCTCAGGGCAGAGTCCCAGGACCAGCTGCTAGTGGGCATTCTCAGCGGCCGAGAGTCCCAGGACCAGCTGCTAGTGCGCATGCTCAGTGGCCCAGAGTCCCAGGACCAGCTGCTAGTGGGCATGCTCAGGGGCAGCGGAGTCCCAGGACCAGCTGCTAGTGGGCATGCTCAGGAACAGAGTCCCAGGACAAGCTGCTAGTGGGCATGCTCAGGGGCAGAGTCCCAGGACCAGCTGCTAGTGGGCATACTCAGGGGCCCAGAGTCCCAGGACCAGCTGCTAGTGGGCATGCTCAGGGGCAGAGTCCCAGGACCAGCTGCTAGTGGGCATGCTCAGGGGCAGAGTCCTAGGACCAGCTGCTAGTGGGCATACTCAGGGGCAGAGTCCCAGGACCAGCTGCGAGTGCGCATGCTCAGGGGCAGAGTCCCAGGACCAGCTGCTAGTGGGCATGCTCAGGGGCCCAGAGTCCCAGGACCAGCTGCTAGTGGGCATGCTCAGGGGCCCAGAGTCCCAGGACCAGCTGCTAGTGGGCATGCTCAGGGGCAGAGTCCCAGGACCAGCTGCTAGTGGGCATGCTCAGGGGCCCAGAGTCCCAGGACCAGCAGCTAGTGGGCAAACTCAGGGGCAGCAGAGTCCCAGAACCAGCTGCTAGTGCGCATGCTCAGGGGCAGCAGAGTCACAGGACCAGCTGCTGGTGGGCATGCTCAGGGGCAGCAGAGTCCCAGGACCAGCTGCTAGTGGGCATGCTCAGGGGCCCAGATTCCCAGGACCAGCTGCTAGTGGGCATGCTCAGGGGCAGCGGAGTCCCAGGACCAGCTGCTAGTGGGCATGCTCAGGGGCCCAGATTCCCAGGACCAGCTGCTAGTGGGCATGCTCAGGGGCAGAGTCCCAGGACCAGCTGCTAGTGGGCATGCTCAGGGGCAGAGTCCCAGGACCAGCTGCTGGTGGGCATGCTCAGGGGCAGAGTCCCAGGACCAGTTGCTAGTGGGCATGCTCAGGGACAGAGTCCCAGGACCAGCTGCTAGTGGGCATGCTCAGGGGCAGAGTCCCAGGACCAGCTGCTGGTGGGCATGCTCAGGGGCAGAGTCCCAGGACCAGCTGCTAGTGGGCATGCTCAGGGGTAGCAGAGTCCCAGGACCAGCTGCTAGTGGGCATGCTCAGGGACAGAGTCCCAGGACAAGCTGCTAGTGTGCATGCTCAGGGGCGCAGAGTCCCAGGAACAGCTGCTAGTGGGCATGCTCAGGGGCAGAGTCCCAGGACCAGCTGCTAGTGGGCATGCTCAGGGGCAGCAGAGTCCCAGGACCAGCTGCTAGTGGGCATGCTGAGGGGCGCAGAGTCCCAGCATCAGCTGCAAGTGGGCATGCTCAGGGGCAGAGTCCCAGGACCAGCTGCTAGTGGGCATACTCAGGGGCAGAGTCCCAGGACCAGCTGCGAGTGGACATGCTCAGGGGCAGAGTCCCAGGACCAGCTGCTAGTGGACATGCTCAGGGGCAGAGTCCCAGGACCAGCTGCTAGTGGGCATGCTCAGGGGCAGAGTCCCAGGACCAGCTGCTAGTGCGCATGCTCAGGGGCAGAGTCCCAGGACCAGCTGCTAGTGGGCATGCTCAGGGGCAGAGTCCCAGAACCAGCTGCTAGTGGGCATGCTCAGGGGCAGAGTCCCAGAACCAGCTGCGAGTGCGCATGCTCAGGGGCAGAGTCCCAGGAACAGCTGCTAGTGGGCATGCTCAGGGGCAGAGTCCCAGGACCAGCTGCTAGTGGGCATGCTCAGGGGCCCAGAATCCCAGGACCAGCTGCTAGTGCGCATGCTCAGGGGCAGAGTCCCAGGACCAGCTGCTAGTGGGCATGCTCAGGGGCAGAGTCCCAGAACCAGCTGCTAGTGGGCATGCTCAGGGGCAGAGTCCCAGAACCAGCTGCGAGTGCGCATGCTCAGGGGCAGAGTCCCAGGAACAGCTGCTAGTGGGCATGCTCAGGGGCAGAGTCCCAGGACCAGCTGCTAGTGGGCATGCTCAGGGGCCCAGAATCCCAGGACCAGCTGCTAGTGCGCATGCTCAGGGGCAGAGTCCCAGGACCAGCTGCTAGTGGGCATGCTCAGGGGCAGATTCCTCAGACCAGCTGCTAGTGCGCATGCTCAGGGGCCCAGAGTCCCAGGACCAGCTGCTAGTGGGCATGCTCAGGGGCAGAGTCACAGGACCAGCTGCTAGTGGGCATGCTCAGGGGTAGCAGAGTCCCAGGACCAGCTGCTAGTGGGCATGCTCAGGGTCAGCAGAGTCACAGGACCAGCTGCTAGTGGGCATGCTCAGAGACAGAGTCCCAGGACCAGCTGCTAGTGGGCATGCTCAGGGCTGCAGAGTCCCAGGACCAGCTGCTAGTGGGCATGCTCAGGGCTGCAGAGTCCCAGGACCAGCTGCTAGTGGGCATGCTCAGGGCTGCAGAGTCCCAGGACCAGCTGCTAGTGGGCATGCTCAGGGCTGCAGATTCCCAGGACCAGCTGCTCGTGGGCATGCTCAGGGGCCCAGAGTCCCAGGACCAGCTGCTAGTGGGCATGCTCAGGGGCAGAGTCCCAGGACCAGCTGCTAGTGGGCATGCTCAGGGGCAGAGTCCCAGGACCAGCTGCTAGTGCGCATGCTTAGGGGCAGAGTCCCAGGACCAGCTGCTAGTGGCCATGCTCAGGGCTGCAGAGTCCCAGGACCAGCTGCTAGTGGGCATGCTCAGGGGCAGAGTCCCAGGACCAGCTGCTAGTGGGCATGCTCAGGGGCCCAGAGTCCCAGGACCAGCTGCTAGTGGGCATGCTCAAGGGCAGAGTCCCAGGACCAGCTGCTAGTGGGCATGCTCAGGGGCAGAGTCCCAGGACCAGCTGCTAGTGGGCATGCTCACGGACAGAGTCCCAGGACCAGCTGCTAGTGGGCATGCTCAGGGGCAGAGTCCCAGTACCAGCTGCTAGTGCGCATGCTCAGGGGCGGAGTCCCAGGACCAGCTGCTAGTGGGCATGCTCAGGGGCAGTGTCCCAGGACCAGCTGCTAGTGGAGATGCTCAGGGACAGTGTCCCAGGACCAGCTGCTAGTGGACATGCTCAGGGACAGTGTCCCAGGACCAGCTGCTAGTGGGCATGCTCAGGGGCAGAGTCCCAGGACCAGCTGCTGGTGGGCATGTTCAGGGGCAGAGTCCCAGGACCAGCTGCTAGTGGGCAAACTCAGGGGCAGCAGAGTCCCAGAACCAGCTGCTAGTGGGCATGCTCAGGGGCAGAGTCCCAGGACCAGCTGCTAGTGCGCATGCTCAGGGGCAGCAGAGTCCCAGGACCAGCTGCTAGTGGGCATGCTCAGGGGCAGCAGAGTCACAGGACCAGCAGCTGGTGGGCATGCTCAGGGGCAGCAGAGTCCCAGGACCAGCTGCTAGTGGGCATGCTCAGGGGCAGAGTCCCAGGACCAGCTGCTAGTGGGCATGCTCAGGGGCAGAGTCCCAGGACCAGCTGCTAGTGGGCATGCTCAGGGGCAGAGTCCCAGGACCAGCTGCTAGTGCGCATGCTCAGGGCAGAGTCCCAGGACCAGCTGCTAGTGGGCATGCTCAGCGGCCGAGAGTCCCAGGACCAGCTGCTAGTGCGCATGCTCAGTGGCCCAGAGTCCCAGGACCAGCTGCTAGTGGGCATGCTCAGGGGCAGCGGAGTCCCAGGACCAGCTGCTGGTGGGCATGTTCAGGGGCAGAGTCCCAGGACCAGCTGCTAGTGGGCAAACTCAGGGGCAGCAGAGTCCCAGAACCAGCTGCTAGTGGGCATGCTCAGGGGCAGAGTCCCAGGACCAGTTGCTAGTGCGCATGCTCAGGGGCAGCAGAGTCCCAGGACCAGCTGCTAGTGGGCATGCTCAGGGGCAGCAGAGTCACAGGACCAGCTGCTGGTGGGCATGCTCAGGGGCAGCAGAGTCCCAGGACCAGCTGCTAGTGGGCATGCTCAGGGGCAGAGTCCCAGGACCAGCTGCTAGTGGGCATGCTCAGGGGCAGAGTCCCAGGACCAGCTGCTAGTGGGCATGCTCAGGGGCAGAGTCCCAGGACCAGCTGCTAGTGCGCATGCTCAGGGCAGAGTCCCAGGACCAGCTGCTAGTGGGCATTCTCAGCGGCCGAGAGTCCCAGGACCAGCTGCTAGTGCGCATGCTCAGTGGCCCAGAGTCCCAGGACCAGCTGCTAGTGGGCATGCTCAGGGGCAGCGGAGTCCCAGGACCAGCTGCTAGTGGGCATGCTCAGGAACAGAGTCCCAGGACAAGCTGCTAGTGGGCATGCTCAGGGGCAGAGTCCCAGGACCAGCTGCTAGTGGGCATACTCAGGGGCCCAGAGTCCCAGGACCAGCTGCTAGTGGGCATGCTCAGGGGCAGAGTCCCAGGACCAGCTGCTAGTGGGCATGCTCAGGGGCAGAGTCCTAGGACCAGCTGCTAGTGGGCATACTCAGGGGCAGAGTCCCAGGACCAGCTGCGAGTGCGCATGCTCAGGGGCAGAGTCCCAGGACCAGCTGCTAGTGGGCATGCTCAGGGGCCCAGAGTCCCAGGACCAGCTGCTAGTGGGCATGCTCAGGGGCCCAGAGTCCCAGGACCAGCTGCTAGTGGGCATGCTCAGGGGCAGAGTCCCAGGACCAGCTGCTAGTGGGCATGCTCAGGGGCCCAGAGTCCCAGGACCAGCAGCTAGTGGGCAAACTCAGGGGCAGCAGAGTCCCAGAACCAGCTGCTAGTGCGCATGCTCAGGGGCAGCAGAGTCACAGGACCAGCTGCTGGTGGGCATGCTCAGGGGCAGCAGAGTCCCAGGACCAGCTGCTAGTGGGCATGCTCAGGGGCCCAGATTCCCAGGACCAGCTGCTAGTGGGCATGCTCAGGGGCAGCGGAGTCCCAGGACCAGCTGCTAGTGGGCATGCTCAGGGGCCCAGATTCCCAGGACCAGCTGCTAGTGGGCATGCTCAGGGGCAGAGTCCCAGGACCAGCTGCTAGTGGGCATGCTCAGGGGCAGAGTCCCAGGACCAGCTGCTGGTGGGCATGCTCAGGGGCAGAGTCCCAGGACCAGTTGCTAGTGGGCATGCTCAGGGACAGAGTCCCAGGACCAGCTGCTAGTGGGCATGCTCAGGGGCAGAGTCCCAGGACCAGCTGCTGGTGGGCATGCTCAGGGGCAGAGTCCCAGGACCAGCTGCTAGTGGGCATGCTCAGGGGTAGCAGAGTCCCAGGACCAGCTGCTAGTGGGCATGCTCAGGGACAGAGTCCCAGGACAAGCTGCTAGTGTGCATGCTCAGGGGCGCAGAGTCCCAGGAACAGCTGCTAGTGGGCATGCTCAGGGGCAGAGTCCCAGGACCAGCTGCTAGTGGGCATGCTCAGGGGCAGCAGAGTCCCAGGACCAGCTGCTAGTGGGCATGCTGAGGGGCGCAGAGTCCCAGCATCAGCTGCAAGTGGGCATGCTCAGGGGCAGAGTCCCAGGACCAGCTGCTAGTGGGCATACTCAGGGGCAGAGTCCCAGGACCAGCTGCGAGTGGACATGCTCAGGGGCAGAGTCCCAGGACCAGCTGCTAGTGGACATGCTCAGGGGCAGAGTCCCAGGACCAGCTGCTAGTGGGCATGCTCAGGGGCAGAGTCCCAGGACCAGCTGCTAGTGCGCATGCTCAGGGGCAGAGTCCCAGGACCAGCTGCTAGTGGGCATGCTCAGGGGCAGAGTCCCAGAACCAGCTGCTAGTGGGCATGCTCAGGGGCAGAGTCCCAGAACCAGCTGCGAGTGCGCATGCTCAGGGGCAGAGTCCCAGGAACAGCTGCTAGTGGGCATGCTCAGGGGCAGAGTCCCAGGACCAGCTGCTAGTGGGCATGCTCAGGGGCCCAGAATCCCAGGACCAGCTGCTAGTGCGCATGCTCAGGGGCAGAGTCCCAGGACCAGCTGCTAGTGGGCATGCTCAGGGGCAGAGTCCCAGAACCAGCTGCTAGTGGGCATGCTCAGGGGCAGAGTCCCAGAACCAGCTGCGAGTGCGCATGCTCAGGGGCAGAGTCCCAGGAACAGCTGCTAGTGGGCATGCTCAGGGGCAGAGTCCCAGGACCAGCTGCTAGTGGGCATGCTCAGGGGCCCAGAATCCCAGGACCAGCTGCTAGTGCGCATGCTCAGGGGCAGAGTCCCAGGACCAGCTGCTAGTGGGCATGCTCAGGGGCAGATTCCTCAGACCAGCTGCTAGTGCGCATGCTCAGGGGCCCAGAGTCCCAGGACCAGCTGCTAGTGGGCATGCTCAGGGGCAGAGTCACAGGACCAGCTGCTAGTGGGCATGCTCAGGGGTAGCAGAGTCCCAGGACCAGCTGCTAGTGGGCATGCTCAGGGTCAGCAGAGTCACAGGACCAGCTGCTAGTGGGCATGCTCAGAGACAGAGTCCCAGGACCAGCTGCTAGTGGGCATGCTCAGGGCTGCAGAGTCCCAGTACCAGCTGCTAGTGGGCATGCTCAGGGCTGCAGAGTCCCAGGACCAGCTGCTAGTGGGCATGCTCAGGGCTGCAGAGTCCCAGGACCAGCTGCTAGTGGGCATGCTCAGGGCTGCAGATTCCCAGGACCAGCTGCTCGTGGGCATGCTCAGGGGCCCAGAGTCCCAGGACCAGCTGCTAGTGGGCATGCTCAGGGGCAGAGTCCCAGGACCAGCTGCTAGTGGGCATGCTCAGGGGCAGAGTCCCAGGACCAGCTGCTAGTGCGCATGCTTAGGGGCAGAGTCCCAGGACCAGCTGCTAGTGGCCATGCTCAGGGCTGCAGAGTCCCAGGACCAGCTGCTAGTGGGCATGCTCAGGGGCAGAGTCCCAGGACCAGCTGCTAGTGGGCATGCTCAGGGGCCCAGAGTCCCAGGACCAGCTGCTAGTGGGCATGCTCAAGGGCAGAGTCCCAGGACCAGCTGCTAGTGGGCATGCTCAGGGGCAGAGTCCCAGGACCAGCTGCTAGTGGGCATGCTCACGGACAGAGTCCCAGGACCAGCTGCTAGTGGGCATGCTCAGGGGCAGAGTCCCAGTACCAGCTGCTAGTGCGCATGCTCAGGGGCGGAGTCCCAGGACCAGCTGCTAGTGGGCATGCTCAGGGGCAGTGTCCCAGGACCAGCTGCTAGTGGAGATGCTCAGGGACAGTGTCCCAGGACCAGCTGCTAGTGGACATGCTCAGGGACAGTGTCCCAGGACCAGCTGCTAGTGGGCATGCTCAGGGGCAGAGTCCCAGGACCAGCTGCTGGTGGGCATGTTCAGGGGCAGAGTCCCAGGACCAGCTGCTAGTGGGCAAACTCAGGGGCAGCAGAGTCCCAGAACCAGCTGCTAGTGGGCATGCTCAGGGGCAGAGTCCCAGGACCAGCTGCTAGTGCGCATGCTCAGGGGCAGCAGAGTCCCAGGACCAGCTGCTAGTGGGCATGCTCAGGGGCAGCAGAGTCACAGGACCAGCAGCTGGTGGGCATGCTCAGGGGCAGCAGAGTCCCAGGACCAGCTGCTAGTGGGCATGCTCAGGGGCAGAGTCCCAGGACCAGCTGCTAGTGGGCATGCTCAGGGGCAGAGTCCCAGGACCAGCTGCTAGTGGGCATGCTCAGGGGCAGAGTCCCAGGACCAGCTGCTAGTGCGCATGCTCAGGGCAGAGTCCCAGGACCAGCTGCTAGTGGGCATGCTCAGCGGCCGAGAGTCCCAGGACCAGCTGCTAGTGCGCATGCTCAGTGGCCCAGAGTCCCAGGACCAGCTGCTAGTGGGCATGCTCAGGGGCAGCGGAGTCCCAGGACCAGCTGCTAGTGGGCATGCTCAGGGGTAGCAGAGTCCCAGGACAAGCTGCTAGTGGGCATACTCAGGGGCCCAGAGTCCCAGGAACAGCTGATAGTGGGCATGCTCAGGGGCAGAGTCCCAGGACCAGCTGCTAGTGCGCATGCTCAGGGGCCCAGAGTCCCAGGACCAGCTGATAGTGGGCATGCTCAGGGGCAGATTCCTCGGACCAGCTGCTAGTGGGCATGCTCAGGGGCCCAGAGTCTCAGGACCAGCTGCTAGTGGGCATGCTCAGGGGCAGAGTCCCAGGACCAGCTGCTAGTGGGCATGCTCAGCGACAAAGTCCCAGGACCAGCTGCTAGTGGGCATGCTCAGGGGCAGAGTCCCAGTACCAGCTGCTAGTGCGCATGCTCAGGGGCGGAGTCCCAGGACCAGCTGCTAGTGGGCATGCTCACGGACAGAGTCCCAGGACCAGCTGCTAGTGGGCATGCTCAGGGGCAGAGTCCCAGTACCAGCTGCTAGTGCGCATGCTCAGGGGCGGAGTCCCAGGACCAGCTGCTAGTGGGCATGCTCAGGGGCAGAGTCCCAGGACCAGCTGCTAGAGGACATGCTCAGGGACAGTGTCCCAGGACCAGCTGCTAGTGGGCATGCTCAGGGGCAGAGTCCCAGGACCAGCTGCTGGTGGGCATGTTCAGGGGCAGAGTCCCAGGACCAGCTGCTAGTGGGCAAACTCAGGGGCAGCAGAGTCCCAGAACCAGCTGCTAGTGGGCATGCTCAGGGGCAGAGTCCCAGGACCAGTTGCTGGTGCGCATGCTCAGGGGCAGCAGAGTCCCAGGACCAGCTGCTAGTGGGCATGCTCAGGGGCAGCAGAGTCACAGGACCAGCTGCTGGTGGGCATGCTCAGGGGCAGCAGAGTCCCAGGACCAGCTGCTAGTGGGCATGCTCAGGGGCAGAGTCCCAGGACCAGCTGCTAGTGGGCATGCTCAGGGGCAGAGTCCCAGGACCAGCTGCTAGTGGGCATGCTCAGGGGCAGAGTCCCAGGACCAGCTGCTAGTGCGCATGCTCAGGGCAGAGTCCCAGGACCAGCTGCTAGTGGGCATTCTCAGCGGCCGAGAGTCCCAGGACCAGCTGCTAGTGCGCATGCTCAGTGGTCCAGAGTCCCAGGACCAGCTGCTAGTGGGCATGCTCAGGGGCAGCGGAGTCCCAGGACCAGCTGCTAGTGGGCATGCTCAGGAACAGAGTCCCAGGACAAGCTGCTAGTGGGCATGCTCAGGGGCAGAGTCCCAGGACCAGCTGCTAGTGGGCATACTCAGGGGCCCAGAGTCCCAGGACCAGCTGCTAGTGGGCATGCTCAGGGGCAGAGTCCCAGGACCAGCTGCTAGTGGGCATGCTCAGGGGCAGAGTCCTAGGACCAGCTGCTAGTGGGCATACTCAGGGGCAGAGTCCCAGGACCAGCTGCGAGTGCGCATGCTCAGGGGCAGAGTCCCAGGACCAGCTGCTAGTGGGCATGCTCAGGGGCCCAGAGTCCCAGGACCAGCTGCTAGTGGGCATGCTCAGGGGCCCAGAGTCCCAGGACCAGCTGCTAGTGGGCATGCTCAGGGGCAGAGTCCCAGGACCAGCTGCTAGTGGGCATGCTCAGGGGCCCAGAGTCCCAGGACCAGCAGCTAGTGGGCAAACTCAGGGGCAGCAGAGTCCCAGAACCAGCTGCTAGTGCGCATGCTCAGGGGCAGCAGAGTCACAGGACCAGCTGCTGGTGGGCATGCTCAGGGGCAGCAGAGTCCCAGGACCAGCTGCTAGTGGGCATGCTCAGGGGCCCAGATTCCCAGGACCAGCTGCTAGTGGGCATGCTCAGGGGCAGCGGAGTCCCAGGACCAGCTGCTAGTGGGCATGCTCAGGGGCCCAGATTCCCAGGACCAGCTGCTAGTGGGCATGCTCAGGGGCAGAGTCCCAGGACCAGCTGCTAGTGGGCATGCTCAGGGGCAGAGTCCCAGGACCAGCTGCTGGTGGGCATGCTCAGGGGCAGAGTCCCAGGACCAGTTGCTAGTGGGCATGCTCAGGGACAGAGTCCCAGGACCAGCTGCTAGTGGGCATGCTCAGGGGCAGAGTCCCAGGACCAGCTGCTGGTGGGCATGCTCAGGGGCAGAGTCCCAGGACCAGCTGCTAGTGGGCATGCTCAGGGGTAGCAGAGTCCCAGGACCAGCTGCTAGTGGGCATGCTCAGGGACAGAGTCCCAGGACAAGCTGCTAGTGTGCATGCTCAGGGGCGCAGAGTCCCAGGAACAGCTGCTAGTGGGCATGCTCAGGGGCAGAGTCCCAGGACCAGCTGCTAGTGGGCATGCTCAGGGGCAGCAGAGTCCCAGGACCAGCTGCTAGTGGGCATGCTGAGGGGCGCAGAGTCCCAGCATCAGCTGCAAGTGGGCATGCTCAGGGGCAGAGTCCCAGGACCAGCTGCTAGTGGGCATACTCAGGGGCAGAGTCCCAGGACCAGCTGCGAGTGGACATGCTCAGGGGCAGAGTCCCAGGACCAGCTGCTAGTGGACATGCTCAGGGGCAGAGTCCCAGGACCAGCTGCTAGTGGGCATGCTCAGGGGCAGAGTCCCAGGACCAGCTGCTAGTGCGCATGCTCAGGGGCAGAGTCCCAGGACCAGCTGCTAGTGGGCATGCTCAGGGGCAGAGTCCCAGAACCAGCTGCTAGTGGGCATGCTCAGGGGCAGAGTCCCAGAACCAGCTGCGAGTGCGCATGCTCAGGGGCAGAGTCCCAGGAACAGCTGCTAGTGGGCATGCTCAGGGGCAGAGTCCCAGGACCAGCTGCTAGTGGGCATGCTCAGGGGCCCAGAATCCCAGGACCAGCTGCTAGTGCGCATGCTCAGGGGCAGAGTCCCAGGACCAGCTGCTAGTGGGCATGCTCAGGGGCAGAGTCCCAGAACCAGCTGCTAGTGGGCATGCTCAGGGGCAGAGTCCCAGAACCAGCTGCGAGTGCGCATGCTCAGGGGCAGAGTCCCAGGAACAGCTGCTAGTGGGCATGCTCAGGGGCAGAGTCCCAGGACCAGCTGCTAGTGGGCATGCTCAGGGGCCCAGAATCCCAGGACCAGCTGCTAGTGCGCATGCTCAGGGGCAGAGTCCCAGGACCAGCTGCTAGTGGGCATGCTCAGGGGCAGATTCCTCAGACCAGCTGCTAGTGCGCATGCTCAGGGGCCCAGAGTCCCAGGACCAGCTGCTAGTGGGCATGCTCAGGGGCAGAGTCACAGGACCAGCTGCTAGTGGGCATGCTCAGGGGTAGCAGAGTCCCAGGACCAGCTGCTAGTGGGCATGCTCAGGGTCAGCAGAGTCACAGGACCAGCTGCTAGTGGGCATGCTCAGAGACAGAGTCCCAGGACCAGCTGCTAGTGGGCATGCTCAGGGCTGCAGAGTCCCAGGACCAGCTGCTAGTGGGCATGCTCAGGGCTGCAGAGTCCCAGGACCAGCTGCTAGTGGGCATGCTCAGGGCTGCAGATTCCCAGGACCAGCTGCTAGTGGGCATGCTCAGGGGCAGAGTCCCAGGACCAGCTGCTCGTGGGCATGCTCAGGGGCCCAGAGTCCCAGGACCAGCTGCTAGTGGGCATGCTCAGGGGCAGAGTCCCAGGACCAGCTGCTAGTGGGCATGCTCAGGGGCAGAGTCCCAGGACCAGCTGCTAGTGCGCATGCTTAGGGGCAGAGTCCCAGGACCAGCTGCTAGTGGCCATGCTCAGGGCTGCAGAGTCCCAGGACCAGCTGCTAGTGGGCATGCTCAGGGCTGCAGAGTCCCAGGACCAGCTGCTAGTGGGCATGCTCAGGGGCAGAGTCCCAGGACCAGCTGCTAGTGGGCATGCTCAGGGGCAGAGTCCCAGGACCAGCTGCTAGTGCGCATGCTCAGGGGCCCAGAGTCCCAGGGCCAGCTGCTAGTGGGCATGCTCAGGGGCAGTGTCCCAGGACCAGCTGCTAGTGGGCATGCTCAGGGGCCCAGAGTCCCAGGGCCAGCTGCTAGTGGGCATGCTCAGGGACCCTGAGTCCCAGGGCCAGTTGCTAGTGGCCATGCTCAGGGGCAGAGTCCCAGGACCAGCTGCTAGTGGGTATGCTCAGGGGCAGAGTCCCAGGACCAGCTGCTAGTGGGCATGCTCCGGGGCAGAGTCCCAGGACCAGCTGCTAGTGGGCATGCTCATGGACCCAGAGTCCCAGGACCAGCTGCTGGTGGGCATGCTCAGGGGCAGAGTCCCAGGACCAGCTGCTAGTGGGCATGCTCAGAGCTGCAGAGTCCCAGGACCAGCTGCTAGTGGGCATGCTCAGAGCTGCAGAGTCCCAGGACCAGCTGCTAGTGCGCATGCTCAGGGGGCAGAGTCCCAGGACCAGCTGCTAGTGGGCATGCTCAGGGGTCAAGAGTCCCAGGACCAGCTGCTAGTGCGCATGCTCAGGGGCAGAGTCACAGGACCAGCTGCTAGTGGGCATGCTCAGGGGCAGAGTCCCAGGACCAGCTGCTAGTGGGCATGCTCAGGGGCAGAGTCCCAGGACCAGCTGCTAGTGGGCATGCTCAGGGGCAGAGTCCCAGGACCAGCTGCTAGTGGGCATGCTCAGGGGTCAAGAGTCCTAGGACCAGCTGCTAGTGGGCATGCTCAGGGGCAGAGTCCCAGGACCAGCTGCTTGTGCGCATGCTCAGGGACAGCGGAGTCCCAGGACCAGCTGCTAGTGCGCATGCTCAGGGGCCCAGAGTCCCAGGACCAGCGGCTAGTGGGCATGCTCAGGGGCAGCAGAGTCCCAGGACCAGCTGCTCGTGGGCATGCTCAGGGGCCCAGAGTCCCAGGACCAGCGGCTAGTGGGCATGTTCAGGGGCAGAATCGCAGGACCAGCTGCTAGTGGGCATGCTCAGGGGCAGAATCGCAGGACCAGCTGCTAGTGGGCATGCTCAGGGGCCCAGAGTCCCAGGACCAGCTGATAGTGGGCATGCTCAGGGGCAGAGTCCCAGGACCAGCTGCTAGTGCGCATGCTCAGGGGCCCAGAGACCCAGGACCAGCTGATAGTGGGCATGCTCAGGGGCAGATTCCTCGGACCAGCTGCTAGTGGGCATGCTCAGGGTCAGAGTCCCAGGACCAGCTGCTAGTGGGCATGCTCAGGGGCAGAGTCCCAGGACCAGCTGCTAGTGCGCATGCTCAGGGGCAGAGTCCCAGGACCAGCTGCTAGTGGGCATGCTCAGGGGCAGAGTCCCAGGACCAGCTGCTAGTGCGCATGCTCAGGGGCAGAGTCCCAGGACCAGCTGCTAGTGGGCATGCTCAGGGGCAGATTCCTCGGACCAGTTGCTAGTGGGCATGCTCACGGACAGAGTCCCAGGACCAGCTGCTAGTGGGCATGCTCAGGGGCAGAGTCCCAGTACCAGCTGCTAGTGCGCATGCTCAGGGGCGGAGTCCCAGGACCAGCTGCTAGTGGGCATGCTCAGGGGCAGAGTCCCAGGACCAGCTGCTAGTGGACATGCTCAGGGACAGTGTCCCAGGACCAGCTGCTAGTGGGCATGCTCAGGGGCAGAGTCCCAGGACCAGCTGCTGGTGGGCATGTTCAGGGGCAGAGTCCCAGGACCAGCTGCTAGTGGGCAAACTCAGGGGCAGCAGAGCCCCAGAACCAGCTGCTAGTGGGCATGCTCAGGGGCAGAGTCCCAGGACCAGCTGCTAGTGCGCATGCTCAGGGGCAGCAGAGTCCCAGGACCAGCTGCTAGTGGGCATGCTCAGGGACAGCAGAGTCACAGGACCAGCTGCTGGTGGGCATGCTCAGGGGCAGCAGAATCCCAGGACCAGCTGCTAGTGTGCATGCTCAGGGGCAGAGTCCCAGGACCAGCTGCTAGTGCGCATGCTCAGGGCAGAGTCCCAGGACCAGCTGCTAGTGGGCATGCTCAGCGGCCGAGAGTCCCAAGACCAGCTGCTAGTGCGCATGCTCAGTGGCCCAGAGTCCCAGGACCAGCTGCTAGTGGGCATGCTCAGGGGCAGCGGTGTCCCAGGACCAGCTGCCAGTGGGCATGCTCAGGGGCAGAGTCCCAGGACCAGCTGCTAGTGCGCATGCTCAGGGGTAGCAGAGTCCCAGGACCAGCTGCTCGTGGGCATGCTCAGGAACAGAGTCCCAGGACAAGCTGCTAGTGGGCATGCTCAGGGGCAGAGTCCCAGGACCAGCTGCTAGTGGGCAAACTCAGGGGCCCAGAGTCCCAGGAACAGCTGCTAGTGGGCATGCTCAGGGGCAGAGTCCTAGGACCAGCTGCTAGTGGGCATACTCAGGGGCAGAGTCCCAGGACCAGCTGCGAGTGCGCATGCTCAGGGGCAGAGTCCCAGGACCAGCTGCTAGTGGGCATGCTCAGGGGCCCAGAGTCCCAGGACCAGCTGCTAGTGGGCATGCTCAGGGGCAGAGTCCCAGGACCAGCTGCTAGTGGGCATGCTCAGGGGCCCAGAGTCCCAGGACCAGCTGCTAGTGGGCATGCTCATGGGCAGAGTCCCAGGACCAGCTGCTAGTGGGCATGCTCAGGGGCCCAGAGTCCCAGGACCAGCTGCTAGTGCGCATGCTCAGGGGCAGTTTCGCAGGACCAGCTGCTAGTGGGCATGCTCAGGGGCAGTGTCGCAGGACCAGCTGCTAGTGGGCATGCTCAGGGGCAGTGTCGCAGGACCAGCTGCTAGTGGGCATGCTCAGGGGCCCAGAGTCCCAGGACCAGCGGCTAGTGGGCATGCTCAGGGGCCCAGAGTCCCAGGACCAGCTGCTAGTGGGCATGCTCAGGGGCAGAGTCCCAGGACCAGCTGCTAGTGGGCATGCTCAGGGGCAGAGTCCCAGGGCCAGCTGCTAGTGCGCATGCTCAGGGGCAGAGTCCCAGGACCAGCTGCTAGTGGGCATGCTCAGGGGCAGAGTCCCAGGACCAGCTGCTAGTGCGCATGCTCAGGGGCAGTGTCCCAGGACCAGCTGCTAGTGGGCATGCTCAGGGGCAGAGTCCCAGGACCAGCTGCTAGTGGGCATGCTCAGGGCTGCAGAGTCCCAGGACTAGCTGCTAGTGCGCATGCTCAGGGGCCTAGAGTCCCAGGACCAGCTGCTAGTGGGCATGCTCATGGGCAGAGTCCCAGGACCAGCTGCTAGTGGGCATGCTCAGGGGCCCAGAGTCCCAGGACCAGCGGCTAGTGGGCATGCTCAGGGGCAGCGGAGTCCCAGGACCAGCTGCTAGTGGGCATGCTCAGGGACAGAGTCCCAGAACCAGCTGCTAGTGGGCATGCTCAGGGGCAGATTCCTCAGACCAGCTGCAAGTGGGGATGCTCAGGGGCCCAGAGTCCCAGGACCAGCTGCTAGTGCGCATGCTCAGGGGTAGCAGAGTCCCAGGACCAGCTGCTAGTGGGCATGCTCAGGGACAGAGTCCCAGAACCAGCTGCTAGTGCGCATGCTCAGGGGTAGCAGAGTCCCAGGACCAGCTGCTAGTGGGCATGCTCAGGGGCAGAGTCACAGGACCAGCTGCTAGTGGGCATGCTCAGAGACAGAGTCCCAGGACCAGCTGCTAGTGGGCATGCTCAGGGCTGCAGAGTCCCAGGACCAGCTGCTAGTGGGCATGCTCAGGGCTGCAGATTCCCAGGACCAGCTGCTAGTGGGCATGCTCAGGGGCAGAGTCCCAGGACCAGCTGCTAGTGGGCATGCTCAGGGGCCCAGAGTCCCAGGACCAGCTGCTAGTGGGCATGCTCAGGGGCAGAGTCCCAGGACCAGCTGCTAGTGCGCATGCTCAGGGGCCCAGAGTCCCAGGACCAGCTGATAGTGGGCATGCTCAGGGGCAGATTCCTCGGACCAGCTGCTAGTGGGCATGCTCAGGGGCCCAGAGTCTCAGGACCAGCTGCTAGTGGGCATGCTCAGGGGCAGAGTCCCAGGACCAGCTGCTAGTGGGCATGCTCAGGGCTGCAGAGTCCCAGGACCAGCTGCTAGTGGGCATGCTCAGGGCTGCAGAGTCCCAGGACCAGCTGCTAGTGGGCATGCTCAGGGCTGCAGATTCCCAGGACCAGCTGCTAGTGGGCATGCTCAGGGGCAGAGTCCCAGGACCAGCTGCTCGTGGGCATGCTCAGGGGCCCAGAGTCCCAGGACCAGCTGCTAGTGGGCATGCTCAGGGGCAGAGTCCCAGGACCAGCTGCTAGTGGGCATGCTCAGGGGCAGAGTCCCAGGACCAGCTGCTAGTGCGCATGCTTAGGGGCAGAGTCCCAGGACCAGCTGCTAGTGGCCATGCTCAGGGCTGCAGAGTCCCAGGACCAGCTGCTAGTGGGCATGCTCAGGGCTGCAGAGTCCCAGGACCAGCTGCTAGTGGGCATGCTCAGGGGCAGAGTCCCAGGACCAGCTGCTAGTGGGCATGCTCAGGGGCAGAGACCCAGGACCAGCTGCTAGTGCGCATGCTCAGGGGCCCAGAGTCCCAGGGCCAGCTGCTAGTGGGCATGCTCAGGGGCAGTGTCCCAGGACCAGCTGCTAGTGGGCATGCTCAGGGGCCCAGAGTCCCAGGGCCAGCTGCTAGTGGGCATGCTCAGGGACCCTGAGTCCCAGGGCCAGCTGCTAGTGGCCATGCTCAGGGGCAGAGTCCCAGGACCAGCTGCTAGTGGGTATGCTCAGGGGCAGAGTCCCAGGACCAGCTGCTAGTGGGCATGCTCCGGGGCAGAGTCCCAGGACCAGCTGCTAGTGGGCATGCTCATGGACCCAGAGTCCCAGGACCAGCTGCTGGTGGGCATGCTCAGGGGCAGAGTCCCAGGACCAGCTGCTAGTGGGCATGCTCAGAGCTGCAGAGTCCCAGGACCAGCTGCTAGTGGGCATGCTCAGAGCTGCAGAGTCCCAGGACCAGCTGCTAGTGCGCATGCTCAGGGGGCAGAGTCCCAGGACCAGCTGCTAGTGGGCATGCTCAGGGGTCAAGAGTCCCAGGACCAGCTGCTAGTGCGCATGCTCAGGGGCAGAGTCACAGGACCAGCTGCTAGTGGGCATGCTCAGGGGCAGAGTCCCAGGACCAGCTGCTAGTGGGCATGCTCAGGGGCAGAGTCCCAGGACCAGCTGCTAGTGGGCATGCTCAGGGGCAGAGTCCCAGGACCAGCTGCTAGTGGGCATGCTCAGGGGTCAAGAGTCCTAGGACCAGCTGCTAGTGGGCATGCTCAGGGGCAGAGTCCCAGGACCAGCTGCTTGTGCGCATGCTCAGGGACAGCGGAGTCCCAGGACCAGCTGCTAGTGCGCATGCTCAGGGGCCCAGAGTCCCAGGACCAGCGGCTAGTGGGCATGCTCAGGGGCAGCAGAGTCCCAGGACCAGCTGCTCGTGGGCATGCTCAGGGGCCCAGAGTCCCAGGACCAGCGGCTAGTGGGCATGTTCAGGGGCAGAATCGCAGGACCAGCTGCTAGTGGGCATGCTCAGGGGCAGAATCGCAGGACCAGCTGCTAGTGGGCATGCTCAGGGGCCCAGAGTCCCAGGACCAGCTGATAGTGGGCATGCTCAGGGGCAGAGTCCCAGGACCAGCTGCTAGTGCGCATGCTCAGGGGCCCAGAGACCCAGGACCAGCTGATAGTGGGCATGCTCAGGGGCAGATTCCTCGGACCAGCTGCTAGTGGGCATGCTCAGGGTCAGAGTCCCAGGACCAGCTGCTAGTGGGCATGCTCAGGGGCAGAGTCCCAGGACCAGCTGCTAGTGCGCATGCTCAGGGGCAGAGTCCCAGGACCAGCTGCTAGTGGGCATGCTCAGGGGCAGAGTCCCAGGACCAGCTGCTAGTGGGCATGCTCAGCGACAGAGTCCCAGGACCAGCTGCTAGTGGGCATGCTCAGGGGCAGATTCCTCGGACCAGTTGCTAGTGGGCATGCTCACGGACAGAGTCCCAGGACTAGCTGCTAGTGGGCATGCTCAGGGGCAGAGTCCCAGTACCAGCTGCTAGTGCGCATGCTCAGGGGCGGAGTCCCAGGACCAGCTGCTAGTGGGCATGCTCAGGGGCAGAGTCCCAGGACCAGCTGCTAGTGGACATGCTCAGGGACAGTGTCCCAGGACCAGCTGCTAGTGGGCATGCTCAGGGGCAGAGTCCCAGGACCAGCTGCTGGTGGGCATGTTCAGGGGCAGCAGAGTCCCAGGACCAGCTGCTAGTGGGCATGCTCAGGGGCAGCAGAGTCACAGGACCAGCTGCTGGTGGGCATGCTCAGGGGCAGCAGAATCCCAGGACCAGCTGCTAGTGTGCATGCTCAGGGGCAGAGTCCCAGGACCAGCTGCTAGTGCGCATGCTCAGGGCAGAGTCCCAGGACCAGCTGCTAGTGGGCATGCTCAGCGGCCGAGAGTCCCAAGACCAGCTGCTAGTGCGCATGCTCAGTGGCCCAGAGTCCCAGGACCAGCTGCTAGTGGGCATGCTCAGGGGCAGCGGAGTCCCAGGACCAGCTGCTAGTGGGCATGCTCAGGGGCAGAGTCCCAGGACCAGCTGCTAGTGCGCATGCTCAGGGGTAGCAGAGTCCCAGGACCAGCTGCTAGTGGGCATGCTCAGGAACAGAGTCCCAGGACAAGCTGCTAGTGGGCATGCTCAGGGGCAGAGTCCCAGGACCAGCTGCTAGTGGGCAAACTCAGGGGCCCAGAGTCCCAGGAACAGCTGCTAGTGGGCATGCTCAGGGGCAGAGTCCTAGGACCAGCTGCTAGTGGGCATACTCAGGGGCAGAGTCCCAGGACCAGCTGCGAGTGCGCATGCTCAGGGGCAGAGTCCCAGGACCAGCTGCTAGTGGGCATGCTCAGGGGCCCAGAGTCCCAGGACCAGCTGCTAGTGGGCATGCTCAGGGGCAGAGTCCCAGGACCAGCTGCTAGTGGGCATGCTCAGGGGCCCAGAGTCCCAGGACCAGCTGCTAGTGGGCATGCTCATGGGCAGAGTCCCAGGACCAGCTGCTAGTGGGCATGCTCAGGGGCCCAGAGTCCCAGGACCAGCTGCTAGTGCGCATGCTCAGGGGCAGTTTCGCAGGACCAGCTGCTAGTGGGCATGCTCAGGGGCAGTGTCGCAGGACCAGCTGCTAGTGGGCATGCTCAGGGGCCCAGAGTCCCAGGACCAGCGGCTAGTGGGCATGCTCAGGGGCCCAGAGTCCCAGGACCAGCTGCTAGTGGGCATGCTCAGGGGCAGAGTCCCAGGACCAGCTGCTAGTGGGCATGCTCAGGGGCAGAGTCCCAGGGCCAGCTGCTAGTGCGCATGCTCAGGGGCAGAGTCCCAGGACCAGCTGCTAGTGGGCATGCTCAGGGGCAGAGTCCCAGGACCAGCTGCTAGTGCGCATGCTCAGGGGCAGTGTCCCAGGACCAGCTGCTAGTGGGCATGCTCAGGGGCAGAGTCCCAGGACCAGCTGCTAGTGGGCATGCTCAGGGCTGCAGAGTCCCAGGACTAGCTGCTAGTGCGCATGCTCAGGGGCCCAGAGTCCCAGGACCAGCTGCTAGTGGGCATGCTCATGGGCAGAGTCCCAGGACCAGCTGCTAGTGGGCATGCTCAGGGGCCCAGAGTCCCAGGACCAGCGGCTAGTGGGCATGCTCAGGGGCAGCGGAGTCCCAGGACCAGCTGCTAGTGGGCATGCTCAGGGACAGAGTCCCAGAACCAGCTGCTAGTGGGCATGCTCAGGGGCAGATTCCTCAGACCAGCTGCTAGTGGGGATGCTCAGGGGCCCAGAGTCCCAGGACCAGCTGCTAGTGCGCATGCTCAGGGGTAGCAGAGTCCCAGGACCAGCTGCTAGTGGGCATGCTCAGGGTCAGCAGAGTCCCAGGACCAGCTGCTAGTGGGCATGCTCAGGGACAGAGTCCCAGAACCAGCTGCTAGTGCGCATGCTCAGGGGTAGCAGAGTCCCAGGACCAGCTGCTAGTGGGCATGCTCAGGGGCAGAGTCACAGGACCAGATGCTAGTGGGCATGCTCAGAGACAGAGTCCCAGGACCAGCTGCTAGTGGGCATGCTCAGGGCTGCAGAGTCCCAGGACCAGCTGCTAGTGGGCATGCTCAGGGCTGCAGATTCCCAGGACCAGCTGCTAGTGGGCATGCTCAGGGGCAGAGTCCCAGGACCAGCTGCTAGTGGGCATGCTCAGGGGCCCAGAGTCCCAGGACCAGCTGCTAGTGGGCATGCTCAGGGGCAGAGTCCCAGGACCAGCTGCTAGTGCGCATGCTCAGGGGCCCAGAGTCCCAGGACCAGCTGCTAGTGCGCATGCTCAGGGGCAGATTCCTCGGACCAGCTGCTAGTGGGCATGCTCAGGGGCCCAGAGTCTCAGGACCAGCTGCTAGTGGGCATGCTCAGGGGCAGAGTCCCAGGACCAGCTGCTAGTGGGCATGCTCAGCGACAAAGTCCCAGGACCAGCTGCTAGTGGGCATGCTCAGGGGCAGATTCCTCGGACCAGCTGCTAGTGGGCATGCTCACGGACAGAGTCCCAGGACCAGCTGCTAGTGGGCATGCTCAGGGGCAGAGTCCCAGTACCAGCTGCTAGTGCGCATGCTCAGGGGCGGAGTCCCAGGACCAGCTGCTAGTGGGCATGCTCAGGGGCAGAGTCCCAGTACCAGCTGCTAGTGCGCATGCTCAGGGGCGGAGTCCCAGGACCAGCTGCTAGTGGGCATGCTCAGGGGCAGAGTCCCAGGACCAGCTGCTAGTGGACATGCTCAGGGACAGTGTCCCAGGACCAGCTGCTAGTGGGCATGCTCAGGGGCAGAGTCCCAGGACCAGCTGCTGGTGGGCATGTTCAGGGGCAGAGTCCCAGGACCAGCTGCTAGTGGGCAAACTCAGGGGCAGCAGAGTCCCAGAACCAGCTGCTAGTGGGCATGCTCAGGGGCAGAGTCCCAGGACCAGCTGCTAGTGGGCATGCTCAGGGGCAGAGTCCCAGGACCAGCTGCTAGTGCGCATGCTCAGTGGCCCAGAGTCCCAGGACCAGCTGCTAGTGGGCATGCTCAGGGGCAGCGGAGTCCCAGGACCAGCTGCTAGTGGGCATGCTCAGGGGCAGAGTCCCAGGACCAGCTGCTAGTGCGCATGCTCAGGGGTAGCAGAGTCCCAGGACCAGCTGCTAGTGGGCATGCTCAGGAACAGAGTCCCAGGACAAGCTGCTAGTGGGCATGCTCAGGGGCAGAGTCCCAGGACCAGCTGCTAGTGGGCATACTCAGGGGCCCAGAGTCCCAGGACCAGCTGCTAGTGGGCATGCTCAGGGGCAGAGTCCTAGGACCAGCTGCTAGTGGGCATACTCAGGGGCAGAGTCCCAGGACCAGCTGCGAGTGCGCATGCTCAGGGGCAGAGTCCCAGGACCAGCTGCTAGTGGGCATGCTCAGGGGCCCAGAGTCCCAGGACCAGCTGCTAGTGGGCATGCTCAGGGGCAGAGTCCCAGGACCAGCTGCTAGTGGGCATGCTCAGGGGCCCAGAGTCCCAGGACCAGCTGCTAGTGGGCATGCTCATGGGCAGAGTCCCAGGACCAGCTGCTAGTGGGCATGCTCAGGGGCCCAGAGTCCCAGGACCAGCTGCTAGTGCGCATGCTCAGGGGCAGTGTCGCAGGACCAGCTGCTAGTGGGCATGCTCAGGGGCAGTGTCGCAGGACCAGCTGCTAGTGGGCATGCTCAGGGGCCCAGAGTCCCAGGACCAGCGGCTAGTGGGCATGCTCAGGGGCCCAGAGTCCCAGGACCAGCTGCTAGTGGGCATGCTCAGGGGCAGAGTCCCAGGACCAGCTGCTAGTGGGCATGCTCAGGGGCAGAGTCCCAGGGCCAGCTGCTAGTGCGCATGCTCAGGGGCAGAGTCCCAGGACCAGCTGCTAGTGGGCATGCTCAGGGAGAGAGTCCCAGGACCAGCTGCTAGTGCGCATGCTCAGGGGCAGTGTCCCAGGACCAGCTGCTAGTGGGCATGCTCAGGGGCAGAGTCCCAGGACCAGCTGCTAGTGGGCATGCTCAGGGCTGCAGAGTCCCAGGACCAGCTGCTAGTGCGCATGCTCAGGGGCCCAGAGTCCCAGGACCAGCTGCTAGTGGGCATGCTCATGGGCAGAGTCCCAGGACCAGCTGCTAGTGGGCATGCTCAGGGGCCCAGAGTCCCAGGACCAGCTGCTAGTGCGCATGCTCAGGGGCCCAGAGTCCCAGGACCAGCGGCTAGTGGGCATGCTCAGGGGCAGCGGAGTCCCAGGACCAGCTGCTAGTGGGCATGCTCAGGGACAGAGTCCCAGAACCAGCTGCTAGTGGGCATGCTCAGGGGCAGATTCCTCAGACCAGCTGCTAGTGGGGATGCTCAGGGGCCCAGAGTCCCAGGACCAGCTGCTAGTGCGCATGCTCAGGGGTAGCAGAGTCCCAGGACCAGCTGCTAGTGGGCATGCTCAGGGTCAGCAGAGTCCCAGGACCAGCTGCTAGTGGGCATGCTCAGGGACAGAGTCCCAGAACCAGCTGCTAGTGCGCATGCTCAGGGGTAGCAGAGTCCCAGGACCAGCTGCTAGTGGGCATGCTCAGGGGCAGAGTCACAGGACCAGCTGCTAGTGGGCATGCTCAGAGACAGAGTCCCAGGACCAGCTGCTAGTGGGCATGCTCAGGGCTGCAGAGTCCCAGGACCAGCTGCTAGTGGGCATGCTCAGGGCTGCAGATTCCCAGGACCAGCTGCTAGTGGGCATGCTCAGGGGCAGAGTCCCAGGACCAGCTGCTAGTGGGCATGCTCAGGGGCCCAGAGTCCCAGGACCAGCTGCTAGTGGGCATGCTCAGGGGCAGAGTCCCAGGACCAGCTGCTAGTGCGCATGCTCAGGGGCAGAGTCCCAGGACCAGCTGCTAGTGGGCATGCTCAGGGGCCCAGAGTCCCAGGACCAGCTGCTAGTGCGCATGCTCAGGGGCAGAGTCCCAGGACCAGCTGCTAGTGCGCATGCTCAGGGGCAGAGTCCCAGGACCAGCTGCTAGTGCGCATGCTCAGGGGCAGAGTCCCAGGACCAGCTGCTAGTGGGCATTGTGGTAAACCACTGTTTGTATTCCTGTTTGTCCTGTTTGTATTCCACTGTGTACATGCCTGGACATGCCTCGGCTGACTCCTCCCACAGGTCCTAGTATAAAGGTGACTGCTCCCCAGCCCTTAGTATCATGGACCGGTCGACCACGCGAGGCAGACCTCCATTCTGTTGTTAATAAAAGCCTTTGGTTACTCTTCTAACTCTCAGTCTTTTATGAGTAATTGATAGCGCATCAGGCATGCTCAGGGGTAGCAGAGTCCCAGAACCAGCTGCTAGTGCGCATGCTTAGGGGCAGAGTCCCAGGACCAGCTGCTAGTGGGCATGCTCAGGGGCAGACTCCCAGGACCAGCTGCTAGTGGGCATGCTCAGGGCTGCAGAGTCCCAGGACCAGCTGCTAGTGGGCATGCTCAGGGGCCCAGAGTCCCAGGACCAGCTGCTAGTGGGCATGCTCAGGGGCAGAGTCCCAGGACCAGCTGCTTGTGAGCATGCTCAGGGGCCCAGAGCCCCAGGACCAGCGGCTAGTGGGCATGCTCAGGGGCCCAGAGTCCCAGGACCAGCTGCTAGTGGGCATGCTCAGGGGCAGAGTCCCAGGACCAGCTGCTAGTGCGCATGCTCAGGGGCAGAGTCCCAGGACCAGCTGCTAGTGGGCATGCTCAGGGGCAGATTCCTCGGACCAGCTGCTAGTGGGCATGCTCACGGACAGAGTCCCAGGACCAGCTGCTAGTGGGCATGCTCAGAGGCAGAGTCCCAGTACCAGCTGCTAGTGCGCATGCTCAGGGGCGGAGTCCCAGGACCAGCTGCTAGTGGGCATGCTCAGGGGCAGAGTCCCAGGACCAGCTGCTAGTGGACATGCTCAGGGACAATGTCCCAGGACCAGCTGCTAGTGGGCATGCTCAGGGGCAGAGTCCCAGGACCAGCTGCTGGTGGGCATGTTCAGGGGCAGAGTCCCAGGACCAGCTGCTAGTGGGCAAACTCAGGGGCAGCAGAGTCCCAGAACCAGCTGCTAGTGCGCATGCTCAGGGGCAGCAGAGTCACAGGACCAGCTGCTGGTGGGCATGCTCAGGGGCCCAGATTCCCAGGACCAGCTGCTAGTGGGCATGCTCAGGGGCAGCGGAGTCCCAGGACCAGCTGCTAGTGGGCATGCTCAGGGGCCCAGATTCCCAGGACCAGCTGCTAGTGGGCATGCTCAGGGGCAGCGGAGTCCCAGGACCAGCTGCTAGTGGGCATGCTCAGGGGCAGAGTCCCAGGACCAGTTGCTAGTGGGCATGCTCAGGGACAGAGTCCCAGGACCAGCTGCTAGTGGGCATGCTCAGGGGCAGAGTCCCAGGACCAGCTGCTGGTGGGCATGCTCAGGGGCAGAGTCCCAGGACCAGCTGCTAGTGGGCATGCTCAGGGGCAGAGTCCCAGGACCAGCTGCTAGTGCGCATGCTCAGGGGCAGAGTCCCAGGACCAGCTGCTAGTGCGCATGCTCAGGGGCAGAGTCCCAGGACCAGCTGCTAGTGGGCATTGTGGTAAACCACTGTTTGTATTCCTGTTTGTCCTGTTTGTATTCCACTGTGTACATGCCTGGACATGCCTCGGCTGACTCCTCCCACAGGTCCTAGTATAAAGGTGACTGCTCCCCAGCCCTTAGTATCATGGACCGGTCGACCACGCGAGGCAGACCTCCATTCTGTTGTTAATAAAAGCCTTTGGTTACTCTTCTAACTCTCAGTCTTTTATGAGTAATTGATAGCGCATCAGGCATGCTCAGGGGTAGCAGAGTCCCAGAACCAGCTGCTAGTGCGCATGCTTAGGGGCAGAGTCCCAGGACCAGCTGCTAGTGGGCATGCTCAGGGGCAGACTCCCAGGACCAGCTGCTAGTGGGCATGCTCAGGGCTGCAGAGTCCCAGGACCAGCTGCTAGTGGGCATGCTCAGGGGCCCAGAGTCCCAGGACCAGCTGCTAGTGGGCATGCTCAGGGGCAGAGTCCCAGGACCAGCTGCTTGTGAGCATGCTCAGGGGCCCAGAGCCCCAGGACCAGCGGCTAGTGGGCATGCTCAGGGGCCCAGAGTCCCAGGACCAGCTGCTAGTGGGCATGCTCAGGGGCAGAGTCCCAGGACCAGCTGCTAGTGGGCATGTTCAGGGGCCCAGAGTCCCAGGACCAGCTGCTAGTGGGCATGCTCAGGGGCAGAGTCCCAGGACCAGCTGCTAGTGCGCATGCTCAGGGGCAGAGTCCCAGGACCAGCTGCTAGTGGGCATGCTCAGGGGCAGATTCCTCGGACCAGCTGCTAGTGGGCATGCTCACGGACAGAGTCCCAGGACCAGCTGCTAGTGGGCATGCTCAGAGGCAGAGTCCCAGTACCAGCTGCTAGTGCGCATGCTCAGGGGCGGAGTCCCAGGACCAGCTGCTAGTGGGCATGCTCAGGGGCAGAGTCCCAGGACCAGCTGCTAGTGGACATGCTCAGGGACAATGTCCCAGGACCAGCTGCTAGTGGGCATGCTCAGGGGCAGAGTCCCAGGACCAGCTGCTGGTGGGCATGTTCAGGGGCAGAGTCCCAGGACCAGCTGCTAGTGGGCAAACTCAGGGGCAGCAGAGTCCCAGAACCAGCTGCTAGTGCGCATGCTCAGGGGCAGCAGAGTCACAGGACCAGCTGCTGGTGGGCATGCTCAGGGGCAGCAGAGTCCCAGGACCAGCTGCTAGTGCGCATGCTCAGGGGCCCAGATTCCCAGGACCAGCTGCTAGTGGGCATGCTCAGGGGCAGCGGAGTCCCAGGACCAGCTGCTAGTGGGCATGCTCAGGGGCCCAGATTCCCAGGACCAGCTGCTAGTGGGCATGCTCAGGGGCAGCGGAGTCCCAGGACCAGCTGCTAGTGGGCATGCTCAGGGGCAGAGTCCCAGGACCAGTTGCTAGTGGGCATGCTCAGGGACAGAGTCCCAGGACCAGCTGCTAGTGGGCATGCTCAGGGGCAGAGTCCCAGGACCAGCTGCTGGTGGGCATGCTCAGGGGCAGAGTCCCAGGACCAGCTGCTAGTGGGCATGCTCAGGGGCAGAGTCCCAGGACAAGCTGCTAGCGTGCATGCTCAGGGGCGCAGAGTCCCAGGAACAGCTGCTAGCGGGCATGCTCAGGGGCAGAGTCCCAGGCCCAGCTGCTAGTGGGCATGCTCAGGGACAGAGTCCCAGGACAAGCTGCTAGCGTGCATGCTCAGGGGCGCAGAGTCCCAGGAACAGCTGCTAGTGGGCATGCTCAGGGGCAGAGTCCCAGGACCAGCTGCTAGTGGGCATGCTCAGGGGCAGCAGAGTCCCAGGACCAGCTGCTAGTGGGCATGCTGAGGGGCGCAGAGTCCCAGCATCAGCTGCAAGTGGGCATGCTCAGGGGCAGAGTCCCAGGACCAGCTGCTAGTGGGCATACTCAGGGGCAGAGTCCCAGGACCAGCTGCGAGTGCGCATGCTCAGGGGCAGAGTCCCAGGACCAGCTGCTAGTGGGCATGCTCAGGGGCAGAGTCCCAGGACCAGCTGCTGGTGCGCATGCTCAGGGGCAGAGTCCCAGGACCAGCTGCTAGTGGGCATGCTCAGGGGCAGAGTCCCAGGACCAGCTGCTAGTGGACATGCTCAGGGGCAGAGTCCCAGGACCAGCTGCTAGTGCGCATGCTCAGGGGCAGAGTCCCAGGACCAGCTGCTAGTGGGCATGCTCAGGGGGCAGAGTCCCAGGACCAGCTGCTAGTGGGCATGCTCAGGGGCAGAGTCCCAGGACCAGCTGCTAGTGGGCATGCTCAGGGGCAGAGTCCCAGAACGAGCTGCTAGTGCGCATGCTCAGGGGCAGAGTCCCAGGACCAGCTGCGAGTGCGCATGCTCAGGGGCAGAGTCCCAGGAACAGCTGCTAGTGGGCATGCTCAGGGGCAGAGTCCCAGGACCAGCTGCTAGTGCGCATGCTCAGGGGCAGAGTCCCAGGACCAGCTGCTAGTGCGCATGCTCAGGGGCAGAGTCCCAGGACCAGCTGCTAGTGGGCATTGTGGTAAACCACTGTTTGTATTCCTGTTTGTCCTGTTTGTATTCCACTGTGTACATGCCTGGACATGCCTCGGCTGACTCCTCCCACAGGTCCTAGTATAAAGGTGACTGCTCCCCAGCCCTTAGTATCATGGACCGGTCGACCACGCGAGGCAGACCTCCATTCTGTTGTTAATAAAAGCCTTTGGTTACTCTTCTAACTCTCAGTCTTTTATGAGTAATTGATAGCGCATCAGGCATGCTCAGGGGTAGCAGAGTCCCAGAACCAGCTGCTAGTGCGCATGCTTAGGGGCAGAGTCCCAGGACCAGCTGCTAGTGGGCATGCTCAGGGGCAGACTCCCAGGACCAGCTGCTAGTGGGCATGCTCAGGGCTGCAGAGTCCCAGGACCAGCTGCTAGTGGGCATGCTCAGGGGCCCAGAGTCCCAGGACCAGCTGCTAGTGGGCATGCTCAGGGGCAGAGTCCCAGGACCAGCTGCTTGTGAGCATGCTCAGGGGCCCAGAGCCCCAGGACCAGCGGCTAGTGGGCATGCTCAGGGGCCCAGAGTCCCAGGACCAGCTGCTAGTGGGCATGCTCAGGGGCAGAGTCCCAGGACCAGCTGCTAGTGGGCATGTTCAGGGGCCCAGAGTCCCAGGACCAGCTGCTAGTGGGCATGCTCAGGGGCAGAGTCCCAGGACCAGCTGCTAGTGCGCATGCTCAGGGGCAGAGTCCCAGGACCAGCTGCTAGTGGGCATGCTCAGGGGCAGATTCCTCGGACCAGCTGCTAGTGGGCATGCTCACGGACAGAGTCCCAGGACCAGCTGCTAGTGGGCATGCTCAGAGGCAGAGTCCCAGTACCAGCTGCTAGTGCGCATGCTCAGGGGCGGAGTCCCAGGACCAGCTGCTAGTGGGCATGCTCAGGGGCAGAGTCCCAGGACCAGCTGCTAGTGGACATGCTCAGGGACAATGTCCCAGGACCAGCTGCTAGTGGGCATGCTCAGGGGCAGAGTCCCAGGACCAGCTGCTGGTGGGCATGTTCAGGGGCAGAGTCCCAGGACCAGCTGCTAGTGGGCAAACTCAGGGGCAGCAGAGTCCCAGAACCAGCTGCTAGTGCGCATGCTCAGGGGCAGCAGAGTCACAGGACCAGCTGCTGGTGGGCATGCTCAGGGGCAGCAGAGTCCCAGGACCAGCTGCTAGTGCGCATGCTCAGGGGCCCAGATTCCCAGGACCAGCTGCTAGTGGGCATGCTCAGGGGCAGCGGAGTCCCAGGACCAGCTGCTAGTGGGCATGCTCAGGGGCCCAGATTCCCAGGACCAGCTGCTAGTGGGCATGCTCAGGGGCAGCGGAGTCCCAGGACCAGCTGCTAGTGGGCATGCTCAGGGGCAGAGTCCCAGGACCAGTTGCTAGTGGGCATGCTCAGGGACAGAGTCCCAGGACCAGCTGCTAGTGGGCATGCTCAGGGGCAGAGTCCCAGGACCAGCTGCTGGTGGGCATGCTCAGGGGCAGAGTCCCAGGACCAGCTGCTAGTGGGCATGCTCAGGGGCAGAGTCCCAGGACAAGCTGCTAGCGTGCATGCTCAGGGGCGCAGAGTCCCAGGAACAGCTGCTAGCGGGCATGCTCAGGGGCAGAGTCCCAGGACCAGCTGCTAGTGGGCATGCTCAGGGACAGAGTCCCAGGACAAGCTGCTAGCGTGCATGCTCAGGGGCGCAGAGTCCCAGGAACAGCTGCTAGTGGGCATGCTCAGGGGCAGAGTCCCAGGACCAGCTGCTAGTGGGCATGCTCAGGGGCAGCAGAGTCCCAGGACCAGCTGCTAGTGGGCATGCTGAGGGGCGCAGAGTCCCAGCATCAGCTGCAAGTGGGCATGCTCAGGGGCAGAGTCCCAGGACCAGCTGCTAGTGGGCATACTCAGGGGCAGAGTCCCAGGACCAGCTGCGAGTGCGCATGCTCAGGGGCAGAGTCCCAGGACCAGCTGCTAGTGGGCATGCTCAGGGGCAGAGTCCCAGGACCAGCTGCTGGTGCGCATGCTCAGGGGCAGAGTCCCAGGACCAGCTGCTAGTGGGCATGCTCAGGGGCAGAGTCCCAGGACCAGCTGCTAGTGGACATGCTCAGGGGCAGAGTCCCAGGACCAGCTGCTAGTGCGCATGCTCAGGGGCAGAGTCCCAGGACCAGCTGCTAGTGGGCATGCTCAGGGGGCAGAGTCCCAGGACCAGCTGCTAGTGGGCATGCTCAGGGGCAGAGTCCCAGGACCAGCTGCTAGTGGGCATGCTCAGGGGCAGAGTCCCAGAACGAGCTGCTAGTGCGCATGCTCAGGGGCAGAGTCCCAGGACCAGCTGCGAGTGCGCATGCTCAGGGGCAGAGTCCCAGGAACAGCTGCTAGTGGGCATGCTCAGGGGCAGAGTCCCAGGACCAGCTGCTAGTGGGCATGCTCAGGGGCCCAGAATCCCAGGACCAGCTGCTAGTGCGCATGCTCAGGGGCAGAGTCCCAGGACCAGCTGCTAGTGGGCATGCTCGGGCAGATTCCTCAGACCAGCTGCTAGTGCGCATGCTCAGGGGCCCAGAGTCCCAGGACCAGCTGCGAGTGCGCATGCTCAGGGTCAGCAGAATCACAGGACCAGCTGCTAGTGGGCATGCTCAGGGGTAGCAGAGTCCCAGGACCAGCTGCTAGTGGGCATGCTCAGGGCTGCAGAGTCCCAGGACCAGCTGCTAGTGGGCATGCTCAGGGGCAGAGTCCCAGGACCAGCTGCTAGTGGGCATGCTCAGGGCTGCAGAGTCCCAGGACCAGCTGCTAGTGGGCATGCTCAGGGCTGCAGAGTCCCAGGACCAGCTGCTAGTGGGCATGCTCAGGGCTGCAGATTCCCAGGACCAGCTGCTAGTGGGCATGCTCAGGGGCAGAGTCCCAGGACCAGCTGCTCGTGGGCATGCTCAGGGGCCCAGAGTCCCAGGACCAGCTGCTAGTGGGCATGCTCAGGGGCAGAGTCCCAGGACCAGCTGCTAGTGGGCATGCTCAGGGGCAGAGTCCCAGGACCAGCTGCTAGTGCGCATGCTTAGGGGCAGAGTCCCAGGACCAGCTGCTAGTGGCCATGCTCAGGGCTGCAGAGTCCCAGGACGAGCTGCTAGTGGGCATGCTCAGGGCTGCAGAGTCCCAGGACCAGCTGCTAGTGGGCATGCTCAGGGGCAGAGTCCCAGGACCAGCTGCTAGTGGGCATGCTCAGGGGCAGAGTCCCAGGACCAGCTGCTAGTGCGCATGCTCAGGGGCCCAGAGTCCCAGGGCCAGCTGCTAGTGGGCATGCTCAGGGGCAGTGTCCCAGGACCAGCTGCTAGTGGGCATGCTCAGGGGCCCAGAGTCCCAGGGCCAGCTGCTAGTGGGCATGCTCAGGGGCCCAGAGTCCCAGGGCCAGCTGCTAGTGGCCATGCTCAGGGGCAGAGTCCCAGGACCAGCTGCTAGTGGGTATGCTCAGGGGCAGAGTCCCAGGACCAGCTGCTAGTGGGCATGCT
Organism: Somniosus microcephalus; assembly: GCF_052327205.1. Classification (NCBI taxonomy): domain Eukaryota; kingdom Metazoa; phylum Chordata; class Chondrichthyes; order Squaliformes; family Somniosidae; genus Somniosus; species Somniosus microcephalus. Next base: position 4,378,551 of record NW_028225187.1, on the reverse strand, counting down.
CAGGGGCAGAGTCCCAGGACCAGCTGCTAGTGGGCATGCTCATGGACCCAGAGTCCCAGGACCAGCTGCTGGTGGGCATGCTCAGGGGCAGAGTCCCAGGACCAGCTGCTAGTGGGCATGCTCAGAGCTGCAGAGTCCCAGGACCAGCTGCTAGTGGGCATGCTCAGAGCTGCAGAGTCCCAGGACCAGCTGCTAGTGCGCATGCTCAGGGGGCAGAGTCCCAGGACCAGCTGCTAGTGGGCATGCTCAGGGGTCAAGAGTCCCAGGACCAGCTGCTAGTGCGCATGCTCAGGGGCAGAGTCCCAGGACCAGCTGCTAGTGCGCATGCTCAGGGGCAGAGTCCCAGGACCAGCTGCTAGTGCGCATGCTCAGGGGCAGAGTCCCAGGACCAGCTGCTAGTGGGCATTGTGGTAAACCACTGTTTGTATTCCTGTTTGTCCTGTTTGTATTCCACTGTGTACATGCCTGGACATGCCTCGGCTGACTCCTCCCACAGGTCCTAGTATAAAGGTGACTGCTCCCCAGCCCTTAGTATCATGGACCGGTCGACCACGCGAGGCAGACCTCCATTCTGTTGTTAATAAAAGCCTTTGGTTACTCTTCTAACTCTCAGTCTTTTATGAGTAATTGATAGCGCATCAGGCATGCTCAGGGGTAGCAGAGTCCCAGAACCAGCTGCTAGTGCGCATGCTTAGGGGCAGAGTCCCAGGACCAGCTGCTAGTGGGCATGCTCAGGGGCAGACTCCCAGGACCAGCTGCTAGTGGGCATGCTCAGGGCTGCAGAGTCCCAGGACCAGCTGCTAGTGGGCATGCTCAGGGGCCCAGAGTCCCAGGACCAGCTGCTAGTGGGCATGCTCAGGGGCAGAGTCCCAGGACCAGCTGCTTGTGAGCATGCTCAGGGGCCCAGAGCCCCAGGACCAGCGGCTAGTGGGCATGCTCAGGGGCCCAGAGTCCCAGGACCAGCTGCTAGTGGGCATGCTCAGGGGCAGAGTCCCAGGACCAGCTGCTAGTGCGCATGCTCAGGGGCAGAGTCCCAGGACCAGCTGCTAGTGGGCATGCTCAGGGGCAGATTCCTCGGACCAGCTGCTAGTGGGCATGCTCACGGACAGAGTCCCAGGACCAGCTGCTAGTGGGCATGCTCAGAGGCAGAGTCCCAGTACCAGCTGCTAGTGCGCATGCTCAGGGGCGGAGTCCCAGGACCAGCTGCTAGTGGGCATGCTCAGGGGCAGAGTCCCAGGACCAGCTGCTAGTGGACATGCTCAGGGACAATGTCCCAGGACCAGCTGCTAGTGGGCATGCTCAGGGGCAGAGTCCCAGGACCAGCTGCTGGTGGGCATGTTCAGGGGCAGAGTCCCAGGACCAGCTGCTAGTGGGCAAACTCAGGGGCAGCAGAGTCCCAGAACCAGCTGCTAGTGCGCATGCTCAGGGGCAGCAGAGTCACAGGACCAGCTGCTGGTGGGCATGCTCAGGGGCCCAGATTCCCAGGACCAGCTGCTAGTGGGCATGCTCAGGGGCAGCGGAGTCCCAGGACCAGCTGCTAGTGGGCATGCTCAGGGGCCCAGATTCCCAGGACCAGCTGCTAGTGGGCATGCTCAGGGGCAGCGGAGTCCCAGGACCAGCTGCTAGTGGGCATGCTCAGGGGCAGAGTCCCAGGACCAGTTGCTAGTGGGCATGCTCAGGGACAGAGTCCCAGGACCAGCTGCTAGTGGGCATGCTCAGGGGCAGAGTCCCAGGACCAGCTGCTGGTGGGCATGCTCAGGGGCAGAGTCCCAGGACCAGCTGCTAGTGGGCATGCTCAGGGGCAGAGTCCCAGGACCAGCTGCTAGTGCGCATGCTCAGGGGCAGAGTCCCAGGACCAGCTGCTAGTGCGCATGCTCAGGGGCAGAGTCCCAGGACCAGCTGCTAGTGGGCATTGTGGTAAACCACTGTTTGTATTCCTGTTTGTCCTGTTTGTATTCCACTGTGTACATGCCTGGACATGCCTCGGCTGACTCCTCCCACAGGTCCTAGTATAAAGGTGACTGCTCCCCAGCCCTTAGTATCATGGACCGGTCGACCACGCGAGGCAGACCTCCATTCTGTTGTTAATAAAAGCCTTTGGTTACTCTTCTAACTCTCAGTCTTTTATGAGTAATTGATAGCGCATCAGGCATGCTCAGGGGTAGCAGAGTCCCAGAACCAGCTGCTAGTGCGCATGCTTAGGGGCAGAGTCCCAGGACCAGCTGCTAGTGGGCATGCTCAGGGGCAGACTCCCAGGACCAGCTGCTAGTGGGCATGCTCAGGGCTGCAGAGTCCCAGGACCAGCTGCTAGTGGGCATGCTCAGGGGCCCAGAGTCCCAGGACCAGCTGCTAGTGGGCATGCTCAGGGGCAGAGTCCCAGGACCAGCTGCTTGTGAGCATGCTCAGGGGCCCAGAGCCCCAGGACCAGCGGCTAGTGGGCATGCTCAGGGGCCCAGAGTCCCAGGACCAGCTGCTAGTGGGCATGCTCAGGGGCAGAGTCCCAGGACCAGCTGCTAGTGGGCATGTTCAGGGGCCCAGAGTCCCAGGACCAGCTGCTAGTGGGCATGCTCAGGGGCAGAGTCCCAGGACCAGCTGCTAGTGCGCATGCTCAGGGGCAGAGTCCCAGGACCAGCTGCTAGTGGGCATGCTCAGGGGCAGATTCCTCGGACCAGCTGCTAGTGGGCATGCTCACGGACAGAGTCCCAGGACCAGCTGCTAGTGGGCATGCTCAGAGGCAGAGTCCCAGTACCAGCTGCTAGTGCGCATGCTCAGGGGCGGAGTCCCAGGACCAGCTGCTAGTGGGCATGCTCAGGGGCAGAGTCCCAGGACCAGCTGCTAGTGGACATGCTCAGGGACAATGTCCCAGGACCAGCTGCTAGTGGGCATGCTCAGGGGCAGAGTCCCAGGACCAGCTGCTGGTGGGCATGTTCAGGGGCAGAGTCCCAGGACCAGCTGCTAGTGGGCAAACTCAGGGGCAGCAGAGTCCCAGAACCAGCTGCTAGTGCGCATGCTCAGGGGCAGCAGAGTCACAGGACCAGCTGCTGGTGGGCATGCTCAGGGGCAGCAGAGTCCCAGGACCAGCTGCTAGTGCGCATGCTCAGGGGCCCAGATTCCCAGGACCAGCTGCTAGTGGGCATGCTCAGGGGCAGCGGAGTCCCAGGACCAGCAGCTAGTGGGCATGCTCAGGGGCCCAGATTCCCAGGACCAGCTGCTAGTGGGCATGCTCAGGGGCAGCGGAGTCCCAGGACCAGCTGCTAGTGGGCATGCTCAGGGGCAGAGTCCCAGGACCAGTTGCTAGTGGGCATGCTCAGGGACAGAGTCCCAGGACCAGCTGCTAGTGGGCATGCTCAGGGGCAGAGTCCCAGGACCAGCTGCTGGTGGGCATGCTCAGGGGCAGAGTCCCAGGACCAGCTGCTAGTGGGCATGCTCAGGGGCAGAGTCCCAGGACAAGCTGCTAGCGTGCATGCTCAGGGGCGCAGAGTCCCAGGAACAGCTGCTAGCGGGCATGCTCAGGGGCAGAGTCCCAGGACCAGCTGCTAGTGGGCATGCTCAGGGACAGAGTCCCAGGACAAGCTGCTAGCGTGCATGCTCAGGGGCGCAGAGTCCCAGGAACAGCTGCTAGTGGGCATGCTCAGGGGCAGAGTCCCAGGACCAGCTGCTAGTGGGCATGCTCAGGGGCAGCAGAGTCCCAGGACCAGCTGCTAGTGGGCATGCTGAGGGGCGCAGAGTCCCAGCATCAGCTGCAAGTGGGCATGCTCAGGGGCAGAGTCCCAGGACCAGCTGCTAGTGGGCATACTCAGGGGCAGAGTCCCAGGACCAGCTGCGAGTGCGCATGCTCAGGGGCAGAGTCCCAGGACCAGCTGCTAGTGGGCATGCTCAGGGGCAGAGTCCCAGGACCAGCTGCTGGTGCGCATGCTCAGGGGCAGAGTCCCAGGACCAGCTGCTAGTGGGCATGCTCAGGGGCAGAGTCCCAGGACCAGCTGCTAGTGGACATGCTCAGGGGCAGAGTCCCAGGACCAGCTGCTAGTGGGCATGCTCAGGGGCAGAGTCCCAGGACCAGCTGCTAGTGGGCATGCTCAGGGGGCAGAGTCCCAGGACCAGCTGCTAGTGGGCATGCTCAGGGGCAGAGTCCCAGGACCAGCTGCTAGTGGGCATGCTCAGGGGCAGAGTCCCAGAACGAGCTGCTAGTGCGCATGCTCAGGGGCAGAGTCCCAGGACCAGCTGCGAGTGCGCATGCTCAGGGGCAGAGTCCCAGGAACAGCTGCTAGTGGGCATGCTCAGGGGCAGAGTCCCAGGACCAGCTGCTAGTGGGCATGCTCAGGGGCCCAGAATCCCAGGACCAGCTGCTAGTGCGCATGCTCAGGGGCAGAGTCCCAGGACCAGCTGCTAGTGGGCATGCTCGGGCAGATTCCTCAGACCAGCTGCTAGTGCGCATGCTCAGGGGCCCAGAGTCCCAGGACCAGCTGCGAGTGCGAATGCTCAGGGTCAGCAGAGTCACAGGACCAGCTGCTAGTGGGCATGCTCAGGGGTAGCAGAGTCCCAGGACCAGCTGCTAGTGGGCATGCTCAGGGCTGCAGAGTCCCAGGACCAGCTGCTAGTGGGCATACTCAGGGGCAGAGTCCCAGGACCAGCTGCTAGTGGGCATGCTCAGGGCTGCAGAGTCCCAGGACCAGCTGCTAGTGGGCATGCTCAGGGCTGCAGAGTCCCAGGACCAGCTGCTAGTGGGCATGCTCAGGGCTGCAGATTCCCAGGACCAGCTGCTAGTGGGCATGCTCAGGGGCAGAGTCCCAGGACCAGCTGCTCGTGGGCATGCTCAGGGGCCCAGAGTCCCAGGACCAGCTGCTAGTGGGCATGCTCAGGGGCAGAGTCCCAGGACCAGCTGCTAGTGGGCATGCTCAGGGGCAGAGTCCCAGGACCAGCTGCTAGTGCGCATGCTTAGGGGCAGAGTCCCAGGACCAGCTGCTAGTGGCCATGCTCAGGGCTGCAGAGTCCCAGGACGAGCTGCTAGTGGGCATGCTCAGGGCTGCAGAGTCCCAGGACCAGCTGCTAGTGGGCATGCTCAGGGGCAGAGTCCCAGGACCAGCTGCTAGTGGGCATGCTCAGGGGCAGAGTCCCAGGACCAGCTGCTAGTGCGCATGCTCAGGGGCCCAGAGTCCCAGGGCCAGCTGCTAGTGGGCATGCTCAGGGGCAGTGTCCCAGGACCAGCTGCTAGTGGGCATGCTCAGGGGCCCAGAGTCCCAGGGCCAGCTGCTAGTGGGCATGCTCAGGGGCCCAGAGTCCCAGGGCCAGCTGCTAGTGGCCATGCTCAGGGGCAGAGTCCCAGGACCAGCTGCTAGTGGGTATGCTCAGGGGCAGAGTCCCAGGACCAGCTGCTAGTGGGCATGCTCAGGGGCAGAGTCCCAGGACCAGCTGCTAGTGGGCATGCTCATGGACCCAGAGTCCCAGGACCAGCTGCTGGTGGGCATGCTCAGGGGCAGAGTCCCAGGACCAGCTGCTAGTGGGCATGCTCAGAGCTGCAGAGTCCCAGGACCAGCTGCTAGTGGGCATGCTCAGAGCTGCAGAGTCCCAGGACCAGCTGCTAGTGCGCATGCTCAGGGGGCAGAGTCCCAGGACCAGCTGCTAGTGGGCATGCTCAGGGGTCAAGAGTCCCAGGACCAGCTGCTAGTGCGCATGCTCAGGGGCAGAGTCACAGGACCAGCTGCTAGTGGGCATGCTCAGGGGCAGAGTCCCAGGACCAGCTGCTGGTGGGCATGCTCAGGGGCAGAGTCCCAGGACCAGCTGCTAGTGGGCATGCTCAGGGGCAGAGTCCCAGGACCAGCTGCTAGTGGGCATGCTCAGGGGTCAAGAGTCCCAGGACCAGCTGCTAGTGGGCATGCTCAGGGGCAGAGTCCCAGGACCAGCTGCTTGTGCGCATGCTCAGGGACAGCGGAGTCCCAGGACCAGCTGCTAGTGCGCATGCTCAGGGGCCCAGAGTCCCAGGACCAGCGGCTAGTGGGCATGCTCAGGGGCAGCAGAGTCCCAGGACCAGCTGCTAGTGGGCATGCTCAGGGGCCCAGAGTCCCAGGACCAGCGGCTAGTGGGCATGTTCAGGGGCAGAATCGCAGGACCAGCTGCTAGTGGGCATGCTCAGGGGCAGAATCGCAGGACCAGCTGCTAGTGGGCATGCTCAGGGGCCCAGAGTCCCAGGACCAGCTGATAGTGGGCATGCTCAGGGGCAGAGTCCCAGGACCAGCTGCTAGTGCGCATGCTCAGGGGCACAGAGTCCCAGGACCAGCTGATAGTGGGCATGCTCAGGGGCAGATTCCTCGGACCAGCTGCTAGTGGGCATGCTCAGGGGCAGAGTCCCAGGACCAGCTGCTAGTGGGCATGCTCAGGGGCAGAGTCCCAGGACCAGCTGCTGGTGGGCATGCTCAGGGGCAGAGTCCCAGGACCAGCTGCTAGTGGGCATGCTCAGGGGTAGCAGAGTCCCAGGACCAGCTGCTAGTGGGCATGCTCAGGGACAGAGTCCCAGGACAAGCTGCTGGTGTGCATGCTCAGGGGCGCAGAGTCCTAGGAACAGCGGCTAGTGGGCATGCTCAGGGGCAGAGTCCCAGGACCAGCTGCTAGTGGGCATGCTCAGGGGCAGCAGAGTCCCAGCATCAGCTGCAAGTGGGCATGCTCAGGGGCAGAGTCCCAGGACCAGCTGCTCGTGGGCATACTCAGGGGCAGAGTCCCAGGACCAGCTGCGAGTGCGCATGCTCAGGGGCAGAGTCCCAGGACCAGCTGCTAGTGGGCATGCTCAGGGGCAGTGTCCCAGGACCAGCTGCTAGTGCGCATGCTCAGGGGCAGAGTCCCAGGACCTGCTGCGAGTGCGCATGCTCAGGGTCAGCAGAGTCACAGGACCAGCTGCTAGTGGGCATGCTCAGGGACAGAGTCCCAGGACAAGCTGCTAGTGGGCATGCTCAGGGGCGCAGAGTCCCAGGAACAGCTGCTAGTGGGCATGCTCAGGGGCAGAGTCCCAGGACCAGCTGCTAGTGCGCATGCTCAGGGGCAGAGTCCCAGGACCAGCTGCTAGTGGGCATGCTCAGGGGCCCAGAGTCCCAGGACCAGCTGCTAGTGGGCATGCTCATGGGCAGAGTCCCAGGACCAGCTGCTAGTGGGCATGCTCAGGGGCCCAGAGTCCCAGGACCAGCTGCTAGTGCGCATGCTCAGGGGCAGTGTCGCAGGACCAGCTGCTAGTGGGCATGCTCAGGGGCAGTGTCGCAGGACCAGCTGCTAGTGGGCATGCTCAGGGGCCCAGAGTCCCAGGACCAGCGGCTAGTGGGCATGCTCAGGGGCCCAGAGTCCCAGGACCAGCTGCTAGTGGGCATGCTCAGGGGCAGAGTCCCAGGACCAGCTGCTAGTGGGCATGCTCAGGGGCAGAGTCCCAGGGCCAGCTGCTAGTGCGCATGCTCAGGGGCAGAGTCCCAGGACCAGCTGCTAGTGGGCATGCTCAGGGGCAGGGTCACAGGACCAGCTGCTAGTGCGCATGCTCAGGGGCAGTTTCCCAGGACCAGCTGCTAGTGGGCATGCTCAGGGGCAGAGTCCCAGGACCAGCTGCTAGTGGGCATGCTCAGGGCTGCAGAGTCCCAGGACCAGCTGCTAGTGCGCATGCTCAGGGGCCCAGAGTCCCAGGACCAGCTGCTAGTGGGCATGCTCATGGGCAGAGTCCCAGGACCAGCTGCTAGTGGGCATGCTCAGGGGCCCAGAGTCCCAGGACCAGCGGCTAGTGGGCATGCTCAGGGGCAGCGGAGTCCCAGGACCAGCTGCTAGTGGGCATGCTCAGGGACAGAGTCCCAGAACCAGCTGCTAGTGGGCATGCTCAGGGGCAGATTCCTCAGACCAGCTGCTAGTGGGGATGCTCAGGGGCCCAGAGTCCCAGGACCAGCTGCTAGTGCGCATGCTCAGGGGTAGCAGAGTCCCAGGACCAGCTGCTAGTGGGCATGCTCAGGGTCAGCAGAGTCCCAGGACCAGCTGCTAGTGGGCATGCTCAGGGACAGAGTCCCAGAACCAGCTGCTGGTGCGCATGCTCAGGGGTAGCAGAGTCCCAGGACCAGCTGCTAGTGGGCATGCTCAGGGGCAGAGTCACAGGACCAGCTGCTAGTGGGCATGCTCAGAGACAGAGTCCCAGGACCAGCTGCTAGTGGGCATGCTCAGGGCTGCAGAGTCCCAGGACCAGCTGCTAGTGGGCATGCTCAGGGCTGCAGATTCCCAGGACCAGCTGCTAGTGGGCATGCTCAGGGGCAGAGTCCCAGGACCAGCTGCTAGTGGGCATGCTCAGGGGCCCAGAGTCCCAGGACCAGCTGCTAGTGGGCATGCTCAGGGGCAGAGTCCCAGGACCAGCTGCTAGTGGGCATGCTCAGGGGCAGAGTCCCAGGACCAGCTGCTAGTGGGCATGCTCAGGGGCAGAGTCCCAGGACCAGCTGCTAGTGGGCATGCTCAGGGGCCCAGAGTCCCAGGACCAGCTGCTAGTGGGCATGCTCAGGGGCAGAGTCCCAGGACCAGCTGCTAGTGGGCATACTCAGGGGCAGAGTCCCAGGACCAGCTGCGAGTGCGCATGCTCAGGGGCAGAGTCCCAGGACCAGCTGCTAGTGGGCATGCTCAGGGGCAGAGCCCCAGGACCAGCTGCTAGTGGGCATGCTCAGGGGCAGCAGAGTCCCAGGACCAGCTGCTAGTGGGCATGCTCAGGGGCAGAGTCCCAGGACCAGCTGCTAGTGCGCATGCTCAGGGGCAGAGTCCCAGGACCAGCTGCTAGTGGGCATGCTCAGAGGCAGAGTCCCAGTACCAGCTGCTAGTGCGCATGCTCAGGGGCGGAGTCCCAGGACCAGCTGCTAGTGGGCATGCTCAGGGGCAGAGTCCCAGGACCAGCTGCTAGTGGACATGCTCAGGGACAATGTCCCAGGACCAGCTGCTAGTGGGCATGCTCAGGGGCAGAGTCCCAGGACCAGCTGCTAGTGGGCAAACTCAGGGGCAGCAGAGTCCCAGAACCAGCTGCTCGTGCGCATGCTCAGGGGCAGCAGAGTCACAGGACCAGCTGCTGGTGGGCATGCTCAGGGGCAGCAGAGTCCCAGGACCAGCTGCTAGTGGGCATGCTCAGGGGCCCAGATTCCCAGGACCAGCTGCTAGTGGGCATGCTCAGGGGCAGCGGAGTCCCAGGACCAGCTGCTAGTGCGCATGCTCAGGGGCAGCGGAGTCCCAGGACCAGCTGCTAGTGGGCATGCTCAGGGGCAGAGTCCCAGGACCAGCTGCTAGTGCGCATGCTCAGGGGCAGAGTCCCAGGACCAGCTGCTAGTGCGCATGCTCAGGGGCAGAGTCCCAGGACCAGTTGCTAGTGGGCATGTTCAGGGACAGAGTCCCAGGACCAGCTGCTAGTGGGCATGCTCAGGGGCAGAGTCCCAGGACCAGCTGCTAGTGCGCATGCTCAGGGGCAGAGTCCCAGGACCAGCTGCTAGTGGGCATGCTCAGGGACAGAGTCCCAGGACCAGCTGCTAGTGGGCATGCTCAGGGGCAGAGTCCCAGGACCAGCTGCTGGTGGGCATGCTCAGGGGCAGAGTCCCAGGACCAGCTGCTAGTGGGCATGCTCAGGGGTAGCAGAGTCCCAGGACCAGCTGCTAGTGGGCATGCTCAGGGACAGAGTCCCAGGACAAGCTGCTAGTGGGCATGCTCAGGGGTCAAGAGTCCCAGGACCAGCTGCTAGTGGGCATGCTCAGGGGCGCAGAGTCCCAGGAACAGCTGCTAGTGGGCATGCTCAGGGGCAGAGTCCCAGGACCAGCTGCTAGTGGGCATGCTCAGGGGCAGCAGAGTCCCAGGACCAGCTGCTAGTGGGCATGCTGAGGGGCGCAGAGTCCCAGGACCAGCTGCGAGTGCGCATGCTCAGGGGCAGAGTCCCAGGACCAGCTGCTAGTGGGCATGCTCAGGGTCAGAGTCCCAGGACCAGCTGCTAGTGGGCATACTCAGGGGCAGAGTCCCAGGACCAGCTGCTAGTGCGCATGCTCAGGGGCAGAGTCCCAGGACCAGCTGCTAGTGGGCATGCTCAGGGGCAGAGTCCCAGGACCAGCTGCTAGTGGACATGCTCAGGGGCAGAGTCCCAGGACCAGCTGCTAGTGCGCATGCTCAGGGGCAGAGTCCCAGGACCAGCTGCGAGTGCGCATGCTCAGGGGCCCAGAGTCCCAGGACCAGCTGCTAGTGCGCATGCTCAGGGGCAGAGTCCCAGGACCAGCTGCTAGTGCGCATGCTCAGGGGCCATGAGTCCCAGGACCAGCTGCTAGTGGGCATGCTCAGGGGCAGAGTCCCAGGACCAGCTGCTAGTGGGCATGCTCAGGGGCCATGAGTCCCAGGACCAGCTGCTAGTGGGCATGCTCAGGGGCAGAGTCCCAGGACCAGCTGCTTGTGGGCATGCTCAGGGGCAGAGTCCCAGGAACAGCTGCTAGTGGGCATGCTCAGGGGCAGAGTCCCAGGACCAGCTGCTAGTGGGCATGCTCAGGGGCCCAGAATCCCAGGACCAGCTGCTAGTGCGCATGCTCAGGGGCAGAGTCCCAGGAACAGCTGCTAGTGGGCATGCTCAGAGACAGAGTCCCAGGACCAGCTGCTGGTGGGCATGCTCAGGGGTAGCAGAATCCCAGGACCAGCTGCTAGTGGGCATGCTCAGGGGCAGAGTCCCAGGACCAGCTGCTAGTGGGCATGCTCAGGGGCAGAGTCCCAGGACCAGCTGCTAGTGGGCATGCTCAGGGGCCCAGAGTCCCAGGACCAGCTGCTAGTGGGCATGCTCAGGGGCAGAGTCCCAGGACCAGCTGCTAGTGGGCATTGTGGTAAACCACTGTTTGTATTCCTGTTTGTCCTGTTTGTATTCCACTGTGTACATGCCTGGACATGCCTCGGCTGACTCCTCCCACAGGTCCTAGTATAAAGGTGACTGCTCCCCAGCCCTTAGTATCATGGACCGGTCGACCACGCGAGGCAGACCTCCATTCTGTTGTTAATAAAAGCCTTTGGTTACTCTTCTAACTCTCAGTCTTTTATGAGTAATTGATAGCGCATCAGGCATGCTCAGGGGTAGCAGAGTCCCAGAACCAGCTGCTAGTGCGCATGCTTAGGGGCAGAGTCCCAGGACCAGCTGCTAGTGGGCATGCTCAGGGGCAGACTCCCAGGACCAGCTGCTAGTGGGCATGCTCAGGGCTGCAGAGTCCCAGGACCAGCTGCTAGTGGGCATGCTCAGGGGCCCAGAGTCCCAGGACCAGCTGCTAGTGGGCATGCTCAGGGGCAGAGTCCCAGGACCAGCTGCTTGTGCGCATGCTCAGGGACAGCGGAGTCCCAGGACCAGCTGCTAGTGAGCATGCTCAGGGGCCCAGAGCCCCAGGACCAGCGGCTAGTGGGCATGCTCAGGGGCCCAGAGTCCCAGGACCAGCTGCTAGTGGGCATGTTCAGGGGCCCAGAGTCCCAGGACCAGCTGCTAGTGGGCATGCTCAGGGGCAGTGTCCCAGGACCAGCTGCTAGTGCGCATGCTCAGGGGCAGAGTCCCAGGACCAGCTGCTAGTGCGCATGCTCAGGGGCAGAGTCCCAGGACCAGCTGCTAGTGGGCATGCTCAGGGGCAGATTCCTCGGACCAGCTGCTAGTGGGCATGCTCACGGACAGAGTCCCAGGACCAGCTGCTAGTGGGCATGCTCAGAGGCAGAGTCCCAGTACCAGCTGCTAGTGCGCATGCTCAGGGGCGGAGTCCCAGGACCAGCTGCTAGTGGGCATGCTCAGGGGCAGAGTCCCAGGACCAGCTGCTAGTGGACATGCTCAGGGACAATGTCCCAGGACCAGCTGCTAGTGGGCATGCTCAGGGGCAGAGTCCCAGGACCAGCTGCTGGTGGGCATGTTCAGGGGCAGCAGAGTCCCAGAACCAGCTGCTCGTGCGCATGCTCAGGGGCAGAGTCACAGGACCAGCTGCTGGTGGGCATGCTCAGGGGCAGCAGAGTCCCAGGACCAGCTGCTAGTGGGCATGCTCAGGGGCCCAGATTCCCAGGACCAGCTGCTAGTGGGCATGCTCAGGGGCAGCGGAGTCCCAGGACCAGCTGCTAGTGGGCATGCTCAGGGGCAGAGTCCCAGGACCAGCTGCTAGTGCGCATGCTCAGGGGCAGCGTCCCAGGACCAGTTGCTAGTGGGCATGCTCAGGGGCAGAGTCCCAGGACCAGCTGCTAGTGCGCATGCTCAGGGGCAGAGTCCCAGGACCAGCTGCTAGTGGGCATGCTCAGGGACAGAGTCCCAGGACCAGCTGCTGGTGGGCATGCTCAGGGGCAGAGTCCCAGGACCAGCTGCTAGTGGGCATGCTCAGGGGTAGCAGAGTCCCAGGACCAGCTGCTAGTGGGCATGCTCAGGGACAGAGTCCCAGGACAAGCTGCTAGTGGGCATGCTCAGGGGCGCAGAGTCCCAGGAACAGCTGCTAGTGGGCATGCTCAGGGGCAGAGTCCCAGGACCAGCTGCTAGTGGGCATGCTCAGGGGCAGCAGAGTCCCAGGACCAGCTGCTAGTGGGCATGCTGAGGGGCGCAGAGTCCCAGCATCAGCTGCTAGTGGGCATGCTCAGGGGCAGAGTCCCAGGACCAGCTGCTAGTGGGCATACTCAGGGGCAGAGTCCCAGGACCAGCTGCGAGTGCGCATGCTCAGGGGCAGAGTCCCAGGACCAGCTGCTAGTGGGCATGCTCAGGGGCAGAGCCCCAGGACCAGCTGCTAGTGGGCATGCTCAGGGGCAGCAGAGTCCCAGGACCAGCTGCTAGTGGGCATGCTCAGGGGCAGAGTCCCAGGACCAGCTGCTAGTGGGCATGCTCAGGGGCAGAGTCCCAGGACCAGCTGCTAGTGGGCATGCTCAGGGGGCAGAGTCCCAGGACCAGCTGCTAGTGGGCATGCTCAGGGGCAGAGTCCCAGGGCCAGCTGCTAGTGCGCATGCTCAGGGGCAGAGTCCCAGGACCAGCTGCGAGTGCGCATGCTCAGGGGCCCAGAGTCCCAGGACCAGCTGCTAGTGGGCATGCTCAGCGGCAGAGTCCCAGGACCAGCTGCTAGTGGGCATGCTCAGGGGCAGAGTCCCAGAACCAGCTGCTAGTGCGCATGCTCAGGGGCAGAGTCCCAGGACCAGCTGCTAGTGGGCATGCTCAGGGGCAGAGTCCCAGGACCAGCTGCTAGTGCGCATGCTCAGGGGCAGAGTCCCAGGACCAGCTGCTAGTGGGCATGCTCAGGGGCAGAGTCCCAGGAACAGCTGCTAGTGGGCATGCTCAGGGGCAGAGTCCCAGGACCAGCTGCTAGTGGGCATGCTCAGGGGCCCAGAATCCCAGGACCAGCTGCTAGTGCGCATGCTCAGGGGCAGAGTCCCAGGAACAGCTGCTAGTGGGCATGCTCAGGGGCAGAGTCCCAGGACCAGCTGCTAGTGCGCATGCTCAGGGGCCCAGAGTCCCAGGACCAGCTGCGAGTGCGCATGCTCAGGGTCAGCAGAGTCACAGGACCAGCTGCTAGTGGGCATGCTCAGAGACAGAGTCCCAGGACCAGCTGCTGGTGGGCATGCTCAGGGGTAGCAGAATCCCAGGACCAGCTGCTAGTGGGCATGCTCAGGGTCAGCAGAGTCACAGGACCAGCTGCTAGTGGGCATGCTCAGAGACAGAGTCCCAGGACCAGCTGCTAGTGGGCATGCTCAGGGCTGCAGAGTCCCAGGACCAGCTGCTAGTGGGCATGCTCAGGGGCAGAGTCCCAGGACCAGCTGCTAGTGGGCATGCTCAGGGCTGCAGAGTCCCAGGACCAGCTGCTAGTGGGTATGCTCAGGGCTGCAGAGTCCCAGGACCAGCTGCTAGTGGGCATGCTCAGGGCTGCAGATTCCCAGGACCAGCTGCTAGTGGGCATGCTCAGGGGCAGAGTCCCAGGACCAGCTGCTCATGGGCATGCTCAGGGGCCCAGAGTCCCAGGACCAGCTGCTAGTGGGCATGCTCAGGGGAAGAGTCCCAGGACCAGCTGCTAGTGGGCATGCTCAGGGGCAGAGTCCCAGGACCAGCTGCTAGTGGGCATGCTCAGGGGCAGAGTCCCAGGACCAGCTGCTAGTGGGCATGCTCAGGGCTGCAGAGTCCCAGGACCAGCTGCTAGTGGGTATGCTCAGGGCTGCAGAGTCCCAGTACCAGCTGCTAGTGCGCATGCTCAGGGGCGGAGTCCCAGGACCAGCTGCTAGTGGGCATGCTCAGGGGCAGAGTCCCAGGACCAGCTGCTAGTGGACATGCTCAGGGACAATGTCCCAGGACCAGCTGCTAGTGGGCATGCTCAGGGGCAGAGTCCCAGGACCAGCTGCTGGTGGGCATGTTCAGGGGCAGCAGAGTCCCAGAACCAGCTGCTCGTGCGCATGCTCAGGGGCAGAGTCACAGGACCAGCTGCTGGTGGGCATGCTCAGGGGCAGCAGAGTCCCAGGACCAGCTGCTAGTGGGCATGCTCAGGGGCCCAGATTCCCAGGACCAGCTGCTAGTGGGCATGCTCAGGGGCAGCGGAGTCCCAGGACCAGCTGCTAGTGGGCATGCTCAGGGGCAGAGTCCCAGGACCAGCTGCTAGTGCGCATGCTCAGGGGCAGCGTCCCAGGACCAGTTGCTAGTGGGCATGCTCAGGGGCAGAGTCCCAGGACCAGCTGCTAGTGCGCATGCTCAGGGACAGAGTCCCAGGACCAGCTGCTAGTGGGCATGCTCAGGGACAGAGTCCCAGGACCAGCTGCTGGTGGGCATGCTCAGGGGCAGAGTCCCAGGACCAGCTGCTAGTGGGCATGCTCAGGGGTAGCAGAGTCCCAGGACCAGCTGCTAGTGGGCATGCTCAGGGACAGAGTCCCAGGACAAGCTGCTAGTGGGCATGCTCAGGGGCGCAGAGTCCCAGGAACAGCTGCTAGTGGGCATGCTCAGGGGCAGAGTCCCAGGACCAGCTGCTAGTGGGCATGCTCAGGGGCAGCAGAGTCCCAGGACCAGCTGCTAGTGGGCATGCTGAGGGGCGCAGAGTCCCAGCATCAGCTGCTAGTGGGCATGCTCAGGGGCAGAGTCCCAGGACCAGCTGCTAGTGGGCATACTCAGGGGCAGAGTCCCAGGACCAGCTGCGAGTGCGCATGCTCAGGGGCAGAGTCCCAGGACCAGCTGCTAGTGGGCATGCTCAGGGGCAGAGCCCCAGGACCAGCTGCTAGTGGGCATGCTCAGGGGCAGCAGAGTCCCAGGACCAGCTGCTAGTGGGCATGCTCAGGGGCAGAGTCCCAGGACCAGCTGCTAGTGGGCATGCTCAGGGGCAGAGTCCCAGGACCAGCTGCTAGTGGGCATGCTCAGGGGGCAGAGTCCCAGGACCAGCTGCTAGTGGGCATGCTCAGGGGCAGAGTCCCAGGGCCAGCTGCTAGTGCGCATGCTCAGGGGCAGAGTCCCAGGACCAGCTGCGAGTGCGCATGCTCAGGGGCCCAGAGTCCCAGGACCAGCTGCTAGTGGGCATGCTCAGCGGCAGAGTCCCAGGACCAGCTGCTAGTGGGCATGCTCAGGGGCAGAGTCCCAGAACCAGCTGCTAGTGCGCATGCTCAGGGGCAGAGTCCCAGGACCAGCTGCTAGTGGGCATGCTCAGGGGCAGAGTCCCAGGACCAGCTGCTAGTGCGCATGCTCAGGGGCAGAGTCCCAGGACCAGCTGCTAGTGGGCATGCTCAGGGGCAGAGTCCCAGGAACAGCTGCTAGTGGGCATGCTCAGGGGCAGAGTCCCAGGACCAGCTGCTAGTGGGCATGCTCAGGGGCCCAGAATCCCAGGACCAGCTGCTAGTGCGCATGCTCAGGGGCAGAGTCCCAGGAACAGCTGCTAGTGGGCATGCTCAGGGGCAGAGTCCCAGGACCAGCTGCTAGTGCGCATGCTCAGGGGCCCAGAGTCCCAGGACCAGCTGCGAGTGCGCATGCTCAGGGTCAGCAGAGTCACAGGACCAGCTGCTAGTGGGCATGCTCAGAGACAGAGTCCCAGGACCAGCTGCTGGTGGGCATGCTCAGGGGTAGCAGAATCCCAGGACCAGCTGCTAGTGGGCATGCTCAGGGTCAGCAGAGTCACAGGACCAGCTGCTAGTGGGCATGCTCAGAGACAGAGTCCCAGGACCAGCTGCTAGTGGGCATGCTCAGGGCTGCAGAGTCCCAGGACCAGCTGCTAGTGGGCATGCTCAGGGGCAGAGTCCCAGGACCAGCTGCTAGTGGGCATGCTCAGGGCTGCAGAGTCCCAGGACCAGCTGCTAGTGGGTATGCTCAGGGCTGCAGAGTCCCAGGACCAGCTGCTAGTGGGCATGCTCAGGGCTGCAGATTCCCAGGACCAGCTGCTAGTGGGCATGCTCAGGGGCAGAGTCCCAGGACCAGCTGCTCATGGGCATGCTCAGGGGCCCAGAGTCCCAGGACCAGCTGCTAGTGGGCATGCTCAGGGGAAGAGTCCCAGGACCAGCTGCTAGTGGCCATGCTCAGGGGCAGAGTCCCAGGACCAGCTGCTAGTGCGCATGCATAGGGGCAGAGTCCCAGGACCAGCTGCTAGTGGCCATGCTCAGGGCTGCAGAGTCCCAGGACCAGCTGCTAGTGGGCATGCTCAGGGGCAGAGTCCCAGGACCAGCTGCTAGTGGGCATGTTCAGGGGCAGAGTCCCAGGACCAGCTGCTAGTGGGCATGCTCAGGGGCAGAGTCCCAGGACCAGCTGCTAGTGGGCATGCTCAGGGGCAGTGTCCCAGGACCAGCTGCTAGTGGGCATGCTCAGGGGCCCAGAGTCCCAGGGCCAGCTGCTAGTGGGCATGCTCAGGGGCCCAGAGTCCCAGGGCCAGCTGCTAGTGGCCATGCTCCGGGGCAGAGTCCCAGGACCAGCTGCTAGTGGGTATGCTCAGGGGCAGAGTCCCAGGACCAGCTGCTAGTGGGCATGCTCAGGGGCAGAGTCCCAGGGCCAGCTGCTAGTGGGCATGCTCATGGACACAGAGTCCCAGGACCAGCTGCTGGTGGGCATGCTCAGGGGCAGAGTCCCAGGACCAGCTGCTAGTGGGCATGCTCAGAGCTGCAGAAGTCCCAGGACCAGCTGCTAGTGGCATGCTCAGGGGCAGCAGAGTCCCAGGACCAGCTGCTAGTGGGCATGCTGAGGGGCGCAGAGTCCCAGCATCAGCTGCTAGTGGGCATGCTCAGGGGCAGAGTCCCAGGACCAGCTGCTAGTGGGCATACTCAGGGGCAGAGTCCCAGGACCAGCTGCGAGTGCGCATGCTCAGGGGCAGAGTCCCAGGACCAGCTGCTAGTGGGCATGCTCAGGGGCAGAGCCCCAGACCAGCTGCTAGTGGGCATGCTCAGGGCAGCAGAGTCCCAGGACCAGCTGCTAGTGGGCATGCTCAGGGGCAGAGTCCCAGGACCAGCTGCTAGTGGGCATGCTCAGGGGCAGAGTCCCAGGACCAGCTGCTAGTGGGCATGCTCAGGGGGCAGAGTCCCAGGACCAGCTGCTAGTGGGCATGCTCAGGGGCAGAGTCCCAGGGCCAGCTGCTAGTGCGCATGCTCAGGGGCAGAGTCCCAGGACCAGCTGCGAGTGGGCATGCTCAGGGGCAGAGTCCCAGGACCAGCTGCTAGTGGGCATGCTCAGGGCAGTGTCCCAGGACAGCTGCTAGTGGGCATGCTCAGGGGGCAGAGTCCCAGGACCAGCTGCTAGTGGGCATGCTCAGGGGCAGAGTCCCAGGGCCAGCTGCTAGTGCGCATGCTCAGGGGCAGAGTCCCAGGACCAGCTGCGAGTGCGCATGCTCAGGGGCCCAGAGTCCCAGGACCAGCTGCTAGTGCGCATGCTCAGGGGCAGAGTCCCAGAACCAGCTGCTAGTGCGCATGCTCAGGGGCAGAGTCCCAGGACCAGCTGCTAGTGGGCATGCTCAGGGGCAGAGTCCCAGGACCAGCTGCTAGTGTGCATGCTCAGGGGCAGAGTCCCAGGACCAGCTGCTAGTGGGCATGCTCAGGGGCAGAGTCCCAGGAACAGCTGCTAGTGGGCATGCTCAGGGGCAGAGTCCCAGGACCAGCTGCTAGTGGGCATGCTCAGGGGCCCAGAATCCCAGGACCAGCTGCTAGTGCGCATGCTCAGGGGCAGAGTCCCAGGAACAGCTGCTAGTGGGCATGCTCAGGGGCAGAGTCCCAGGACCAGCTGCTAGTGCGCATGCTCAGGGGCCCAGAGTCCCAGGACCAGCTGCGAGTGCGCATGCTCAGGGTCAGCAGAGTCACAGGACCAGCTGCTAGTGGGCATGCTCAGAGACAGAGTCCCAGGACCAGCTGCTGGTGGGCATGCTCAGGGGTAGCAGAATCCCAGGACCAGCTGCTAGTGGGCATGCTCAGGGTCAGCAGAGTCACAGGACCAGCTGCTAGTGGGCATGCTCAGAGACAGAGTCCCAGGACCAGCTGCTAGTGGGCATGCTCAGGGCTGCAGAGTCCCAGGACCAGCTGCTAGTGGGCATGCTCAGGGGCAGAGTCCCAGGACCAGCTGCTAGTGGGCATGCTCAGGGCTGCAGAGTCCCAGGACCAGCTGCTAGTGGGTATGCTCAGGGCTGCAGAGTCCCAGGACCAGCTGCTAGTGGGCATGCTCAGGGCTGCAGATTCCCAGGACCAGCTGCTAGTGGGCATGCTCAGGGGCAGAGTCCCAGGACCAGCTGCTCGTGGGCATGCTCAGGGGCCCAGAGTCCCAGGACCAGCTGCTAGTGGGCATGCTCAGGGGAAGAGTCCCAGGACCAGCTGCTAGTGGGCATGCTCAGGGGCAGAGTCCCAGGACCAGCTGCTAGTGCGCATGCTTAGGGGCAGAGTCCCAGGACCAGCTGCTAGTGGCCATGCTCAGGGCTGCAGAGTCCCAGGACCAGCTGCTAGTGGGCATGCTCAGGGGCAGAGTCCCAGGACCAGCTGCTAGTGGGCATGTTCAGGGGCAGAGTCCCAGGACCAGCAGCTAGTGGGCATGCTCAGGGGCAGAGTCCCAGGACCAGCTGCTAGTGGGCATGCTCAGGGGCAGTGTCCCAGGACCAGCTGCTAGTGGGCATGCTCAGGGGCCCAGAGTCCCAGGGCCAGCTGCTAGTGGGCATGCTCAGGGGCCCAGAGTCCCAGGGCCAGCTGCTAGTGGCCATGCTCCGGGGCAGAGTCCCAGGACCAGCTGCTAGTGGGTATGCTCAGGGGCAGAGTCCCAGGACCAGCTGCTAGTGGGCATGCTCAGGGGCAGAGTCCCAGGGCCAGCTGCTAGTGGGCATGCTCATGGACCCAGAGTCCCAGGACCAGCTGCTGGTGGGCATGCTCAGGGGCAGAGTCCCAGGACCAGCTGCTAGTGGGCATGCTCAGAGCTGCAGAGTCCCAGGACCAGCTGCTAGAGGGCATGCTCAGAGCTGCAGAGTCCCAGGACCAGCTGCTAGTGCGCATGCTCAGGGGGCAGAGTCCCAGGACCAGCTGCTAGTGGGCATGCTCAGGGGTCAAGAGTCCCAGGACCAGCTGCTAGTGCGCATGCTCAGGGGCAGAGTCACAGGACCAGCTGCTAGTGGGCATGCTCAGAGCTGCAGAGTCCCAGGACCAGCTGCTAGTGGGCATGCTCAGAGCTGCAGAGTCCCAGGACCAGCTGCTAGTGGGCATGCTCAGAGGCAGAGTCCCAGTACCAGCTGCTAGTGCGCATGCTCAGGGGCGGAGTCCCAGGACCAGCTGCTAGTGGGCATGCTCAGGGGCAGAGTCCCAGGACCAGCTGCTAGTGGACATGCTCAGGGACAATGTCCCAGGACCAGCTGCTAGTGGGCATGCTCAGGGGCAGAGTCCCAGGACCAGCTGCTGGTGGGCATGCTCAGGGGCAGAGTCCCAGGACCAGCTGCTAGTGGGCATGCTCAGGGGTAGCAGAGTCCCAGGACCAGCTGCTAGTGGGCATGCTCAGGGACAGAGTCCCAGGACAAGCTGCTAGTGGGCATGCTCAGGGGCGCAGAGTCCCAGGAACAGCTGCTAGTGGGCATGCTCAGGGGCAGAGTCCCAGGACCAGCTGCTAGTGGGCATGCTCAGGGGCAGCAGAGTCCCAGGACCAGCTGCTAGTGGGCATGCTGAGGGGCGCAGAGTCCCAGCATCAGCTGCTAGTGGGCATGCTCAGGGGCAGAGTCCCAGGACCAGCTGCTAGTGGGCATACTCAGGGGCAGAGTCCCAGGACCAGCTGCGAGTGCGCATGCTCAGGGGCAGAGTCCCAGGACCAGCTGCTAGTGGGCATGCTCAGGGGCAGAGCCCCAGGACCAGCTGCTAGTGGGCATGCTCAGGGGCAGCAGAGTCCCAGGACCAGCTGCTAGTGGGCATGCTCAGGGGCAGAGTCCCAGGACCAGCTGCTAGTGGGCATGCTCAGGGGCAGAGTCCCAGGACCAGCTGCTAGTGGGCATGCTCAGGGGGCAGAGTCCCAGGACCAGCTGCTAGTGGGCATGCTCAGGGGCAGAGTCCCAGGGCCAGCTGCTAGTGCGCATGCTCAGGGGCAGAGTCCCAGGACCAGCTGCGAGTGCGCATGCTCAGGGGCCCAGAGTCCCAGGACCAGCTGCTAGTGGGCATGCTCAGCGGCAGAGTCCCAGGACCAGCTGCTAGTGGGCATGCTCAGGGGCAGAGTCCCAGAACCAGCTGCTAGTGCGCATGCTCAGGGGCAGAGTCCCAGGACCAGCTGCTAGTGGGCATGCTCAGGGGCAGAGTCCCAGGACCAGCTGCTAGTGCGCATGCTCAGGGGCAGAGTCCCAGGACCAGCTGCTAGTGGGCATGCTCAGGGGCAGAGTCCCAGGAACAGCTGCTAGTGGGCATGCTCAGGGGCAGAGTCCCAGGACCAGCTGCTAGTGGGCATGCTCAGGGGCCCAGAATCCCAGGACCAGCTGCTAGTGCGCATGCTCAGGGGCAGAGTCCCAGGAACAGCTGCTAGTGGGCATGCTCAGGGGCAGAGTCCCAGGACCAGCTGCTAGTGCGCATGCTCAGGGGCCCAGAGTCCCAGGACCAGCTGCGAGTGCGCATGCTCAGGGTCAGCAGAGTCACAGGACCAGCTGCTAGTGGGCATGCTCAGAGACAGAGTCCCAGGACCAGCTGCTGGTGGGCATGCTCAGGGGTAGCAGAATCCCAGGACCAGCTGCTAGTGGGCATGCTCAGGGTCAGCAGAGTCACAGGACCAGCTGCTAGTGGGCATGCTCAGAGACAGAGTCCCAGGACCAGCTGCTAGTGGGCATGCTCAGGGCTGCAGAGTCCCAGGACCAGCTGCTAGTGGGCATGCTCAGGGGCAGAGTCCCAGGACCAGCTGCTAGTGGGCATGCTCAGGGCTGCAGAGTCCCAGGACCAGCTGCTAGTGGGTATGCTCAGGGCTGCAGAGTCCCAGGACCAGCTGCTAGTGGGCATGCTCAGGGCTGCAGATTCCCAGGACCAGCTGCTAGTGGGCATGCTCAGGGGCAGAGTCCCAGGACCAGCTGCTCATGGGCATGCTCAGGGGCCCAGAGTCCCAGGACCAGCTGCTAGTGGGCATGCTCAGGGGAAGAGTCCCAGGACCAGCTGCTAGTGGGCATGCTCAGGGGCAGAGTCCCAGGACCAGCTGCTAGTGCGCATGCATAGGGGCAGAGTCCCAGGACCAGCTGCTAGTGGCCATGCTCAGGGCTGCAGAGTCCCAGGACCAGCTGCTAGTGGGCATGCTCAGGGGCAGAGTCCCAGGACCAGCTGCTAGTGGGCATGTTCAGGGGCAGAGTCCCAGGACCAGCTGCTAGTGGGCATGCTCAGGGGCAGAGTCCCAGGACCAGCTGCTAGTGGGCATGCTCAGGGGCAGTGTCCCAGGACCAGCTGCTAGTGGGCATGCTCAGGGGCCCAGAGTCCCAGGGCCAGCTGCTAGTGGGCATGCTCAGGGGCCCAGAGACCCAGGGCCAGCTGCTAGTGGCCATGCTCCGGGGCAGAGTCCCAGGACCAGCTGCTAGTGGGTATGCTCAGGGGCAGAGTCCCAGGACCAGCTGCTAGTGGGCATGCTCAGGGGCAGAGTCCCAGGGCCAGCTGCTAGTGGGCATGCTCATGGACCCAGAGTCCCAGGACCAGCTGCTGGTGGGCATGCTCAGGGGCAGAGTCCCAGGACCAGCTGCTAGTGGGCATGCTCAGAGCTGCAGAGTCCCAGGACCAGCTGCTAGTGGGCATGCTCAGGGGCAGCAGAGTCCCAGGACCAGCTGCTAGTGGGCATGCTGAGGGGCGCAGAGTCCCAGCATCAGCTGCTAGTGGGCATGCTCAGGGGCAGAGTCCCAGGACCAGCTGCTAGTGGGCATACTCAGGGGCAGAGTCCCAGGACCAGCTGCGAGTGCGCATGCTCAGGGGCAGAGTCCCAGGACCAGCTGCTAGTGGGCATGCTCAGGGGCAGAGCCCCAGGACCAGCTGCTAGTGGGCATGCTCAGGGGCAGCAGAGTCCCAGGACCAGCTGCTAGTGGGCATGCTCAGGGGCAGAGTCCCAGGACCAGCTGCTAGTGGGCATGCTCAGGGGCAGAGTCCCAGGACCAGCTGCTAGTGGGCATGCTCAGGGGGCAGAGTCCCAGGACCAGCTGCTAGTGGGCATGCTCAGGGGCAGAGTCCCAGGGCCAGCTGCTAGTGCGCATGCTCAGGGGCAGAGTCCCAGGACCAGCTGCGAGTGGGCATGCTCAGGGGCAGAGTCCCAGGACCAGCTGCTAGTGGGCATGCTCAGGGGCAGTGTCCCAGGACCAGCTGCTAGTGGGCATGCTCAGGGGGCAGAGTCCCAGGACCAGCTGCTAGTGGGCATGCTCAGGGGCAGAGTCCCAGGGCCAGCTGCTAGTGCGCATGCTCAGGGGCAGAGTCCCAGGACCAGCTGCGAGTGCGCATGCTCAGGGGCCCAGAGTCCCAGGACCAGCTGCTAGTGCGCATGCTCAGGGGCAGAGTCCCAGAACCAGCTGCTAGTGCGCATGCTCAGGGGCAGAGTCCCAGGACCAGCTGCTAGTGGGCATGCTCAGGGGCAGAGTCCCAGGACCAGCTGCTAGTGCGCATGCTCAGGGGCAGAGTCCCAGGACCAGCTGCTAGTGGGCATGCTCAGGGGCAGAGTCCCAGGAACAGCTGCTAGTGGGCATGCTCAGGGGCAGAGTCCCAGGACCAGCTGCTAGTGGGCATGCTCAGGGGCCCAGAATCCCAGGACCAGCTGCTAGTGCGCATGCTCAGGGGCAGAGTCCCAGGAACAGCTGCTAGTGGGCATGCTCAGGGGCAGAGTCCCAGGACCAGCTGCTAGTGCGCATGCTCAGGGGCCCAGAGTCCCAGGACCAGCTGCGAGTGCGCATGCTCAGGGTCAGCAGAGTCACAGGACCAGCTGCTAGTGGGCATGCTCAGAGACAGAGTCCCAGGACCAGCTGCTGGTGGGCATGCTCAGGGGTAGCAGAATCCCAGGACCAGCTGCTAGTGGGCATGCTCAGGGTCAGCAGAGTCACAGGACCAGCTGCTAGTGGGCATGCTCAGAGACAGAGTCCCAGGACCAGCTGCTAGTGGGCATGCTCAGGGCTGCAGAGTCCCAGGACCAGCTGCTAGTGGGCATGCTCAGGGGCAGAGTCCCAGGACCAGCTGCTAGTGGGCATGCTCAGGGCTGCAGAGTCCCAGGACCAGCTGCTAGTGGGTATGCTCAGGGCTGCAGAGTCCCAGGACCAGCTGCTAGTGGGCATGCTCAGGGCTGCAGATTCCCAGGACCAGCTGCTAGTGGGCATGCTCAGGGGCAGAGTCCCAGGACCAGCTGCTCGTGGGCATGCTCAGGGGCCCAGAGTCCCAGGACCAGCTGCTAGTGGGCATGCTCAGGGGAAGAGTCCCAGGACCAGCTGCTAGTGGGCATGCTCAGGGGCAGAGTCCCAGGACCAGCTGCTAGTGCGCATGCTTAGGGGCAGAGTCCCAGGACCAGCTGCTAGTGGCCATGCTCAGGGCTGCAGAGTCCCAGGACCAGCTGCTAGTGGGCATGCTCAGGGGCAGAGTCCCAGGACCAGCTGCTAGTGGGCATGTTCAGGGGCAGAGTCCCAGGACCAGCAGCTAGTGGGCATGCTCAGGGGCAGAGTCCCAGGACCAGCTGCTAGTGGGCATGCTCAGGGGCAGTGTCCCAGGACCAGCTGCTAGTGGGCATGCTCAGGGGCCCAGAGTCCCAGGGCCAGCTGCTAGTGGGCATGCTCAGGGGCCCAGAGTCCCAGGACCAGCTGCTAGTGGCCATGCTCCGGGGCAGAGTCCCAGGACCAGCTGCTAGTGGGTATGCTCAGGGGCAGAGTCCCAGGACCAGCTGCTAGTGGGCATGCTCAGGGGCAGAGTCCCAGGGCCAGCTGCTAGTGGGCATGCTCATGGACCCAGAGTCCCAGGACCAGCTGCTGGTGGGCATGCTCAGGGGCAGAGTCCCAGGACCAGCTGCTAGTGGGCATGCTCAGAGCTGCAGAGTCCCAGGACCAGCTGCTAGAGGGCATGCTCAGAGCTGCAGAGTCCCAGGACCAGCTGCTAGTGCGCATGCTCAGGGGGCAGAGTCCCAGGACCAGCTGCTAGTGGGCATGCTCAGGGGTCAAGAGTCCCAGGACCAGCTGCTAGTGCGCATGCTCAGGGGCAGAGTCACAGGACCAGCTGCTAGTGGGCATGCTCAGAGCTGCAGAGTCCCAGGACCAGCTGCTAGTGGGCATGCTCAGAGCTGCAGAGTCCCAGGACCAGCTGCTAGTGGGCATGCTCAGAGGCAGAGTCCCAGTACCAGCTGCTAGTGCGCATGCTCAGGGGCGGAGTCCCAGGACCAGCTGCTAGTGGGCATGCTCAGGGGCAGAGTCCCAGGACCAGCTGCTAGTGGACATGCTCAGGGACAATGTCCCAGGACCAGCTGCTAGTGGGCATGCTCAGGGGCAGAGTCCCAGGACCAGCTGCTGGTGGGCATGTTCAGGGGCAGAGTCCCAGGACCAGCTGCTAGTGGGCAAACTCAGGGGCAGCAGAGTCCCAGAACCAGCTGCTGGTGCGCATGCTCAGGGGCAGCAGAGTCACAGGACCAGCTGCTGGTGGGCATGCTCAGGGGCAGCAGAGTCCCAGGACCAGCTGCTAGTGGGCATGCTCAGGGGCCCAGATTCCCAGGACCAGCTGCTAGTGGGCATGCTCAGGGGCAGCGGAGTCCCAGGACCAGCTGCTAGTGGGCATGCTCAGGGGCAGCGTCCCAGGACCAGCTGCTAGTGGCCATGCTCAGGGGCAGAGTCCCAGGACCAGCTGCTAGTGGGCATGCTCAGGGACAGAGTCCCAGGACCAGCTGCTAGTGGGCATGCTCAGGGGCAGAGTCCCAGGACCAGCTGCTGGTGGGCATGCTCAGGGACAGAGTCCCAGGACCAGCTGCTAGTGGGCATGCTCAGGGGCAGAGTCCCAGGACCAGCTGCTGGTGGGCATGCTCAGGGGCAGAGTCCCAGGACCAGCTGCTAGTGGGCATGCTCAGGGGTAGCAGAGTCCCAGGACCAGCTGCTAGTGGGCATGCTCAGGGACAGAGTCCCAGGACAAGCTGCTAGTGGGCATGCTCAGGGGCGCAGAGTCCCAGGAACAGCTGCTAGTGGGCATGCTCAGGGGCAGAGTCCCAGGACCAGCTGCTAGTGGGCATGCTCAGGGGCAGCAGAGTCCCAGGACCAGCTGCTAGTGGGCATGCTGAGGGGCGCAGAGTCCCAGCATCAGCTGCTAGTGGGCATGCTCAGGGGCAGAGTCCCAGGACCAGCTGCTAGTGGGCATACTCAGGGGCAGAGTCCCAGGACCAGCTGCGAGTGCGCATGCTCAGGGGCAGAGTCCCAGGACCAGCTGCTAGTGGGCATGCTCAGGGGCAGAGTCCCAGGACCAGCTGCTAGTGCGCATGCTCAGGGGCAGAGTCCCAGGACCAGCTGCTAGTGGGCATGCTCAGGGGCAGAGTCCCAGGACCAGCTGCTAGTGGGCATGCTCAGGGGCAGAGTCCCAGGACCAGCTGCTAGTGCGCATGCTCAGGGGCAGAGTCCCAGGACCAGCTGCTAGTGGGCATGCTCAGGGGCAGAGTCCCAGGACCAGCTGCTAGTGGGCATGCTCAGGGGCAGCAGAGTCACAGGACCAGCTGCTAGTGGGCATGCTCAGAGACAGAGTCCCAGGACCAGCTGCTAGTGGGCATGCTCAGGGCTGCAGAGTCCCAGGACCAGCTGCTAGTGGGCATGCTCAGGGGCAGAGTCCCAGGACCAGCTGCTAGTGGGCATGCTCAGGGCTGCAGAGTCCCAGGACCAGCTGCTAGTGGGCATGCTCAGGGCTGCAGAGTCCCAGGACCAGCTGCTAGTGGGCATGCTCAGGGCTGCAGATTCCCAGGACCAGCTGCTAGTGGGCATGCTCAGGGGCAGAGTCCCAGGACCAGCTGCTCGTGGGCATGCTCAGGGGCCCAGAGTCCCAGGACCAGCTGCTAGTGGGCATGCTCAGGGGCAGAGTCCCAGGACCAGCTGCTAGTGGGCATGCTCAGGGGCAGAGTCCCAGGACCAGCTGCTAGTGCGCATGCTTAGGGGCAGAGTCCCAGGACCAGCTGCTAGTGGCCATGCTCAGGGCTGCAGAGTCCCAGGACCAGCTGCTAGTGGGCATGCTCAGGGCTGCAGAGTCCCAGGACCAGCTGCTAGTGGGCATGCTCAGGGGCAGAGTCCCAGGACCAGCTGCTAGTGGGCATGCTCAGGGGCAGAGTCCCAGGACCAGCTGCTAGTGCGCATGCTCAGGGGCCCAGAGTCCCAGGGCCAGCTGCTAGTGGGCATGCTCAGGGGCAGTGTCCCAGGACCAGCTGCTAGTGGGCATGCTCAGGGGCCCAGAGTCCCAGGGCCAGCTGCTAGTGGGCATGCTCAGGGGCCCAGAGTCCCAGGGCCAGCTGCTAGTGGCCATGCTCCGGGGCAGAGTCCCAGGACCAGCTGCTAGTGGGTATGCTCAGGGGCAGAGTCCCAGGACCAGCTGCTAGTGGGCATGCTCAGGGGCAGAGTCCCAGGGCCAGCTGCTAGTGGGCATGCTCATGGACCCAGAGTCCCAGGACCAGCTGCTAGTGGGCATGCTCAGAGCTGCAGAGTCCCAGGACCAGCTGCTAGTGGGCATGCTCAGAGCTGCAGAGTCCCAGGACCAGCTGCTAGTGCGCATGCTCAGGGGGCAGAGTCCCAGGACCAGCTGCTAGTGGGCATGCTCAGGGGTCAAGAGTCCCAGGACCAGCTGCTAGTGCGCATGCTCAGGGGCAGAGTCACAGGACCAGCTGCTAGTGGGCATGCTCAGAGCTGCAGAGTCCCAGGACCAGCTGCTAGTGGGCATGCTCAGAGCTGCAGAGTCCCAGGACCAGCTGCTAGTGGGCATGCTCAGAGGCAGAGTCCCAGTACCAGCTGCTAGTGCGCATGCTCAGGGGTGGAGTCCCAGGACCAGCTGCTAGTGGGCATGCTCAGGGGCAGAGTCCCAGGACCAGCTGCTAGTGGACATGCTCAGGGACAATGTCCCAGGACCAGCTGCTAGTGGGCATGTTCAGGGGCAGAGTCCCAGGACCAGCTGCTAGTGGGCAAACTCAGGGGCAGCAGAGTCCCAGAACCAGCTGCTAGTGCGCATGCTCAGGGGCAGCAGAGTCACAGGACCAGCTGCTGGTGGGCATGCTCAGGGGCAGCAGAGTCCCAGGACCAGCTGCTAGTGGGCATGCTCAGAGCTGCAGAGTCCCAGGACCAGCTGCTAGTGGGCATGCTCAGAGCTGCAGAGTCCCAGGACCAGCTGCTAGTGGGCATGCTCAGAGGCAGAGTCCCAGTACCAGCTGCTAGTGCGCATGCTCAGGGGCGGAGTCCCAGGACCAGCTGCTAGTGGGCATGCTCAGGGGCAGAGTCCCAGGACCAGCTGCTAGTGGACATGCTCAGGGACAATGTCCCAGGACCAGCTGCTAGTGGGCATGCTCAGGGGCAGAGTCCCAGGACCAGCTGCTGGTGGGCATGTTCAGGGGCAGAGTCCCAGGACCAGCTGCTAGTGGGCAAACTCAGGGGCAGCAGAGTCCCAGAACCAGCTGCTGGTGCGCATGCTCAGGGGCAGCAGAGTCACAGGACCAGCTGCTGGTGGGCATGCTCAGGGGCAGCAGAGTCCCAGGACCAGCTGCTAGTGGGCATGCTCAGGGGCCCAGATTCCCAGGACCAGCTGCTAGTGGGCATGCTCAGGGGCAGCGGAGTCCCAGGACCAGCTGCTAGTGGGCATGCTCAGGGGCAGCGTCCCAGGACCAGCTGCTAGTGGCCATGCTCAGGGGCAGAGTCCCAGGACCAGCTGCTAGTGGGCATGCTCAGGGACAGAGTCCCAGGACCAGCTGCTAGTGGGCATGCTCAGGGGCAGAGTCCCAGGACCAGCTGCTGGTGGGCATGCTCAGGGACAGAGTCCCAGGACCAGCTGCTAGTGGGCATGCTCAGGGGCAGAGTCCCAGGACCAGCTGCTGGTGGGCATGCTCAGGGGCAGAGTCCCAGGACCAGCTGCTAGTGGGCATGCTCAGGGGTAGCAGAGTCCCAGGACCAGCTGCTAGTGGGCATGCTCAGGGACAGAGTCCCAGGACAAGCTGCTAGTGGGCATGCTCAGGGGCGCAGAGTCCCAGGAACAGCTGCTAGTGGGCATGCTCAGGGGCAGAGTCCCAGGACCAGCTGCTAGTGGGCATGCTCAGGGGCAGCAGAGTCCCAGGACCAGCTGCTAGTGGGCATGCTGAGGGGCGCAGAGTCCCAGCATCAGCTGCTAGTGGGCATGCTCAGGGGCAGAGTCCCAGGACCAGCTGCTAGTGGGCATACTCAGGGGCAGAGTCCCAGGACCAGCTGCGAGTGCGCATGCTCAGGGGCAGAGTCCCAGGACCAGCTGCTAGTGGGCATGCTCAGGGGCAGAGTCCCAGGACCAGCTGCTAGTGCGCATGCTCAGGGGCAGAGTCCCAGGACCAGCTGCTAGTGGGCATGCTCAGGGGCAGAGTCCCAGGACCAGCTGCTAGTGGGCATGCTCAGGGGCAGAGTCCCAGGACCAGCTGCTAGTGCGCATGCTCAGGGGCAGAGTCCCAGGACCAGCTGCTAGTGGGCATGCTCAGGGGCAGAGTCCCAGGACCAGCTGCTAGTGGGCATGCTCAGGGGCAGCAGAGTCACAGGACCAGCTGCTAGTGGGCATGCTCAGAGACAGAGTCCCAGGACCAGCTGCTAGTGGGCATGCTCAGGGCTGCAGAGTCCCAGGACCAGCTGCTAGTGGGCATGCTCAGGGGCAGAGTCCCAGGACCAGCTGCTAGTGGGCATGCTCAGGGCTGCAGAGTCCCAGGACCAGCTGCTAGTGGGCATGCTCAGGGCTGCAGAGTCCCAGGACCAGCTGCTAGTGGGCATGCTCAGGGCTGCAGATTCCCAGGACCAGCTGCTAGTGGGCATGCTCAGGGGCAGAGTCCCAGGACCAGCTGCTCGTGGGCATGCTCAGGGGCCCAGAGTCCCAGGACCAGCTGCTAGTGGGCATGCTCAGGGGCAGAGTCCCAGGACCAGCTGCTAGTGGGCATGCTCAGGGGCAGAGTCCCAGGACCAGCTGCTAGTGCGCATGCTTAGGGGCAGAGTCCCAGGACCAGCTGCTAGTGGCCATGCTCAGGGCTGCAGAGTCCCAGGACCAGCTGCTAGTGGGCATGCTCAGGGCTGCAGAGTCCCAGGACCAGCTGCTAGTGGGCATGCTCAGGGGCAGAGTCCCAGGACCAGCTGCTAGTGGGCATGCTCAGGGGCAGAGTCCCAGGACCAGCTGCTAGAGCGCATGCTCAGGGGCCCAGAGTCCCAGGGCCAGCTGCTAGTGGGCATGCTCAGGGGCAGTGTCCCAGGACCAGCTGCTAGTGGGCATGCTCAGGGGCCCAGAGTCCCAGGGCCAGCTGCTAGTGGGCATGCTCAGGGGCCCAGAGTCCCAGGGCCAGCTGCTAGTGGCCATGCTCCGGGGCAGAGTCCCAGGACCAGCTGCTAGTGGGTATGCTCAGGGGCAGAGTCCCAGGACCAGCTGCTAGTGGGCATGCTCAGGGGCAGAGTCCCAGGGCCAGCTGCTAGTGGGCATGCTCATGGACCCAGAGTCCCAGGACCAGCTGCTAGTGGGCATGCTCAGAGCTGCAGAGTCCCAGGACCAGCTGCTAGTGGGCATGCTCAGAGCTGCAGAGTCCCAGGACCAGCTGCTAGTGCGCATGCTCAGGGGGCAGAGTCCCAGGACCAGCTGCTAGTGGGCATGCTCAGGGGTCAAGAGTCCCAGGACCAGCTGCTAGTGCGCATGCTCAGGGGCAGAGTCACAGGACCAGCTGCTAGTGGGCATGCTCAGAGCTGCAGAGTCCCAGGACCAGCTGCTAGTGGGCATGCTCAGAGCTGCAGAGTCCCAGGACCAGCTGCTAGTGGGCATGCTCAGAGGCAGAGTCCCAGTACCAGCTGCTAGTGCGCATGCTCAGGGGTGGAGTCCCAGGACCAGCTGCTAGTGGGCATGCTCAGGGGCAGAGTCCCAGGACCAGCTGCTAGTGGACATGCTCAGGGACAATGTCCCAGGACCAGCTGCTAGTGGGCATGTTCAGGGGCAGAGTCCCAGGACCAGCTGCTAGTGGGCAAACTCAGGGGCAGCAGAGTCCCAGAACCAGCTGCTAGTGCGCATGCTCAGGGGCAGCAGAGTCACAGGACCAGCTGCTGTTGGGCATGCTCAGGGGCAGCAGAGTCCCAGGACCAGCTGCTAGTGGGCATGCTCAGGGGCCCAGATTCCCAGGACCAGCTGCTAGTGGGCATGCTCAGGGGCAGCGGAGTCCCAGGACCAGCTGCTAGTGGGCATGCTCAGGGACAGAGTCCCAGGACCAGCTGCTAGTGGGCATGCTCAGGGGCAGAGTCCCAGGACCAGCTGCTAGTGGGCATGCTCAGGGGCAGAGTCCCAGGACCAGCTGCTGGTGGGCATGCTCAGGGGCAGAGTCCCAGGACCAGCTGCTAGTGGGCATGCTCAGGGGTAGCAGAGTCCCAGGACCAGCTGCTAGTGGGCATGCTCAGGGACAGAGTCCCAGGACAAGCTGCTAGTGCGCATGCTCAGGGGCGCAGAGTCCCAGGAACAGCTGCTAGTGGGCATACTCAGGGGCAGAGTCCCAGGACCAGCTGCGAGTGCGCATGCTCAGGGGCAGAGTCCCAGGACCAGCTGCTAGTGGGCATGCTCAGGGGCAGCAGAGTCCCAGGACCAGCTGCTAGTGGGCATGCTGAGGGGCGCAGAGTCCCAGCATCAGCTGCTAGTGGGCATGCTCAGGGGCAGAGTCCCAGGACCAGCTGCTAGTGGGCATACTCAGGGGCAGAGTCCCAGGACCAGCTGCGAGTGCGCATGCTCAGGGGCAGAGTCCCAGGACCAGCTGCTAGTGGGCATGCTCAGGGGCAGAGTCCCAGGACCAGCTGCTAGTGGGCATGCTCAGGGGCCCAGAGTCCCAGGACCAGCTGCTAGTGCGCATGCTCAGGGGCAGAGTCCCAGAACCAGCTGCTAGTGCGCATGCTCAGGGGCAGAGTCCCAGGACCAGCTGCGAGTGCGCATGCTCAGGGGCCCAGAGTTCCAGGAACAGCTGCTAGTGGGCATGCTCAGGGGCAGAGTCCCAGGACCAGCTGCTAGTGGGCATGCTCAGGGGCAGAGTCCCAGGACCAGCTGCTAGTGCGCATGCTCAGGGGCCATGAGTCCCAGGACCAGCTGCTAGTGGGCATGCTCAGGGGCAGAGTCCCAGGACCAGCTGCTTGTGGGCATGCTCAGGGGCAGAGTCCCAGGACCAGCTGCTAGTGCGCATGCTCAGGGGCAGAGTCCCAGGACCAGCTGCTAGTGGGCATGCTCAGGGGCCCAGAATCCCAGGACCAGCTGCTAGTGCGCATGCTCAGGGGCAGAGTCCCAGGACCAGCTGCTAGTGGGCATGCTCAGGGGCAGATTCCTCAGACCAGCTGCTAGTGCGCATGCTCAGGGGCCCAGAGTCCCAGGACCAGCTGCTAGTGGGCATGCTCAGGGGCAGCAGAGTCACAGGACCAGCTGCTAGTGGGCATGCTCAGAGACAGAGTCCCAGGACCAGCTGCTAGTGGGCATGCTCAGGGCTGCAGAGTCCCAGGACCAGCTGCTAGTGGGCATGCTCAGGGGCAGAGTCCCAGGACCAGCTGCTAGTGGGCATGCTCAGGGCTGCAGAGTCCCAGGACCAGCTGCTAGTGGGCATGCTCAGGGCTGCAGAGTCCCAGGACCAGCTGCTAGTGGGCATGCTCAGGGCTGCAGATTCCCAGGACCAGCTGCTAGTGGGCATGCTCAGGGGCAGAGTCCCAGGACCAGCTGCTCGTGGGCATGCTCAGGGGCCCAGAGTCCCAGGACCAGCTGCTAGTGGGCATGCTCAGGGGCAGAGTCCCAGGACCAGCTGCTAGTGGGCATGCTCAGGGGCAGAGTCCCAGGACCAGCTGCTAGTGCGCATGCTTAGGGGCAGAGTCCCAGGACCAGCTGCTAGTGGCCATGCTCAGGGCTGCAGAGTCCCAGGACCAGCTGCTAGTGGGCATGCTCAGGGCTGCAGAGTCCCAGGACCAGCTGCTAGTGGGCATGCTCAGGGGCAGAGTCCCAGGACCAGCTGCTAGTGGGCATGCTCAGGGGCAGAGTCCCAGGACCAGCTGCTAGTGCGCATGCTCAGGGGCCCAGAGTCCCAGGGCCAGCTGCTAGTGGGCATGCTCAGGGGCAGTGTCCCAGGACCAGCTGCTAGTGGGCATGCTCAGGGGCCCAGAGTCCCAGGGCCAGCTGCTAGTGGGCATGCTCAGGGGCCCAGAGTCCCAGGGCCAGCTGCTAGTGGCCATGCTCCGGGGCAGAGTCCCAGGACCAGCTGCTAGTGGGTATGCTCAGGGGCAGAGTCCCAGGACCAGCTGCTAGTGGGCATGCTCAGGGGCAGAGTCCCAGGGCCAGCTGCTAGTGGGCATGCTCATGGACCCAGAGTCCCAGGACCAGCTGCTAGTGGGCATGCTCAGAGCTGCAGAGTCCCAGGACCAGCTGCTAGTGGGCATGCTCAGAGCTGCAGAGTCCCAGGACCAGCTGCTAGTGCGCATGCTCAGGGGGCAGAGTCCCAGGACCAGCTGCTAGTGGGCATGCTCAGGGGTCAAGAGTCCCAGGACCAGCTGCTAGTGCGCATGCTCAGGGGCAGAGTCACAGGACCAGCTGCTAGTGGGCATGCTCAGAGCTGCAGAGTCCCAGGACCAGCTGCTAGTGGGCATGCTCAGAGCTGCAGAGTCCCAGGACCAGCTGCTAGTGGGCATGCTCAGAGGCAGAGTCCCAGTACCAGCTGCTAGTGCGCATGCTCAGGGGTGGAGTCCCAGGACCAGCTGCTAGTGGGCATGCTCAGGGGCAGAGTCCCAGGACCAGCTGCTAGTGGACATGCTCAGGGACAATGTCCCAGGACCAGCTGCTAGTGGGCATGTTCAGGGGCAGAGTCCCAGGACCAGCTGCTAGTGGGCAAACTCAGGGGCAGCAGAGTCCCAGAACCAGCTGCTAGTGCGCATGCTCAGGGGCAGCAGAGTCACAGGACCAGCTGCTGGTGGGCATGCTCAGGGGCAGCAGAGTCCCAGGACCAGCTGCTAGTGGGCATGCTCAGGGGCCCAGATTCCCAGGACCAGCTGCTAGTGGGCATGCTCAGGGGCAGCGGAGTCCCAGGACCAGCTGCTAGTGGGCATGCTCAGGGACAGAGTCCCAGGACCAGCTGCTAGTGGGCATGCTCAGGGGCAGAGTCCCAGGACCAGCTGCTAGTGGGCATGCTCAGGGGCAGAGTCCCAGGACCAGCTGCTGGTGGGCATGCTCAGGGGCAGAGTCCCAGGACCAGCTGCTAGTGGGCATGCTCAGGGGTAGCAGAGTCCCAGGACCAGCTGCTAGTGGGCATGCTCAGGGACAGAGTCCCAGGACAAGCTGCTAGTGCGCATGCTCAGGGGCGCAGAGTCCCAGGAACAGCTGCTAGTGGGCATACTCAGGGGCAGAGTCCCAGGACCAGCTGCGAGTGCGCATGCTCAGGGGCAGAGTCCCAGGACCAGCTGCTAGTGGGCATGCTCAGGGGCAGCAGAGTCCCAGGACCAGCTGCTAGTGGGCATGCTGAGGGGCGCAGAGTCCCAGCATCAGCTGCTAGTGGGCATGCTCAGGGGCAGAGTCCCAGGACCAGCTGCTAGTGGGCATACTCAGGGGCAGAGTCCCAGGACCAGCTGCGAGTGCGCATGCTCAGGGGCAGAGTCCCAGGACCAGCTGCTAGTGGGCATGCTCAGGGGCAGAGTCCCAGGACCAGCTGCTAGTGGGCATGCTCAGGGGCCCAGTGTCCCAGGACCAGCTGCTAGTGCGCATGCTCAGGGGCAGAGTCCCAGAACCAGCTGCTAGTGCGCATGCTCAGGGGCAGAGTCCCAGGACCAGCTGCGAGTGCGCATGCTCAGGGGCCCAGAGTTCCAGGAACAGCTGCTAGTGGGCATGCTCAGGGGCAGAGTCCCAGGACCAGCTGCTAGTGGGCATGCTCAGGGGCAGAGTCCCAGGACCAGCTGCTAGTGCGCATGCTCAGGGGCCATGAGTCCCAGGACCAGCTGCTAGTGGGCATGCTCAGGGGCAGAGTCCCAGGACCAGCTGCTTGTGGGCATGCTCAGGGGCAGAGTCCCAGGACCAGCTGCTAGTGCGCATGCTCAGGGGCAGAGTCCCAGGACCAGCTGCTAGTGGGCATGCTCAGGGGCCCAGAATCCCAGGACCAGCTGCTAGTGCGCATGCTCAGGGGCAGAGTCCCAGGACCAGCTGCTAGTGGGCATGCTCAGGGGCAGATTCCTCAGACCAGCTGCTAGTGCGCATGCTCAGGGGCCCAGAGTCCCAGGACCAGCTGCGAGTGCGCATGCTCAGGGTCAGCAGAGTCACAGGACCAGCTGCTAGTGGGCATGCTCAGAGACAGAGTCCCAGGACCAGCTGCTGGTGGGCATGCTCAGGGGTAGCAGAGTCCCAGGACCAGCTGCTAGTGGGCATGCTCAGGGTCAGCAGAGTCACAGGACCAGCTGCTAGTGGGCATGCTCAGAGACAGAGTCCCAGGACCAGCTGCTAGTGGGCATGCTCAGGGCTGCAGAGTCCCAGGACCAGCTGCTAGTGGGGCATGCTCAGGGGCAGAGTCCCAGGACCAGCTGCTAGTGGGCATGCTCAGGGCTGCAGAGTCCCAGGACCAGCTGCTAGTGGGCATGCTCAGGGCTGCAGAGTCCCAGGACCAGCTGCTAGTGGGCATGCTCAGGGCTGCAGATTCCCAGGACCAGCTGCTAGTGGGCATGCTCAGGGGCAGAGTCCCAGGACCAGCTGCTCGTGGGCATGCTCAGGGGCCCAGAGTCCCAGGACCAGCTGCTAGTGGGCATGCTCAGGGGCAGAGTCCCAGGACCAGCTGCTAGTGGGCATGCTCAGGGGCAGAGTCCCAGGACCAGCTGCTAGTGCGCATGCTTAGGGGCAGAGTCCCAGGACCAGCTGCTAGTGGCCATGCTCAGGGCTGCAGAGTCCCAGGACCAGCTGCTAGTGGGCATGCTCAGGGCTGCAGAGTCCCAGGACCAGCTGCTAGTGGGCATGCTCAGGGGCAGAGTCCCAGGACCAGCTGCTAGTGGGCATGCTCAGGGGCAGAGTCCCAGGACCAGCTGCTAGTGCGCATGCTCAGGGGCCCAGAGTCCCAGGGCCAGCTGCTAGTGGGCATGCTCAGGGGCAGTGTCCCAGGACCAGCTGCTAGTGGGCATGCTCAGGGGCCCAGAGTCCCAGGGCCAGCTGCTAGTGGGCATGCTCAGGGGCCCAGAGTCCCAGGGCCAGCTGCTAGTGGCCATGCTCCGGGGCAGAGTCCCAGGACCAGCTGCTAGTGGGTATGCTCAGGGGCAGAGTCCCAGGACCAGCTGCTAGTGGGCATGCTCAGGGGCAGAGTCCCAGGGCCAGCTGCTAGTGGGCATGCTCATGGACCCAGAGTCCCAGGACCAGCTGCTGGTGGGCATGCTCAGGGGCAGAGTCCCAGGACCAGCTGCTAGTGGGCATGCTCAGAGCTGCAGAGTCCCAGGACCAGCTGCTAGTGGGCATGCTCAGAGCTGCAGAGTCCCAGGACCAGCTGCTAGTGCGCATGCTCAGGGGGCAGAGTCCCAGGACCAGCTGCTAGTGGGCATGCTCAGGGGTCAAGAGTCCCAGGACCAGCTGCTAGTGCGCATGCTCAGGGGGCAGAGTCCCAGGACCAGCTGCTAGTGGGCATGCTCAGGGGTCAAGAGTCCCAGGACCAGCTGCTAGTGCGCATGCTCAGGGGCAGAGTCACAGGACCAGCTGCTAGTGGGCATGCTCAGAGCTGCAGAGTCCCAGGACCAGCTGCTAGTGGGCATGCTCAGAGCTGCAGAGTCCCAGGACCAGCTGCTAGTGGGCATGCTCAGAGGCAGAGTCCCAGTACCAGCTGCTAGTGCGCATGCTCAGGGGCGGAGTCCCAGGACCAGCTGCTAGTGGGCATGCTCAGGGGCAGAGTCCCAGGACCAGCTGCTAGTGGACATGCTCAGGGACAATGTCCCAGGACCAGCTGCTAGTGGGCATGCTCAGGGGCAGAGTCCCAGGACCAGCTGCTGGTGGGCATGTTCAGGGGCAGAGTCCCAGGACCAGCTGCTAGTGGGCAAACTCAGGGGCAGCAGAGTCCCAGAACCAGCTGCTAGTGCGCATGCTCAGGGGCAGCAGAGTCCCAGGACCAGCTGCTGGTGGGCATGCTCAGGGGCAGCAGAGTCCCAGGACCAGCTGCTAGTGGGCATGCTCAGGGGCCCAGATTCCCAGGACCAGCTGCTAGTGGGCATGCTCAGGGGCAGCGGAGTCCCAGGACCAGCTGCTAGTGGGCATGCTCAGGGGCAGCGTCCCAGGACCAGCTGCTAGTGGCCATGCTCAGGGGCAGAGTCCCAGGACCAGCTGCTAGTGGGCATGCTCAGGGACAGAGTCCCAGGACCAGCTGCTAGTGGGCATGCTCAGGGGCAGAGTCCCAGGACCAGCTGCTGGTGGGCATGCTCAGGGACAGAGTCCCAGGACCAGCTGCTAGTGGGCATGCTCAGGGGCAGAGTCCCAGGACCAGCTGCTGGTGGGCATGCTCAGGGGCAGAGTCCCAGGACCAGCTGCTAGTGGGCATGCTCAGGGGTAGCAGAGTCCCAGGACCAGCTGCTAGTGGGCATGCTCAGGGACAGAGTCCCAGGACAAGCTGCTAGTGGGCATGCTCAGGGGCGCAGAGTCCCAGGAACAGCTGCTAGTGGGCATGCTCAGGGGCAGAGTCCCAGGACCAGCTGCTAGTGGGCATGCTCAGGGGCAGCAGAGTCCCAGGACCAGCTGCTAGTGGGCATGCTGAGGGGCGCAGAGTCCCAGCATCAGCTGCTAGTGGGCATGCTCAGGGGCAGAGTCCCAGGACCAGCTGCTAGTGGGCATACTCAGGGGCAGAGTCCCAGGACCAGCTGCGAGTG
Source organism: Somniosus microcephalus (assembly GCF_052327205.1). Classification (NCBI taxonomy): domain Eukaryota; kingdom Metazoa; phylum Chordata; class Chondrichthyes; order Squaliformes; family Somniosidae; genus Somniosus; species Somniosus microcephalus. The sequence continues at coordinate 4,341,184 of NW_028225187.1, read as the reverse complement.
CGCATGCTCAGGGGCAGAGTCCCAGGACCAGCTGCTAGTGGGCATGCTCAGGGGCAGAGTCCCAGGACCAGCTGCTAGTGCGCATGCTCAGGGGCAGAGTCCCAGGACCAGCTGCTAGTGGGCATGCTCAGGGGCAGAGTCCCAGGACCAGCTGCTAGTGGGCATGCTCAGGGGCAGCAGAGTCACAGGACCAGCTGCTAGTGGGCATGCTCAGAGACAGAGTCCCAGGACCAGCTGCTAGTGGGCATGCTCAGGGCTGCAGAGTCCCAGGACCAGCTGCTAGTGGGCATGCTCAGGGGCAGAGTCCCAGGACCAGCTGCTAGTGGGCATGCTCAGGGCTGCAGAGTCCCAGGACCAGCTGCTAGTGGGCATGCTCAGGGCTGCAGAGTCCCAGGACCAGCTGCTAGTGGGCATGCTCAGGGCTGCAGATTCCCAGGACCAGCTGCTAGTGGGCATGCTCAGGGGCAGAGTCCCAGGACCAGCTGCTCGTGGGCATGCTCAGGGGCCCAGAGTCCCAGGACCAGCTGCTAGTGGGCATGCTCAGGGGCAGAGTCCCAGGACCAGCTGCTAGTGGGCATGCTCAGGGGCAGAGTCCCAGGACCAGCTGCTAGTGCGCATGCTTAGGGGCAGAGTCCCAGGACCAGCTGCTAGTGGCCATGCTCAGGGCTGCAGAGTCCCAGGACCAGCTGCTAGTGGGCATGCTCAGGGCTGCAGAGTCCCAGGACCAGCTGCTAGTGGGCATGCTCAGGGGCAGAGTCCCAGGACCAGCTGCTAGTGGGCATGCTCAGGGGCAGAGTCCCAGGACCAGCTGCTAGTGCGCATGCTCAGGGGCCCAGAGTCCCAGGGCCAGCTGCTAGTGGGCATGCTCAGGGGCAGTGTCCCAGGACCAGCTGCTAGTGGGCATGCTCAGGGGCCCAGAGTCCCAGGGCCAGCTGCTAGTGGGCATGCTCAGGGGCCCAGAGTCCCAGGGCCAGCTGCTAGTGGCCATGCTCCGGGGCAGAGTCCCAGGACCAGCTGCTAGTGGGTATGCTCAGGGGCAGAGTCCCAGGACCAGCTGCTAGTGGGCATGCTCAGGGGCAGAGTCCCAGGGCCAGCTGCTAGTGGGCATGCTCATGGACCCAGAGTCCCAGGACCAGCTGCTAGTGGGCATGCTCAGAGCTGCAGAGTCCCAGGACCAGCTGCTAGTGGGCATGCTCAGAGCTGCAGAGTCCCAGGACCAGCTGCTAGTGCGCATGCTCAGGGGGCAGAGTCCCAGGACCAGCTGCTAGTGGGCATGCTCAGGGGTCAAGAGTCCCAGGACCAGCTGCTAGTGCGCATGCTCAGCGGCAGAGTCACAGGACCAGCTGCTAGTGGGCATGCTCAGAGCTGCAGAGTCCCAGGACCAGCTGCTAGTGGGCATGCTCAGAGCTGCAGAGTCCCAGGACCAGCTGCTAGTGGGCATGCTCAGAGGCAGAGTCCCAGTACCAGCTGCTAGTGCGCATGCTCAGGGGTGGAGTCCCAGGACCAGCTGCTAGTGGGCATGCTCAGGGGCAGAGTCCCAGGACCAGCTGCTAGTGGACATGCTCAGGGACAATGTCCCAGGACCAGCTGCTAGTGGGCATGTTCAGGGGCAGAGTCCCAGGACCAGCTGCTAGTGGGCAAACTCAGGGGCAGCAGAGTCCCAGAACCAGCTGCTAGTGCGCATGCTCAGGGGCAGCAGAGTCACAGGACCAGCTGCTGGTGGGCATGCTCAGGGGCAGCAGAGTCCCAGGACCAGCTGCTAGCGGGCATGCTCAGGGGCCCAGATTCCCAGGACCAGCTGCTAGTGGGCATGCTCAGGGGCAGCGGAGTCCCAGGACCAGCTGCTAGTGGGCATGCTCAGGGACAGAGTCCCAGGACCAGCTGCTAGTGGGCATGCTCAGGGGCAGAGTCCCAGGACCAGCTGCTAGTGGGCATGCTCAGGGGCAGAGTCCCAGGACCAGCTGCTGGTGGGCATGCTCAGGGGCAGAGTCCCAGGACCAGCTGCTAGTGGGCATGCTCAGGGGTAGCAGAGTCCCAGGACCAGCTGCTAGTGGGCATGCTCAGGGACAGAGTCCCAGGACAAGCTGCTAGTGCGCATGCTCAGGGGCGCAGAGTCCCAGGAACAGCTGCTAGTGGGCATGCTCAGGGGCAGAGTCCCAGGACCAGCTGCTAGTGGGCATGCTCAGGGGCAGCAGAGTCCCAGGACCAGCTGCTAGTGGGCATGCTGAGGGGCGCAGAGTCCCAGCATCAGCTGCTAGTGGGCATGCTCAGGGGCAGAGTCCCAGGACCAGCTGCTAGTGGGCATACTCAGGGGCAGAGTCCCAGGACCAGCTGCGAGTGCGCATGCTCAGGGGCAGAGTCCCAGGACCAGCTGCTAGTGGGCATGCTCAGGGGCAGCAGAGTCCCAGGACCAGCTGCTAGTGGGCATGCTGAGGGGCGCAGAGTCCCAGCATCAGCTGCTAGTGGGCATGCTCAGGGGCAGAGTCCCAGGACCAGCTGCTAGTGGGCATACTCAGGGGCAGAGTCCCAGGACCAGCTGCGAGTGCGCATGCTCAGGGGCAGAGTCCCAGGACCAGCTGCTAGTGGGCATGCTCAGGGGCAGAGTCCCAGGACCAGCTGCTAGTGGGCATGCTCAGGGGCCCAGAGTCCCAGGACCAGCTGCTAGTGCGCATGCTCAGGGGCAGAGTCCCAGAACCAGCTGCTAGTGCGCATGCTCAGGGGCAGAGTCCCAGGACCAGCTGCGAGTGCGCATGCTCAGGGGCCCAGAGTTCCAGGAACAGCTGCTAGTGGGCATGCTCAGGGGCAGAGTCCCAGGACCAGCTGCGAGTGGGCATGCTCAGGGGCAGAGTCCCAGGACCAGCTGCTAGTGCGCATGCTCAGGGGCCATGAGTCCCAGGACCAGCTGCTAGTGGGCATGCTCAGGGGCAGAGTCCCAGGACCAGCTGCTTGTGGGCATGCTCAGGGGCAGAGTCCCAGGACCAGCTGCTAGTGCGCATGCTCAGGGGCAGAGTCCCAGGACCAGCTGCTAGTGGGCATGCTCAGGGGCCCAGAATCCCAGGACCAGCTGCTAGTGCGCATGCTCAGGGGCAGAGTCCCAGGACCAGCTGCTAGTGGGCATGCTCAGGGGCAGATTCCTCAGACCAGCTGCTAGTGCGCATGCTCAGGGGCCCAGAGTCCCAGGACCAGCTGCGAGTGCGCATGCTCAGGGTCAGCAGAGTCACAGGACCAGCTGCTAGTGGGCATGCTCAGAGACAGAGTCCCAGGACCAGCTGCTGGTGGGCATGCTCAGGGGTAGCAGAGTCCCAGGACCAGCTGCTAGTGGGCATGCTCAGGGTCAGCAGAGTCACAGGACCAGCTGCTAGTGGGCATGCTCAGAGACAGAGTCCCAGGACCAGCTGCTAGTGGGCATGCTCAGGGCTGCAGAGTCCCAGGACCAGCTGCTAGTGGGCATGCTCAGGGCTGCAGAGTCCCAGGACCAGCTGCTAGTGGGCATGCTCAGGGCTGCAGAGTCCCAGGACCAGCTGCTAGTGGGCATGCTCAGGGCTGCAGAGTCCCAGGACCAGCTGCTAGTGGGCATGCTCAGGGCTGCAGATTCCCAGGACCAGCTGCTAGTGGGCATGCTCAGGGGCAGAGTCCCAGGACCAGCTGCTCGTGGGCATGCTCAGGGGCCCAGAGTCCCAGGACCAGCTGCTAGTGGGCATGCTCAGGGGCAGAGTCCCAGGACCAGCTGCTAGTGGGCATGCTCAGGGGCAGAGTCCCAGGACCAGCTGCTAGTGTGCATGCTTAGGGGCAGAGTCCCAGGACCAGCTGCTAGTGGCCATGCTAAGGGCTGCAGAGTCCCAGGACCAGCTGCTAGTGGGCATGCTCAGGGCTGCAGAGTCCCAGGACCAGCTGCTAGTGGGCATGCTCAGGGGCAGAGTCCCAGGACCAGCTGCTAGTGGGCATGCTCAGGGGCAGAGTCCCAGGACCAGCTGCTAGTGCGCATGCTCAGGGGCCCAGAGTCCCAGGGCCAGCTGCTAGTGGGCATGCTCAGGGGCAGTGTCCCAGGACCAGCTGCTAGTGGGCATGCTCAGGGGCCCAGAGTCCCAGGGCCAGCTGCTAGTGGGCATGCTCAGGGGCCCAGAGTCCCAGGGCCAGCTGCTAATGGCCATGCTCAGGGGCAGAGTCCCAGGACCAGCTGCTAGTGGGTATGCTCAGGGGCAGAGTCCCAGGACCAGCTGCTAGTGGGCATGCTCAGGGGCAGAGTCCCAGGACCAGCTGCTAGTGGGCATGCTCATGGACCCAGAGTCCCAGGACCAGCTGCTGGTGGGCATGCTCAGGGGCAGAGTCCCAGGACCAGCTGCTAGTGGGCATGCTCAGAGCTGCAGAGTCCCAGGACCAGCTGCTAGTGGGCATGCTCAGAGCTGCAGAGTCCCAGGACCAGCTGCTAGTGCGCATGCTCAGGGGGCAGAGTCCCAGGACCAGCTGCTAGTGGGCATGCTCAGGGGTCAAGAGTCCCAGGACCAGCTGCTAGTGCGCATGCTCAGGGGCAGAGTCACAGGACCAGCTGCTAGTGGGCATGCTCAGGGGCAGAGTCCCAGGACCAGCTGCTAGTGGGCATGCTCAGGGGCAGCAGAGTCCCAGGACCAGCTGCTAGTGGGCATGCTCAGGGGCAGAGTCCCAGGACCAGCTGCTTGTGCGCATGCTCAGGGGCAGAGTCCCAGGACCAGCTGCTTGTGCGCATGCTCAGGGACAGCGGAGTCCCAGGACCAGCTGCTAGTGCGCATGCTCAGGGGCCCAGAGTCCCAGGACCAGCGGCTAGTGGGCATGCTCAGGGGCAGCAGAGTCCCAGGACCAGCTGCTAGTGGGCATGCTCAGGGGCCCAGAGTCCCAGGACCAGCGGCTAGTGGGCATGTTCAGGGGCAGAATCGCAGGACCAGCTGCTAGTGGGCATGTTCAGGGGCAGAATCGCAGGACCAGCTGCTAGTGGGCATGCTCAGGGGCCCAGAGTCCCAGGACCAGCTGATAGTGGGCATGCTCAGGGGCAGAGTCCCAGGACCAGCTGCTAGTGCGCATGCTCAGGGGCCCAGAGTCCCAGGACCAGCTGATAGTGGGCATGCTCAGGGGCAGATTCCTCGGACCAGCTGCTAGTGGGCATGCTCAGGGGCCCAGAGTCTCAGGACCAGCTGCTAGTGGGCATGCTCAGGGGCAGAGTCCCAGGACCAGCTGCTAGTGGGCATGCTCAGGGGCAGAGTCCCAGGACCAGCTGCTAGTGCGCATGCTCAGCGACAGAGTCCCAGGACCAGCTGCTAGTGGGCATGCTCAGGGGCAGATTCCTCGGACCAGCTGCTGGTGGGCATGCTCACGGACAGAGTCCCAGGACCAGCTGCTCGTGGGCATGCTCAGGGGCAGAGTCCCAGTACCAGCTGCTAGTGCGCATGCTCAGGGGCGGAGTCCCAGGACCAGCTGCTAGTGGGCATGCTCAGGGGCAGAGTCCCAGGACCAGCTGCTAGTGGACATGCTCAGGGACAGTGTCCCAAGACCAGCTGCTAGTGGGCATGCTCAGGGGCAGAGTCCCAGGACCAGCTGCTGGTGGGCATGTTCAGGGGCAGAGTCCCAAGACCAGCTGCGAGTGGGCAAACTCAGGGGCAGCAGAGTCCCAGAACCAGCTGCTAGTGGGCATGCTCAGGGGCAGAGTCCCAGGACCAGCTGCTAGTGCGCATGCTCAGGGGCAGCAGAGTCACAGGACCAGCTGCTGGTGGGCATGCTCAGGGGCAGCAGAGTCCCAGGACCAGCTGCTAGTGCGCATGCTCAGGGGCAGCAGAGTCACAGGACCAGCTGCTAGTGGGCATGCTCAGGGGCAGAGTCCCAGGACCAGCTGCTAGTGCGCATGCTCAGGGGCAGAGTCCCAGGACCAGCTGCTAGTGGGCATGCTCAGCGGCCGAGAGTCCCAGGACCAGCTGCTAGTGCGCATGCTCAGTGGCCCAGAGTCCCAGGACCAGCTGCTAGTGGGCATGCTCAGGGGCCCAGAGTCCCAGGACCAGCTGCTAGTGGGCATGCTCAGGGGCAGCGGAGTCCCAGGACCAGCTGCTAGTGGGCATGCTCAGGGGCGGAGTCCCAGGACCAGCTGCTAGTGCGCATGCTCAGGGGCAGAGTCCCAGGACCAGCTGCTAGTGCGCATGCTCAGGGGTAGCAGAGTCCCAGGACCAGCTGCTAGTGGGCATGCTCAGGAACAGAGTCCCAGGACAAGCTGCTAGTGGGCATGCTCAGGGGCAGAGTCCCAGGACCAGCTGCTAGTGGGCATACTCAGGGGCCCAGAGTCCCAGGAACAGCTGCTAGTGGGCATGCTCAGGGGCAGAGTCCTAGGACCAGCTGCGAGTGGGCATACTCAGGGGCAGATTCCCAGGACCAGCTGCGAGTGCGCATGCTCAGGGGCAGAGTCCCAGGACCAGCTGCAAGTGCGCATGCTCAGGGGCCATGAGTCCCAGGACCAGCTGCTAGTGGGCATGATCAGGGGCCCAGAGTCCCAGGACCAGCTGCTAGTGGGCATGCTCAGGGGCCCAGAGTCCCAGGACCAGCTGCTAGTGGGCATGCTCAGGGGCAGAGTCCCAGGACCAGCTGCTAGTGGGCATGCTCAGGGCTACAGAGTCCCAGGACCAGCTGCTAGTGGGCATGCTCAGGGCTGCAGAGTCCCAGGACCAGCTGCTAGTGGGCATGCTCAGGGCTGCAGATTCCCAGGACCAGCTGCTAGTGGGCATGCTCAGGGGCAGAGTCCCAGGACCAGCTGCTAGTGGGCATGCTCAGGGGCAGAGTCCCAGGACCAGCTGCTAGTGGGCATGCTCAGGGGCAGAGTCCCAGGACCAGCTGCTAGTGGGCATGCTCAGGGGCAGAGTCCCAGGACCAGCTGCTAGTGGGCATGCTCAGGGGCAGAGTCCCAGGACCAGCTGCTAGTGGGCATGTTCAGGGGCAGAGTCCCAGGACCAGCTGCTAGTGGGCATGTTCAGGGGCAGAGCCCCAGGACCAGCTGCTAGTGTGCATGCTCAGGGGCCCAGAGTCCCAGGACCAGCTGCTAGTGGGCATGCTCAGGGGCAGAGTCCCAGGACCAGCTGCTAGTGGGCATGCTCAGGGGCAGAGTCCCAGGACCAGCTGCTAGTGGGCATGCTCAGGGGCAGATTCCTCGGACCAGCTGCTAGTGGGCATGCTCACGGACAGAGTCCCAGGACCAGCTGCTAGTGGGCATGCTCAGGGGCAGAGTCCCAGTACCAGCTGCTAGTGCGCATGCTCAGGGGCGGAGTCCCAGGACCAGCTGCTAGTGGGCATGCTCAGGGGCAGAGTCCCAGGACCAGCTGCTAGTGGACATGCTCAGGGACAGTGTCCCAGGACCAGCTGCTAGTGGGCATGCTCAGGGGCAGAGTCCCAGGACCAGCTGCTGGTGGGCATGTTCAGGGGCAGAGTCCCAGGACCAGCTGCTAGTGGGCAAAATCAGGGGCAGCAGAGTCCCAGAACCAGCTGCTAGTGCGCATGCTCAGGGGCAGCAGAGTCCCAGGACCAGCTGCTAGTGGGCATGCTCAGGGGCAGCAGAGTCACAGGACCAGCTGCTAGTGGGCATGCTCAGGGGCAGCAGAGTCCCAGGACCAGCTGCTAGTGTGCATGCTCAGGGACAGAGTCCCAGGACCAGCTGCTAGTGGGCATGCTCAGGGGCAGAGTCCCAGGACCAGCTGCTAGTGGGCATGCTCAGGGGCAGAGTCCCAGGACCAGCTGCTAGTGGGCATGCTCAGGGGCCCAGAGTCCCAGGACCAGCTGCTAGTGCGCATGCTCAGGGACAGAGTCCCAGGACCAGCTGCTAGTGCGCATGCTCAGGGGCAGAGTCCCAGGACCAGCTGCTAGTGGGCATGCTCAGGGCTGCAGAGTCCCAGGACCAGCTGCTAGTGGGCATGCTCAGGGCTGCAGAGTCCCAGGACCAGCTGCTAGAGGGCATGCTCAGGGGCAGAGTCCCAGGACCAGCTGCGAGTGGGCATGCTCAGGGGCCCAGAGTCCCAGGACCAGCTGCTAGTGGGCATGCTCAGGGGCAGAGTCCCAGGACCAGCTGCTAGTGGGCATGCTCAGGGGCGCAGAGTCCCAGGACCAGCTGCTAGTGGGCATGCTCATGGACCCAGAGTCCCAGGACCAGCTGCTTGTGGGCATGCTCAGCGGCCCAGAGTCCCAGGACCAGCTGCTAGTGCGCATGCTCAGGGGCAGAGTCCCAGGACCAGCTGCTAGTGGGCATGCTCAGGGGCAGAGTCCCAGGACCAGCTGCTAGTGGGCATGCTCAGGGCTGCAGAGTCCCAGGACCAGCTGCTAGTGCGCATGCTCAGGGGCAGCAGAGTCCCAGGACCAGCTGCTAGTGGGCATGCTCAGGGGCAGCAGAGTCACAGGACCAGCTGCTAGTGGGCATGCTCAGGGGCAGCAGAGTCCCAGGACCAGCTGCTAGTGTGCATGCTCAGGGACAGAGTCCCAGGACCAGCTGCTAGTGGGCATGCTCAGGGGCAGAGTCCCAGGACCAGCTGCTAGTGGGCATGCTCAGGGGCAGAGTCCCAGGACCAGCTGCTAGTGGGCATGCTCAGGGGCCCAGAGTCCCAGGACCAGCTGCTAGTGCGCATGCTCAGGGACAGAGTCCCAGGACCAGCTGCTAGTGCGCATGCTCAGGGCTGCAGAGTCCCAGGAGCAGCTGCTAGTGGGCATGCTCAGCGGCCGAGAGTCCCAGGACCAGCTGCTAGTGCGCATGCTCAGTGGCCCAGAGTCCCAGGACCAGCTGCTAGTGCGCATGCTCAGGGGCAGCGGAGTCCCAGGACCAGCTGCTAGTGGGCATGCTCAGGGGCCCAGACTCCCAGGACCAGCTGCTAGTGCGCATGCTCAGGGGCAGCGTCCCAGGACCAGTTGCTAGTGGGCATGCTCAGGGGCAGAGTCCCAGGACCAGCTGCTAGTGGGCATGCTCAGGGGTAGCAGAGTCCCAGGACCAGCTGCTAGTGGGCATGCTCAGGGACAGAGTCCCAGGACAAGCTGCTAGTGGGCATGCTCAGGGGTAGCAGAGTCCCAGGACCAGCTGCTAGTGGGCATGCTCAGGGGCGCAGAGTCCCAGGAACAGCTGCTAGTGGGCATGCTCAGGGGCAGAGTCCTAGGACCAGCTGCTAGTGGGCATACTCAGGGGCAGAGTCCCAGGACCAGCTGCGAGTGCGCATGCTCAGGGGCAGAGTCCCAGGACCAGCTGCTAGTGCGCATGCTCATGGGCAGATTCCCAGGACCAGCTGCTAGTGGGCATGCTCATGGGCAGATTGCCAGGACCAGCTGCTAGTGAGCATGCTCAGGGGCCCAGAGTCCCAGGACCAGCTGCTAGTGCGCATGCTCAGGGGCCCAGAGTCCCAGGACCAGCTGCTAGTGCGCATGCTCAGGGACAGAGTCCCAGGACCAGCTGCTAGTGGGCATGCTCAGGGGCAGAGTCCCAGGGCCAGCTGCTAGTGCGCATGCTCAGGGGCAGAGTCCCAGGACCAGCTGCTAGTGGGCATGCTCAGGGCTGCAGAGTCCCAGGACCAGCTGCTAGTGGGCATGCTCAGGGCTGCAGAGTCCCAGGACCAGCTGCTAGTGGGCATGCTCAGGGGCAGAGTCCCAGGACCAGCTGCTAGTGGGCATGCTCAGGGGCCCAGAGTCCCAGGACCAGCTGCTAGTGGGCATGCTCAGGGGCAGAGTCCCAGGACCAGCTGCTAGTGGGCATGCTCAGGGGCCCAGAGTCCCAGGACCAGCTGCTAGTGGGCATGCTCATGGACCCAGAGTCCCAGGACCAGCTGCTAGTGGGCATGCTCAGCGGCCCAGAGTCCCAGGACCAGCTGCTAGTGCGCATGCTCAGGGGCAGAGTCCCAGGACCAGCTGCTAGTGGGCATGCTCAGGGGCAGAGTCCCAGGACCAGCTGCTAGTGGGCATGCTCAGGGCTGCAGAGTCCCAGGACCAGCTGCTAGTGGGCATGCTCAGGGGTGCAGAGTCCCAGGAGCAGCTGCCAGTCGGCATGCTCAGGGGCAGTGTCCCAGCACCAGCTGCTAGTGGGCATCCTCAGGGGCCCAGAGTCCCAGGACCAGCTGCTGGTGGGCATGCACAGGGGCAGAGTCCCAGGACCAGCTGCTAGTGGGCATGCTCAGGGGCCCAGAGTCCCAGGACCAGCTGCTAGTGGGCATGCTCAGGGGCCCAGAGTCCCAGGGCCAGCTGCTAGTGGGCATGCTCAGGGGCAGAGTCCCATAACCAGCTGCTAGTGGGCATGCTCAGGAACAGCGGAGTCCCAGGACCAGCTGCTAGTGCGCATGCTCAGGGGCCCAGAGCACCAGGACCAGCGGCTAGTGGGCATGCTCAGGGGCAGAGTCCCAGAACCAGCTGCGAGTGCGCATGCTCAGGGGGGCAGAGTCGCAGGACCAGCTGCTAGTGCGCATGCTCAGGGTCAGAGTCCCAGGACCAGCTGCTAGTGGGCATGCTCAGGGGCAGAGTCCCAGGACCAGCTGCTAGTGGGCATGCTCAGGGACAGAGTCCCAGGACCAGCTGCTAGTGGGCATGTTCAGGGGCCCAGAGTCCCAGGACCAGCTGCTAGTGGGCATGCACCGGGGCAGATTCCTCGGACCAGCTGCTAGTGGGCATGCTCAGGGGCCCAGAGTCTCAGGACCAGCTGCTAGTGGGCATGCTCAGGGGCAGAGTCCCAGGACCAGCTGCTAGTGGGCATGCTCCGGGGCAGAGTCCCAGGACCAGCTGCTAGTGCGCATGCACAGGGGCAGAGTCCCAGGACCAGCTGCTAGTGGGCATGCTCAGGGGCAGAGTCCCAGCATCAGCTGCTAGTGGGCATGCTCAGGGGCAGAGTCCCAGCATCAGCTGCTAGTGGGCATGCTCAGGGGCAGATTCCTCGGACCAGCTGCTAGTGGGCATGCTCAGGGGCAGAGTCCCAGGACCAGCTGCTAGTGGGCATGCTCAGGGGCAGAGTCCCAGGACCAGCTGCTAGTGGGCATGCTCAGGGGCAGATTCCTCGGACCAGCTGCTAGTGGGCATGCTCAGGGGCAGAGTCCCAGTACCAGCTGCTGGTGCGCATGCTCAGGGGCGGAGTCCCAGGACCAGCTGCTAGTGGGCATGCTCAGGGGCAGAGTCCCAGGACCAGCTGCGAGTGGACATGCTCCGGGACAGTGTCCCAGGACCAGCTGCTAGTGGGCATGCTCAGGGGCAGAGTCCCAGGACCAGCTGCTGGTGGGCATGTTCAGGGGCAGAGTCCCAGGACCAGCTGCTAGTGGGCAAACTCAGGGGCAGCAGAGTCCCAGAACCAGCTGCTAGTGCGCATGCTCAGGGGCAGCAGAGTCACAGGACCAGCTGCTGGTGGGCATGCTCAGGGGCAGCAGAGTCCCAGGACCAGCTGCTAGTGGGCATGCTCAGGGGCAGAGTCCCAGGACCAGCTGCTAGTGCGCATGCTCAGGGGCGGAGTCCCAGGACCAGCTGCTAGTGGGCATGCTCAGGGGCAGAGTCCCAGGACCAGCTGCTAGTGGGCATGTTCAGGGGCAGCGGAGTCCCAGGACCAGCTGCTAGTGGGCATGCTCAGGGGCAGAGTCCCAGGACCAGCTGCTAGTGCGCATGCTCGGGCAGTGTCCCAGGACCAGTTGCTAGTGGGCATGCTCAGGGACAGAGTCCCAGGACCAGCTGCTAGTGGGCATGCTCAGGGGCAGAGTCCCAGGACCAGCTGCTGGTGGGCATGCTCAGGGGCAGAATCCCAGGACCAGCTGCTAGTGGGCATGCTCAGGGGTAGCAGAGTCCCAGGACCAGCTGCTAGTGGGCATGCTCAGGGGTAGCAGAGTCCCAGGACCAGCTGCTAGTGGGCATGCTCAGGCACAGAGTCCCAGGACAAGCTGCTAGTGGGCATGCTCAGGGGCGCAGAGTCCCAGGAACAGCTGCTAGTGGGCATGCTCAGGGGCAGAGTCCCAGGACCAGCTGCTAGTGGGCATGCTCAGGGGCAGCAGAGTCCCAGGACCAGCTGCTAGTGGGCATGCTGAGGGGCGCAGAGTCCCAGCATCAGCTGCTAGTGGGCATGCTCAGGGGCAGAGTCCCAGGACCAGCTGCTAGTGGGCATACTCAGGGGCAGAGTCCCAGGACCAGCTGCGAGTGCGCATGCTCATGGGCAGATTCCCAGGACCAGCTGCTAGTGGGCATGCTCAGGGGCCCAGAGTCCCAGGACCAGCTGCTAGTGCGCATGCTCAGGGGCAGAGTCCCAGGACCAGCTGCTAGTGGGCATGCTCAGGGGCCATGAGTCCCAGGACCAGCTGCTAGTGGGCATGCTCAGGGGTCCAGAGTCCCAGGACCAGCTGCTAGTGGGCATGCTCAGGGGCCCAGAGTCCCAGGACCAGCTGCTAGTGGGCATGCTCAGGGGCAGAGTCCCAGGACCAGCTGCTAGTGCGCATGCTCAGGGGCAGAGTCCCAGGACCAGCTGCTAGTGGGCATGCTCAGGGGGGCAGAGTCCCAGGACCAGCTGCTAGTGCGCATGCTCAGGGGCAGAGTCCCAGGACCAGCTGCTAGTGGGCATGCTCAGGGGCAGAGTCCCAGGACCAGCTGCTAGTGCGCATGCTCAGGGGCCATGAGTCCCAGGACCAGCTGCTAGTGGGCATGCTCAGGGGCAGAGTCCCAGGACCAGCTGCTAGTGCGCATGCTCAGGGGCAGAGTCCCAGGACCAGCTGCTAGTGCGCATGCTCAGGGGCAGAGTCCCAGGACCAGCTGCTAGTGCGCATGCTCAGGGGCAGAGTCCCAGGACCAGCTGCTAGTGGGCATGCTCAGGGGTAGCAGAGTCCCAGGACCAGCTGCTAGTGGGCATGCTCAGGGTCAGCAGAGTCACAGGACCAGCTGCTAGTGGGCATGCTCAGGGGCCATGAGTCCCAGGACCAGCTGCTAGTGGGCATGCTCAGGGGCAGAGTCCCAGGACCAGCTGCTAGTGCGCATGCTCAGGGGCAGAGTCCCAGGACCAGCTGCTAGTGCGCATGCTCAGGGGCAGAGTCCCAGGACCAGCTGCTAGTGGGCATGCTCAGGGGTAGCAGAGTCCCAGGACCAGCTGCTAGTGGGCATGCTCAGGGTCAGCAGAGTCACAGGACCAGCTGCTAGTGGGCATGCTCAGGGGCAGAGTCCCAGGGCCAGCTGCTAGTGGGCATGCTCAGGGGCAGAGTCCCAGGACCAGCTGCTAGTGGGCATGCTCAGGGGCCCAGAATCCCAGGACCAGCTGCTAGTGCGCATGCTCAGGGGCAGAGTCCCAGGACCAGCTGCTCGTGGGCATGCTCAGGGACAGAGTCCCAGGACCAGCTGCTGGTGGGCATGCTCCGGGGCAGAGTCCCAGGACCAGCTGCTAGTGGGCATGCTCAGGGGCAGAGTCCCAGGACCAGCTGCTAGTGGGCATGCTCAGGGACAGAGTCCCAGGACCAGCTGCTAGTGCGCATGCTCAGGGGCAGAGTCCCAGGACCAGCTGCTAGTGTGCATGCTCAGGGGCAGAGTCCCAGGACAAGCTGCTAGTGGGCATGCTCAAGGGCAGAGTCCCAGGACAAGCTGCTAGTGGGCATGCTCAGGGGCAGGAGTGTCACAGGACCAGCTGCTAGTGGGCATGCTCAGAGACAGAGTCCCAGGACCAGCTGCTAGTGGGCATGCTCAGGGGCAGAGTCCCAGGACCAGCTGCTAGTGGGCATGCTCAGGGACAGAGTCCCAGGACCAGCTGCTAGTGGGCATGCTCAGAGACAGAGTCCCAGGACCAGCTGCTAGTGGGCATGCTCAGGGGCAGAGTCCCAGGACCAGCTGCTAGTGGGCATGCTCAGGGACAGAGTCCCAGGACAAGCTGCTAGTGGGCATGCTCAGGGGCGCAGAGTCCCAGGAACAGCTGCTAGTGGGCATGCTCAGGGGCAGAGTCCCAGGACCAGCTGCTAGTGGGCATGCTCAGGGGCAGCAGAGTCCCAGGACCAGCTGCTAGTGGGCATGCTGAGGGGCGCAGAGTCCCAGCATCAGCTGCTAGTGCGCATGCTCAGGGGCAGAGTCCCAGGACCAGCTGCTAGTGGGCATGCTCAGGGGCAGAGTCCCAGGACCAGCTGCTAGTGGGCATACTCAGGGGCAGAGTCCCAGGACCAGCTGCGAGTGCGCATGCTCATGGGCAGATTCCCAGGACCAGCTGCTAGTGGGCATGCTCAGGGGCCCAGAGTCCCAGGACCAGCTGCTAGTGCGCATGCTCAGGGGCAGAGTCCCAGGACCAGCTGCTAGTGGGCATGCTCAGGGGGGCAGAGTCCCAGGACCAGCTGCTAGTGCGCATGCTCAGGGGCAGAATCCCAGGACCAGCTGCTAGTGGGCATGCTCAGGGGCAGAGTCCCAGGACCAGCTGCTAGTGGGCATGCTCAGGGGCAGAGTCCCAGGACCAGCTGCTAGTGAGCATGCTCAGGGGTAGCAGAGTCCCAGGACCAGCTGCTAGTGGGCATGCTCAGGGTCAGCAGAGTCACAGGACCAGCTGCTAGTGGGCATGCTCAGGGGCAGAGTCCCAGGGCCAGCTGCTAGTGGGCATGCTCAGGGGCCCAGAGTCCCAGGACCAGCTGCTAGTGGGCATGCTCAGGGGCCCAGAGTCCCAGGACCAGCTGCTCGTGGGCATGCTCAGGGACAGAGTCCCAGGACCAGCTGCTGGTGGGCATGCTCCGGGGCAGAGTCCCAGGACCAGCTGCTAGTGGGCATGCTCAGGGGCAGAGTCCCAGGACCAGCTGCTAGTGGGCATGCTCAGGGACAGAGTCCCAGGACCAGCTGCTAGTGCGCATGCTCAGGGGCAGAGTCCCAGGACCAGCTGCTAGTGGGCATGCTCAGGGGCAGAGTCCCAGGACAAGCTGCCAGTGGGCATGCTCAGGGGCAGAGTCCCAGGACCAGCTGCTAGAGGGCATGCTCAGGGGCAGAGTCCCAGGACCAGCTGCTAGTGAGCATGCTCAGGGGCCCAGAGTCCCAGGACCAGCTGCTAGTGGGCATGCTCGGGGGCAGATTCCTCAGACCAGCTGCTAGTGGGCATGCTCAGGGGCAGAGTCCCAGGACCAGCTGCTAGTGGGCATGCTCCGGGGCAGAGTCCCAGGACCAGCTGCTAGTGCGCATGCTCAGCGACAGAGTCCCAGGACCAGCTGCTAGTGGGCATGCTCAGGGGCAGATTCCTCGGACCAGCTGCTAGTGGGCATGCTCACGGACAGAGTCCCAGGACCAGCTGCTAGTGGGCATGCTCAGAGACAGAGTCCCAGGACCAGCTGCTAGTGGGCATGCTCAGGGCTGCAGAGTCCCAGGACCAGCTGCTACTGGGCATGCTCAGGGGCCCAGAGTCCCAGGACCAGCTGCTAGTGGGCATGCTCAGGGGCCCAGAGTCCCAGGGCCAGCTGCTAGTGGGCATGCTCAGGGGCAGAGTCCCATAACCAGCTGCTAGTGGGCATGCTCAGGAACAGCGGAGTCCCAGGACCAGCTGCTAGTGCGCATGCTCAGGGGCCCAGAGCACCAGGACCAGCGGCTAGTGGGCATGCTCAGGGGCAGAGTCCCAGAACCAGCTGCGAGTGCGCATGCTCAGGGGGGCAGAGTCGCAGGACCAGCTGCTAGTGCGCATGCTCAGGGTCAGAGTCCCAGGACCAGCTGCTAGTGGGCATGCTCAGGGGCAGAGTCCCAGGACCAGCTGCTAGTGGGCATGCTCAGGGACAGAGTCCCAGGACCAGCTGCTAGTGGGCATGTTCAGGGGCCCAGAGTCCCAGGACCAGCTGCTAGTGGGCATGCACCGGGGCAGATTCCTCGGACCAGCTGCTAGTGGGCATGCTCAGGGGCCCAGAGTCTCAGGACCAGCTGCTAGTGCGCATGCACAGGGGCAGAGTCCCAGGACCAGCTGCTAGTGGGCATGCTCAGGGGCAGAGTCCCAGCATCAGCTGCTAGTGGGCATGCTCAGGGGCAGAGTCCCAGCATCAGCTGCTAGTGGGCATGCTCAGGGGCAGATTCCTCGGACCAGCTGCTAGTGGGCATGCTCAGGGGCAGAGTCCCAGGACCAGCTGCTAGTGGGCATGCTCAGGGGCAGAGTCCCAGGACCAGCTGCTAGTGGGCATGCTCAGGGGCGGAGTCCCAGGACCAGCTGCTAGTGGGCATGCTCAGGGGCAGAGTCCCAGGACCAGCTGCGAGTGGACATGCTCAGGGACAGTGTCCCAGGACCAGCTGCTAGTGGGCATGCTCAGGGGCAGAGTCCCAGGACCAGCTGCTGGTGGGCATGTTCAGGGGCAGAGTCCCAGGACCAGCTGCTAGTGGGCAAACTCAGGGGCAGCAGAGTCCCAGAACCAGCTGCTAGTGCGCATGCTCAGGGGCAGCAGAGTCACAGGACCAGCTGCTGGTGGGCATGCTCAGGGGCAGCAGAGTCCCAGGACCAGCTGCTAGTGGGCATGCTCAGGGGCAGAGTCCCAGGACCAGCTGCTAGTGCGCATGCTCAGGGGCGGAGTCCCAGGACCAGCTGCTAGTGGGCATGCTCAGGGGCAGAGTCCCAGGACCAGCTGCTAGTGGGCATGCTCAGGGGCAGAGTCCCAGGACCAGCTGCTAGTGCGCATGCTCGGGCAGTGTCCCAGGACCAGTTGCTAGTGGGCATGCTCAGGGACAGAGTCCCAGGACCAGCTGCTAGTGGGCATGCTCAGGGGCAGAGTCCCAGGACCAGCTGCTGGTGGGCATGCTCAGGGGCAGAGTCCCAGGACCAGCTGCTAGTGGGCATGCTCAGGGGTAGCAGAGTCCCAGGACCAGCTGCTAGTGGGCATGCTCAGGGGTAGCAGAGTCCCAGGACCAGCTGCTAGTGGGCATGCTCAGGCACAGAGTCCCAGGACAAGCTGCTAGTGGGCATGCTCAGGGGCGCAGAGTCCCAGGAACAGCTGCTAGTGGGCATGCTCAGGGGCAGAGTCCCAGGACCAGCTGCTAGTGGGCATGCTCAGGGGCAGCAGAGTCCCAGGACCAGCTGCTAGTGGGCATGCTGAGGGGCGCAGAGTCCCAGCATCAGCTGCTAGTGGGCATGCTCAGGGGCAGAGTCCCAGGACCAGCTGCTAGTGGGCATACTCAGGGGCAGAGTCCCAGGACCAGCTGCGAGTGCGCATGCTCATGGGCAGATTCCCAGGACCAGCTGCTAGTGGGCATGCTCAGGGGCCCAGAGTCCCAGGACCAGCTGCTAGTGCGCATGCTCAGGGGCAGAGTCCCAGGACCAGCTGCTAGTGGGCATGCTCAGGGGCCATGAGTCCCAGGACCAGCTGCTAGTGGGCATGCTCAGGGGTCCAGAGTCCCAGGACCAGCTGCTAGTGGGCATGCTCAGGGGCCCAGAGTCCCAGGACCAGCTGCTAGTGGGCATGCTCAGGGGCAGAGTCCCAGGACCAGCTGCTAGCGCGCATGCTCAGGGGCAGAGTCCCAGGACCAGCTGCTAGTGGGCATGCTCAGGGGGGCAGAGTCCCAGGACCAGCTGCTAGTGCGCATGCTCAGGGGCAGAGTCCCAGGACCAGCTGCTAGTGGGCATGCTCAGGGGCAGAGTCCCAGGACCAGCTGCTAGTGCGCATGCTCAGGGGCCCAGAGTCCCAGGACCAGCTGCTAGTGGGCATGCTCAGGGGCCATGAGTCCCAGGACCAGCTGCTAGTGGGCATGCTCAGGGGCAGAGTCCCAGGACCAGCTGCTAGTGCGCATGCTCAGGGGCAGAGTCCCAGGACCAGCTGCTAGTGCGCATGCTCAGGGGCAGAGTCCCAGGACCAGCTGCTAGTGCGCATGCTCAGGGGCAGAGTCCCAGGACCAGCTGCTAGTGGGCATGCTCAGGGGTAGCAGAGTCCCAGGACCAGCTGCTAGTGGGCATGCTCAGGGTCAGCAGAGTCACAGGACCAGCTGCTAGTGGGCATGCTCAGGGGCAGAGTCCCAGGGCCAGCTGCTAGTGGGCATGCTCAGGGGCAGAGTCCCAGGACCAGCTGCTAGTGGGCATGCTCAGGGGCCCAGAATCCCAGGACCAGCTGCTAGTGCGCATGCTCCGGGGCAGAGTCCCAGGACCAGCTGCTAGTGGGCATGCTCAGGGGCAGAGTCCCAGGACCAGCTGCTAGTGGGCATGCTCAGGGACAGAGTCCCAGGACCAGCTGCTAGTGCGCATGCTCAGGGGCAGAGTCCCAGGACCAGCTGCTAGTGGGCATGCTCAGGGACAGAGTCCCAGGACCAGCTGCTAGTGGGCATGCTCAGGGGCAGAGTCCCAGGACAAGCTGCTAGTGGGCATGCTCAAGGGCAGAGTCCCAGGACAAGCTGCTAGTGGGCATGCTCAGGGGCAGGAGTGTCACAGGACCAGCTGCTAGTGGGCATGCTCAGAGACAGAGTCCCAGGACCAGCTGCTAGTGGGCATGCTCAGGGCTGCAGAGTCCCAGGACCAGCTGCTAGTGGGCATGCTCAGAGACAGAGTCCCAGGACCAGCTGCTAGTGGGCATGCTCAGGGCTGCAGAGTCCCAGGACCAGCTGCTAGTGGGCATGCTCAGGGACAGAGTCCCAGGACAAGCTGCTAGTGGGCATGCTCAGGGGCGCAGAGTCCCAGGAACAGCTGCTAGTGGGCATGCTCAGGGGCAGAGTCCCAGGACCAGCTGCTAGTGGGCATGCTCAGGGGCAGCAGAGTCCCAGGACCAGCTGCTAGTGGGCATGCTGAGGGGCGCAGAGTCCCAGCATCAGCTGCTTGTGGGCATGCTCAGGGGCAGAGTCCCAGGACCAGCTGCTAGTGGGCATACTCAGGGGCAGAGTCCCAGGACCAGCTGCGAGTGCGCATGCTCATGGGCAGATTCCCAGGACCAGCTGCTAGTGGGCATGCTCAGGGGCCCAGAGTCCCAGGACCAGCTGCTAGTGCGCATGCTCAGGGGCAGAGTCCCAGGACCAGCTGCTAGTGGGCATGCTCAGGGGGGCAGAGTCCCAGGACCAGCTGCTAGTGCGCATGCTCAGGGGCAGAGTCCCAGGACCAGCTGCTAGTGGGCATGCTCAGGGGCAGAGTCCCAGGACCAGCTGCTAGTGGGCATGCTCAGGGGTAGCAGAGTCCCAGGACCAGCTGCTAGTGGGCATGCTCAGGGGCGCAGAGTCCCAGGAACAGCTGCTAGTGGGCATGCTCAGGGGCAGAGTCCTAGGACCAGCTGCTAGTGGGCATACTCAGGGGCAGAGTCCCAGGACCAGCTGCGAGTGCGCATGCTCAGGGGCAGAGTCCCAGGACCAGCTGCTAGTGCGCATGCTCATGGGCAGATTCCCAGGACCAGCTGCTAGTGGGCATGCTCATGGGCAGATTGCCAGGACCAGCTGCTAGTGAGCATGCTCAGGGGCCCAGAGTCCCAGGACCAGCTGCTAGTGCGCATGCTCAGGGGCCCAGAGTCCCAGGACCAGCTGCTAGTGCGCATGCTCAGGGACAGAGTCCCAGGACCAGCTGCTAGTGGGCATGCTCAGGGGCAGAGTCCCAGGGCCAGCTGCTAGTGCGCATGCTCAGGGGCAGAGTCCCAGGACCAGCTGCTAGTGGGCATGCTCAGGGCTGCAGAGTCCCAGGACCAGCTGCTAGTGGGCATGCTCAGGGCTGCAGAGTCCCAGGACCAGCTGCTAGTGGGCATGCTCAGGGGCAGAGTCCCAGGACCAGCTGCTAGTGGGCATGCTCAGGGGCCCAGAGTCCCAGGACCAGCTGCTAGTGGGCATGCTCAGGGGCAGAGTCCCAGGACCAGCTGCTAGTGGGCATGCTCAGGGGCCCAGAGTCCCAGGACCAGCTGCTAGTGGGCATGCTCATGGACCCAGAGTCCCAGGACCAGCTGCTAGTGGGCATGCTCAGCGGCCCAGAGTCCCAGGACCAGCTGCTAGTGCGCATGCTCAGGGGCAGAGTCCCAGGACCAGCTGCTAGTGGGCATGCTCAGGGGCAGAGTCCCAGGACCAGCTGCTAGTGGGCATGCTCAGGGCTGCAGAGTCCCAGGACCAGCTGCTAGTGGGCATGCTCAGGGGTGCAGAGTCCCAGGAGCAGCTGCCAGTCGGCATGCTCAGGGGCAGTGTCCCAGCACCAGCTGCTAGTGGGCATCCTCAGGGGCCCAGAGTCCCAGGACCAGCTGCTGGTGGGCATGCACAGGGGCAGAGTCCCAGGACCAGCTGCTAGTGGGCATGCTCAGGGGCCCAGAGTCCCAGGACCAGCTGCTAGTGGGCATGCTCAGGGGCCCAGAGTCCCAGGGCCAGCTGCTAGTGGGCATGCTCAGGGGCAGAGTCCCATAACCAGCTGCTAGTGGGCATGCTCAGGAACAGCGGAGTCCCAGGACCAGCTGCTAGTGCGCATGCTCAGGGGCCCAGAGCACCAGGACCAGCGGCTAGTGGGCATGCTCAGGGGCAGAGTCCCAGAACCAGCTGCGAGTGCGCATGCTCAGGGGGGCAGAGTCGCAGGACCAGCTGCTAGTGCGCATGCTCAGGGTCAGAGTCCCAGGACCAGCTGCTAGTGGGCATGCTCAGGGGCAGAGTCCCAGGACCAGCTGCTAGTGGGCATGCTCAGGGACAGAGTCCCAGGACCAGCTGCTAGTGGGCATGTTCAGGGGCCCAGAGTCCCAGGACCAGCTGCTAGTGGGCATGCACCGGGGCAGATTCCTCGGACCAGCTGCTAGTGGGCATGCTCAGGGGCCCAGAGTCTCAGGACCAGCTGCTAGTGGGCATGCTCAGGGGCAGAGTCCCA
Source organism: Somniosus microcephalus (assembly GCF_052327205.1). NCBI lineage: Eukaryota > Metazoa > Chordata > Chondrichthyes > Squaliformes > Somniosidae > Somniosus > Somniosus microcephalus. Next base: position 4,320,495 of record NW_028225187.1, on the reverse strand, counting down.
GGACCAGCTGCTAGTGGGCATGCTCCGGGGCAGAGTCCCAGGACCAGCTGCTAGTGCGCATGCACAGGGGCAGAGTCCCAGGACCAGCTGCTAGTGCGCATGCTCATGGGCAGATTCCCAGGACCAGCTGCTAGTGGGCATGCTCATGGGCAGATTGCCAGGACCAGCTGCTAGTGAGCATGCTCAGGGGCCCAGAGTCCCAGGACCAGCTGCTAGTGCGCATGCTCAGGGGCCCAGAGTCCCAGGACCAGCTGCTAGTGCGCATGCTCAGGGACAGAGTCCCAGGACCAGCTGCTAGTGGGCATGCTCAGGGGCAGAGTCCCAGGGCCAGCTGCTAGTGCGCATGCTCAGGGGCAGAGTCCCAGGACCAGCTGCTAGTGGGCATGCTCAGGGCTGCAGAGTCCCAGGACCAGCTGCTAGTGGGCATGCTCAGGGCTGCAGAGTCCCAGGACCAGCTGCTAGTGGGCATGCTCAGGGGCAGAGTCCCAGGACCAGCTGCTAGTGGGCATGCTCAGGGGCCCAGAGTCCCAGGACCAGCTGCTAGTGGGCATGCTCAGGGGCAGAGTCCCAGGACCAGCTGCTAGTGGGCATGCTCAGGGGCCCAGAGTCCCAGGACCAGCTGCTAGTGGGCATGCTCATGGACCCAGAGTCCCAGGACCAGCTGCTAGTGGGCATGCTCAGCGGCCCAGAGTCCCAGGACCAGCTGCTAGTGCGCATGCTCAGGGGCAGAGTCCCAGGACCAGCTGCTAGTGGGCATGCTCAGGGGCAGAGTCCCAGGACCAGCTGCTAGTGGGCATGCTCAGGGCTGCAGAGTCCCAGGACCAGCTGCTAGTGGGCATGCTCAGGGGTGCAGAGTCCCAGGAGCAGCTGCCAGTCGGCATGCTCAGGGGCAGTGTCCCAGCACCAGCTGCTAGTGGGCATCCTCAGGGGCCCAGAGTCCCAGGACCAGCTGCTGGTGGGCATGCACAGGGGCAGAGTCCCAGGACCAGCTGCTAGTGGGCATGCTCAGGGGCCCAGAGTCCCAGGACCAGCTGCTAGTGGGCATGCTCAGGGGCCCAGAGTCCCAGGGCCAGCTGCTAGTGGGCATGCTCAGGGGCAGAGTCCCATAACCAGCTGCTAGTGGGCATGCTCAGGAACAGCGGAGTCCCAGGACCAGCTGCTAGTGCGCATGCTCAGGGGCCCAGAGCACCAGGACCAGCGGCTAGTGGGCATGCTCAGGGGCAGAGTCCCAGAACCAGCTGCGAGTGCGCATGCTCAGGGGGGCAGAGTCGCAGGACCAGCTGCTAGTGCGCATGCTCAGGGTCAGAGTCCCAGGACCAGCTGCTAGTGGGCATGCTCAGGGGCAGAGTCCCAGGACCAGCTGCTAGTGGGCATGCTCAGGGACAGAGTCCCAGGACCAGCTGCTAGTGGGCATGTTCAGGGGCCCAGAGTCCCAGGACCAGCTGCTAGTGGGCATGCACCGGGGCAGATTCCTCGGACCAGCTGCTAGTGGGCATGCTCAGGGGCCCAGAGTCTCAGGACCAGCTGCTAGTGGGCATGCTCAGGGGCAGAGTCCCAGGACCAGCTGCTAGTGGGCATGCTCCGGGGCAGAGTCCCAGGACCAGCTGCTAGTGCGCATGCACAGGGGCAGAGTCCCAGGACCAGCTGCTAGTGGGCATGCTCAGGGGCAGAGTCCCAGCATCAGCTGCTAGTGGGCATGCTCAGGGGCAGAGTCCCAGCATCAGCTGCTAGTGGGCATGCTCAGGGGCAGATTCCTCGGACCAGCTGCTAGTGGGCATGCTCAGGGGCAGAGTCCCAGGACCAGCTGCTAGTGGGCATGCTCAGGGGCAGAGTCCCAGGACCAGCTGCTAGTGGGCATGCTCAGGGGCAGATTCCTCGGACCAGCTGCTAGTGGGCATGCTCAGGGGCAGAGTCCCAGTACCAGCTGCTGGTGCGCATGCTCAGGGGCGGAGTCCCAGGACCAGCTGCTAGTGGGCATGCTCAGGGGCAGAGTCCCAGGACCAGCTGCGAGTGGACATGCTCCGGGACAGTGTCCCAGGACCAGCTGCTAGTGGGCATGCTCAGGGGCAGAGTCCCAGGACCAGCTGCTGGTGGGCATGTTCAGGGGCAGAGTCCCAGGACCAGCTGCTAGTGGGCAAACTCAGGGGCAGCAGAGTCCCAGAACCAGCTGCTAGTGCGCATGCTCAGGGGCAGCAGAGTCACAGGACCAGCTGCTGGTGGGCATGCTCAGGGGCAGCAGAGTCCCAGGACCAGCTGCTAGTGGGCATGCTCAGGGGCAGAGTCCCAGGACCAGCTGCTAGTGCGCATGCTCAGGGGCGGAGTCCCAGGACCAGCTGCTAGTGGGCATGCTCAGGGGCAGAGTCCCAGGACCAGCTGCTAGTGGGCATGTTCAGGGGCAGCGGAGTCCCAGGACCAGCTGCTAGTGGGCATGCTCAGGGGCAGAGTCCCAGGACCAGCTGCTAGTGCGCATGCTCGGGCAGTGTCCCAGGACCAGTTGCTAGTGGGCATGCTCAGGGACAGAGTCCCAGGACCAGCTGCTAGTGGGCATGCTCAGGGGCAGAGTCCCAGGACCAGCTGCTGGTGGGCATGCTCAGGGGCAGAATCCCAGGACCAGCTGCTAGTGGGCATGCTCAGGGGTAGCAGAGTCCCAGGACCAGCTGCTAGTGGGCATGCTCAGGGGTAGCAGAGTCCCAGGACCAGCTGCTAGTGGGCATGCTCAGGCACAGAGTCCCAGGACAAGCTGCTAGTGGGCATGCTCAGGGGCGCAGAGTCCCAGGAACAGCTGCTAGTGGGCATGCTCAGGGGCAGAGTCCCAGGACCAGCTGCTAGTGGGCATGCTCAGGGGCAGCAGAGTCCCAGGACCAGCTGCTAGTGGGCATGCTGAGGGGCGCAGAGTCCCAGCATCAGCTGCTAGTGGGCATGCTCAGGGGCAGAGTCCCAGGACCAGCTGCTAGTGGGCATACTCAGGGGCAGAGTCCCAGGACCAGCTGCGAGTGCGCATGCTCATGGGCAGATTCCCAGGACCAGCTGCTAGTGGGCATGCTCAGGGGCCCAGAGTCCCAGGACCAGCTGCTAGTGCGCATGCTCAGGGGCAGAGTCCCAGGACCAGCTGCTAGTGGGCATGCTCAGGGGCCATGAGTCCCAGGACCAGCTGCTAGTGGGCATGCTCAGGGGTCCAGAGTCCCAGGACCAGCTGCTAGTGGGCATGCTCAGGGGCCCAGAGTCCCAGGACCAGCTGCTAGTGGGCATGCTCAGGGGCAGAGTCCCAGGACCAGCTGCTAGTGCGCATGCTCAGGGGCAGAGTCCCAGGACCAGCTGCTAGTGGGCATGCTCAGGGGGGCAGAGTCCCAGGACCAGCTGCTAGTGCGCATGCTCAGGGGCAGAGTCCCAGGACCAGCTGCTAGTGGGCATGCTCAGGGGCAGAGTCCCAGGACCAGCTGCTAGTGCGCATGCTCAGGGGCCATGAGTCCCAGGACCAGCTGCTAGTGGGCATGCTCAGGGGCAGAGTCCCAGGACCAGCTGCTAGTGCGCATGCTCAGGGGCAGAGTCCCAGGACCAGCTGCTAGTGCGCATGCTCAGGGGCAGAGTCCCAGGACCAGCTGCTAGTGCGCATGCTCAGGGGCAGAGTCCCAGGACCAGCTGCTAGTGGGCATGCTCAGGGGTAGCAGAGTCCCAGGACCAGCTGCTAGTGGGCATGCTCAGGGTCAGCAGAGTCACAGGACCAGCTGCTAGTGGGCATGCTCAGGGGCCATGAGTCCCAGGACCAGCTGCTAGTGGGCATGCTCAGGGGCAGAGTCCCAGGACCAGCTGCTAGTGCGCATGCTCAGGGGCAGAGTCCCAGGACCAGCTGCTAGTGCGCATGCTCAGGGGCAGAGTCCCAGGACCAGCTGCTAGTGGGCATGCTCAGGGGTAGCAGAGTCCCAGGACCAGCTGCTAGTGGGCATGCTCAGGGTCAGCAGAGTCACAGGACCAGCTGCTAGTGGGCATGCTCAGGGGCAGAGTCCCAGGGCCAGCTGCTAGTGGGCATGCTCAGGGGCAGAGTCCCAGGACCAGCTGCTAGTGGGCATGCTCAGGGGCCCAGAATCCCAGGACCAGCTGCTAGTGCGCATGCTCAGGGGCAGAGTCCCAGGACCAGCTGCTCGTGGGCATGCTCAGGGACAGAGTCCCAGGACCAGCTGCTGGTGGGCATGCTCCGGGGCAGAGTCCCAGGACCAGCTGCTAGTGGGCATGCTCAGGGGCAGAGTCCCAGGACCAGCTGCTAGTGGGCATGCTCAGGGACAGAGTCCCAGGACCAGCTGCTAGTGCGCATGCTCAGGGGCAGAGTCCCAGGACCAGCTGCTAGTGTGCATGCTCAGGGGCAGAGTCCCAGGACAAGCTGCTAGTGGGCATGCTCAAGGGCAGAGTCCCAGGACAAGCTGCTAGTGGGCATGCTCAGGGGCAGGAGTGTCACAGGACCAGCTGCTAGTGGGCATGCTCAGAGACAGAGTCCCAGGACCAGCTGCTAGTGGGCATGCTCAGGGGCAGAGTCCCAGGACCAGCTGCTAGTGGGCATGCTCAGGGACAGAGTCCCAGGACCAGCTGCTAGTGGGCATGCTCAGAGACAGAGTCCCAGGACCAGCTGCTAGTGGGCATGCTCAGGGGCAGAGTCCCAGGACCAGCTGCTAGTGGGCATGCTCAGGGACAGAGTCCCAGGACAAGCTGCTAGTGGGCATGCTCAGGGGCGCAGAGTCCCAGGAACAGCTGCTAGTGGGCATGCTCAGGGGCAGAGTCCCAGGACCAGCTGCTAGTGGGCATGCTCAGGGGCAGCAGAGTCCCAGGACCAGCTGCTAGTGGGCATGCTGAGGGGCGCAGAGTCCCAGCATCAGCTGCTAGTGCGCATGCTCAGGGGCAGAGTCCCAGGACCAGCTGCTAGTGGGCATGCTCAGGGGCAGAGTCCCAGGACCAGCTGCTAGTGGGCATACTCAGGGGCAGAGTCCCAGGACCAGCTGCGAGTGCGCATGCTCATGGGCAGATTCCCAGGACCAGCTGCTAGTGGGCATGCTCAGGGGCCCAGAGTCCCAGGACCAGCTGCTAGTGCGCATGCTCAGGGGCAGAGTCCCAGGACCAGCTGCTAGTGGGCATGCTCAGGGGGGCAGAGTCCCAGGACCAGCTGCTAGTGCGCATGCTCAGGGGCAGAGTCCCAGGACCAGCTGCTAGTGGGCATGCTCAGGGGCAGAGTCCCAGGACCAGCTGCTAGTGGGCATGCTCAGGGGCAGAGTCCCAGGACCAGCTGCTAGTGAGCATGCTCAGGGGTAGCAGAGTCCCAGGACCAGCTGCTAGTGGGCATGCTCAGGGTCAGCAGAGTCACAGGACCAGCTGCTAGTGGGCATGCTCAGGGGCAGAGTCCCAGGGCCAGCTGCTAGTGGGCATGCTCAGGGGCCCAGAGTCCCAGGACCAGCTGCTAGTGGGCATGCTCAGGGGCCCAGAGTCCCAGGACCAGCTGCTCGTGGGCATGCTCAGGGACAGAGTCCCAGGACCAGCTGCTGGTGGGCATGCTCCGGGGCAGAGTCCCAGGACCAGCTGCTAGTGGGCATGCTCAGGGGCAGAGTCCCAGGACCAGCTGCTAGTGGGCATGCTCAGGGACAGAGTCCCAGGACCAGCTGCTAGTGCGCATGCTCAGGGGCAGAGTCCCAGGACCAGCTGCTAGTGGGCATGCTCAGGGGCAGAGTCCCAGGACAAGCTGCCAGTGGGCATGCTCAGGGGCAGAGTCCCAGGACCAGCTGCTAGAGGGCATGCTCAGGGGCAGAGTCCCAGGACCAGCTGCTAGTGAGCATGCTCAGGGGCCCAGAGTCCCAGGACCAGCTGCTAGTGGGCATGCTCGGGGGCAGATTCCTCAGACCAGCTGCTAGTGGGCATGCTCAGGGGCAGAGTCCCAGGACCAGCTGCTAGTGGGCATGCTCCGGGGCAGAGTCCCAGGACCAGCTGCTAGTGCGCATGCTCAGCGACAGAGTCCCAGGACCAGCTGCTAGTGGGCATGCTCAGGGGCAGATTCCTCGGACCAGCTGCTAGTGGGCATGCTCACGGACAGAGTCCCAGGACCAGCTGCTAGTGGGCATGCTCAGAGACAGAGTCCCAGGACCAGCTGCTAGTGGGCATGCTCAGGGCTGCAGAGTCCCAGGACCAGCTGCTAGTGGGCATGCTCAGGGGCCCAGAGTCCCAGGACCAGCTGCTAGTGGGCATGCTCAGGGGCCCAGAGTCCCAGGGCCAGCTGCTAGTGGGCATGCTCAGGGGCAGAGTCCCATAACCAGCTGCTAGTGGGCATGCTCAGGAACAGCGGAGTCCCAGGACCAGCTGCTAGTGCGCATGCTCAGGGGCCCAGAGCACCAGGACCAGCGGCTAGTGGGCATGCTCAGGGGCAGAGTCCCAGAACCAGCTGCGAGTGCGCATGCTCAGGGGGGCAGAGTCGCAGGACCAGCTGCTAGTGCGCATGCTCAGGGTCAGAGTCCCAGGACCAGCTGCTAGTGGGCATGCTCAGGGGCAGAGTCCCAGGACCAGCTGCTAGTGGGCATGCTCAGGGACAGAGTCCCAGGACCAGCTGCTAGTGGGCATGTTCAGGGGCCCAGAGTCCCAGGACCAGCTGCTAGTGGGCATGCACCGGGGCAGATTCCTCGGACCAGCTGCTAGTGGGCATGCTCAGGGGCCCAGAGTCTCAGGACCAGCTGCTAGTGCGCATGCACAGGGGCAGAGTCCCAGGACCAGCTGCTAGTGGGCATGCTCAGGGGCAGAGTCCCAGCATCAGCTGCTAGTGGGCATGCTCAGGGGCAGAGTCCCAGCATCAGCTGCTAGTGGGCATGCTCAGGGGCAGATTCCTCGGACCAGCTGCTAGTGGGCATGCTCAGGGGCAGAGTCCCAGGACCAGCTGCTAGTGGGCATGCTCAGGGGCAGAGTCCCAGGACCAGCTGCTAGTGGGCATGCTCAGGGGCGGAGTCCCAGGACCAGCTGCTAGTGGGCATGCTCAGGGGCAGAGTCCCAGGACCAGCTGCGAGTGGACATGCTCAGGGACAGTGTCCCAGGACCAGCTGCTAGTGGGCATGCTCAGGGGCAGAGTCCCAGGACCAGCTGCTGGTGGGCATGTTCAGGGGCAGAGTCCCAGGACCAGCTGCTAGTGGGCAAACTCAGGGGCAGCAGAGTCCCAGAACCAGCTGCTAGTGCGCATGCTCAGGGGCAGCAGAGTCACAGGACCAGCTGCTGGTGGGCATGCTCAGGGGCAGCAGAGTCCCAGGACCAGCTGCTAGTGGGCATGCTCAGGGGCAGAGTCCCAGGACCAGCTGCTAGTGCGCATGCTCAGGGGCGGAGTCCCAGGACCAGCTGCTAGTGGGCATGCTCAGGGGCAGAGTCCCAGGACCAGCTGCTAGTGGGCATGCTCAGGGGCAGAGTCCCAGGACCAGCTGCTAGTGCGCATGCTCGGGCAGTGTCCCAGGACCAGTTGCTAGTGGGCATGCTCAGGGACAGAGTCCCAGGACCAGCTGCTAGTGGGCATGCTCAGGGGCAGAGTCCCAGGACCAGCTGCTGGTGGGCATGCTCAGGGGCAGAGTCCCAGGACCAGCTGCTAGTGGGCATGCTCAGGGGTAGCAGAGTCCCAGGACCAGCTGCTAGTGGGCATGCTCAGGGGTAGCAGATTCCCAGGACCAGCTGCTAGTGGGCATGCTCAGGCACAGAGTCCCAGGACAAGCTGCTAGTGGGCATGCTCAGGGGCGCAGAGTCCCAGGAACAGCTGCTAGTGGGCATGCTCAGGGGCAGAGTCCCAGGACCAGCTGCTAGTGGGCATGCTCAGGGGCAGCAGAGTCCCAGGACCAGCTGCTAGTGGGCATGCTGAGGGGCGCAGAGTCCCAGCATCAGCTGCTAGTGGGCATGCTCAGGGGCAGAGTCCCAGGACCAGCTGCTAGTGGGCATACTCAGGGGCAGAGTCCCAGGACCAGCTGCTAGTGGGCATACTCAGGGGCAGAGTCCCAGGACCAGCTGCGAGTGCGCATGCTCATGGGCAGATTCCCAGGACCAGCTGCTAGTGGGCATGCTCAGGGGCCCAGAGTCCCAGGACCAGCTGCTAGTGCGCATGCTCAGGGGCAGAGTCCCAGGACCAGCTGCTAGTGGGCATGCTCAGGGGCCATGAGTCCCAGGACCAGCTGCTAGTGGGCATGCTCAGGGGTCCAGAGTCCCAGGACCAGCTGCTAGTGGGCATGCTCAGGGGCCCAGAGTCCCAGGACCAGCTGCTAGTGGGCATGCTCAGGGGCAGAGTCCCAGGACCAGCTGCTAGTGCGCATGCTCAGGGGCAGAGTCCCAGGACCAGCTGCTAGTGGGCATGCTCAGGGGGGCAGAGTCCCAGGACCAGCTGCTAGTGCGCATGCTCAGGGGCAGAGTCCCAGGACCAGCTGCTAGTGGGCATGCTCAGGGGCAGAGTCCCAGGACCAGCTGCTAGTGCGCATGCTCAGGGGCCCAGAGTCCCAGGACCAGCTGCTAGTGGGCATGCTCAGGGGCCATGAGTCCCAGGACCAGCTGCTAGTGGGCATGCTCAGGGGCAGAGTCCCAGGACCAGCTGCTAGTGCGCATGCTCAGGGGCAGAGTCCCAGGACCAGCTGCTAGTGCGCATGCTCAGGGGCAGAGTCCCAGGACCAGCTGCTAGTGCGCATGCTCAGGGGCAGAGTCCCAGGACCAGCTGCTAGTGGGCATGCTCAGGGTCAGCAGAGTCACAGGACCAGCTGCTAGTGGGCATGCTCAGGGGCAGAGTCCCAGGGCCAGCTGCTAGTGGGCATGCTCAGGGGCAGAGTCCCAGGACCAGCTGCTAGTGGGCATGCTCAGGGGCCCAGAATCCCAGGACCAGCTGCTAGTGCGCATGCTCCGGGGCAGAGTCCCAGGACCAGCTGCTAGTGGGCATGCTCAGGGGCAGAGTCCCAGGACCAGCTGCTAGTGGGCATGCTCAGGGACAGAGTCCCAGGACCAGCTGCTAGTGCGCATGCTCAGGGGCAGAGTCCCAGGACCAGCTGCTAGTGGGCATGCTCAGGGACAGAGTCCCAGGACCAGCTGCTAGTGGGCATGCTCAGGGGCAGAGTCCCAGGACAAGCTGCTAGTGGGCATGCTCAAGGGCAGAGTCCCAGGACAAGCTGCTAGTGGGCATGCTCAGGGGCAGGAGTGTCACAGGACCAGCTGCTAGTGGGCATGCTCAGAGACAGAGTCCCAGGACCAGCTGCTAGTGGGCATGCTCAGGGCTGCAGAGTCCCAGGACCAGCTGCTAGTGGGCATGCTCAGAGACAGAGTCCCAGGACCAGCTGCTAGTGGGCATGCTCAGGGCTGCAGAGTCCCAGGACCAGCTGCTAGTGGGCATGCTCAGGGACAGAGTCCCAGGACAAGCTGCTAGTGGGCATGCTCAGGGGCGCAGAGTCCCAGGAACAGCTGCTAGTGGGCATGCTCAGGGGCAGAGTCCCAGGACCAGCTGCTAGTGGGCATGCTCAGGGGCAGCAGAGTCCCAGGACCAGCTGCTAGTGGGCATGCTGAGGGGCGCAGAGTCCCAGCATCAGCTGCTTGTGGGCATGCTCAGGGGCAGAGTCCCAGGACCAGCTGCTAGTGGGCATACTCAGGGGCAGAGTCCCAGGACCAGCTGCGAGTGCGCATGCTCATGGGCAGATTCCCAGGACCAGCTGCTAGTGGGCATGCTCAGGGGCCCAGAGTCCCAGGACCAGCTGCTAGTGCGCATGCTCAGGGGCAGAGTCCCAGGACCAGCTGCTAGTGGGCATGCTCAGGGGGGCAGAGTCCCAGGACCAGCTGCTAGTGCGCATGCTCAGGGGCAGAGTCCCAGGACCAGCTGCTAGTGGGCATGCTCAGGGGCAGAGTCCCAGGACCAGCTGCTAGTGGGCATGCTCAGGGGTAGCAGAGTCCCAGGACCAGCTGCTAGTGGGCATGCTCAGGGTCAGCAGAGTCACAGGACCAGCTGCTAGTGGGCATGCTCAGGGGCAGAGTCCCAGGGCCAGCTGCTAGTGGGCATGCTCAGGGGCCCAGAGTCCCAGGACCAGCTGCTAGTGGGCATGCTCAGGGGCCCAGAGTCCCAGGACCAGCTGCTCGTGGGCATGCTCAGGGACAGAGTCCCAGGACCAGCTGCTGGTGGGCATGCTCCGGGGCAGAGTCCCAGGACCAGCTGCTAGTGGGCATGCTCAGGGGCAGAGTCCCAGGACCAGCTGCTAGTGGGCATGCTCAGGGACAGAGTCCCAGGACCAGCTGCTAGTGCGCATGCTCAGGGGCAGAGTCCCAGGACCAGCTGCTAGTGGGCATGCTCAGGGGCAGAGTCCCAGGACAAGCTGCTAGTGGGCATGCTCAGGGGCAGAGTCCCAGGACCAGCTGCTAGTGGGCATGCTCAGGGGCAGAGTCCCAGGACCAGCTGCTAGTGAGCATGCTCAGGGGCCCAGAGTCCCAGGACCAGCTGCTAGTGGGCATGCTCGGGGGCAGATTCCTCAGACCAGCTGCTAGTGGGCATGCTCAGGGGCAGAGTCCCAGGACCAGCTGCTAGTGGGCATGCTCAGGGGCAGAGTCCCAGGACCAGCTGCTAGTGCGCATGCTCAGCGACAGAGTCCCAGGACCAGCTGCTAGTGGGCATGCTCAGGGGCAGATTCCTCGGACCAGCTGCTAGTGGGCATGCTCACGGACAGAGTCCCAGGACCAGCTGCTAGTGGGCATGCTCAGAGACAGAGTCCCAGGACCAGCTGCTAGTGGGCATGCTCAGGGCTGCAGAGTCCCAGGACCAGCTGCTAGTGGGCATGCTCAGAGACAGAGTCCCAGGACCAGCTGCTAGTGGGCATGCTCAGGGCTGCAGAGTCCCAGGACCAGCTGCTAGTGGGCATGCTCAGGGCTGCAGATTCCCAGGACCAGCTGCTAGTGGGCATGCTCAGGGGCAGAGTCCCAGGACCAGCTGCTAGTGGGCATGCTCAGGGGCCCAGAGTCCCAGGACCAGCTGCTAGTGGGCATGCTCAGGGGCAGAGTCCCAGGACCAGCTGCTGGTGGGCATGCTCAGGGGCCCAGAGTCCCAGGACCAGCTGCTAGTGGGCATGCTCAGGGGCCATGAGTCCCAGGACCAGCTGCTAGTGGGCATGCTCAGGGGCAGAGTCCCAGGACCAGCTGCTAGTGCGCATGCTCAGGGGCAGAGTCCCAGGACCAGCTGCTAGTGCGCATGCTCAGGGGCAGAGTCCCAGGACCAGCTGCTAGTGCGCATGCTCAGGGGCAGAGTCCCAGGACCAGCTGCTAGTGGGCATGCTCAGGGGTAGCAGAGTCCCAGGACCAGCTGCTAGTGGGCATGCTCAGGGTCAGCAGAGTCACAGGACCAGCTGCTAGTGGGCATGCTCAGGGGCAGAGTCCCAGGGCCAGCTGCTAGTGGGCATGCTCAGGGGCAGAGTCCCAGGACCAGCTGCTAGTGGGCATGCTCAGGGGCCCAGAATCCCAGGACCAGCTGCTAGTGCGCATGCTCAGGGGCAGAGTCCCAGGACCAGCTGCTCGTGGGCATGCTCAGGGACAGAGTCCCAGGACCAGCTGCTGGTGGGCATGCTCCGGGGCAGAGTCCCAGGACCAGCTGCTAGTGGGCATGCTCAGGGGCAGAGTCCCAGGACCAGCTGCTAGTGGGCATGCTCAGGGACAGAGTCCCAGGACCAGCTGCTAGTGCGCATGCTCAGGGGCAGAGTCCCAGGACCAGCTGCTAGTGGGCATGCTCAGGGACAGAGTCCCAGGACCAGCTGCTAGTGGGCATGCTCAGGGGCAGAGTCCCAGGACAAGCTGCTAGTGGGCATGCTCAAGGGCAGAGTCCCAGGACAAGCTGCTAGTGGGCATGCTCAGGGGCAGGAGTGTCACAGGACCAGCTGCTAGTGGGCATGCTCAGAGACAGAGTCCCAGGACCAGCTGCTAGTGGGCATGCTCAGGGCTGCAGAGTCCCAGGACCAGCTGCTAGTGGGCATGCTCAGAGACAGAGTCCCAGGACCAGCTGCTAGTGGGCATGCTCAGGGGCAGAGTCCCAGGACCAGCTGCTAGTGGGCATGCTCAGGGACAGAGTCCCAGGACAAGCTGCTAGTGGGCATGCTCAGGGGCGCAGAGTCCCAGGAACAGCTGCTAGTGGGCATGCTCAGGGGCAGAGTCCCAGGACCAGCTGCTAGTGGGCATGCTCAGGGGCAGCAGAGTCCCAGGACCAGCTGCTAGTGGGCATGCTGAGGGGCGCAGAGTCCCAGCATCAGCTGCTAGTGCGCATGCTCAGGGGCAGAGTCCCAGGACCAGCTGCTAGTGGGCATGCTCAGGGGCAGAGTCCCAGGACCAGCTGCTAGTGGGCATACTCAGGGGCAGAGTCCCAGGACCAGCTGCGAGTGCGCATGCTCATGGGCAGATTCCCAGGACCAGCTGCTAGTGGGCATGCTCAGGGGCAGAGTCCCAGGACCAGCTGCTAGTGGGCATGCTCAGGGGGGCAGAGTCCCAGGACCAGCTGCTAGTGCGCATGCTCAGGGGCAGAGTCCCAGGACCAGCTGCTAGTGGGCATGCTCAGGGGCAGAGTCCCAGGACCAGCTGCTAGTGGGCATGCTCAGGGGCAGAGTCCCAGGACCAGCTGCTAGTGAGCATGCTCAGGGGTAGCAGAGTCCCAGGACCAGCTGCTAGTGAGCATGCTCAGGGGCCCAGAGTCCCAGGACCAGCTGCTAGTGGGCATGCTCGGGGGCAGATTCCTCAGACCAGCTGCTAGTGGGCATGCTCAGGGGCAGAGTCCCAGGACCAGCTGCTAGTGGGCATGCTCAGGGGCAGAGTCCCAGGACCAGCTGCTAGTGCGCATGCTCAGCGACAGAGTCCCAGGACCAGCTGCTAGTGGGCATGCTCAGGGGCAGATTCCTCGGACCAGCTGCTAGTGGGCATGCTCACGGACAGAGTCCCAGGACCAGCTGCTAGTGGGCATGCTCAGAGACAGAGTCCCAGGACCAGCTGCTAGTGGGCATGCTCAGGGCTGCAGAGTCCCAGGACCAGCTGCTAGTGGGCATGCTCAGGGGCCCAGAGTCCCAGGACCAGCTGCTAGTGGGCATGCTCAGGGGCAGAGTCCCATAACCAGCTGCTAGTGGGCATGCTCAGGAACAGCGGAGTCCCAGGACCAGCTGCTAGTGCGCATGCTCAGGGGCCCAGAGCACCAGGACCAGCGGCTAGTGGGCATGCTCAGGGGCAGAGTCCCAGAACCAGCTGCGAGTGCGCATGCTCAGGGGGGCAGAGTCGCAGGACCAGCTGCTAGTGCGCATGCTCAGGGTCAGAGTCCCAGGACCAGCTGCTAGTGGGCATGCTCAGGGGCAGAGTCCCAGGACCAGCTGCTAGTGGGCATGCTCAGGGACAGAGTCCCAGGACCAGCTGCTAGTGGGCATGTTCAGGGGCCCAGAGTCCCAGGACCAGCTGCTAGTGGGCATGCACCGGGGCAGATTCCTCGGACCAGCTGCTAGTGGGCATGCTCAGGGGCCCAGAGTCTCAGGACCAGCTGCTAGTGGGCATGCTCAGGGGGAGAGTCCCAGGACCAGCTGCTAGTGGGCATGCTCCGGGGCAGAGTCCCAGGACCAGCTGCTAGTGCGCATGCACAGGGGCAGAGTCCCAGGACCAGCTGCTAGTGGGCATGCTCAGGGGCAGAGTCCCAGCATCAGCTGCTAGTGGGCATGCTCAGGGGCAGAGTCCCAGCATCAGCTGCTAGTGGGCATGCTCAGGGGCAGATTCCTCGGACCAGCTGCTAGTGGGCATGCTCAGGGGCAGAGTCCCAGGACCAGCTGCTAGTGGGCATGCTCAGGGGCAGAGTCCCAGGACCAGCTGCTGGTGGGCATGCTCAGGGGCAGAGTCCCAGGACCAGCTGCTAGTGGGCATGCTCAGGGGTAGCAGAGTCCCAGGACCAGCTGCTAGTGGGCATGCTCAGGGGTAGCAGATTCCCAGGACCAGCTGCTAGTGGGCATGCTCAGGCACAGAGTCCCAGGACAAGCTGCTAGTGGGCATGCTCAGGGGCGCAGAGTCCCAGGAACAGCTGCTAGTGGGCATGCTCAGGGGCAGAGTCCCAGGACCAGCTGCTAGTGGGCATGCTCAGGGGCAGCAGAGTCCCAGGACCAGCTGCTAGTGGGCATGCTGAGGGGCGCAGAGTCCCAGCATCAGCTGCTAGTGGGCATGCTCAGGGGCAGAGTCCCAGGACCAGCTGCTAGTGGGCATACTCAGGGGCAGAGTCCCAGGACCAGCTGCTAGTGGGCATACTCAGGGGCAGAGTCCCAGGACCAGCTGCGAGTGCGCATGCTCATGGGCAGATTCCCAGGACCAGCTGCTAGTGGGCATGCTCAGGGGCCCAGAGTCCCAGGACCAGCTGCTAGTGCGCATGCTCAGGGGCAGAGTCCCAGGACCAGCTGCTAGTGGGCATGCTCAGGGGCCATGAGTCCCAGGACCAGCTGCTAGTGGGCATGCTCAGGGGTCCAGAGTCCCAGGACCAGCTGCTAGTGGGCATGCTCAGGGGCCCAGAGTCCCAGGACCAGCTGCTAGTGGGCATGCTCAGGGGCAGAGTCCCAGGACCAGCTGCTAGTGCGCATGCTCAGGGGCAGAGTCCCAGGACCAGCTGCTAGTGGGCATGCTCAGGGGGGCAGAGTCCCAGGACCAGCTGCTAGTGCGCATGCTCAGGGGCAGAGTCCCAGGACCAGCTGCTAGTGGGCATGCTCAGGGGCAGAGTCCCAGGACCAGCTGCTAGTGCGCATGCTCAGGGGCCCAGAGTCCCAGGACCAGCTGCTAGTGGGCATGCTCAGGGGCCATGAGTCCCAGGACCAGCTGCTAGTGGGCATGCTCAGGGGCAGAGTCCCAGGACCAGCTGCTAGTGCGCATGCTCAGGGGCAGAGTCCCAGGACCAGCTGCTAGTGCGCATGCTCAGGGGCAGAGTCCCAGGACCAGCTGCTAGTGCGCATGCTCAGGGGCAGAGTCCCAGGACCAGCTGCTAGTGGGCATGCTCAGGGGTAGCAGAGTCCCAGGACCAGCTGCTAGTGGGCATGCTCAGGGTCAGCAGAGTCACAGGACCAGCTGCTAGTGGGCATGCTCAGGGGCAGAGTCCCAGGGCCAGCTGCTAGTGGGCATGCTCAGGGGCAGAGTCCCAGGACCAGCTGCTAGTGGGCATGCTCAGGGGCCCAGAATCCCAGGACCAGCTGCTAGTGCGCATGCTCCGGGGCAGAGTCCCAGGACCAGCTGCTAGTGGGCATGCTCAGGGGCAGAGTCCCAGGACCAGCTGCTAGTGGGCATGCTCAGGGACAGAGTCCCAGGACCAGCTGCTAGTGCGCATGCTCAGGGGCAGAGTCCCAGGACCAGCTGCTAGTGGGCATGCTCAGGGACAGAGTCCCAGGACCAGCTGCTAGTGGGCATGCTCAGGGGCAGAGTCCCAGGACAAGCTGCTAGTGGGCATGCTCAAGGGCAGAGTCCCAGGACAAGCTGCTAGTGGGCATGCTCAGGGGCAGGAGTGTCACAGGACCAGCTGCTAGTGGGCATGCTCAGAGACAGAGTCCCAGGACCAGCTGCTAGTGGGCATGCTCAGGGCTGCAGAGTCCCAGGACCAGCTGCTAGTGGGCATGCTCAGAGACAGAGTCCCAGGACCAGCTGCTAGTGGGCATGCTCAGGGCTGCAGAGTCCCAGGACCAGCTGCTAGTGGGCATGCTCAGGGACAGAGTCC
The DNA here is from genome assembly GCF_052327205.1 of Somniosus microcephalus. Lineage (NCBI taxonomy): Eukaryota > Metazoa > Chordata > Chondrichthyes > Squaliformes > Somniosidae > Somniosus > Somniosus microcephalus. The sequence continues at coordinate 4,304,801 of NW_028225187.1, read as the reverse complement.
CAGGACAAGCTGCTAGTGGGCATGCTCAGGGGCGCAGAGTCCCAGGAACAGCTGCTAGTGGGCATGCTCAGGGGCAGAGTCCCAGGACCAGCTGCTAGTGGGCATGCTCAGGGGCAGCAGAGTCCCAGGACCAGCTGCTAGTGGGCATGCTGAGGGGCGCAGAGTCCCAGCATCAGCTGCTTGTGGGCATGCTCAGGGGCAGAGTCCCAGGACCAGCTGCTAGTGGGCATACTCAGGGGCAGAGTCCCAGGACCAGCTGCGAGTGCGCATGCTCATGGGCAGATTCCCAGGACCAGCTGCTAGTGGGCATGCTCAGGGGCCCAGAGTCCCAGGACCAGCTGCTAGTGCGCATGCTCAGGGGCAGAGTCCCAGGACCAGCTGCTAGTGGGCATGCTCAGGGGGGCAGAGTCCCAGGACCAGCTGCTAGTGCGCATGCTCAGGGGCAGAGTCCCAGGACCAGCTGCTAGTGGGCATGCTCAGGGGCAGAGTCCCAGGACCAGCTGCTAGTGGGCATGCTCAGGGGTAGCAGAGTCCCAGGACCAGCTGCTAGTGGGCATGCTCAGGGTCAGCAGAGTCACAGGACCAGCTGCTAGTGGGCATGCTCAGGGGCAGAGTCCCAGGGCCAGCTGCTAGTGGGCATGCTCAGGGGCCCAGAGTCCCAGGACCAGCTGCTAGTGGGCATGCTCAGGGGCCCAGAGTCCCAGGACCAGCTGCTCGTGGGCATGCTCAGGGACAGAGTCCCAGGACCAGCTGCTGGTGGGCATGCTCCGGGGCAGAGTCCCAGGACCAGCTGCTAGTGGGCATGCTCAGGGGCAGAGTCCCAGGACCAGCTGCTAGTGGGCATGCTCAGGGACAGAGTCCCAGGACCAGCTGCTAGTGCGCATGCTCAGGGGCAGAGTCCCAGGACCAGCTGCTAGTGGGCATGCTCAGGGGCAGAGTCCCAGGACAAGCTGCTAGTGGGCATGCTCAGGGGCAGAGTCCCAGGACCAGCTGCTAGTGGGCATGCTCAGGGGCAGAGTCCCAGGACCAGCTGCTAGTGAGCATGCTCAGGGGCCCAGAGTCCCAGGACCAGCTGCTAGTGGGCATGCTCGGGGGCAGATTCCTCAGACCAGCTGCTAGTGGGCATGCTCAGGGGCAGAGTCCCAGGACCAGCTGCTAGTGGGCATGCTCAGGGGCAGAGTCCCAGGACCAGCTGCTAGTGCGCATGCTCAGCGACAGAGTCCCAGGACCAGCTGCTAGTGGGCATGCTCAGGGGCAGATTCCTCGGACCAGCTGCTAGTGGGCATGCTCACGGACAGAGTCCCAGGACCAGCTGCTAGTGGGCATGCTCAGAGACAGAGTCCCAGGACCAGCTGCTAGTGGGCATGCTCAGGGCTGCAGAGTCCCAGGACCAGCTGCTAGTGGGCATGCTCAGAGACAGAGTCCCAGGACCAGCTGCTAGTGGGCATGCTCAGGGCTGCAGAGTCCCAGGACCAGCTGCTAGTGGGCATGCTCAGGGCTGCAGATTCCCAGGACCAGCTGCTAGTGGGCATGCTCAGGGGCAGAGTCCCAGGACCAGCTGCTAGTGGGCATGCTCAGGGGCCCAGAGTCCCAGGACCAGCTGCTAGTGGGCATGCTCAGGGGCAGAGTCCCAGGACCAGCTGCTGGTGGGCATGCTCAGGGGCCCAGAGTCCCAGGACCAGCTGCTAGTGGGCATGCTCAGGGGCCATGAGTCCCAGGACCAGCTGCTAGTGGGCATGCTCAGGGGCAGAGTCCCAGGACCAGCTGCTAGTGCGCATGCTCAGGGGCAGAGTCCCAGGACCAGCTGCTAGTGCGCATGCTCAGGGGCAGAGTCCCAGGACCAGCTGCTAGTGCGCATGCTCAGGGGCAGAGTCCCAGGACCAGCTGCTAGTGGGCATGCTCAGGGGTAGCAGAGTCCCAGGACCAGCTGCTAGTGGGCATGCTCAGGGTCAGCAGAGTCACAGGACCAGCTGCTAGTGGGCATGCTCAGGGGCAGAGTCCCAGGGCCAGCTGCTAGTGGGCATGCTCAGGGGCAGAGTCCCAGGACCAGCTGCTAGTGGGCATGCTCAGGGGCCCAGAATCCCAGGACCAGCTGCTAGTGCGCATGCTCAGGGGCAGAGTCCCAGGACCAGCTGCTCGTGGGCATGCTCAGGGACAGAGTCCCAGGACCAGCTGCTGGTGGGCATGCTCCGGGGCAGAGTCCCAGGACCAGCTGCTAGTGGGCATGCTCAGGGGCAGAGTCCCAGGACCAGCTGCTAGTGGGCATGCTCAGGGACAGAGTCCCAGGACCAGCTGCTAGTGCGCATGCTCAGGGGCAGAGTCCCAGGACCAGCTGCTAGTGGGCATGCTCAGGGACAGAGTCCCAGGACCAGCTGCTAGTGGGCATGCTCAGGGGCAGAGTCCCAGGACAAGCTGCTAGTGGGCATGCTCAAGGGCAGAGTCCCAGGACAAGCTGCTAGTGGGCATGCTCAGGGGCAGGAGTGTCACAGGACCAGCTGCTAGTGGGCATGCTCAGAGACAGAGTCCCAGGACCAGCTGCTAGTGGGCATGCTCAGGGCTGCAGAGTCCCAGGACCAGCTGCTAGTGGGCATGCTCAGAGACAGAGTCCCAGGACCAGCTGCTAGTGGGCATGCTCAGGGGCAGAGTCCCAGGACCAGCTGCTAGTGGGCATGCTCAGGGACAGAGTCCCAGGACAAGCTGCTAGTGGGCATGCTCAGGGGCGCAGAGTCCCAGGAACAGCTGCTAGTGGGCATGCTCAGGGGCAGAGTCCCAGGACCAGCTGCTAGTGGGCATGCTCAGGGGCAGCAGAGTCCCAGGACCAGCTGCTAGTGGGCATGCTGAGGGGCGCAGAGTCCCAGCATCAGCTGCTAGTGCGCATGCTCAGGGGCAGAGTCCCAGGACCAGCTGCTAGTGGGCATGCTCAGGGGCAGAGTCCCAGGACCAGCTGCTAGTGGGCATACTCAGGGGCAGAGTCCCAGGACCAGCTGCGAGTGCGCATGCTCATGGGCAGATTCCCAGGACCAGCTGCTAGTGGGCATGCTCAGGGGCAGAGTCCCAGGACCAGCTGCTAGTGGGCATGCTCAGGGGGGCAGAGTCCCAGGACCAGCTGCTAGTGCGCATGCTCAGGGGCAGAGTCCCAGGACCAGCTGCTAGTGGGCATGCTCAGGGGCAGAGTCCCAGGACCAGCTGCTAGTGGGCATGCTCAGGGGCAGAGTCCCAGGACCAGCTGCTAGTGAGCATGCTCAGGGGTAGCAGAGTCCCAGGACCAGCTGCTAGTGAGCATGCTCAGGGGCCCAGAGTCCCAGGACCAGCTGCTAGTGGGCATGCTCGGGGGCAGATTCCTCAGACCAGCTGCTAGTGGGCATGCTCAGGGGCAGAGTCCCAGGACCAGCTGCTAGTGGGCATGCTCAGGGGCAGAGTCCCAGGACCAGCTGCTAGTGCGCATGCTCAGCGACAGAGTCCCAGGACCAGCTGCTAGTGGGCATGCTCAGGGGCAGATTCCTCGGACCAGCTGCTAGTGGGCATGCTCACGGACAGAGTCCCAGGACCAGCTGCTAGTGGGCATGCTCAGAGACAGAGTCCCAGGACCAGCTGCTAGTGGGCATGCTCAGGGCTGCAGAGTCCCAGGACCAGCTGCTAGTGGGCATGCTCAGGGGCCCAGAGTCCCAGGACCAGCTGCTAGTGGGCATGCTCAGGGGCAGAGTCCCATAACCAGCTGCTAGTGGGCATGCTCAGGAACAGCGGAGTCCCAGGACCAGCTGCTAGTGCGCATGCTCAGGGGCCCAGAGCACCAGGACCAGCGGCTAGTGGGCATGCTCAGGGGCAGAGTCCCAGAACCAGCTGCGAGTGCGCATGCTCAGGGGGGCAGAGTCGCAGGACCAGCTGCTAGTGCGCATGCTCAGGGTCAGAGTCCCAGGACCAGCTGCTAGTGGGCATGCTCAGGGGCAGAGTCCCAGGACCAGCTGCTAGTGGGCATGCTCAGGGACAGAGTCCCAGGACCAGCTGCTAGTGGGCATGTTCAGGGGCCCAGAGTCCCAGGACCAGCTGCTAGTGGGCATGCACCGGGGCAGATTCCTCGGACCAGCTGCTAGTGGGCATGCTCAGGGGCCCAGAGTCTCAGGACCAGCTGCTAGTGGGCATGCTCAGGGGGAGAGTCCCAGGACCAGCTGCTAGTGGGCATGCTCCGGGGCAGAGTCCCAGGACCAGCTGCTAGTGCGCATGCACAGGGGCAGAGTCCCAGGACCAGCTGCTAGTGGGCATGCTCAGGGGCAGAGTCCCAGCATCAGCTGCTAGTGGGCATGCTCAGGGGCAGAGTCCCAGCATCAGCTGCTAGTGGGCATGCTCAGGGGCAGATTCCTCGGACCAGCTGCTAGTGGGCATGCTCAGGGGCAGAGTCCCAGGACCAGCTGCTAGTGGGCATGCTCAGGGGCAGAGTCCCAGGACCAGCTGCTAGTGGGCATGCTCAGGGGCAGATTCCTCGGACCAGCTGCTAGTGGGCATGCTCAGGGGCAGAGTCCCAGTACCAGCTGCTGGTGCGCATGCTCAGGGGCGGAGTCCCAGGACCAGCTGCTAGTGGGCATGCTCAGGGGCAGAGTCCCAGGACCAGCTGCGAGTGGACATGCTCAGGGACAGTGTCCCAGGACCAGCTGCTAGTGGGCATGCTCAGGGGCAGAGTCCCAGGACCAGCTGCTGGTGGGCATGTTCAGGGGCAGAGTCCCAGGACCAGCTGCTAGTGGGCAAACTCAGGGGCAGCAGAGTCCCAGAACCAGCTGCTAGTGCGCATGCTCAGGGGCAGCAGAGTCACAGGACCAGCTGCTGGTGGGCATGCTCAGGGGCAGCAGAGTCCCAGGACCAGCTGCTAGTGGGCATGCTCAGGGGCAGAGTCCCAGGACCAGCTGCTAGTGCGCATGCTCAGGGGCGGAGTCCCAGGACCAGCTGCTAGTGGGCATGCTCAGGGGCAGAGTCCCAGGACCAGCTGCTAGTGGGCATGTTCAGGGGCAGCGGAGTCCCAGGACCAGCTGCTAGTGGGCATGCTCAGGGGCAGAGTCCCAGGACCAGCTGCTAGTGCGCATGCTCGGGCAGTGTCCCAGGACCAGTTGCTAGTGGGCATGCTCAGGGACAGAGTCCCAGGACCAGCTGCTAGTGGGCATGCTCAGGGGCAGAGTCCCAGGACCAGCTGCTGGTGGGCATGCTCAGGGGCAGAGTCCCAGGACCAGCTGCTAGTGGGCATGCTCAGGGGTAGCAGAGTCCCAGGACCAGCTGCTAGTGGGCATGCTCAGGGGTAGCAGAGTCCCAGGACCAGCTGCTAGTGGGCATGCTCAGGCACAGAGTCCCAGGACAAGCTGCTAGTGGGCATGCTCAGGGGCGCAGAGTCCCAGGAACAGCTGCTAGTGGGCATGCTCAGGGGCAGAGTCCCAGGACCAGCTGCTAGTGGGCATGCTCAGGGGCAGCAGAGTCCCAGGACCAGCTGCTAGTGGGCATGCTGAGGGGCGCAGAGTCCCAGCATCAGCTGCTAGTGGGCATGCTCAGGGGCAGAGTCCCAGGACCAGCTGCTAGTGGGCATACTCAGGGGCAGAGTCCCAGGACCAGCTGCGAGTGCGCATGCTCATGGGCAGATTCCCAGGACCAGCTGCTAGTGGGCATGCTCAGGGGCCCAGAGTCCCAGGACCAGCTGCTAGTGCGCATGCTCAGGGGCAGAGTCCCAGGACCAGCTGCTAGTGGGCATGCTCAGGGGCCATGAGTCCCAGGACCAGCTGCTAGTGGGCATGCTCAGGGGTCCAGAGTCCCAGGACCAGCTGCTAGTGGGCATGCTCAGGGGCCCAGAGTCCCAGGACCAGCTGCTAGTGGGCATGCTCAGGGGCAGAGTCCCAGGACCAGCTGCTAGTGCGCATGCTCAGGGGCAGAGTCCCAGGACCAGCTGCTAGTGGGCATGCTCAGGGGGGCAGAGTCCCAGGACCAGCTGCTAGTGCGCATGCTCAGGGGCAGAGTCCCAGGACCAGCTGCTAGTGGGCATGCTCAGGGGCAGAGTCCCAGGACCAGCTGCTAGTGCGCATGCTCAGGGGCCCAGAGTCCCAGGACCAGCTGCTAGTGGGCATGCTCAGGGGCCATGAGTCCCAGGACCAGCTGCTAGTGGGCATGCTCAGGGGCAGAGTCCCAGGACCAGCTGCTAGTGCGCATGCTCAGGGGCAGAGTCCCAGGACCAGCTGCTAGTGCGCATGCTCAGGGGCAGAGTCCCAGGACCAGCTGCTAGTGCGCATGCTCAGGGGCAGAGTCCCAGGACCAGCTGCTAGTGGGCATGCTCAGGGGTAGCAGAGTCCCAGGACCAGCTGCTAGTGGGCATGCTCAGGGTCAGCAGAGTCACAGGACCAGCTGCTAGTGGGCATGCTCAGGGGCAGAGTCCCAGGGCCAGCTGCTCGTGGGCATGCTCAGGGGCAGAGTCCCAGGACCAGCTGCTAGTGGGCATGCTCAGGGGCCCAGAATCCCAGGACCAGCTGCTAGTGCGCATGCTCAGGGGCAGAGTCCCAGGACCAGCTGCTCGTGGGCATGCTCAGGAACAGAGTCCCAGGACCAGCTGCTGGTGGGCATGCTCCGGGGCAGAGTCCCAGGACCAGCTGCTAGTGGGCATGCTCAGGGGCAGAGTCCCAGGACCAGCTGCTAGTGGGCATGCTCAGGGACAGAGTCCCAGGACCAGCTGCTAGTGCGCATGCTCAGGGGCAGAGTCCCAGGACCAGCTGCTAGTGGGCATGCTCAGGGACAGAGTCCCAGGACCAGCTGCTAGTGGGCATGCTCAGGGGCAGAGTCCCAGGACAAGCTGCTAGTGGGCATGCTCAAGGGCAGAGTCCCAGGACAAGCTGCTAGTGGGCATGCTCAGGGGCAGGAGTGTCACAGGACCAGCTGCTAGTGGGCATGCTCAGAGACAGAGTCCCAGGACCAGCTGCTAGTGGGCATGCTCAGGGCTGCAGAGTCCCAGGACCAGCTGCTAGTGGGCATGCTCAGAGACAGAGTCCCAGGACCAGCTGCTAGTGGGCATGCTCAGGGCTGCAGAGTCCCAGGACCAGCTGCTAGTGGGCATGCTCAGGGACAGAGTCCCAGGACAAGCTGCTAGTGGGCATGCTCAGGGGCGCAGAGTCCCAGGAACAGCTGCTAGTGGGCATGCTCAGGGGCAGAGTCCCAGGACCAGCTGCTAGTGGGCATGCTCAGGGGCAGCAGAGTCCCAGGACCAGCTGCTAGTGGGCATGCTGAGGGGCGCAGAGTCCCAGCATCAGCTGCTAGTGGGCATGCTCAGGGGCAGAGTCCCAGGACCAGCTGCTAGTGGGCATACTCAGGGGCAGAGTCCCAGGACCAGCTGCGAGTGCGCATGCTCATGGGCAGATTCCCAGGACCAGCTGCTAGTGGGCATGCTCAGGGGCCCAGAGTCCCAGGACCAGCTGCTAGTGCGCATGCTCAGGGGCAGAGTCCCAGGACCAGCTGCTAGTGGGCATGCTCAGGGGGGCAGAGTCCCAGGACCAGCTGCTAGTGCGCATGCTCAGGGGCAGAGTCCCAGGACCAGCTGCTAGTGGGCATGCTCAGGGGCAGAGTCCCAGGACCAGCTGCTAGTGGGCATGCTCAGGGGTAGCAGAGTCCCAGGACCAGCTGCTAGTGGGCATGCTCAGGGTCAGCAGAGTCACAGGACCAGCTGCTAGTGGGCATGCTCAGGGGCAGAGTCCCAGGGCCAGCTGTTAGTGGGCATGCTCAGGGGCCCAGAGTCCCAGGACCAGCTGCTAGTGGGCATGCTCAGGGGCCCAGAGTCCCAGGACCAGCTGCTCGTGGGCATTCTCAGGGACAGAGTCCCAGGACCAGCTGCTGGTGGGCATGCTCCGGGGCAGAGTCCCAGGACCAGCTGCTAGTGGGCATGCTCAGGGGCAGAGTCCCAGGACCAGCTGCTAGTGGGCATGCTCAGGGACAGAGTCCCAGGACCAGCTGCTAGTGCGCATGCTCAGGGGCAGAGTCCCAGGACCAGCGGCTAGTGGGCATGCTCAGGGGCAGAGTCCCAGGACAAGCTGCTAGTGGGCATGCTCAGGGGCAGAGTCCCAGGACCAGCTGCTAGTGAGCATGCTCAGGGGCCCAGAGTCCCAGGACCAGCTGCTAGTGGGCATGCTCGGGGGCAGATTCCTCAGACCAGCTGCTAGTGGGCATGCTCAGGGGCAGAGTCCCAGGACCAGCTGCTAGTGGGCATGCTCAGGGGCAGAGTCCCAGGACCAGCTGCTAGTGCGCATGCTCAGCGACAGAGTCCCAGGACCAGCTGCTCGTGGGCATGCTCAGGGGCAGATTCCTCGGACCAGCTGCTAGTGGGCATGCTCACGGACAGAGTCCCAGGACCAGCTGCTAGTGGGCATGCTCAGAGACAGAGTCCCAGGACCAGCTGCTAGTGGGCATGCTCAGGGCTGCAGAGTCCCAGGACCAGCTGCTAGTGGGCATGCTCAGAGACAGAGTCCCAGGACCAGCTGCTAGTGGGCATGCTCAGGGCTGCAGAGTCCCAGGACCAGCTGCTAGTGGGCATGCTCAGGGCTGCAGATTCCCAGGACCAGCTGCTAGTGGGCATGCTCAGGGGCAGAGTCCCAGGACCAGCTGCTAGTGGGCATGCTCAGGGGCCCAGAGTCCCAGGACCAGCTGCTAGTGGGCATGCTCAGGGGCAGAGTCCCAGGACCAGCTGCTGGTGGGCATGCTCAGGGGCAGAGTCCCAGGACCAGCTGCTAGTGGGCATGCTCAGGGGCCCAGAGTCCCAGGACCAGCTGCTAGTGGGCATGCTCAGGGGCAGAGTCCCAGGACCAGCTGCTAGTGGGCATGCTCAGGGGTAGCAGAGTCCCAGAACCAGCTGCTAGTGCGCATGCTTAGGGGCAGAGTCCCAGGACCAGCTGCGAGTGGGCATGCTCAGGGCTGCAGGGTCCCAGGACCAGCTGCTAGTGCGCATGCTCAGGGGCCCAGAGTCCCAGGACCAGCTGCTAGTGGGCATGCTCAGGGGCAGAGTCCCAGGACCAGCTGCTAGTGCGCATGCTCAGGGGCAGAGTCCCAGGACCAGCTGCTAGTGCGCATGCTCAGGGGCAGAGTCCCAGGACCAGCTGCTAGTGGGCATGTTCAGGGGCCCAGAGTCCCAGGACCAGCTGCTAGTGGGCATGTTCAAGGGCCCAGAGTCCCAGGACCAGCTGCTAGTGGGCATGCTCAGGGGCAGAGTCCCAGGACCAGCTGCTAGTGGGCATGCTCAGGGGCAGAGTCCCAGGACCAGCTGCTAGTGAGCATGCTCAGGGGCCCAGAGTCCCAGGACCAGCTGCTAGTGGGCATGCTCGGGGGCAGATTCCTCAGACCAGCTGCTAGTGGGCATGCTCAGGGGCAGAGTCCCAGGACCAGCTGCTAGTGGGCATGCTCAGGGGCAGAGTCCCAGGACCAGCTGCTAGTGCGCATGCTCAGCGACAGAGTCCCAGGACCAGCTGCTAGTGGGCATGCTCAGGGGCAGATTCCTCGGACCAGCTGCTAGTGGGCATGCTCACGGACAGAGTCCCAGGACCAGCTGCTAGTGGGCATGCTCAGGGGCAGAGTCCCAGGACCAGCTGCGAGTGGGCATGCTCAGGGGCAGCAGAGTCCCAGGACCAGCTGCTAGTGTGCATGCTCAGGGGCAGAGTCCCAGGACCAGCTGCTAGTGGGCATGCTCAGGGGCAGCAGAGTCCCAGGACCAGCTGCTAGTGTGCATGCTCAGGGGCAGAGTCCCAGGACCAGCTGCTAGTGGGCATGCTCAGGGGCAGAGTCCCAGGACCAGCTGCTAGTGGGCATGCTCAGGGGCAGCAGAGTCCCAGGACCAGCTGCTAGTGGGCATGCTCAGGGGCAGAGTCCCAGGACCAGCTGCTAGTGGGCATGCTCAGGGGCAGCAGAGTCCCAGGACCAGCTGCTAGTGGGCATGCTCAGGGGCGGAGTCCCAGGACCAGCTGCTAGTGGGCATGCTCAGGGGCAGAGTCCCAGGACCAGCTGCTAGTGGACATGCTCAGGGACAGTGTCCCAGGACCAGCTGCTAGTGGGCATGCTCAGGGGCAGAGTCCCAGGACCAGCTGCTGGTGGGCATGTTCAGGGGCAGAGTCCCAGGACCAGCTGCTAGTGGGCAAAACCAGGGGCCCAGAGTCCCAGAACCAGCTGCTAGTGGGCATGCTCAGGGGCAGCGGAGTCCCAGGACCAGCTGCTAGTGGGCATGCTCAGGGGCGCAGAGTCCCAGGAACAGCTGCTAGTGGGCATGCTCAGGGGCAGAGTCCTAGGACCAGCTGCTAGTGGGCATACTCAGGGGCAGAGTCCCAGGACCAGCTGCGAGTGCGCATGCTCAGGGGCAGCGTCCCAGGACCAGTTGCTAGTGGGCATGCTCAGGGGTAGCAGAGTCCCAGGAACAGCTGCTAGTGGGCATGCTCAGGGGCGCAGAGTCCCAGGAACAGCTGCTAGTGGGCATGCTCAGGGGCAGAGTCCTAGGACCAGCTGCTAGTGGGCATACTCAGGGGCAGAGTCCCAGGACCAGCTGCGAGTGCGCATGCTCAGGGGCAGAGTCCCAGGACCAGCTGCTAGTGCGCATGCTCATGGGCAGATTCCCAGGACCAGCTGCTAGTGGGCATGCTCATGGGCAGATTCCCAGGACCAGCTGCTAGTGAGCATGCTCAGGGGCCCAGAGTCCCAGGACCAGCTGCTAGTGCGCATGCTCAGGGGCCCAGAGTCCCAGGACCAGCTGCTAGTGGGCATGCTCAGGGGCCCAGAGTCCCAGGACCAGCTGCTAGTGCGCATGCTCAGGGACAGAGTCCCAGGACCAGCTGCTAGTGCGCATGCTCAGGGGCAGAGTCCCAGGACCAGCTGCTAGTGGGCATGCTCAGGGCTGCAGAGTCCCAGGACCAGCTGCAAGTGGGCATGCTCAGGGCTGCAGAGTCCCAGGACCAGCTGCTAGTGGGCATGCTCAGGGGCAGAGTCCCAGGACCAGCTGCTAGTGGGCATGCTCAGGGGCCCAGAGTCCCAGGACCAGCTGCTAGTGGGCATGCTCAGGGGCAGAGTCCCAGGACCAGCTGCTAGTGGGCATGCTCAGGGGCGCAGAGTCCCAGGACCAGCTGCTAGTGGGCATGCTCATGGACCCAGAGTCCCAGGACCAGCTGCTAGTGGGCATGCTCAGAGACAGAGTCCCAGGACCAGCTGCTAGTGGGCATGCTCAGGGCTGCAGAGTCCCAGGACCAGCTGCTAGTGGGCATGCTCAGGGCTGCAGATTCCCAGGACCAGCTGCTAGTGGGCATGCTCAGGGCAGAGTCCCAGGACCAGCTGCTAGTGGGCATGCTCAGGGGCCCAGAGTCCCAGGACCAGCTGCTAGTGGGCATGCTCAGGGGCAGAGTCCCAGGACCAGCGGCTAGTGGGCATGCTCAGGGGCAGAGTCCCAGGACAAGCTGCTAGTGGGCATGCTCAGGGGCAGAGTCCCAGGACCAGCTGCTAGTGAGCATGCTCAGGGGCCCAGAGTCCCAGGACCAGCTGCTAGTGGGCATGCTCGGGGGCAGATTCCTCAGACCAGCTGCTAGTGGGCATGCTCAGGGGCAGAGTCCCAGGACCAGCTGCTAGTGGGCATGCTCAGGGGCAGAGTCCCAGGACCAGCTGCTAGTGCGCATGCTCAGCGACAGAGTCCCAGGACCAGCTGCTCGTGGGCATGCTCAGGGGCAGATTCCTCGGACCAGCTGCTAGTGGGCATGCTCACGGACAGAGTCCCAGGACCAGCTGCTAGTGGGCATGCTCAGAGACAGAGTCCCAGGACCAGCTGCTAGTGGGCATGCTCAGGGCTGCAGAGTCCCAGGACCAGCTGCTAGTGGGCATGCTCAGAGACAGAGTCCCAGGACCAGCTGCTAGTGGGCATGCTCAGGGCTGCAGAGTCCCAGGACCAGCTGCTAGTGGGCATGCTCAGGGCTGCAGATTCCCAGGACCAGCTGCTAGTGGGCATGCTCAGGGGCAGAGTCCCAGGACCAGCTGCTAGTGGGCATGCTCAGGGGCCCAGAGTCCCAGGACCAGCTGCTAGTGGGCATGCTCAGGGGCAGAGTCCCAGGACCAGCTGCTGGTGGGCATGCTCAGGGGCAGAGTCCCAGGACCAGCTGCTAGTGGGCATGCTCAGGGGCCCAGAGTCCCAGGACCAGCTGCTAGTGGGCATGCTCAGGGGCAGAGTCCCAGGACCAGCTGCTAGTGGGCATGCTCAGGGGTAGCAGAGTCCCAGAACCAGCTGCTAGTGCGCATGCTTAGGGGCAGAGTCCCAGGACCAGCTGCGAGTGGGCATGCTCAGGGCTGCAGGGTCCCAGGACCAGCTGCTAGTGCGCATGCTCAGGGGCCCAGAGTCCCAGGACCAGCTGCTAGTGGGCATGCTCAGGGGCAGAGTCCCAGGACCAGCTGCTAGTGCGCATGCTCAGGGGCAGAGTCCCAGGACCAGCTGCTAGTGCGCATGCTCAGGGGCAGAGTCCCAGGACCAGCTGCTAGTGGGCATGTTCAGGGGCCCAGAGTCCCAGGACCAGCTGCTAGTGGGCATGTTCAAGGGCCCAGAGTCCCAGGACCAGCTGCTAGTGGGCATGCTCAGGGGCAGAGTCCCAGGACCAGCTGCTAGTGGGCATGCTCAGGGGCAGAGTCCCAGGACCAGCTGCTAGTGAGCATGCTCAGGGGCCCAGAGTCCCAGGACCAGCTGCTAGTGGGCATGCTCGGGGGCAGATTCCTCAGACCAGCTGCTAGTGGGCATGCTCAGGGGCAGAGTCCCAGGACCAGCTGCTAGTGGGCATGCTCAGGGGCAGAGTCCCAGGACCAGCTGCTAGTGCGCATGCTCAGCGACAGAGTCCCAGGACCAGCTGCTAGTGGGCATGCTCAGGGGCAGATTCCTCGGACCAGCTGCTAGTGGGCATGCTCACGGACAGAGTCCCAGGACCAGCTGCTAGTGGGCATGCTCAGGGGCAGAGTCCCAGGACCAGCTGCGAGTGGGCATGCTCAGGGGCAGCAGAGTCCCAGGACCAGCTGCTAGTGTGCATGCTCAGGGGCAGAGTCCCAGGACCAGCTGCTAGTGGGCATGCTCAGGGGCAGCAGAGTCCCAGGACCAGCTGCTAGTGTGCATGCTCAGGGGCAGAGTCCCAGGACCAGCTGCTAGTGGGCATGCTCAGGGGCAGCAGAGTCCCAGGACCAGCTGCTAGTGGGCATGCTCAGGGGCGGAGTCCCAGGACCAGCTGCTAGTGGGCATGCTCAGGGGCAGAGTCCCAGGACCAGCTGCTAGTGGACATGCTCAGGGACAGTGTCCCAGGACCAGCTGCTAGTGGGCATGCTCAGGGGCAGAGTCCCAGGACCAGCTGCTGGTGGGCATGTTCAGGGGCAGAGTCCCAGGACCAGCTGCTAGTGGGCAAAACCAGGGGCCCAGAGTCCCAGAACCAGCTGCTAGTGGGCATGCTCAGGGGCAGCGGAGTCCCAGGACCAGCTGCTAGTGGGCATGCTCAGGGGCGCAGAGTCCCAGGAACAGCTGCTAGTGGGCATGCTCAGGGGCAGAGTCCTAGGACCAGCTGCTAGTGGGCATACTCAGGGGCAGAGTCTCAGGACCAGCTGCGAGTGCGCATGCTCAGGGGCAGCGTCCCAGGACCAGTTGCTAGTGGGCATGCTCAGGGGTAGCAGAGTCCCAGGAACAGCTGCTAGTGGGCATGCTCAGGGGCGCAGAGTCCCAGGAACAGCTGCTAGTGGGCATGCTCAGGGGCAGAGTCCTAGGACCAGCTGCTAGTGGGCATACTCAGGGGCAGAGTCCCAGGACCAGCTGCGAGTGCGCATGCTCAGGGGCAGAGTCCCAGGACCAGCTGCTAGTGCGCATGCTCATGGGCAGATTCCCAGGACCAGCTGCTAGTGGGCATGCTCATGGGCAGATTCCCAGGACCAGCTGCTAGTGAGCATGCTCAGGGGCCCAGAGTCCCAGGACCAGCTGCTAGTGCGCATGCTCAGGGGCCCAGAGTCCCAGGACCAGCTGCTAGTGGGCATGCTCAGGGGCCCAGAGTCCCAGGACCAGCTGCTAGTGCGCATGCTCAGGGACAGAGTCCCAGGACCAGCTGCTAGTGCGCATGCTCAGGGGCAGAGTCCCAGGACCAGCTGCTAGTGGGCATGCTCAGGGCTGCAGAGTCCCAGGACCAGCTGCAAGTGGGCATGCTCAGGGCTGCAGAGTCCCAGGACCAGCTGCTAGTGGGCATGCTCAGGGGCAGAGTCCCAGGACCAGCTGCTAGTGGGCATGCTCAGGGGCCCAGAGTCCCAGGACCAGCTGCTAGTGGGCATGCTCAGGGGCAGAGTCCCAGGACCAGCTGCTAGTGGGCATGCTCAGGGGCGCAGAGTCCCAGGACCAGCTGCTAGTGGGCATGCTCATGGACCCAGAGTCCCAGGACCAGCTGCTAGTGGGCATGCTCAGAGACAGAGTCCCAGGACCAGCTGCTAGTGGGCATGCTCAGGGCTGCAGAGTCCCAGGACCAGCTGCTAGTGGGCATGCTCAGGGCTGCAGATTCCCAGGACCAGCTGCTAGTGGGCATGCTCAGGGCAGAGTCCCAGGACCAGCTGCTAGTGGGCATGCTCAGGGGCCCAGAGTCCCAGGACCAGCTGCTAGTGGGCATGCTCAGGGGCAGAGTCCCAGGACCAGCTGCTGGTGGGCATGCTCAGGGGCAGAGTCCCAGGACCAGCTGCTAGTGGGCATGCTCAGGGGCCCAGAGTCCCAGGACCAGCTGCTAGTGGGCATGCTCAGGGGCAGAGTCCCAGGACCAGCTGCTAGTGGGCATGCTCAGGGGTAGCAGAGTCCCAGAACCAGCTGCTAGTGCGCATGCTTAGGGGCAGAGTCCCAGGACCAGCTGCGAGTGGGCATGCTCAGGGCTGCAGGGTCCCAGGACCAGCTGCTAGTGCGCATGCTCAGGGGCCCAGAGTCCCAGGACCAGCTGCTAGTGGGCATGCTCAGGGGCAGTGTCCCAGGACCAGCTGCTAGTGGGCATGCTCAGGGGCAGATTCCTCGGACCAGCTGCTAGTGGGCATGCTCACGGACAGAGTCCCAGGACCAGCTGCTAGTGGGCATGCTCAGGGGCAGAGTCCCAGGACCAGCTGCGAGTGGGCATGCTCAGGGGCAGCAGAGTCCCAGGACCAGCTGCTAGTGTGCATGCTCAGGGGCAGAGTCCCAGGACCAGCTGCTAGTGGGCATGCTCAGGGGCAGCAGAGTCCCAGGACCAGCTGCTAGTGTGCATGCTCAGGGGCAGAGTCCCAGGACCAGCTGCTAGTGGGCATGCTCAGGGGCAGCAGAGTCCCAGGACCAGCTGCTAGTGGGCATGCTCAGGGGCGGAGTCCCAGGACCAGCTGCTAGTGGGCATGCTCAGGGGCAGAGTCCCAGGACCAGCTGCTAGTGGACATGCTCAGGGACAGTGTCCCAGGACCAGCTGCTAGTGGGCATGCTCAGGGGCAGAGTCCCAGGACCAGCTGCTGGTGGGCATGTTCAGGGGCAGAGTCCCAGGACCAGCTGCTAGTGGGCAAAACCAGGGGCCCAGAGTCCCAGAACCAGCTGCTAGTGGGCATGCTCAGGGGCAGCGGAGTCCCAGGACCAGCTGCTAGTGGGCATGCTCAGGGGCGCAGAGTCCCAGGAACAGCTGCTAGTGGGCATGCTCAGGGGCAGAGTCCTAGGACCAGCTGCTAGTGGGCATACTCAGGGGCAGAGTCTCAGGACCAGCTGCGAGTGCGCATGCTCAGGGGCAGCGTCCCAGGACCAGTTGCTAGTGGGCATGCTCAGGGGTAGCAGAGTCCCAGGAACAGCTGCTAGTGGGCATGCTCAGGGGCGCAGAGTCCCAGGAACAGCTGCTAGTGGGCATGCTCAGGGGCAGAGTCCTAGGACCAGCTGCTAGTGGGCATACTCAGGGGCAGAGTCCCAGGACCAGCTGCGAGTGCGCATGCTCAGGGGCAGAGTCCCAGGACCAGCTGCTAGTGCGCATGCTCATGGGCAGATTCCCAGGACCAGCTGCTAGTGGGCATGCTCATGGGCAGATTCCCAGGACCAGCTGCTAGTGAGCATGCTCAGGGGCCCAGAGTCCCAGGACCAGCTGCTAGTGCGCATGCTCAGGGGCCCAGAGTCCCAGGACCAGCTGCTAGTGGGCATGCTCAGGGGCCCAGAGTCCCAGGACCAGCTGCTAGTGCGCATGCTCAGGGACAGAGTCCCAGGACCAGCTGCTAGTGCGCATGCTCAGGGGCAGAGTCCCAGGACCAGCTGCTAGTGGGCATGCTCAGGGCTGCAGAGTCCCAGGACCAGCTGCAAGTGGGCATGCTCAGGGCTGCAGAGTCCCAGGACCAGCTGCTAGTGGGCATGCTCAGGGGCAGAGTCCCAGGACCAGCTGCTAGTGGGCATGCTCAGGGGCCCAGAGTCCCAGGACCAGCTGCTAGTGGGCATGCTCAGGGGCAGAGTCCCAGGACCAGCTGCTAGTGGGCATGCTCAGGGGCGCAGAGTCCCAGGACCAGCTGCTAGTGGGCATGCTCATGGACCCAGAGTCCCAGGACCAGCTGCTAGTGGGCATGCTCAGAGACAGAGTCCCAGGACCAGCTGCTAGTGGGCATGCTCAGGGCTGCAGAGTCCCAGGACCAGCTGCTAGTGGGCATGCTCAGGGCTGCAGATTCCCAGGACCAGCTGCTAGTGGGCATGCTCAGGGCAGAGTCCCAGGACCAGCTGCTAGTGGGCATGCTCAGGGGCCCAGAGTCCCAGGACCAGCTGCTAGTGGGCATGCTCAGGGGCAGAGTCCCAGGACCAGCTGCTGGTGGGCATGCTCAGGGGCAGAGTCCCAGGACCAGCTGCTAGTGGGCATGCTCAGGGGCCCAGAGTCCCAGGACCAGCTGCTAGTGGGCATGCTCAGGGGCAGAGTCCCAGGACCAGCTGCTAGTGGGCATGCTCAGGGGTAGCAGAGTCCCAGAACCAGCTGCTAGTGCGCATGCTTAGGGGCAGAGTCCCAGGACCAGCTGCGAGTGGGCATGCTCAGGGCTGCAGGGTCCCAGGACCAGCTGCTAGTGCGCATGCTCAGGGGCCCAGAGTCCCAGGACCAGCTGCTAGTGGGCATGCTCAGGGGCAGTGTCCCAGGACCAGCTGCTAGTGGGCATGCTCAGGGACAGAGTCCCAGGACCAGCTGCTAGTGGGCATGCTCAGGGGCAGAGTCCCAGGACCAGCTGCTAGTGCGCATGCTCAGGGGCAGAGTCCCAGGACCAGCTGCTAGTGCGCATGCTCAGGGGCAGAGTCCCAGGACCAGCTGCTAGTGGGCATGTTCAGGGGCCCAGAGTCCCAGGACCAGCTGCTAGTGGGCATGTTCAAGGGCCCAGAGTCCCAGGACCAGCTGCTAGTGGGCATGCTCAGGGGCAGAGTCCCAGGACCAGCTGCTAGTGGGCATGCTCAGGGGCAGAGTCCCAGGACCAGCTGCTAGTGAGCATGCTCAGGGGCCCAGAGTCCCAGGACCAGCTGCTAGTGGGCATGCTCGGGGGCAGATTCCTCAGACCAGCTGCTAGTGGGCATGCTCAGGGGCAGAGTCCCAGGACCAGCTGCTAGTGGGCATGCTCAGGGGCAGAGTCCCAGGACCAGCTGCTAGTGCGCATGCTCAGCGACAGAGTCCCAGGACCAGCTGCTAGTGGGCATGCTCGGGCAGATTCCTCGGACCAGCTGCTAGTGGGCATGCTCACGTACAGAGTCCCAGGACCAGCTGCTAGTGGGCATGCTCAGGGGCAGAGTCCCAGGACCAGCTGCGAGTGGGCATGCTCAGGGGCAGCAGAGTCCCAGGACCAGCTGCTAGTGTGCATGCTCAGGGGCAGAGTCCCAGGACCAGCTGCTAGTGGGCATGCTCAGGGGCAGCAGAGTCCCAGGACCAGCTGCTAGTGTGCATGCTCAGGGGCAGAGTCCCAGGACCAGCTGCTAGTGGGCATGCTCAGGGGCAGAGTCCCAGGACCAGCTGCTAGTGGGCATGCTCAGGGGCAGCAGAGTCCCAGGACCAGCTGCTAGTGGGCATGCTCAGGGGCAGAGTCCCAGGACCAGCTGCTAGTGGGCATGCTCAGGGGCAGCAGAGTCCCAGGACCAGCTGCTAGTGGGCATGCTCAGGGGCGGAGTCCCAGGACCAGCTGCTAGTGGGCATGCTCAGGGGCAGAGTCCCAGGACCAGCTGCTAGTGGACATGCTCAGGGACAGTGTCCCAGGACCAGCTGCTAGTGGGCATGCTCAGCGGCAGAGTCCCAGGACCAGCTGCTGGTGGGCATGTTCAGGGGCAGAGTCCCAGGACCAGCTGCTAGTGGGCAAAACCAGGGGCCCAGAGTCCCAGAACCAGCTGCTAGTGGGCATGCTCAGGGGCAGCGGAGTCCCAGGACCAGCTGCTAGTGGGCATGCTCAGGGGCGCAGAGTCCCAGGAACAGCTGCTAGTGGGCATGCTCAGGGGCAGAGTCCTAGGACCAGCTGCTAGTGGGCATACTCAGGGGCAGAGTCCCAGGACCAGCTGCGAGTGCGCATGCTCAGGGGCAGCGTCCCAGGACCAGTTGCTAGTGGGCATGCTCAGGGGTAGCAGAGTCCCAGGACCAGCTGCTAGTGGGCATGCTCAGGGGCGCAGAGTCCCAGGAACAGCTGCTAGTGGGCATGCTCAGGGGCAGAGTCCTAGGACCAGCTGCTAGTGGGCATACTCAGGGGCAGAGTCCCAGGACCAGCTGCGAGTGCGCATGCTCAGGGGCAGAGTCCCAGGACCAGCTGCTAGTGCGCATGCTCATGGGCAGATTCCCAGGACCAGCTGCTAGTGGGCATGCTCATGGGCAGATTCCCAGGACCAGCTGCTAGTGAGCATGCTCAGGGGCCCAGAGTCCCAGGACCAGCTGCTAGTGCGCATGCTCAGGGGCCCAGAGTCCCAGGACCAGCTGCTAGTGGGCATGCTCAGGGGCCCAGAGTCCCAGGACCAGCTGCTAGTGCGCATGCTCAGGGACAGAGTCCCAGGACCAGCTGCTGGTGCGCATGCTCAGGGGCAGAGTCCCAGGACCAGCTGCTAGTGGGCATGCTCAGGGCTGCAGAGTCCCAGGACCAGCTGCAAGTGGGCATGCTCAGGGCTGCAGAGTCCCAGGACCAGCTGCTAGTGGGCATGCTCAGGGGCAGAGTCCCAGGACCAGCTGCTAGTGGGCATGCTCAGGGGCCCAGAGTCCCAGGACCAGCTGCTAGTGGGCATGCTCAGGGGCAGAGTCCCAGGACCAGCTGCTAGTGGGCATGCTCAGGGGCGCAGAGTCCCAGGACCAGCTGCTAGTGGGCATGCTCATGGACCCAGAGTCCCAGGACCAGCTGCTAGTGGGCATGCTCAGCGGCCCAGAGTCCCAGGACCAGCTGCTAGTGCGCATGCTCAGGGGCAGAGTCCCAGGACCAGCTGCTAGTGGGCATGCTCAGGGGCAGAGTCCCAGGACCAGCTGTTAGTGGGCATGCTCAGGGCTGCAGAGTCCCAGGACCAGCTGCTAGTGGGCATGCTCAGGGCTGCAGAGTCCCAGGAGCAGCTGCTAGTGGGCATGCTCAGCGGCCGAGAGTCCCAGGACCAGCTGCAAGTGCGCATGCTCAGTGGCCCAGAGTCCCAGGACCAGCTGCTAGTGCGCATGCTCAGGGGCAGCGGAGTCCCAGGACCAGCTGCTAGTGGGCATGCTCAGGGGCCCAGACTCCCAGGACCAGCTGCTAGTGGGCATGCTCAGGGGCAGCGGAGTCCCAGGACCAGCTGCTAGTGGGCATGCTCAGGGGCAGAGTCCCAGGACCAGCTGCTAGTGGGCATGCTCAGGGGCAGAGTCCCAGGACCAGCTGCTAGTGGGCATGCTCAGGGGCGCAGAGTCCCAGGAACAGCTGCTAGTGGGCATGCTCAGGGGCAGAGTCCTAGGACCAGCTGCTAGTGGGCATACTCAGGGGCAGAGTCCCAGGACCAGCTGCGAGTGCGCATGCTCAGGGGCAGAGTCCCAGGACCAGCTGCTAGTGCGCATGCTCATGGGCAGATTCCCAGGACCAGCTGCTAGTGGGCATGCTCATGGGCAGATTCCCAGGACCAGCTGCTGGTGAGCATGCTCAGGGGCCCAGAGTCCCAGGACCAGCTGCTAGTGCGCATGCTCAGGGGCCCAGAGTCCCAGGACCAGCTGCTAGGGCGCATGCTCAGGGACAGAGTCCCAGGACCAGCTGCTAGTGGGCATGCTCAGGGGCAGAGTCCCAGGGCCAGCTGCTAGTGCGCATGCTCAGGGGCAGAGTCCCAGGACCAGCTGCTAGTGGGCATGCTCAGGGCTGCAGAGTCCCAGGACCAGCTGCTAGTGGGCATGCTCAGGGCTGCAGAGTCCCAGGACCAGCTGCTAGTGGGCATGCTCAGGGGCAGAGTCCCAGGACCAGCTGCTAGTGGGCATTCTCAGGGGCCCAGAGTCCCAGGACCAGCTGCTAGTGGGCATGCTCAGGGGCAGAGTCCCAGGACCAGCTGCTAGTGGGCATGCTCAGGGGCCCAGAATCCCAGGACCAGCTGCTAGTGGGCATGCTCATGGACCCAGAGTCCCAGGACCAGCTGCTAGTGGGCATGCTCAGCGGCCCAGAGGCCCAGGACCAGCTGCTAGTGCGCATGCTCAGGGGCAGAGTCCCAGGACCAGCTGCTAGTGGGCATGCTCAGGGGCAGAGTCCCAGGACCAGCTGCTAGTGGGCATGCTCAGGGCTGCAGAGTCCCAGGACCAGCTGCTAGTGGGCATGCTCAGGGGTGCAGAGTCCCAGGACCAGCTGCTAGTGGGCATGCTCAGGGGCAGAGTCCCAGGACCAGCTGCTAGTGGGCATGCTCAGGGGCCCAGAGTCCCAGGACCAGCTGCTAGTGGGCATGCTCAGGGGCAGAGTCCCAGGACCAGCTGCTAGTGGGCATGCTCAGGGGCAGAGTCCCAGGACCAGCTGCTAGTGGGCATGCTCAGGGGCCCAGAGTCCCAGGACCAGCTGCTAGTGGGCATGCTCAGGGGCAGAGTCCCAGGACCAGCTGCTAGTGGGCATGCTCAGGGGTAGCAGAGTCCCAGAACCAGCTGCTAGTGCGCATGCTTAGGGGCAGAGTCCCAGGACCAGCTGCTAGTGGGCATGCTCAGGGCTGCAGGGTCCCAGGACCAGCTGCTAGTGCGCATGCTCAGGGACAGAGTCCCAGGACCAGCTGCTAGTGGGCATGCTCAGGGGCAGTGTCCCAGGACCAGCTGCTAGTGGGCATGCTCAGGGACAGAGTCCCAGGACCAGCTGCTAGTGGGCATGCTCAGGGGCAGAGTCCCAGGACCAGCTGCTAGTGCGCATGCTCAGGGGCAGAGTCCCAGGACCAGCTGCTAGTGGGCATGTTCAGGGGCCCAGAGTCCCAGGACCAGCTGCTAGTGGGCATGTTCAGGGGCCCAGAGTCCCAGGACCAGCTGCTAGTGGGCATGCTCAGGGGCAGAGTCCCAGGACCAGCTGCTAGTGGGCATGCTCAGGGGCAGAGTCCCAGGACCAGCTGCAAGTGAGCATGCTCAGGGGCCCAGAGTCCCAGGACCAGCTGCTAGTGGGCATGCTCGGGGGCAGATTCCTCAGACCAGCTGCTCGTGGGCATGCTCAGGGGCAGAGTCCCAGGACAAACTGCTAGTGGGCATGCTCAGGGGCAGAGTCCCAGGACCAGCTGCTAGTGCGCATGCTCAGCGACAGAGTCCCAGGACCAGCTGCTAGTGGGCATGCTCAGGGGCAGATTCCTCGGACCAGCTGCTAGTGGGCATGCTCACGGACAGAGTCCCAGGACCAGCTGCTAGTGGGCATGCTCAGGGGCAGAGTCCCAGGACCAGCTGCTAGTGGGCATGCTCAGGGGCAGCAGAGTCCCAGGACCAGCTGCTAGTGTGCATGCTCAGGGGCAGAGTCCCAGGACCAGCTGCTAGTGGGCATGCTCAGGGGCAGAGTCCCAGTACCAGCTGCTAGTGCGCATGCTCAGGGGCGGAGTCCCAGGACCAGCTGCTAGTGGGCATGCTCAGGGGCAGAGTCCCAGGACCAGCTGCTAGTGGGCATGCTCAGGGGCAGAGTCCCAGGACCAGCTGCTAGTGGGCATGCTCAGGGGCAGAGTCCCAGGACCAGCTGCTGGTGGGCATGTTCAGGGGCAGAGTCCCAGGACCAGCTGCTTGTGGGCAAAATCAGGGGCCCAGAGTCCCAGAACCAGCTGCTAGTGCGCATGCTCAGGGGCAGCAGAGTCCCAGGACCAGCTGCTAGTGGGCATGCTCAGGGGCAGCAGAGTCACAGGACCAGCTGCTGGTGGGCATGCTCAGGGGCAGCAGAGTCCCAGGACCAGCTGCTAGTGTGCATGCTCAGGGGCAGAGTCCCAGGACCAGCTGCTAGTGCGCATGCTCAGGGCAGAGTCCCAGGACCAGCTGCTAGTGGGCATGCTCAGGGGCCCAGACTCCCAGGACCAGCTGCTAGTGGGCATGCTCAGGGGCAGCGGAGTCCCAGGACCAGCTGCTAGTGGGCATGCTCAGGGGCAGAGTCCCAGGACCAGCTGCTAGTGGGCATGCTCAGGGGCAGCGTCCCAGGACCAGCTGCTAGTGGGCATGCTCAGGGACAGAGTCCCAGGACCAGCTGCTAGTGCGCATGCTCAGGGGCAGCGTCCCAGGACCAGTTGCTAGTGGGCATGCTCAGGGGTAGCAGAGTCCCAGGACCAGCTGCTAGTGGGCATGCTCAGGGGCGCAGAGTCCCAGGAACAGCTGCTAGTGGGCATGCTCAGGGGCAGAGTCCTAGGACCAGCTGCTAGTGGGCATACTCAGGGGCAGAGTCCCAGGACCAGCTGCGAGTGCGCATGCTCAGGGGCAGAGTCCCAGGACCAGCTGCTAGTGCGCATGCTCATGGGCAGATTCCCAGGACCAGCTGCTAGTGGGCATGCTCATGGGCAGATTCCCAGGACCAGCTGCTAGTGAGCATGCTCAGGGGCCCAGAGTCCCAGGACCAGCTGCTAGTGCGCATGCTCAGGGGCCCAGAGTCCCAGGACCAGCTGCTAGTGGGCATGCTCAGGGGCCCAGAGTCCCAGGACCAGCTGCTAGTGCGCATGCTCAGGGACAGAGTCCCAGGACCAGCTGCTAGTGCGCATGCTCAGGGGCAGAGTCCCAGGAACAGCTGCTAGTGGGCATGCTCAGGGCTGCAGAGTCCCAGGACCAGCTGCAAGTGGGCATGCTCAGGGCTGCAGAGTCCCAGGACCAGCTGCTAGTGGGCATGCTCAGGGGCAGAGTCCCAGGACCAGCTGCTAGTGGGCATGCTCAGGGGCCCAGAGTCCCAGGACCAGCTGCTAGTGGGCATGCTCAGGGGCAGAGTCCCAGGACCAGCTGCTAGTGGGCATGCTCAGGGGCGCAGAGTCCCAGGACCAGCTGCTAGTGGGCATGCTCATGGACCCAGAGTCCCAGGACCAGCTGCTAGTGGGCATGCTCAGCGGCCCAGAGTCCCAGGACCAGCTGCTAGTGCGCATGCTCAGGGGCAGAGTCCCAGGACCAGCTGCTAGTGGGCATGCTCAGGGGCAGAGTCCCAGGACCAGCTGCTAGTGGGCATGCTCAGGGCTGCAGAGTCCCAGGACCAGCTGCTAGTGGGCATGCTCAGGGCTGCAGAGTCCCAGGAGCAGCTGCTAGTGGGCATGCTCAGCGGCCGAGAGTCCCAGGACCAGCTGCTAGTGCGCATGCTCAGTGGCCCAGAGTCCCAGGACCAGCTGCTAGTGCGCATGCTCAGGGGCAGCGGAGTCCCAGGACCAGCTGCTAGTGGGCATGCTCAGGGGCCCAGACTCCCAGGACCAGCTGCTAGTGGGCATGCTCAGGGGCAGCGGAGTCCCAGGACCAGCTGCTAGTGCGCATGCTCAGGGGCAGAGTCCCAGGACCAGCTGCTAGTGCGCATGCTCAGGGGCAGAGTCCCAGGACCAGTTGCTAGTGGGCATGCTCAGGGGCAGAGTCCCAGGACCAGCTGCTAGTGGGCATGCTCAGGGGCGCAGAGTCCCAGGAACAGCTGCTAGTGGGCATGCTCAGGGGCAGAGTCCTAGGACCAGCTGCTAGTGGGCATACTCAGGGGCAGAGTCCCAGGACCAGCTGCTAGTGCGCATGCTCATGGGCTGATTCCCAGGACCAGCTGCTAGTGAGCATGCTCAGGGGCCCAGAGTCCCAGGACCAGCTGCTAGTGCGCATGCTCAGGGGCCCAGAGTCCCAGGACCAGCTGCTAGTGCGCATGCTCAGGGACAGAGTCCCAGGACCAGCTGCTAGTGGGCATGCTCAGGGGCAGAGTCCCAGGGCCAGCTGCTAGTGCGCATGCTCAGGGGCAGAGTCCCAGGACCAGCTGCTGGTGGGCATGCTCAGGGCTGCAGAGTCCCAGGACCAGCTGCTAGTGGGCATGCTCAGGGCTGCAGAGTCCCAGGACCAGCTGCTAGTGGGCATGCTCAGGGGCAGAGTCCCAGGACCAGCTGCTAGTGGGCATGCTCAGGGGCCCAGAGTCCCAGGACCAGCTGCTAGTGGGCATGCTCAGGGGCAGAGTCCCAGGACCAGCTGCTAGTGGGCATGCTCAGGGGCCCAGAGTCCCAGGACCAGCTGCTAGTGGGCATGCTCATGGACCCAGAGTCGCAGGACCAGCTGCTAGTGGGCATGCTCAGCGGCCCAGAGTCGCAGGACCAGCTGCTAGTGCGCATGCTCAGGGGCAGAGTCCCAGGACCAGCTGCTAGTGGGCATGCTCAGGGGCAGAGTCCCAGGACCAGCTGCTAGTGGGCATGCTCAGGGCTGCAGAGTCCCAGGACCAGCTGCTTGTGGGCATGCTCAGGGGTGCAGAGTCCCAGGAGCAGCTGCCAGTCGGCATGCTCAGGGGCAGTGTCCCAGCACCAGCTGCTAGTGGGCATCCTCAGGGGCCCAGAGTCCCAGGACCAGCTGCTGGTGGGCATGCACAGGGGCAGAGTCCCAGGACCAGCTGCTGGTGGGCATGCTCAGGGGCACAGAGTCCCAGGACCAGCTGCTAGTGGGCATGCTCAGGGGCCCAGAGGTCCCAGGACCAGCTGCTAGTGGGCATGCTCAGGGGCCCAGAGTCCCAGGGCCAGCTGCTAGTGGGCATGCTCAGGGGCAGAGTCCCATAACCAGCTGCTAGTGGGCATGCTCAGGGACAGCGGAGTCCCAGGACCAGCTGCTAGTGCGCATGCTCAGGGTCAGAGTCCCAGGACCAGCTGCTAGTGGGCATGCTCAGGGGCAGAGTCCCCAGGACCAGCTGCTAGTGGGCATGCTCAGGGACAGAGTCCCAGGACCAGCTGCTAGTGGGCATGTTCAGGGGCCCAGAGTCCCAGGACCAGCTGCTAGTGGGCATGCTCAGGGGCCCAGAGTCTCAGGACCAGCTGCTAGTGGGCATGCTCAGGGGCAGAGTCCCAGGACCAGCTGCTAGTGGGCATGCTCCGGGGAAGAGTCCCAGGACCAGCTGCTAGTGCGCATGCTCAGGGACAGAGTCCCAGGACCAGCTGCTCGTGGGCATGCTCAGGGGCAGATTCCTCGGACCAGCTGCTAGTGGGCATGCTCACGGACAGAGTCCCAGGACCAGCTGCTAGTGGGCATGCTCAGGGGCAGAGTCCCAGGACCAGCTGCTAGTGGGCATGCTCAGGGGCAGAGTCCCAGCATCAGCTGCTAGTGGGCATGCTCAGGGGCAGATTCCTCGGACCAGCTGCTAGTGGGCATGCTCAGGGGCAGAGTCCCAGCATCAGCTGCTAGTGGGCATGCTCAGGGGCAGAGTCCCAGCATCAGCTGCTGGTGGGCATGCTCAGGGGCAGATTCCTCGGACCAGCTGCTAGTGGGCATGCTCAGGGGCAGAGTCCCAGCATCAGCTGCGAGTGGGCATGCTCAGGGGCAGAGTCCCAGGACCAGCTGCTAGTGGGCATGCTCAGGGGCCCAGACTCCCAGGACCAGCTGCTAGTGGGCATGCTCAGGGGCAGCGGAGTCCCAGGACCAGCTGCTAGTGGGCATGCTCAGGGGCAGAGTCCCAGGACCAGCTGCTAGTGCGCATGCTCAGGGGCAGCGTCCCAGGACCAGTTGCTAGTGCGCATGCTCAGGGGCAGCGTCCCAGGACCAGCTGCTAGTGCGCATGCTCAGGGGTAGCAGAGTCCCAGGACCAGCTGCTAGTGGGCATGCTCAGGGGCGCAGAGTCCCAGGAACAGCTGCTAGTGGGCATGCTCAGGGGCAGAGTCCTAGGACCAGCTGCTAGTGGGCATACTCAGGGGCAGAGTCCCAGGACCAGCTGCGAGTGCGCATGCTCAGGGGCAGAGTCCCAGGACCAGCTGCTAGTGCGCATGCTCATGGGCAGATTCCCAGGACCAGCTGCTAGTGGGCATGCTCATGGGCAGATTCCCAGGACCAGCTGCTAGTGAGCATGCTCAGGGGCCCAGAGTCCCAGGACCAGCTGCTAGTGCGCATGCTCAGGGGCCCAGAGTCCCAGGACCAGCTGCTAGTGGGCATGCTCAGGGGCCCAGAGTCCCAGGACCAGCTGCTAGTGCGCATGCTCAGGGACAGAGTCCCAGGACCAGCTGCTAGTGCGCATGCTCAGGGGCAGAGTCCCAGGACCAGCTGCTAGTGGGCATGCTCAGGGCTGCAGAGTCCCAGGACCAGCTGCAAGTGGGCATGCTCAGGGCTGCAGAGTCCCAGGACCAGCTGCTAGTGGGCATGCTCAGGGGCAGAGTCCCAGGACCAGCTGCTAGTGGGCATGCTCAGGGGCCCAGAGTCCCAGGACCAGCTGCTAGTGGGCATGCTCAGGGGCAGAGTCCCAGGACCAGCTGCTAGTGGGCATGCTCAGGGGCGCAGAGTCCCAGGACCAGCTGCTAGTGGGCATGCTCATGGACCCAGAGTCCCAGGACCAGCTGCTAGTGGGCATGCTCAGCGGCCCAGAGTCCCAGGACCAGCTGCTAGTGCGCATGCTCAGGGGCAGAGTCCCAGGACCAGCTGCTAGTGGGCATGCTCAGGGGCAGAGTCCCAGGACCAGCTGCTAGTGGGCATGCTCAGGGCTGCAGAGTCCCAGGACCAGCTGCTAGTGGGCATGCTCAGGGCTGCAGAGTCCCAGGAGCAGCTGCTAGTGGGCATGCTCAGCGGCCGAGAGTCCCAGGACCAGCTGCTAGTGCGCATGCTCAGGGGCAGCGGAGTCCCAGGAGCAGCTGCTAGTGGGCATGCTCAGTGGCCCAGAGTCCCAGGACCAGCTGCTCGTGCGCATGCTCAGGGGCAGCGGAGTCCCAGGACCAGCTGCTAGTGGGCATGCTCAGGGGCCCAGACTCCCAGGACCAGCTGCTAGTGGGCATGCTCAGGGGCAGCGGAGTCCCAGGACCAGCTGCTAGTGGGCATGCTCAGGGGCAGAGTCCCAGGACCAGCTGCTAGTGCGCATGCTCAGGGGCAGCGTCCCAGGACCAGTTGCTAGTGGGCATGCTCAGGGGTAGCAGAGTCCCAGGACCAGCTGCTAGTGGGCATGCTCAGGGGCGCAGAGTCCCAGGAACAGCTGCTAGTCGGCATGCTCAGGGGCAGAGTCCTAGGACCAGCTGCTAGTGGGCATACTCAGGGGCAGAGTCCCAGGACCAGCTGCGAGTGCGCATGCTCAGGGGCAGAGTCCCAGGACCAGCTGCTAGTGCGCATGCTCATGGGCAGATTCCCAGGACCAGCTGCTAGTGGGCATGCTAATGGGCAGATTCCCAGGACCAGCTGCTAGTGAGCATGCTCAGGGGCCCAGAGTCCCAGGACCAGCTGCTAGT
The DNA here is from genome assembly GCF_052327205.1 of Somniosus microcephalus. NCBI lineage: Eukaryota > Metazoa > Chordata > Chondrichthyes > Squaliformes > Somniosidae > Somniosus > Somniosus microcephalus. The sequence goes on along the minus strand of NW_028225187.1, from coordinate 4,277,068 downwards.
GCGCATGCTCAGGGGCCCAGAGTCCCAGGACCAGCTGCAAGTGCGCATGCTCAGGGACAGAGTCCCAGGACCAGCTGCTAGTGGGCATGCTCAGGGGCAGAGTCCCAGGGCCAGCTGCTAGTGCGCATGCTCAGGGGCAGAGTCCCAGGACCAGCTGCTGTTGGGCATGCTCAGGGCTGCAGAGTCCCAGGACCAGCTGCTAGTGGGCATGCTCAGGGCTGCAGAGTCCCAGGACCAGCTGCTAGTGGGCATGCTCAGGGGCAGAGTCCCAGGACCAGCTGCTAGTGGGCATGCTCAGGGGCCCAGAGTCCCAGGACCAGCTGCTAGTGGGCATGCTCATGGACCCAGAGTCGCAGGACCAGCTGCTAGTGGGCATGCTCAGCGGCCCAGAGTCCCAGGACCAGCTGCTAGTGCGCATGCTCAGGGGCAGAGTCCCAGGACCAGCTGCTAGTGGGCATGCTCAGGGGCAGAGTCCCAGGACCAGCTGCTAGTGGGCATGCTCAGGGCTGCAGAGTCCCAGGACCAGCTGCTTGTGGGCATGCTCAGGGGTGCAGAGTCCCAGGAGCAGCTGCCAGTCGGCATGCTCAGGGGCAGTGTCCCAGCACCAGCTGCTAGTGGGCATCTTCAGGGGCCCAGAGTCCCAGGACCAGCTGCTGGTGGGCATGCACAGGGGCAGAGTCCCAGGACCAGCTGCTAGTGGGCATGCTCAGGGGCAGCAGAGTCCCAGGACCAGCTGCTAGTGTGCATACTCAAGGGCAGAGTCCCAGGACCAGCTGCTAGTGCGCATGCTCAGGGGCGGAGTCCCAGGACCAGCTGCTAGTGGGCATGCTCAGGGGCAGAGTCCCAGGACCAGCTGCTAGTGGGCATGCTCAGGGGCAGATTCCCAGGACCAGCTGCTAGTGGGCATGCTCAGGGGCAGCGGAGTCCCAGGACCAGCTGCTAGTGTGCATACTCAAGGGCTGAGTCCCAGGACCAGCTGCTAGTGCGCATGCTCAGGGGCGGAGTCCCAGGACCAGCTGCTAGTGGGCATGCTCAGGGGCAGAGTCCCAGGACCAGCTGCTAGTGGGCATGCTCAGGGGCAGAGTCCCAGGACCAGCTGCTAGTGGGCATGCTCAGGGGCAGCGGAGTCCCAGGACCAGCTGCTAGTGGGCATGCTCAGGGGCAGAGTCCCAGGACCAGCTGCTGGTGCGCATGCTCAGGGGCAGCGTCCCAGGACCAGTTGCTAGTGCGCATGCTCAGGGGCCCAGAGTCCCAGGACCAGCTGCTAGTGGGCATGCTCAGGGACAGAGTCCCAGGACCAGCTGCTAGTGGGCATGCTCAGGGGCCCAGAGTCCCAGGACCAGCTGCTAGTGGGCATGCTCAGGGACAGAGTCCCAGGACCAGCTGCTAGTGGGCATGCTCAGGGGCAGCGTCCCAGGACCAGTTGCTAGTGGACATGCTCAGGGACAGAGTCCCAGGACCAGCTGCTAGTGGGCATGCTCAGGGGCAGAGTCCCAGGACCAGCTGCTGGTGGGCATGCTCAGGGGCAGAGTCCCAGGACCAGCTGCTAGTGGGCATGCTCAGGGGTGGCAGAGTCCCAGGACCAGCTGCTAGTGGGCATGCTCAGGGGTAGCAGAGTCCCAGGACCAGCTGCTAGTGGGCATGCTCAGGGGTAGCAGAGTCCCAGGACCAGCTGCTAGCGGGCATGCTCAGGGGTAGCAGAGTCCCAGGACCAGCTGCTAGTGGGCATGCTCAGGGACAGAGTCCCAGGACAAGCTGCTAGTGGGCATGCTCAGGGGCGCAGAGTCCCAGGAACAGCTGCTAGTGGGCATGCTCAGGGGCAGAGTCCCAGGACCAGCTGCTAGTGGGCATGCTCAGGGGCAGCAGAGTCCCAGGACCAGCTGCTAGTGGGCATGCTGAGGGGCGCAGAGTCCCAGCATCAGCTGCTAGTGGGCATGCTCAGGGGCAGAGTCCCAGGACCAGCTGCTAGTGGGCATACTCAGGGGCAGAGTCCCAGGACCAGCTGCGAGTGCGCATGCTCATGGGCAGATTCCCAGGACCAGCTGCTAGTGGGCATGCTCAGGGGCCCAGAGTCCCAGGACCAGCTGCTAGTGCGCATGCTCAGGGGCAGAGTCCCAGGACCAGCTGCTAGTGGGCATGCTCAGGGGCCATGAGTCCCAGGACCAGCTGCTAGTGGGCATGCTCAGGGGCCCAGAGTCCCAGGACCAGCTGCTAGTGGGCATGCTCAGGGGCCCAGAGTCCCAGGACCAGCTGCTAGTGCGCATGCTCAGGGGCAGAGTCCCAGGACCAGCTGCTAGTGGGCATGCTCAGGGGGGCAGAGTCCCAGGACCAGCTGCTAGTGGGTATGCTCAGGGGCCCAGAGTCCCAGGACCAGCTGCTAGTGGGCATGCTCAGGGGCAGAGTCCCAGGACCAGCTGCTAGTGGGCATGCTCAGGGGCCCAGAGTCCCAGGACCAGCTGCTAGTGGGCATGCTCAGGGGCAGAGTCCCAGGACCAGCTGTTAGTGGGCATGCTCAGGGGCAGAGTCCCAGGACCAGCTGCTAGTGGGCATGCTCAGGGGCCCAGAGTCCCAGGACCAGCTACTAGTGGGCATGCTCAGGGGCCATGAGTCCCAGGACCAGCTGCTAGTGGGCATGCTCAGGGGCAGAGTCCCAGGACCAGCTGCTTGTGGGCATGCTCAGGGGCAGAGTCCCAGGACCAGCTGCTTGTGCGCATGCTCAGGGGCAGAGTCCCAGGACCAGCTGCTAGTGGGCATGCTCAGGGGCAGAGTCCCAGGACCAGCTGCTTGTGCGCATGCTCAGGGGCAGAGTCCCAGGACCAGCTGCTAGTGGGCATGCTCAGGGGCCCAGAGTCCCAGGACCAGCTGCTAGTGGGCATGCTCAGGGGTAGCAGAGTCCCAGGACCAGCTGCTAGTGGGCATGCTCAGGGGCCCAGAGTTCCAGGACCAGCTGCTAGTGGGCATGCTCAGGGGCAGTGTCCCAGGACCAGCTGCTAGTGCGCATGCTCAGGGGCAGAGTCCCAGGACCAGCTGCTAGTGGGCATGCTCAGGGACAGAGTCCCAGGACCAGCTGCTGGTGGGCATGCTCCGGGGCAGAGTCCCAGGACCAGCTGCTAGTGGGCATGCTCAGGGGCAGATTCCCAGGACCAGCTGCTAGTGGGCATGCTCAGGGACAGAGTCCCAGGACCAGCTGCTAGTGGGCATGCTCAGGGGCAGAGTCCCAGGACAAGCTGCTAGTGGGCATGCTCAGGGGCAGAGTCCCAGGACAAGCTGCTAGTGGGCATGCTCAGGGGCAGGAGTGTCACAGGACCAGCTGCTAGTGGGCATGCTCAGAGACAGAGTCCCAGGACCAGCTGCTAGTGGGCATGCTCAAGGCTGCAGAGTCCCAGGACCAGCTGCTAGTGGGCATGCACAGGGCTGCAGATTCCCAGGACCAGCTGCTAGTGGGCATGCTCAGGGGCAGAGTCCCAGGACCAGCTGCTAGTGGGCATGCTCAGGGGCCCAGAGTCCCAGGACCAGCTGCTAGTGGGCATGCTCAGGGGCAGAGTCCCAGGACCAGCTGCTAGTGGGCATGCTCAGGGGCAGAGTCCCAGGACCAGCTGCTAGTGGGCATGCTCAGGGGCCCAGAGTCCCAGGACCAGCTGCTAGTGGGCATGCTCAGGGGCAGAGTCCCAGGACCAGCTGCTAGTGGGCATGCTCAGGGGTAGCAGAGTCCCAGAACCAGCTGCTAGTGCGCATGCTTAGGGGCAGAGTCCCAGGACCAGCTGCTAGTGGGCATGCTCAGGGCTGCAGGGTCCCAGGACCAGCTGCTAGTGCGCATGCTCAGGGGCCCAGAATCCCAGGACCAGCTGCTAGTGGGCATGCTCAGGGGCAGAGTCCCAGGACCAGCTGCTAGTGGGCATGTTCAGGGGCCCAGAGTCCCAGGACCAGCTGCTTGTGGGCATGTTCAGGGGCCCAGAGTCCCAGGACCAGCTGCTAGTGGGCATGCTCAGGGGCCCAGAGTCCCAGGACCAGCTGCTAGTGGGCATGCTCAGGGGCAGAGTCCCAGGACCAGCTGCTAGTGGGCATGCTCAGGGCTGCAGAGTCCCAGGACCAGCTGCTAGTGGGCATGCTCAGGGCTGCAGAGTCCCAGGAGCAGCTGCTAGTGGGCATGCTCAGGGGCAGAGTCCCAGGACCAGCTGCTAGTGGGCATGCTCATGGACCCAGAGTCCCAGGACCAGCTGCTAGTGGGCATGCTCAGGGGCAGAGTCCCAGGACCAGCTGCTAGTGGGCATGCTCAGGGGCAGAGTCCCAGGACCAGCTGCTCGTGGGCATGCTCAGGGCTGCAGAGTCCCAGGACCAGCTGCTAGTGGGCATGCTCAGGGCTGCAGAGTCCCAGGAGCAGCTGCTAGTGGGCATGCTCAGGGACAGAGTCCCAGGACCAGCTGCTAGTGGGCATGCTCAGGGGCCCAGAGTCCCAGGGCCAGCTGCTAGTGGGCATGCTCAGGGGCAGAGTCCCAGGACCAGCTGCTAGTGGGTATGCTCAGAGGCAGAGTCCCAGGACCAGCTGCTAGTGGGCATGCACAGGGGCAGAGTCCCAGGACCAGCTGCTAGTGCGCATGCTCAGGGGCCCAGAGTCCCAGGACCAGCTGCTAGTGGGCATGCTCAGGGACAGCGGAGTCCCAGGACCAGCTGCTAGTGAGCATGCTCAGGGGCCCAGAGCCCCAGGACCAGCTGCTAGTGGGCATGCTCAGGGGCAGAGTCCCAGGACCAGCTGCTCGTGGGCATGCTCAGGGGCAGATTCCTCGGACCAGCTGCTCGTGGGCATGCTCAGGGGCCCAGAGTCTCAGGACCAGCTGCTAGTGGGCATGCTCAGGGGCAGAGTCCCAGGACCAGCTGCTCGTGGGCATGCTCAGGGGCAGAGTCCCAGGACCAGCTGCTAGTGCGCATGCTCAGGGGCAGAGTCCCAGGACCAGCTGCTAGTGCGCATGCGCAGCGACAGAGTCCCAGGACCAGCTGCTAGTGGGCATGCTCAGGGGCAGATTCCTCGGACCAGCTGCTAGTGGGTATGCTCACGGACAGAGTCCCAGGACCAGCTGCTAGTGGGCATGCTCAGGGGCAGAGTCCCAGTACCAGCTGCTAGTGCGCATGCTCAGGGGCGGAGTCCCAGGACCAGCTGCTAGTGGGCATGCTCAGGGGCAGAGTCCCAGGACCAGCTGCTAGTGGACATGCTCAGGGACAGTGTCCCAGGACCAGCTGCTAGTGGGCATGCTCAGGGGCAGAGTCCCAGGACCAGCTGCTGGTGGGCATGTTCAGGGGCAGAGTCCCAGGACCAGCTGCTAGTGGGCAAACTCAGGGGCAGCAGAGTCCCAGAACCAGCTGCTAGTGCGCATGCTCAGGGGCAGCAGAGTCCCAGGACCAGCTGCTAGTGGGCATGCTCAGGGGCAGCAGAGTCACAGGACCAGCTGCTGGTGGGCATGCTCAGGGGCAGCAGAGTCCCAGGACCAGCTGCTAGTGTGCATGCTCAGGGGCAGAGTCCCAGGACCAGCTGCTAGTGCGCATGCTCAGGGCAGAGTCCCAGGACCAGCTGCTAGTGGGCATGCCCAGCGGCCGAGAGTCCCAGGACCAGCTGCTAGTGCGCATGCTCAGTGGCCCAGAGTCCCAGGACCAGCTGCTAGTGCGCATGCTCAGGGGCAGCGGAGTCCCAGGACCAGCTGCTAGTGGGCATGCTCAGGGGCCCAGACTCCCAGGACCAGCTGCTAGTGGGCATGCTCAGGGGCAGCGGAGTCCCAGGACCAGCTGCTAGTGGGCATGCTCAGGGACAGAGTCCCAGGACAAGCTGCTAGTGTGCATGCTCAGGGGCGCAGAGTCCCAGGAACAGCTGCTAGTGGGCATGCTCAGGGGCAGAGTCCCAGGACCAGCTGCTAGTGGGCATACTCAGGGGCAGAGTCCCAGGACAAGCTGCGAGTGCGCATGCTCAGGGGCAGAGTCCCAGGACCAGCTGCTAGTGCGCATGCTCATGGGCAGATTCCCAGGACCAGCTGCTAGTGGGCATGCTCAGGGCTGCAGAGTCACAGGACCAGCTGCTAGTGCGCATGCTCAGGGGCCCAGAGTCCCAGGACCAGCTGCTAGTGGGCATGCTCAGGGGCAGAGTCCCAGGACCAGCTGCTAGTGGGCATGCTCAGGGGCCCAGATTCCCAGGACCAGCTGCTAGTGGGCATGCTCAGGGCTGCAGAGTCACAGGACCAGCTGCTAGTGGGCATGCTCAGGGGCAGAGTCCCAGGACCAGCTGCTAGTGGGCATGCTCAGGGGCCCAGAGTCCCAGGACCAGCTGCTAGTGGGTATGCTCAGGGGCAGAGTCCCAGGACCAGCTGCTAGTGGGCATGCTCAGGGGCAGAGTCCCAGGACCAGCTGCTAGTGGGCATGCTCAGGGCTGCAGAGTCCCAGGACCAGCTGCTAGTGGGCATGCTCAGGGGCAGAGTCCCAGGGCCAGCTGCTAGTGCGCATGCTCAGGGGCAGAGTCCCAGGACCAGCTGCTAGTGGGCATGCTCAGGGGTAGCAGAGTCCCAGGACCAGCTGCTAGTGGACATGTCCAGGGGCAGCAGAGTCCCAGAACCAGCTGCTAGTGGGCATGCTCAGGGGCAGAGTCCCAGGACCAGCTGCTTGTGGGCATGCTCAGGGGCCCAGAGTCCCAGGACCAGCTGCTAGTGGGCATGCTCAGGGGCAGAGTCCCAGGACCAGCTGCTAGTGGGCATGTTCAGGGGCCCAGAGTCCCAGGACCAGCTGCTAGTGGGCATGCTCAGGGGCACATTCCTCGGACCAGCTGCTAGTGGGCATGCTCAGGGGCCCAGAGTCTCAGGACCAGCTGCTAGTGGGCATGCTCAGGGGCAGAGTCCCAGGACCAGCTGCTAGTGGGCATGCTCAGGGGCAGAGTCCCAGGACCAGCTGCTAGTGCGCATGCTCAGGGGCAGACTCCCAGGACCAGCTGCTAGTGGGCATGCTCAGGGGCCCAGATTTCCAGGACCAGCTGCTAATGCGCATGCTCAGGGGCGACACTCTGGGTGACGGTCGTTAACGGTTGAAGAGTGGGAATTACCAGCCGAAAGTGAGTTTTTTCAGCTGGACGGACGAGCGGAGAGGGACGGGGAAATAACTGATGGTAAACACAAACCTGGGAGTCCGAGGGTCCCGGGAATCGAACGGAGCGGATTCAGCCTCGCGGAGCGGGTCAGACTTCCTCAGAGACACGTGACCCGGGCCCGCGGACTGATTGACGGGAGCTTCCCACCAATAGGGAGTGAGCGGGGTGGGGCTGGAGGAGCGAGCCGGCGGCGGGTCCTCCAACCAATCGGGGAGCCCGAGGGGCGGGACTAGCGGCACCCAGTGGGCGGGGCTGGAGGAGCAAGCCGGCGGCGGGTCCTCCAACCAATCGGGGAGCCCGAGGGGCGGGACTAGCGGCACCCAGTGGGCGGGGCTGGAGGAGCGAGCCGGCGGCGGGTCCTCCAACCAATCGGGGAGCCCGAGGGGCGGGACTAGCGGCACCCAGTGGGCGGGGTTGGAGGAGCGAGCCGGCGGCGGGTCCTCCAACCAATCGGGGAGCCCGAGGGGCGGGAGAAGCGGCACCCAGTGGGCGGGTCCTCCAACCAATCGGGGAGCCCGAGGGGCGGGACTAGCGGCACCCAGTGGGCGGGTCTGGAGGAGCGAGCCGGCGGCGGGTCCTCCAAGCAATCGGGGAGCCGAGGGGCGGGAGAAGTGGCACCCAGTGGGCGGGTCCTCCAACCAATCGGGGAGCCCGAGGGGCGGGACTAGCGGCACCCAGTGGGCGGGGCTGGAGGAGCGAGCTGGCGGCGGGTCCTCCAACCAATCGGGGAGCCCGAGGGGCGGGACTAGCGCCGGCTGATTGTCTGATCCGCAGGGCAGCGAGTTTCTCCAGTCCCTTGTTCAGGGCCCGGGGCCCGGGGAGGCTGTGGGCCTTTATTCCCCGTCTTGGACACAAGGCTCTTTGTCCCACAACACACTCGCTCAGGTTTTAATAGAGACTTTTTAAATTCATCAATAAAAGCAGATAAACCCCGTGCTTCTGTAGAATAAACTTTTTAATATTTGGGAGTAAAAGGACAATTTTTTTCCCTCTGGGGAATTTGTTATTAGTTTCAGGAAACAACAACAACCACTTGTATTTACAGAGCACCTTTAATGTAATGAAACGTCCCAAGGATCTTCACAGGAGTGTTAGAAAACAAAATTTGACACCAAGCCACGTAAGATATTCGGGCAGATGACCAAAAGCTTGGTCAAAGAGGAGCATCTTAAAGGAGAGAGACGTAGAGAGATGGAGAGGTTTAGGGAAGGAATTCCAGAGCTCAGGGCCCAGGCAACTGAAGGCACAGCCACCAATGGTGGAGCGATTAAAATTGGGGATGCTCAAGAGGCCAGAATTAGAGAAGCGCTAATATCTCGGAAGATTGTAGGGGCTGAAAGAAATTGTAGTGTATGTACCTTTAAGAGCCCCTGTGTACTGTAATACTGTAACCTGGTGTTGTGTGATTTCTTACTGTAATACTGGTAGTGACCACTCAGGTATATAAGCCTGTGTAGCGTCTTGTATCTTTTAGTTCACCTCCAGACTTTGTTCAGTAAACACCTGTTAAACCAACTCCTGCATTCCGTGTCTCCATTAACACACGGATACAACAGTGGCGACGAATTGGAAATGGACTTACCTGCAATTCGGCAGCACCTCAAGGAGATCGATTCCTCAGACGAAGGTCAAAGAAAAAGAAAAAAAAAACTGTGGTTTCACCAGCTAGCTGGGCTGGTGGCAGGTACTGCACTAATCTTTCCTGGGCGGCGGGCTGGGGTTCGATCGGGTGGCTCTGCAGCGGGGCCGAGCAGCGAGTCGGAAGGCGGAGGCAAACAGAGACGGAGGGTGGAGCACTCGGGAGACGGCCGGCGCTGCAAAGCAGGTCGGCGTTCGGACCAAGCAGAGGGAGGGAAAAGTCCCAGAGAGTCCGGCGGGAACGAGTCTCCAACTATTAAAAATATCTGTGTAATTGAAAAACCGCGGAGAACAGCGTTGTCAGCAGCAGCAGCGGCGGGAAAGCGCGGGAGGTGCCATTTTTCTTGGCAGGGAAGAAAGGAAAGCGTGGGAGGCGCCATTTTTGATTTTCAGGATGCCTAAGACTGGCAATATTACTGCTTTCGATAGTGATATAGAGGATTGGACCACATATGTGGAAAGAGTGGAGGTATATTGCACAGCGAATGAAGTAGAGGATGATAAAAAGGCATCGGTACTTCTAAATCTGATGGGCGCAAGGACATACGGGCTGTTACGAAACTTAATCACTCCAGCCAAACCGATGGACAAGAATTTTAAGGAGATTGTTGATACCCTACAGGAGCACTTAAACCCAACACCGCTGCTGATAGCGGAACGATTCAAATTCTTCAGGAGGAATCAGCACAAGAATGAAAGTAACGCTGATTACCTCACTGAATTAAGAAAGCTGTCAAAACACTGCCAATTCGGGGCAGGACTGGCAGATTCTCTACGAGACAAATTCGTCTGCGGTCTCCTAAATGAAGGAACACAGAAAAGGCTACTTTCTGAGAAAGATTTGACACTGGACAAGGTTTTCAGTGTGGCTGTATCATACGAAGCAGCAGCAAGAGGAGCTGCAGAGATACAGCAAAAGCCACAGGACTTCAGCACCCATGAAATGACACAGGGTTGAGAGAGATGTTATCGCTGCGGCAGATCCACCCATGACCAGAGGGACTGCTGGTTCAAGGACAAAGCATGCAGGCAATGCGGAAAGATGGGACACATTGCACGTGTATGCCGATCTGGAAACAAAAAATCCACTGACAGAAAAAAAATCAATAAGGAAAAGTACAGAAAGGTACAAATGATGACGGACAGTAGCTCCGAAGACCAGAAGAACGATAGCGACTCCGGAAACAAGAGACTAAGCTGTCTCAAATTACATCATGTAATTGCCAAAGAGGATTACCAGACCATTTGGGTTACCCTCACGATAGCGGGGTCCCCAATTAAAATGGAGCTAGATACAGGATCAGCTCTGACCGTCATAAGTCGACGGGATTACGAGCGGCTATTTCCGCATATACCTTTGAAAGACACATCCATTATCTTGAAGACAGAAACGGGGCAGAAAGTATACCCCAGAGGGAAAATAAAGGTGCCTGTTGTATACAACGGCAAGGAAATACAGAAGTTGTATTTATACGTTCTGCAAGATGGTGGTCCGCTGTTGTTGGGACGTGAATGGATCAGGAAGATACGTTTAGACTGGCACTCCATTCAGGCACTGACGGTGACCAGTAAGAAAAAAAATGATGATGACGTCATACCTGAACGATTAAAAGACATCTTGGCTAACGCCAAAGAAGTGTTTTAACAGGAACTAGGAACCTTGAAAGGCGTCACCGCCTCAATAAAAGTGGAAGATGCGGCAATTCCCAAGTTTTTTAAGGCAAGGCCGGTGCCATACGCAATTCGTCCAGCAGTCGAGGCAGAGCTGGAGAATTTGGAAAAAGCAGGCGTGTTATCCAAGGTACATTGGAGCGAGTGGGCAACACCCATCGTCCCGGTCATGAAGAAAATGTTGAATAATGATACATCTGAAGAACAGAGAAAAATTTGCATCTGTGGGGACTTCAAGGTGACTGTAAATCCGGTCCTTCATACGATACAGTATCCTCTTCCAAGGATAGAAGATATTTTCGCCTCACTATCTGGAGGGAAACGTTTCACCAAAATTGACTTGGCACAGGCATATCTACAGATGGAGGTTGAGGAGGCCTCTAAAAAGTATCTCACAATAAACACACACAAAGGCCTGTACCACTACAATCGACTGGTTTTCGGAATAGCATCAGCTCCAGCTATCTGGCAAAGAGCTATGGAGCAAGTCCTGCAAGGGATTCCGGGGACTCAATGCTACCTAGACGACATCCTTGTAACAGGAGAAAACGACAATGAGCACCTTGCCAATTTGGAGCAGGTGCTCACTAGGCTGAGAGAACAGGGCCTATGAGCAAATCGCCCCAAGTGCGAATTTTTCCAGAAACAAATTTCATATTGTGGCCATATAATTAATGAAGAAGGGTTGCATAAGTCACCTGAAAAAATGGAAGCGGTCATAAAAGCCCCAGCACCTGAAAATGTCTCACAATTAAGGTCATTCCTGGGATTGATAAATTACTATCATAAATTTTTACCGAACTTGTCAACTGTTCTGCACCCTTTTAACGCACTGCTACAAACGGGAGTAATTTGGAAATGGAGCGAAGACTGTAAACGTGCCTTCCATAAATGCAAAGGCTTGATCACGTCCAAGGAAGTGTTGGCTCATTACAACCCATCACTGCCAATCAGACTGGCATGCGATGCATCCCCTTACGGCGTAGGAGCGGTATTATCGCATAGATTCCCTGATGGCTCGGAGCGGCCGATAGCTTTTGCGTCACGCTCATTGAACTCAGCTGAGCGTAACTATGCCCAGATCGACAGGGAAGCACTCAGCCTGGTGTGGGGAGTGAAGAAATTCAACCATTACCTACACGGACAAAAATTTACCTTGTTGACTGACCATCAACCCCTCGTCTCCATATTCAACCCTAAAAAGGGCGTTCCCATTATGACAGCGCAAAGGCTACAGAGGTGGTCCCTTTTCCTAGGGGCACACCAATATGACATAGAATACAAAGAATCAAAACAGCATGGGAATGCTGACGGTTTATCGCGCCTACCGTTGCCAACGGTAGAAGAGGCACCTACAGTGGACCCAGTGGAGATGTTCCACTCAACCATAGTAGAATGTCTGCCAGTAACAAATTCTACCATTGAAAAGGAAACGAGAAATGACCCGACTCTCTCATGAGTCTACGACTTAACGGTGAAGGGATGGCCAGCACATGGCGAACCACTGTTGCCAGCATTCTTGCAAAGAAGAGAACAGCTGTCAGTGTGCCGAGGAACCTTGATGTGTGGATCCAGAGTGGTGATTCCACCCAAACTCCAGGATAAAGTGCTAAAGGAGCTTCACGAGGGGCATCTGGGTGGAGTCAAAATGAAGAACTAGCCAGAGCATTTGTGTGGTGGCCAGGTATCGATGGAGACATCGAAGAAATGACCAAGAGCTGTCTAGGATGGCAGAAGGTCCAAAACGCCCCACCACAAGCCCCTCTACATCCATGGGAGTGGCCCTCATCTCCATGGCAAAGGGTACATATCGACTTTGCTGGTCCATTTATGGACTCAATGTTCTTAATCGCGGTTGATGCACACTCCAAGTGGCTGGAGGTAATAAAGATGTCCTCCACCACCACGGAAAAAACCATCACAGTATTAAGGACCATATTTGCCAGGAATGGGCTGCCTGAACAGATCTGTTCTGATAATGGACCGCAATTTGTGTCCGAAGAATTCAGGAAGTTCTTAAAAAACAATGGGGTTAAGCACTACACATCCGCCCCATACCATCCCGCCACCAATGGATTAGCTGAAAGGTTTGTCCAGACCTTCAAGAAGGCCATAAAGGCCATGGGTAATGAAGACATAAATCTACAACATAAGGTAGATAACTTCTTGTTTGCATACAGGAATGCAACACGTGGTTACAAACCAAACTCCCGCCATGATGTTTTTCAATAGAAGACTAAGATGCCGGCTGGATTTGATCAAGCCAAATATCAGAAGGGACGTAGAGAACCGGCAATTTCAAGGCATGAATGAAAGGCCAACTAGAACCTTCCAGATAGGTCAACAAGTTTTGGCCCGGGACTACCGTACCGAGAAATGGCAGCCTGGAACTATTTGCACACAACTAGGACCGCTGATGTATACCGTGGACATTGGTGAAAGCATAATAAGGCGCCATGCTGACCAGATCATAGTCATCCGAAAAGGGACAACCTACACCACAACTCTATACGCCTAATGATGAAGCAGAGATACCCATAGTATCTACCTCCGATCCGGTGATACTGGAACCAGATGAACCCGAAACTGGCATTCAAGCCGAATCGACCTTGCCAAAAGAACCTACTACACCACCGAAAACTACTACACCACCGAGGCGTTATCCGGACCGAGTCAGGAAGCCTCCAGAGAGACTGACTTATAATTGATTAACTGCAGCAAATGTGTAGATTATTGTTCTTGTAAACATGTTAATTAATGATTACTTAAAATGTTATGTACTAATAATCTAAAAGGGGAGGAATTGTAGTGTATGTACTTTTAAGAGCCACTGTGTACTGTAATACCGGTAGTGACCACTCGGGTATATAAGCCTATATGGCGTCTTGTATCTTCTATTTCACCTCCAGACTTTGTTCAGTAAACACCTGTTAAACCAACTCCTGCATTCCGTGTCTCCATTAACACACGGATACAACAGAAATTACAGGGATAGGGAGGGGCGAGGCCACGGAGGGATTTGAAAACAAGGATAAGAATTTTAAGGATGAGACACTTGAGGAAAAGCAGGGAGTGGGGGAGGGTGAAGCCCTTATGGGACAGGGTCACTAATTCTGTTCTGCGACAGTTACTGGGACAGACTGTATCTTCCCCCTCTCCTCCACACAGGCATTTGTGGTAGTTAAAGGGACAGTGATTCTCCTTGTTCTGCGAGATTGTAATTAAAGGGTCACTACTCTGAGATGGCTGCGAACTTTTAGTGCCGCCAGCCTTTCTAAAACATCTTCCTGTCTTTGAGGATCTGTATGAACTCGCTGGTGAGTCAGCAGGTTGGATGAACTCTGAAACCTCTTTACACAGTCAGAACATTTAAAGGGTCTCTCATCGGTTCTGGGACAGGAGGGATCTGGTTAACGGTGATCACAATATCAATAGGTTTAAAGTAGTCATGGAAAGGGACAAAGAAAAATCAACGGTGAAAATACCCAGTTGGAAGAGAGCCAATTTCAGTGATGTGAGAAGGGATCGAGCACAGGTGGACTGGAAACAAAGATTGTCCAGGAAAACTGAATGACCAATGGCAGGCCTTCAAGGCTGAGATAGTTCGGGTACAAACCAAGCATATTCCCATAAGGAGGAATGATGGGGCATCCAAAGCTAGAGCTCCCGATGACAAAGGATATCGAGGTTAGAATAAAACAGAAAAAGGAGGTTTACGACAAATGTCAGGTACAGAATGCAGTCAAAAACCAGGAGAATACAGAGAGTGGGGGGGGGAAATGAAACAGGATATAAGAAGGGCAAAGAGACAATATGAGAAAAGATTAGCAGGTAACATAAAAGAGAACCCAAAAATCTTCTATAAACATATGAAAAGTAAAAGGATAGTTAAAGGAATGGTGGGGCCGATTAGGGACCAAATAGGAGCTCATCATACGGAAGCAGAGGGCATGGCTGAGGTACTGAATGAGTACTTAGCAGCTGTCTTCACAAAAGAGGATGAAGTTAATGTCGCAGTAGAGGAGGGGGAGTAGAGAAATTGGATAAAAATGGATAGAAAGGAGGTGCTAAATAGGTTGTCATCACTGAAAGTTAACATGTCACCCGGTCCAGATGGGATGCATCCTAGATTGCTGAGGGAAGCTAGGGTGGAGATAGCAGAAGCTCCGACCACAACCTTTCAATCTCCCTCAGATATATGGGAGTGGTGACAGAGGACTGGAGGATTGCAAATGTTACACCCCTGTTTAAAAAAGGGGAGAGGGATAAACCTGGCAACTACAGGCCAATCAGTCTAATGTCAGTGGTGGGTGAACAACTAGAGACCATTGTCAAGGACAAAATTAATTCTCACTTGGAGAAGCATGGGTTAATAAGGGGCAGCCAGTATGGATTTGTTAAAGGTAAATCCTGTCTGACTAACCTGATTGAGTTCTTTGATGAAGTAACAGAGGGTTGATGAAGGTAGTGCAGCAGATGTTGTACATATGGACTTTTAAAAGGCATTTGATAAAGTACCACATAAGAGACTTACTCGGAAAATAGAAGCAGAGGGAATTAAAGGGCCGATGGTAATTAGGGTATATAATTGGCTAAGGGAGAGGAGGCAGTGAGCAGTGCTGAGGGATGTTTTTCTGACTGGAGGGAAGTATGCAGTGGGCTCCCCCAGGGGTCGGGATTAGGACCATTGCTTTTCTTGTTATATATAACTGACCTGGACTTGGGTATAGGTGAACAATTTCAAAGTTTACGGATGATACAAAACTTGGCAACATAGTAAATAGTGAGCATAGTAGTAGCAGACTTCAGAAGGACAGAGACAGATTGTGAAATGAGCAGACACAAGGCAGATGACATTAAATGAGGATAAGTGTGAAGTGATGCACTTTGGGAGAAACAACAGGGAGAGGCCGTATAATCTAAATGGGACTATTTTGAGGGGGTGGAAGAGCAGAGGGACCTGGGGGCCCATATTCACAAGTCTTTGACAGTGCCACGGCAATTTGGTGAGGCGGTTCAGAAAACGTATGGGATACTTGGCTTTATAAATAGGACCATTGAATACAAAAACAAGGAAGTTACACTAAACCATCACAAATCACTAGTTGGGAACATGGGACAGGAGGAGGCCATTCAGCCCCTCGAGCCTGTTCCGCCATTCAATGAGATCATGGCTGATCTGTGACCTAACTCCATACACCCGCCTTTGGCCCATATCCCTTAATACCTTTGGTTAACAAAAACCTATCAATCTCAGATTTAAAATTAACAATTGATCTAACATCAATTGCCATTTGCGGAAGAGAGTTCCAAACTTCTACCACCCTTTGTGTGTAGAAGTGTTTCCTAATTTCACTCCTGAGAGGTCTGGCTCTAATTTTTAGACTCTGCCCCCAGTCCTAGAATCCCCAACCAGCAGAAATAGTTTCTCTCTATCTACCCTATCTGTTCCCCTTAATATCCTGAAAACTTCGATCAGATCTAAAACCTTCTAAATTCTAGGGAATACAACCCTAATTTATGTAATCTCTCCCCGTAACTTAACCCTTGAAGTTTGGGTGTCATCCTGGTAAACCTGCGCTGCACTCCCTCCAAGGCCAATATATCCTTCCTAAGATGTGGTGCCCAGAACTGCTCACAGTGCTCCAGGTGTGGTCTAACCAGGGTTTTGTACAGCTGCAGGGTTTTGGCCTCAGCTGGAGTCTTGTGTACAGTTCTGGGCACCACACTTTAGGAAGGATGTCAAGGCCTTGGAGAGGGTGCAGAGGAGGTTGACCAGGATGGTACCAGGGATGAGGGACTTCAGTTATGTGGAGAAATTGGAGAAGCTGGGATTGTTCCCCTTAGAGCAGAAAAGGTTAAGAGGAGACCTAATAGAGGTGTTCAAAATGATGAGGGTGAAGTGGATTTTTAGTGAAGGGTAACATAGGTACCCTTCAGGACTTACGGGGTTAACAGTGTAGCTTGCACACAGGATGACAGCGGAGACAGAAGCACCAGCCACGAACTGGGGAAGTAAAACCACTTGGGGAACAACAGATAAGGTCGTAAAGATCATGTGACAATCAGCAATTGTGCATGCAGGCTTCCAGCCAATTAAAACAATGTAACGAATTGTGCATGTGGGCTTTAAGCCAATTAGAACAATGTCATGAGCTGTGCACGAGGTATCCACGGCTTTTGTACACTTAAATAATAGAAATTGAAGTCAATCGAGGAGACAGCCAGGAACAAGCTAAAGGAGCTCTAGCTGTGCTCCCTGATCAGCCTTTAGTTACCTCTGCGGACTGTTTGTATTGTACTGTTGAATAGTTCTGTGTTTTAAATAAACTGCTTGGCTCTTTACCATTTACAGACTAGTGTGCGGACTTAATTATTTAATTTCACCACAACATTTGGCGTAGTCGGCAAGATATGTCGGAATGTAGACGGACAACGGCCACGAGGACACAAGGGGGTGAGTAGATTTGAGACACCACCCGGAAAAATTACGTGATCCAGGCGGTCACCCATCTGTCTGCGGAACGAGTATCCGAATCGTGACGAGTCTATAAAGCGGTAAAACGACGGACGCGTTTGGACGTGTAGTGAGTATAATCTTGATATATTACGCGTAAACATTAGACAAAGTATTGGAAGAGACATTGTCATTGCGATAAAAGCCAGTCAGAGTGAAAGGTAAATGCACGAGTGTTGACGTCGAGTCTTTTACTACGTATATTATTGTGTAAATACATTTTGGGATAGGATTTAAGTCGCGTGGAGAGGCCGAATGGACATAAACTCAAGTAGAAGTTGTATGTAAAGCCGGGGAAGGTCAGACCACAAAATGGCGTCGGGGAAAGAATTAGACTGGGGTGTGGAAGGAACCCTTACTTCTATGCAGAGGACCGGAAGGGCTTAATCGACAAAATGTTAAGAGACAGATGGGATCCAAGTCAGGAACCCGTCATTCAAAAGACTTGGTGGCAAAAAGAGAAAACTAAACGTACCCAAAAGGCCGGTGTAATAATAGTACGACAGCTTTTACAATGTACCCCCTTAAACTGAAACCAAAAATAGAGGAATTAAAAGCAGCCAGAGCAGAAATAAATGACAACTGAGAGAAATTCAGGCGAGTCAGAGTGAAAGGGGACTCTTTGGTCCCCGATCATGTACACCTACCGCTCCACCACCTCCTCCGTATAATAAAACAGAGGAAGGAGATGATGCTGATAGTGAGGAGGGAGAAGGCCTCGCCGTTGCACCTTTGACGGTGACACAAGGAGCACAGGCAGCAAATCAATGGGCAGTTTTGATCACCGGGGTTGGGGGATCTGCCACAAGAACGCATTTAAGTGAAGTAATATTATTGGAGAGATTCTAACCCCTGCACAATTTTATGTTTGTCCCAATAAGGAGGGTACAATATTAGGAATCGACATTCTCGAACAATTGGGAGCGTTAATCGATCCACAGGGCTTGGTGGAGGGGACAAACCAAAGATAAAGAGGGAAAAGGGGGAATGGTAATCTTAGCTTGTTACCAGAAACAATGTAAGGAATTGAAACAGAAGGGAGAGATAAAGAAGGAAAAAGATCGAATTTGCAGGCGAACCAATTTGAAAACTCAGCAAAGGAGGGAAAAAAGGGATTTGGAAAGCCAGGAAAAGCTGCTGAGTCACCGATTTAAAAAGAAAAAAAGAGAAACTTAAAGCTTTACCAACATGGAAGTTATCATCTGTGCCCAGACAAATAAAACACAAGATTTGCTGAGTGAAAGGAACCTTAAAAATATGCTGGAATTTCAGTTTGTATGAGAATGTGTGTTAAAGTGTGAAACTTTTCCTGACTATGAATGTTTAAGAATTACAGTATTTCTTTTGTCTGAAAGTCTGTCTTTAAAAGAAAGATTCTGTCATGTTTGTTTTAGCTCCACTCACTTCTCTGTGTTAAAAAAGCATTTAACCCTTTTGTCGTCTTGGATTTTGGAAGTTTTAAGAATGTGTGAATAAGATTGTGCCCCCAGAATTGATAAAAAAACTTTGAACTAATTTAAGTTAAGCTGGTGTGTAAAAACTGAGAAGACCAACAGAAATACTGCATACAGTTTTGGTGTCCATACTTAAGAAAAGACATACTTGCTCTCGAGGCAGTACAAAGAAGGTTCACTCGGTTAATCCCGGGGATGAGTGGGGGGGACATAAGAGGAGAGGTTGAGTAGATTGGGACTCTACTCATTGGAGTTCAGAAGAATGAGAGGCGATCTTATTGAAACATAAAAGATTGTGAAGGGGCTTGATCGGGTGGATGCGGTGAGGATGTTCCCAATGATGGGTGAAACTAGAACTAGGGGGCATAATCTTAGAATAAGGGGCTGCTCTTTCAAAACTGAGATGAGGAGAAACTTCTTCACTCAGAGGGTGGTAGGTTGGTGGAATTTGCTGCCCCAGAGAGCTGTGGAAGCTACATCATTAAATAAATTTAAAACAGAAATAGACAGTTTCCTAGAAGTAAAGGGAATTAGGGGTTACGGGGAGTGGGCAGGAAATCGGACATGAGTCTAGGTTCGGAACGGTCATGGCCCTGTGGGTGGCGGAGCAGGCCCAGGGGCCGTTTAGCCTGGTCCTGCTCCTACTTCTTGTGTTCTAATTCTGTGTTAGATTTCAGGAGATGGTTCTATTCACAGGGATTAGTGGAGACCTCGGGAACAGGCTGCCAGCTAGGAGTCCTTCAAGAGTAAATTGGGCCTGTTCCTGGCTGGGGTGGAGATCAACTTTTACAGAAGGAAAGTACTGCAGGAAATACAGGGACAGAGTGATCTCCTGGACGAGTTTCGATCGCCTAGATGGGTCGGAGAGGAATTTCCCAGATTTTTTCTCCCAAATTGGCCATTGGGTTTTTTATCTGGTTTTTCGCCTCTCCCGGGAGATCACATGGGTTCGGGTGGGATGGAGAGTGGAAGTAGATTTGAGGTTAGGATCAGATCAGCCATGATCTTATTGAATGGCGGAGCAGGCTTGAGGGGCCGATTGGCCTACTCCTGCTCCTATTTCTTATGTTCTTAAAGTTTGTTTAACAAAAGATTAAGTTTCAGTCTAAGATTTAACCGTGGAGTCGCGGTTGCTATGGTGAAATCTTCCAAAGCAGTTTGATTTGATTTGTTTAAATGTGAAAAACTAATTTTTCTCCAGTTATATTCAATGTTTTTACAGTATTTTGGAAAGATATCTGAAGAAAGGACAGTAAGAAATACGACGTAATTTACTGTTTTCTGCAAGAATGTGCTATTTTGTTTTGTTTTATCTGTTCACTGTTTTACAAAAGATAAGCTTCAGCCTTGAAGTTACAGTTGCCAATGTGCTTGGAAGAAAATTGTTTCTTTGTTAATGTGGCTTCTTGCTTTGTTTTCCAAGTTAGTTTAAAAGAAATTGATCTGGATTAAATTGGAGTTATGAGGTTAATTAATCTACTAAAACCAGACTTCCATTGTGGCCATGGTTAAATTCTGGTTGGTGTAAATTGGTGTAGTCCGAATTGAATAAGATAACTCTGCTCCGCAAGAACATCCGATAGTGACAGGTCCCTCTACAATATTTAATTGACTACGGTACTGGGAGCCCTACAGAATGCGGGACTAAAGGTAAACCCTAGAAAGGTACAGGTAGGGAAGGACGAAGTAATCTACCTAGGATACATAATAACACAAGGGAAGAGACAAATGCCTGAAGACAGATGGGAGGGGCACTAGGACAAAGAGGAAAGCTAGCAGGAAGGGACCGCGCCAGAGAGGGGAGGGGGTCAAGCAGGTACTAGGGCTATTTAATTATTGCCAGAACTTTATCCCAGAATATGCAGAAATGGCCCAGCCTATACAAGATCTGATCAAAGGGGGAAACCATCCCAGGAGCTGGTGGACTGGGGCCCCGACCATGAAACAGCTATTGATCAGTGGTGATACGTGTGCATGTGTGGGTATGAATGGTGTGGGACGATGGAAACACTGGTCCCAACTGAAACGAATCTAACACACCCCATTCGGGGGCCTATATCGAATTAACAGAATGAAGGAACTATGCAGAAGACTTGTGATCCTAATACTTTGCAGAGCAACCCCCATAAAAAAAAAAACAGAAGCGACGCATCTCAACAGGGGGCGAGTAAAGTTCAAACCCAGCATGGCCATGGAAGGACACTACTGAGTCCAAACATCTGAATACCGGGATGACATCCTCTCCCCGATACATGGCCAACGGGGTCAGGAGGAGAAGACAGACATGGGGAAATGGATAATCTGTACGGGCGGACATTCTTAGAGACACAGTCAGAAAGCTGCTGCAGGGGCAGGCAGACACAAAGGAGCTGTGTGGGAAGGTGATGGGGCAGCAGGGAGCTTAGCCAAAGGGATTATAGTCCTGGAGGGCCATGCTGCCACCATTAATCGCCTAATCGATCGAGAATTTGATTCTGAAAGAACGGAGGTCCAAAGGGATCTCTGCCATGCTTACGGGGGATGGATGGTTGAACCTCGACCAAATACACCGAGTCGAAGTCCCAGATTGGATAAACAGTACCCACCTGTTCCACCTAGCACAATACCCAGAGTCGCTAGACGCGTGCACCTTGAAGGGAACGACTCGGGTCTTTCCCGTGACTGGTGCGTGCACAGACTCACATTCGGCCCTGGTAAGAATGGTCCTAATGATTCCGGTGATGGCAAGGGGAGAATCGGGACCATATCTCCAGGTTGAGGTAGAGAACTTGGGACTCATCCGGGGCGAGGACTACATGTGGTACTACCCTATGGGATCAAACGGAACGGAACCATGAGAGGGGTCTCATAAACAGGGTGCCACAGGGTAGGAAGCCTAGTAGGCTAGGGAAGTGAGGATGGGTGCGGATTCAACCAACCAATCGGTTGTGCCCTTGAAATAAGCCCATCAGAGTGCGAACGCACACACTCAGCCTACCACGGAAAGGGGGAATACTGCGTAGTCACAAATCAGTGAACATATGGCTATGATGGTCTGGAATGTAATATTACTAATCCTAATTTCTGTTTGACCCCGAGGCTACCGGTCATGATCGGACAAGCGTGAATGACATACATATATGCGCGACAAACCACTATCCTGACTGTAACAGATGATTTGAAATACGATTTGTACCAGTATGAGAGTGAATAGGCTGCACCAATACCCCAGCTGCCCAAGAATAAGAAATACCACGTTCTCAAGAAGGAGCTGCGCCAGCTGGGCAAGGACATTGAGACAGACCTTCGCTACATTCCGTGGTATATGAAGGCGTGGAATTGGGGACTAAATGTTAATATCCACCCGTGGATACGTATCATATCACACATATTGGTGGCAACACAATTAGCCTTAGTTCTTGGTTATGCTTTCATGTTTTGCTCATCCTGCAGAAGACGCCACGCCCAGCAGATAGTAAAGGTACTCGAGAAAAGGAAGAATCTGATGAGTAGTGGAATTTAACCGCTGACATCACGCACCTATTCCTCCCTAACCCATCGGCTGATCACCAAACAGGGGGCCGGACAAATTGGCATAACTTAGTTCAGTGTGGTCTCATGGGCTGGGGTAGCCAAGGACCAAAGGGGGGTTTGAAGTGGATTTTTAGTGAAGGGTAACATAGGTGCCCTTCAGGACTTAAGGGGTTAACAGTGCAGCTTGCACACAGGATGACAGCGGAGACAGAAGCACCAACCACGAACTAGGGAAGTAAAACCACGTGGGGAACAACAGATAATGTCGTAAAGATCATGTGACAATCAGCAATTGTGCATGCGTGCTTCAAGCCAATTAAAACAATGTAACGAATTGTGCATGTGGGCTTTAAGCCAATTAGAACAATGTGCACGAGGTAGCCACGGCTTTTGTACACTTAAATAATAGAAATTGAAGTCAATCGAGGAGACAGCCAGGAACAAGCTAAAGGAGCTCTAGCTGTACTCCCTGATCAGCCTTTAGTTACCTCCGCGGACTGTTTGTATTGTACTGTTGAATAGTTTTGTGTTTTAAATAAACTGCTTGGCTCTTTACCATTTACAGACTAGTGTGCAGACTTAATTATTTAATTTCGCCACAACAGAGGGGTTTTGATCGAGCAAGTAGGGAGAAACTGTTCACTCTGGCAAGTGGGTCGGTAACCAAAGATCACAGATTTAAAATAGTTGCTAAAAGAACTAGAGGGGAAATGAGGAGAATTGTTTTCACACAGAGGGCTGTTCAGATCTGGAACACACCATCAGAAAGGATGCTGGAATCAGGTTCCACAGGAACTTTCAAACAGTAATTGGACGAGTCCTTGAAGAGGACTAGTTTGCATAGTTCTGGGGATAAAGCTGGGGTTTGGGACTAAATTGGACAGCTCTTTCAAAGAGCCGGCACAGACACGATGGGCCGAATCACCTCCTTCTGTGCTGTTAGATTCGATGATCAGTGTGAAGACGCTGGTGACTCTTAAGGATCTTAGAGCTTTTAAAGCTCTTCCCACAGTCAGAACATTTAAAGGGTCTCATCAGTGTGAACTCGCTGGTGTCCCTTCAGATCCTGGGGGCTTTTAAAGCTCTTCTCACAGTTAGGACACTGAAATGGTCTCTCATCAGTGTGAACTCGCTGGTGTCGCTTCAGTTCCCCGGGGCTTTTAAAGCTCTTCCCACAGTTAGGACACTGAAATGGTCTCTCATCAGTGTGAACTCGCTGGTGAACCTTCAGATCCTCGGAGCTTTTAAAGCTCTTCTCACAGTTAGGACACTGAAATGGTCTCTCATCAGTGTGAACTCGCTGGTGTCCCTTCAGATGCTCGGAGCTTTTAAAGTTCTTCCCACACTCAGAACATTGAAATGGTCTCTCATCAGTATGAACTTGCTGGTGTCCCTTCAGTCCCTGGGGGCTTTTAAAGCTCTTCTCACAGTTAGGACACTGAAATGGTCTCTCATCAGTGTGAACTCGCTGGTGTCGCTTCAGTTCCCAGGAGCTTTTAAAGCTCTTCCCACAGTTAGGACACTGAAATGGTCTCTCATCAGTGTGACCTCGCTGGTGTCCGTTCAGCCCCCCGGAGCTTTTAAAGCTCTTCCCACAGTCAGAACATTGAAATGGTCTCTCCTCAGTGTGAGCTCGCTGGTGTGTTTGCAGGTGGGATGAACAAACAAATCCCTTTCCACACACGGAGCAGGTGAACGGACAGTCCCTGGTGTGACTGCGCCGTTGAACTTCCAATGCAGACGGGGAACTGAATCCCTTCCCGCCGTCCCCACCTTTACCCGGTTTCTCCCCGGTCTGACGGTGCACGTGTCTCGCCAGGTCAGGCGATCGGCTGAATCCGCGTCCACACACCGAACACATGTGCGGTTCGTCATCGCTGCTTTCTCCTTCCATGTGCAAAGGCCGATGATATTCAGGTCCTGATGAATCCAGCGACTCTGTCAGATCTTGACGTGATGTTTGGTTATGAGCTTCCCGCCTGTAACTGCTCCACTTCTATAACCCTGTAAATTGAGTTCAGAAAAGGATCAGAGGCAAACTGTTGTTTAATTTTCCCCTTTCTGAACCTAGGGGCAGTGAAGCTGATTTTCAGGCCCCAGCTGCTGCACAGGTTGGTTGAAAGGATCAGCAGTAATGGCGGCTTTAATACCCACAAGCCCCGACGCTCCAGAAAGTGCTCTGTTGACGCTGAGTCCCGCGCATGTGCTCATGGCCCCCGCGCTCTCCCTTCTGCTCTACAATCGCCCATCCCGATCGGTCCGCAACGCGCATGCTCAGCGCACAAAACCCTGCGGTTGGAACATTGGGCGCGCATGCGGAGCCACAACATCTGGTACGTTTGCGCGGCTCAGGTGGGGGCGATTTGGTGTTTCGGCTCAGCCGCCAGGGAGGTGCGCATGCGCAGGACGACCCAACATTCTTCCTGTCAGCAAACACTCCCTCATTTCTTTAATAAAAACAGAAACTGCTGGAAATACTCAGCAGGTCAGGCAGCATCTGTGGAGACAGAAACAGAGTTCATGTTTCAGGTCGATCACCCTTCGTCATAAACATAGGAACATAGAAGATAGGAGCAGGAGTAGGCCATTCGGCCCCTCGATCCTTCTCCGCCATTCAATGTGATTATGGCTGATCATCCAAATTCAGTACCCTGTCCCTGCTTTCTCTCCATATCCCTTGATCCCTTTAGCCTTAAGAAATATATCTAACTTCTTCTTGAATATATTTAATGAATTGGCCTCTACTGCCTTCTGTGGTAGAGAATTCCACAGGTTCACCACTCTCTGGGTGAAGAAATTCCTCCTCATCTCTGTCCTAAATGGCTTACCCCTTATCCTTAGACTGTGACCCCTGGTTCTGGACTCCCCCACCATCGGGAACATCCTTCCTGCATCTAGTCTGTCTAGTCCTGTTAGAATTTTATAAGTTTCAATGAGATCCCCTCTCATTCTTCTAAACTCCAGCAAGTATAAGCCCAATCGACCCAATCTCTCCTCATACGTCATTCCTGCCGTCCCAGGTATCAGCCTGGTGAATCTTCGCTGCACTCCCTCCATGGCAACAACATCCTTCCTCAGATAAGGCGACCAAAACTGCACACAGTACTCAAGATGTGGTCTCACCAAGGCCTTGTACAACTGCAGCAAGATATCCTTGTTCCTATACTCGAACCCTCTCGCTGCGAAGGCCAACATACCATTTGCCTTCTTAACCACCTGCTGCACCTGCATGCTTACCTTCAGCAACTGGTGCATAAGGACACCCAGGTCTCGTTGCACTTCCCCTTCTCCCAATCTATTGCCATTCAGATAATAATCTGCTTTCCTGTTTTTGACACCAAAGTGGATAACCTTGCATTTATCCACATTATATTGCATCTGCCATGCTTCTGTCCAATCACCCAACCTGTCCAAATCATACTGGAGTTTCTCGGCATCCTCCTCACAGCACACACGCCCACCCAGCTTTGTGTCGTCTGCAAACCTGCAGATATTTCATTTAGTTCCCTCATCTAGATCATTAATATATATTGTGAATAGCTGGGGTCCTAGGACCAATCCCTGCGGTACCCCACGAGTCACTGCCTGCCACTCGGAAAAAGACCCGTTTATTCCAACTCTTTGCTTTCTGTCTGCCAACCAGTTCTCTCTCCAAGACAATACCTTGCACCCAATCCCATGTGCCTTAACTTTACACGCTAATCTCTTATGCGGGACCTTATCGAAAGCCTTCTGAAAATCCAAATACACCACATCCACTGGTTTTCCCTTATCT
This sequence comes from Somniosus microcephalus, assembly GCF_052327205.1. Taxonomy (NCBI): domain Eukaryota; kingdom Metazoa; phylum Chordata; class Chondrichthyes; order Squaliformes; family Somniosidae; genus Somniosus; species Somniosus microcephalus. The sequence continues at coordinate 4,251,383 of NW_028225187.1, read as the reverse complement.
ATTTTACCGGTTACATCCTCAAAAAATTCCAGTAGATTAGTCAAGCACTGTAGTGTATGTGCCTTTAAGAGCCCCAGGTGTGCTGTAATGCCGGTAATTACGACTCGGGCTATATAAGCCTGTATATTGTGTATATCCGTTAGAACATCCCCCCAGACTTTGCTTAGTAAATACCTATGAACCAACTCCTGTCTTCAGTGTCTTTATCAACACACGGACACTACAGTGGCAACGAAGTGGAAACGGATTTACCTGCAATTCGGCAGCACCTCAAGGACATCGATTCCTCGGGCATCCAGAAGACTCAAGAAAGTGAGAGAAGCTGTGGTTTCACCAGCTGGCCAAGCTGGTGGCAGGTACTGCGCTAATCCTTCCTGGGCGTCAGGCTGGGGCTCCAGTGGCTGGCTCTACAGCTGAGACAGGCAGCGAAATCGGAGGCAAGCAATAACGGACTGGGAGGGAGCACTCGGGAGATGGCCGGCGCGGCAAGCAGGTCAGCGTTTAGACCTGGAGAGAAACTCCGGCGGGAACGAGTCTCCAACAGTAAATAAAAAAAGAAAAAAAAGAACGGAAACCGCAGTAAACAGCGTTGTCATCGGCAGCAGCGGCTGGAAAGCGCGGGAAGCGCCATATCTTTGCTGCAGAAAAGAAAAAAAAGCGCGGGAAGCGCCATATCTTTTCTGAAATGCCTAAGTCTGGCAATATTGATGCTTTTGATAGCGAAATAGAGGATTGGACCACATACGTGGAAAGAGTAGAGGTATATTGCACTGCAAATGGAATAGAAGATGAAAAAAAAGCTTCAGTACTTCTGAACTTAATGGGCGCAAAGGCATACGGGCTGTTACAAAATTTAATCACTCCAGCCAAACCAAAGGACAAGAATTTTAAAGCAATTGTTGATACCCTGCAGGAGCACTTAAACCCAACACCGCTGCTGATAGCGGAACGATTCAACTTCTTCAAGAGAAATCAACACAAGAATGAAAGTAACGCTGATTACCTAACCAAATTAAGAAAGCTATCAAAGTACTGCCAATTCGGGGCAGGACTATCAGATTATCTTTGAGACAAATTCGTTTGCGGTCTCTTAAGTGAAGGAATACAAAAAAGGCTGCTTTCTGAAAAAGATTTAACATTGGACAAAGCTTTCAGTATGGCTGTATCCTACGAAGCAGCAGCAAGAGGAGCTGCAGAGATACAACAAAAGACACAGGACTTCGGCACCCATGAAATGACACAGGGTTTCGAAAGATGTTATCGCTGCGGCAGATCCACCCATAACCAGAGGGACTGCTGGTTCAAGGACAAAGCATGCAGGCAATGCGGAAAGATTGGACACATTGCACAGGTATGCCGATCTGGACAGAATAAATCCACAGACAGAAAAAAAATCAATAAAGAAAAGTACAGGAAGGTACAAATGATGACGGACAGTAGCTCCGAAGACCATAAGAGTGATAGCGACTTCGAAAACAAGAGACTAAGTTGTCTCAAATTACATAATGTACTTGCCAAAGATGATTACCAAACCATTTGGGTTACCCTCACGATAGCAGGGTCCCCAGTTAAAATGGAGCTAGATACAGGATCAGCTCTAACCGTAATAAATCGACGGGATTACGAGAGGCTATTTTCGCATATACCTCTAAAAGACACATCCATTATCTTAAAAACATATACGGGGCAGAAAGTATACCCCAAAGGAAAAATAAGGGTGCCTGTTGTATACAACGGCAAAGAAATACAGAAGTTGTATTTATACGTTCTGCAAGATGGTGGTCCACCGCTGTTGGGACGTGAATGGATCAGGAAGATACGTTTGGACTGGCACTCCATTCAGGCACTGACGGTGACCAGTAAGAAAAAAAAATGATGATGACATCATACCTGAACGATTAAAAGACATCTTGGCCAACGCCAAAGAAGTGTTCCAACAGGAACTAGGAACCTTGAAAGGTGTCACCGCCTCAATAAAGGTGGAAGATGCGGCAATTCCCAAGTTTTTTAAGGCAAGGCCGGTGCCATACGCAATTCGTCCAGCAGTCGAGGCAGAGCTGGAGAATTTGGAACAGAGAGGCGTGTTATCCAAGATAGATTGGAGTGAGTGGGCAACACCCAGCGTCCCGGTCATAAAGAAAACGTTAAACAATGATAAATCTGAAGAACAGAGAAAAATTCGCATCTGTGGGGACTTCAAGGTGACTGTAAACCCAGTCCTTCACACGGTACAGTATCCTCTTCCGAGGATAGAAGATATTTTTGCCTCACTATCCGGAGGGAAACGTTTCACAAAAATTGACTTGGCACAGGCATATCTACAGATGGAGGTTGAGGAGGCCTCGAAAAAGTATCTCACAATAAACACACACAAAGGCCTGTACCAGTACAATCGACTGGTTTTCGGAATAGCATCAGCTCCAGCAATCTGGCAAAGAGCTATGGAAGAAGTCCTGCAAGGGATTCCTGGGACTCAATGCTACCTAGGCGACATCCTTGTAACAGGAGAAAACGACAACGAACACCTTGCCAATTTGGAGAAGGTGCTCACTAGGCTGAGAGAACGGGGCCTACGAGCAAACCGCCCCAAGTGCGAATTTTTCCAGAAACAAATATCATATTGTGGCCACATAATTAATGAAGAAGGGTTGCATAAGTCCCCTGAGAAAATTGAAGCGGTCATAAAAGCACCAGCACCTGAAAATGTCTCACAATTAAGGTCGTTCCTGGGATTGATAAATTACTACCATAAATTTTTACCGAACTTGTGAACTATTCTGCACCCTCTTAATGAACTGCTACAAACGGGTGTAATTTGGGAATGGAGAGAGGACTGTAAACGTGCCTTCCATAAATGTAAAGGCTTGATCACGTCCAAGGAAATTTTGGCTCATTACAACCCATCACTGCCAATCAGACTGGCGTGCGATGCATCCCCTTACGGCGTAGGAGCGGTATTATCACATAGATTCCCTGATGGCTCAGAACAGCCGATAGCTTTTGCGTCACGCTCAGTGAACTCAGCGGAGCGTAACTATGCCCAGATTGACAGGGAAGCACTCAGCCTGGTATGGGGAGTGAAGAAATTCAACCATTACCTACACAGACAAAAATTTACCTTGTTGACTGACCATCAACCCCTCGTCTCCATATTCAACCCTAAAAAGGGTGTTCCCATTATGACAGCGCAAAGGCTACAGAGGTGGTCCCTTTTCCTAGGGGCACACCAATATGACATAGAATACAAAGGATCAAAACAGCATGGGAATGCTGACGGTTTATCGCGCCTACCATTGCCAACAGTAGAAGAGGCACCTACAGTAGACCCAGTGGAGATGTTCCACTCAACCATAGTGGAATGTCTACCAGTAACAAATTCTGCCATTGAAAAGGAAACGAGAAATGACCCGACTCTCTCACGAGTCTACGATTTAACGGTGAAGGGATGGCCAGCACATGGCGAACCACTGTTTCCAGCATTCTCGCAAAGAAGAGAACAGCTGTCAGTGTGCCGAGGAACCTTGATGTGTGGATCCAGAGTGGTGATTCCACCCAAACTCCAGGATAAAGTGCTAAAGGAGCTTCATGAGGGGCATCTGGGTGGAGTGAAAATGAAGAACCTAGCCAGAGTGTTTGTGTGGTGGCCAGGTATCGATGGAGACATCGAAGAAATGACCAAGAGCTGCCTAGGATGCCAGAAGGTCCAAAACGCCCCACCACAAGCCCCTCTACATCCATGGGAGTGGCCCTCATCTCCCTGGCAAAGGGTACACATCGACTTTGCTGGTCCATTTATGGACTCAATGTTCTTAATCGCGGTTGATGCACACTCCAAGTGGCCGGAGGTGTTAAAGATGTTCTCCACCACCACGGAAAAAACCATCACAGTATTAAGGACCATATTTGCCAGGAATGGGCTGCCTGAACAGATCTGTTCTGATAATGGACCGCAATTTGTGTCCGAAGAATTCAGGAAGTTCTTAAAAAACAATGGGGTTAAGCACTACACGTCCGCCCCATACCATCCCGCCACCAATGGATTGGCTGAAAGGTATGTCCAGACCTTCATTACCCATGGCCTTTATGGCCTTCTTGAAGACATAAAACTGCAGCATAAGGTAGATAACTTCTTGTTTGCATACAGGAATGCAACACATGTGGTTACAAACCAAACTCCCGCCATGATGTTCTTCAATAGAAGCCTAAGATGCCGTCTGGATTTGATCAAGCCAAACATCAGAAGGGACGTGGAGAACCGGCAATTTCAAGGCATGAATGAAAGGCCAACTAGAACCTTCCAGATAGGTCAACAAGTTTTGGCCCGGGACTACCGTACCGAGAAATGGCAGCCTGGAACTATTTGCACACGACTAGGACCGCTGATGTATACCGTGGACATTGGAGAAAGCATAATAAGGCGCCATGCTGACCAGATCATAGAGTCATCCGAAAAGGGACAACCTACACCACAACTCTGTACGCCTAATGATGAAGTAGAGATACCCATAGTATCTACCTCCGATCCGGTGATACTGGAGCCAGATGAACCCGACACTGGCATTCAAACCGAATCAGCCTTGCCAAAAGAACCTACTACACCACCAGAAACTACTACACCACCGAGGCGTTATCCGGACCGAGTCAGGAAGCCTCCAGAGAGACTGACTTATAATTGATTAACTGCAGCAATGTGTAGATTATTGTTCTTGTAACATGTTAATTAATGATTACTTAAAATATTATGTACTGGTTGTCTAAAAGGGGAGGAATTGTGGTGTATGTGCCTTTAAGAGCCCCCTGTGTACTGTAGTGCCGGTGATGGCCACTCAGGCTATATAAGCCTGTATATTGTCTTGTATGTTAGTTCACCTGCAGACTTTGTCCAGTAAACACCTGTAAACCAACTCCTGCATTCCGTGTCTTCATTAACACACGGATACAACAATCCCCACTTCTGACCTTATGATGGAGGGAAGGTCATTGATGAAACAGCTGAAGATGGTTGGGCCTAGGACACTGCCCTGAGGAACTCCTGCAATGATGTTATGTGATTGAGATGAATGACCTCCAACAACCACAGCCAATTTCCTTTGTGCTAGGTATGATTCCAACCAATGGAGAGTTTTCCCCTCGATTCCCATTGACTTCAGTTTTGCTAGGGCTCCTTGATGCCACACTCGATCAAATGCTGCCTTGATGTCAAGGGCAGTCACTCTCACCTCACCTCTTGAGTTCAGCTCTTTTGTCCATGTTTGGACCAAAGCTGTAATGAGGTCAGGAGCTGAGTGGCCCTGGCGGAACCCAAACTGGGCGTCAGTTCGCAGGTTATTGCTGAGTAAGTGCCGCTTGATAGCACTGTCAACGACACCTTCCATCACTTTGCTGATGATTGAGAATAGACTGATGGGACGGTAATTGGCCGGATCGGATTTGTCCTGCTTTTTGTAGACAGGACATACTTGGGCAATTTTCCACATTGCCGGGTAGATGCCAGTGTTGGAGCTGTACTGGAACAGCTTGGCTAGGGGTGCAGCTAGTTCTGGAGCACAAGTCTTCAGTACTATTGCCGGAATGTTGTCAGGGCTATCCCTAATTTCCCTTGTTAGCCACAGTTGAGTCACCTTCTTTGTTTTATTTTTATGCCAAACAGGGATGAACAAATTCTATCGTTCATCCATGCAATCTTTGAATGTTTGCCATTGCCTATCCACCGTCAACCCTTTGAGTGACATTCCCCAATCAATCCTACCCAACTCACGCCTCATACCATTGTAGTTTCCTTTATTTAAATTGAGGACCCTAGTCTCTGAGTCAACTACTTCATTCTCCATCTTCATGAAGAATTCTATCATATTATGATCGCTCTGACCTATCAGAACTGCTTGTTCTTTAGTGTCAGCCAGTGGCTCAGTGGGTAGCACTCTTGCCTCTGAGTCAGAAAGTTGTGGGTTCATAGTCCCACTCCAGAGACTTGAGGACAAAAATCTAGGCTGACACTCCAGTGCAGTGCTGAGGGAGTGCTGTACTGTTGGAGGTGCCGATTTTTGGAGTAGGCGTTAAACCGAGGCCCCGTCTGCTCTCTCAGGTGGACATCAAAGATCCGATGGCACTATTTGAAAGAAGAAAAACAAAGAGAGGGCATGAAAAAATATTGGCAAGGAAAACAAGTGGAGCATATTAGGGACTATAAAGGTAACCTGTGTGTGGAAGCGGAAGACATGAATATGGTTCTTAATGAATACTTTGCGTCTGTTTTCACAAAAGAGAGGGACGATGTAGACATTGCAATCAAGGAGGAGGAGTGTTGCAGTGGGGAAAGAGTTAAACGGACATCGCTGGCAGTTTCACTGAATGGTGTAATAAAGACCATACTTTGCAGTAATAAGCTTTTTCGAAGTTGCTGAATTGGCAGTGGAGATAACATAGCCAGACATGGAACCAACAGAGGTCAGAAGTGCAACAACAGCTTGACATATACTTTTCCGATAATAAGGCGGTACTTTAATGTAACGCGGCATAGGCAACCAATCAGTGAAGATGCATGCGGGCCACGGTCCAATCGGGTGGCAGGAATGAATTGTGCATGAGATGGCCGTGTGTATTGTAATGTATAAAAATGTAGTGTTTGCTGTGGCAATTTGGAAAGGTCTGGCTAAGACAGAGCAGACTGTCTCCCCACCGGGGCAATAAAGACAACTTGACTATCGATCTAAAACCGTGTGTTGAGTGTTGGTTTAAAATACTCCACAACAATTGGCATCACAAACAGGATTCAAACCTGTGTGGGGATTGTGGAAACGTGAATAAAATGGACAATGGATTGGCTTACAAAAAGGGTTTGGATGTGGAAATGGGAATAAAATGGGCAATGAATTGGCTCACAAAATGGCTTCACACAAGAAAAGTCTAGATTAGATTAAAAAGCAGCCCCAGCTTTGCAGAGTGCAAAAGCTAGCAGGACAGAGAAATACCTGCCCCAGCCTGAGGCCAAGTATTAACGAAGTGCTAATGACCAGATCAGGGTCACTGAAAGGGCCTAACTGCTGACTAGAGAATGATTGACTAGCCATTGTTCGGTGCCCACAGCAGTGAGACAAGTCAGGACCTGCTTGCCAGACTGAAGAACAGAGCATGGTCAAACTGAAAGGGCTTTAGTGATTCCCATTGGAGAACGCTTGTTGCCAGGGAAGTGATGTAACAAAACACTTGTTGCCAGGAAAGTGATGTAGTGACCCTTGTCCCAAGGTATAATAGGGGCTTCCCCACAGGTATTCTCTCTCTTAGCCAGAAGGCGTGTGGAACATCAAGAGGGTCAGACATCTCCCGGGGGCGTAAATGCTGGCACCACGTGTCTAACCTGGTGTGACCCTCGGGACACGAATGTACTGTCGATATGCTGTATGACCACTCCGAACAGTAATGAATAAAATGATGTTGTTTTAACTCTCCGAACCCTCGAGCCTGGAATTCTTCGTACTACGGAACTCAAGAAGAGGACCAGAAAAACCCGGTTCTTACAACTTGGCGTAGTCGGCAGGATCGCAAGACATCAAGAAAGGGGAAAAAGGTAAGCACTGGAATTTATTGTGCCCTTTTTACATCCTGTCTCTGCGATCTTTATTGAACGAACCAACCGGGTAGCGTACCCTCTGGCTGGCGGTTAACGGAGCACAGGTCCCATTGCTAGCTAGCACGCAGTAGAGTCCGGGACGACTCTAGTCTATTTTAAACTTATTCGTTAAGTCTACGACCTGTGGCAACAGGAGCACAGGTCCCATTGCTAGCTAGCACGCGGCGGAGTCCGGGACGACGCCAATCTATTTTAAACTTATTCGTTAAGTCTACGACCTGTGGCAACACGACGGAACCAAGTAGAAAACCAACGGCGGAAAAAGGAGGCAGAGCCCCTCCTGAGACCACGTTAGAAGAAATAGTAATCCAACTCAAACAGTATATAGAAAGTACATTCGATGTCCCACAACATGAATATAATATCGAACAAAAATTTGGTGCCTCAAAAGGACAATGGTCCCTTGATGATATAAAAAGAGCATGGGGCAAGACCACCCGTATGAAAGGAGGGAAAAGAAAAACGGGCTGGGTATTGGCCACCTTGAAACAGTGTAGGCAGAGAGGGGAAATTACTCGGAAGGCGGCAGAGGCCAAAGAGAAAGAGCAAAAAACAGCTCTCCATGAACAGATAACAAAATACAAAACCGAGTTAGAGAAACACCAAAAATGCCTTGAAAAAGCAAATGAAAGAGCAGAAAAGTGGAAGGCAAAAACCAAGAAGGAAAGGGAGGCATACAGGGAAAGCCCAGGAGTGGTGACAATTACTCCGACGCCCTTGTACCTTACCTATCCTGCAGCGCCCCCTACAGCCCCTCCGGCATATGAACAGCCCACGCTCCAAACCCGATCAAACGAAGCCCATATTGCTATAATAAATACCTCTTACGGACTCATCAGGCGAAGAAGATATAACCAAGAAACCACCCCCACGCCTTGCCCCCATCAGGTTACAAAAACATGAAGTAGGCGGCCGAAATCTCCGAATTTATACCTACTACCCGGCCAACCCAAAAGATATGGATCAATGGGCAACTGATATGCTGCACCCAAAGAAAAGCGGAGTAAAAGCCTGGCAGTTCCTGGAACGAAAAAGGACAATCTATAACCTGCACCCATTTGATGGATGCCAGGTTATAGCAGTAGTAGTTAGCGCAAGAGAGTCGGCCGCCCTGACGGCAATAGTAAATATGGCCGTCACCAGACGAGCAAACGCCCTACTTAACGCAGCCAGACAAGCACACCAAGTGGCCTTAGCGGCGCACCAAGCAGCCAACCCACCTCCAGCTGTCGGAGCCCAACCCCCCGCCGTACCACCTCCAGCACCACCAGTCTTAATAGTCCCCCCTGACCTAGCTCTGATAGAATCAGAAGCCGATAGGACAGAAGGGTGGACGGCCATTAGAAATTGGCTACAGGAAAGGGGCCCGACCAATCCAGACTGGTCCAAAATAGCCTCCTGTGTCCAAAAAGAAAAAGAAGACCCCAATGACTTCGCCGGTCGTTTCGCCAATCAGTGGTTAGAGTACTCTGGCATGGGACAGAATACCGAAGCAGAGGTGGATGCCTGCACCCATGAACCATTGAAAAACGCCTTTATGAATGGTTTGCGACCTGACCTGGCAAAATTGGTAAAATTAACAATGGCAAACTGGAAAACAAACGCAGTTTCTTTTGCGGACCTGACCCAACAAGCCGTAACCCAGGATAGAGGACACTGTGCCCAGCTCCGAGCCATGAAACTAAACCCCCTGGAGCGAGTAAACTCTGCACCCCCCTGGGAAAACCCAGATAAGAAACCAGGCAATTGCCACAAATGTGGGAAAGAGGGACACTGGGCTAGAACATGCCGAGTGGGCAACAGGGGTAGAGGAAGAGGTGGGGGAGGACAATGGCAAGGACAGGCAGTCCCAGATAATCAACCCGGCACAAATCCGTGGCAGACCCTGGGCGCCGCCGGCCTGTATGACACCCAGGCAATTACCCCCTCCCCACCGACCCTTAGCCCTGGAGAGATGGCGATGGTAGAAATGTACCGGAACTCAAACTCCACCGGAAGGGAAACCTTCGACAACATGGCCCGACAGCATTCAAAAAACTAATAGACCCCACCAACGAACCCCCGAAGGTAGAGGTACCTTGGCAACTGAGAGCTTTAATCACCCAAGCCAGGGACGGCCTCTATATGACTTTGTTGGCGGGAAAAATAGATAACTCACCCCCACTGGAAGTAGACTGCCTATTGGATACAGGAGCAGAATTAACGGTCTTCCCCACACAATATGCCCAAGACTGCCCATTAGATGGAAAGACTAAGGTGGTGTATTTAGCAAGTGAGACTTTTAACTACAGTGTAATCGACCGAGGGAAATCACGGGGAAGAAACTGGCTCTCGAGAAAGTGCCGAAAGTTGAGCAGCAGAGGGCTGAGACACAGGAACTACCCTTACACAATCCCGAAATGGTCCTTTACACGGATGGGTCATCCTTTGTGAAAAAAGGAACCCGATTGGCAGGGTGGGCGGTTACAACAGAATTCGATAGAACCCACAAAATGACCTTGTGTTTCGGCCCCCATGAAACAAGGGAAAAAGAACTTTGCAGACTACTACAAATACAATGGTCATTGCATTGCCCATACCACCCTCAATCATCGGGACAAGTGGAAAGAGCAAACAGGACAATTAAACAACGGCTCACTAAGTACCACTCTGAAGGAGTGCCATGACCTCAGGCCCTACCCCTTGTCCTATGTAGTATTCGAGCCACTCCGAATAGGACCACTGGACTCAGCCCCTATGAGGTCGTTACCGGTAGACCAATGTCGCTACCCGGAACAATAGATCTACGTAGGGCTGACATTCATCTTCTAAGTGACACAGTACTAAAGTATTGCAAAGATCTAACAGATGCTGTCAGTTTTGCTTCCCAACAGGTCAGCGCAGCTTGGCAAGAACCCCCACCGGGAGGACACAGTTTAGTCCCCGGGCTACAAGTTTGGGTAAAGAAAATAAAGCCAGCCCCCCTGGAAGACAAGTGGGAAGGTCCGTATGTCATCCTGTTGACCACAGGAGCAGCCGTGAAAGTACAAGGAAAGAAGGCTTGGATACACACGTCACACGTGAAAAGAGATACGACAGGAGCCCCAACAGAAGAATAAATTGGACTTATTGTGTACCATGATTCCCATCAACATATTGCTAGCCATCTCCTTTACCCCTTTTCTAACATGGGTAGGAGGCATAGAGAATAACTTATTTTATCGGACCCACCTACAGATACACGGAAACCGGAGTGTATGCTACCCCCTGGCCACATCAGTGGAATCCTTGTTTGCAGCCACACCAGGTTGGCAACCCCTCCCACTATATACCGCCGACACAACGAAACAGACATGCAAGGGCCAGACGGGTCGACATAGCCAGGGCGTTCGGGGGCAATGCGTGCAGCTAATAAGCTCAACAGACCCCGGTTGCCGAGGGCTCGTGGGTGAGAATTGCACAACGTCAGGTAGCTATCCCCTGTGTTTTACGGGTAAAGGATGGGGATGCGTATATGCCCTTGTCCCCCAGGACAATACCTGCATACAGCAACAATGTGCCCGACACCACTGTCAGGTACACAGGGGCCAGCTGGCCTGTACATGCGAGGAACAAAGGTGCTTTAATGTCACAGCAGGAAGACAATTCATTTGTGGTCAGTGTAACGGGACCCATGTATCATCCGGTAAATGGATCTTCCCATTTGATACTTTCCAGCTGTCCGGGTCTGGGGGAACTCAAATGACCCCCTTAACTATTATTATACACAGTTTGCGAAGGTTGATAACCGGGAGGTCAAATGTTACCGAGCAAAGCACGGGTTTGCGTTCCTCCTCAATGGAACGTATACAACAGCAACGCCAAAACTCCCCTCTCTCTTCGCAGTAGGAGTAATCGCCCCCGTAGCTGTTCCCTGCCCCACCAGTACACCATCCAGACGGAAATGCCGGGCAGTCTCCGAGGAGTTCTGTGCAGATTGGCGAGATCCGACCACACTGGGTAGCTCAGTAGGGTGGGGTATTCTATCGGCCATATCATTGGGAGGGGGCGCAGGAGTGATAGCAGCCAAGAATAGGAATTATCTAATGTGCGGAATCACCCTCCTGGGCAATAGCACTATTAAAGCATTAACCGCCATAAATAAGGAAATGGCAACCCTACGTCTTTTTAGCATGCAAAACCGATATGCTTTGGACTACCTCTTGGCACAAGAGGGAGGTGTGTGTATGATTATAGGAGACAAATGCATTACAAACGTCAATAGAGAGAGACAAAATATCCAAGACGCTATAGACAAGATTAAAAATCAACTGGCCGACTTCATTGAAGCCGGAGGGGGTGAAGGATGGTTTACATGGCTGAAAACATTGGGACAGAAATTACTGTATGGTTTGATTGTTATAAGTGGTGTAATTTTGGGAATTATTATTTTTGTAAATATTATCAAATGTTGTATAAGTCGTGCAGGAGCTACTATACCCCCTCGCCTCTCCCGAATTAGGGTAGAAGTAGACACAGCAAAGCAGGGGAAACCCCCAGAGGAAGCCTGTTCGGTCCTACACAGTTATCTGTAAATTCAAAATTAAAACCCTTTTGGTTGTGTTCATGGCCAGAACACAAACAAAACGGAGCCACTGGGTATGTTCTTGATAAAGTGCACTATCAAGAGGATACCTTGTATATAATGATTCTTGTAGGTTGTATAAAGAATCAAAGGGAGGGATGTGGAAACGTGAATAAAATGGACAATGAATTGGCTTACAAAATGGCTTCACACAAGAAAAGTCTAGATTAGATTAAAAAGCAGCCCCAGCTTTGCAGAGTGCAAAAGCTAGCAGAACAGAGAAATACCTGCCCCAGCCTGAGGCCAAGTATTAACGAAGTGCTAACGACCAGATCAGGGTCACTGAAAGGGCCTAACTGCTGACTAGAGAATGATTGACTAGCCATTGTTCGGTGCCCACAGCAGTGAGACAAGTCAGGACCTGCTTGCCAGACTGAAGAACAGAGCATGGTCAAACTGAAAGGGCTTTAGTGATTCCCATTGGAGAACGCTTGTTGCCAGGGAAGTGATGTAACAAAACACTTGTTGCCAGGAAAGTGATGTAGTGACCCTTGTCCCAAGGTATAATAGGGGCTTCCCCACAGGTATTCTCTCTCTTAGCCAGAAGGCGTGTGGAACATCAAGAGGGTCAGACATCTCCCGGGAACGTAAATGCTGGCACCACGTGTCTAACCCGGTGTGACCCTCGGGACACGAATGTACTGTCGATATGCTGTATGACCACTCCGAACAGTAATGAATAAAATGATGTTGTTTTAACTCTCCGAACCCTCGAGCCTGGAATTCTTCGCACTACGGAACTCAAGAAGAGGACCAGAAAAACCCGGTTCTTACAGGATAGACAGTATACATGGACCAGGGTCCCGCAGGGGTTCCACAACAGTCCAAATATATTCCACCATGTACTGAGTCAAGCCTTAGACGGGTTAGACCTGTCAAAGTACCAGAGAGCCCTACTCCAATATGTCGATGACATAATGATTGCATCAGAGGATGCCAAAGGATACATGGGAGCATTACTAGCCACCCTCCAGACACTTAAGAAAGCTGGCTTTAAACTGAACCCCCCAAAAAAAGGCAAAGGTTGGACTGTCCAAAGTCAAGTATCTAGGGCACGAAATTAGCCAGGGGTATAAGGCACTCCCGCAGGAACAAAAGGCAGCCATAAAAGACATGCCAAGGCCAGTGACCGTCCGGGGAGTAAGGAAAGTGTTGGGACTGTTTAACTACTGCAGGAATTTTATATCAGACTTTGCAGGGAAAGCAGAGCCGATTTAACGGTTAGTTAAAGGGGGAGACCCGCCACTGATAAGATAGAATGGGAATCGGAGCATGACGAGGCTTATGTAAAATTAAAAGCAGCCCTGACATCCGCACCCGCACTAGGATTGCCAAATATAGTCAAACCATTCCATATATATTATAGTATAGACGGGAACTTCTATAATGCTGTAGTCACCCAAGAGTACGGGGGAGATATGAGGCCAATTGCCTATTACTCCACCCAACAAACCCCCGTGGCTAAAGGAATGGCGAGATGTGTGGCGGCCCTCGACTGCGCCACATGGGTGGTGCGGATATGCGAGCCCGTCACTATGTCAGGACAGCTGATATTACACACACAACACAGTGTGGACCTGCTAAACACAGGCAAAATGAAGGCTGTATCAGACAGAAGGAGGGCGGCTTGGGAAGCAGTATTGATACCCAAGGACAGATTAGTCCAGATCATAAGGGAACACAGAGTCAACCCCGCAGAGGGAATGCTAACAGAGGGTGAGGCACACGAGTGTCAGTTAGTAATCGAAGAAGAGGTCAGAGGAACCGTATCAGAATCGCCCCTTGAAAATCCCCAAAACACCTTTTATGTTGACGGATCGCGCCGATATATAAATGGGGAGCCACACACGGTCGGGCAGTAGTATCCGAGAACGGAGAAACAGTCGCAAAGGGAGGGCTTGAAGGGGGAACCTCAGCTCAAGTAGCAGAACCAGTGGCTCTCACAGAAACATTGAAATTGGCAAAGGGAAAATGAGTAAATATATACACCGATAGTGGGTATGCGTTTGGGGTAGTGCATGTTTATATGATAGCGTGGAATAGGAGAGGATATGTAACCTCCGGAGGAGGACAAATACAGCATGAGGAGGTAGTGAGAGACCTAGAAGTGGTAAAAGGAGCAGAAGAGGTAGCAGTGATTAGAATAAAGGCACACCGCAAGATAGTGAACGAGCAACAAAAAGGAAATATGTTAGCTGATCAGGCAAGAGCAGCAGGTAGAATAACAGCAAAGGAAGTGAACATTAAAAGAATCCAAGAGGAGACTGAAATGGAGGAGCAGGAGCAGTGGACAAAGAGAGGCGCAGCCAGAGGTAGAGATGGAATATGGAAAAAGGATCACAGGGTGACCGGACTGACACCATCTGAACTCAGGACTGGACGAGCAATGTGTCATAGAAACATAGAAGATAGGAGCAGGAGTGGGCCATTCAGCCCTTCGAGCCTGCTCCGCCATTCAAATTCAGTACCCTGTCCCTGCCTTCTCCCCATATCCCTTGATCCCTTTAGCCTCAAGAAATATATCCAACTCTTTCTTGAATATATTTAATGAACTGGCCTCCACCGCCCTCTGTGGCAGAGAATTCCACAGGTTCACCACTCTTTGGGTGAAGAAATTCCTCCTCATTTTAGTCCTAAATGTCCTACCCCTTATCCTTAGACTATGACCCCTGGTTCTGGACTCCCCGACCATCGGGAACATCCTTCCAGCATCTAATTTGTCCAGGCCTGAAAGAATTTTATAGGTTTCGATGAGATCCCCTCTCAATCTTCTAAACTCCAGTGAGTATAAGCCCAATCGACGCAATCTCTCCTCATACGTCATTCCTGCCATCCCAGGTATCAGCCTGGTGAATCTTCGCTGCACTCCTTCCATGGCAAGAACGTCCTTCCTCAGATAAGGCGACCAAAACTGCACACAATACTCAAGGTGTGGTCTCACCAAGGCCCTGTACAACTGCAGCAAGACATCCTTGTTCTTGTACTCGAACCCTCTTGCTACGAAGGCCAACATACCATTTGCCTTCTTAACCGCCTGCTGCGCCTGCATGCTTACTTTCAGCGACTGGTGCACAAGAACACCCAGGTCTCTCTGCACTTCCCCTTCACCCAATCTATTGCCATTCAAATAATAATCTGCCTTCCTGTTTTTGCCTCCAAAGTGGATAACCTCACATTTATCCACATTATAGTGCATTTGCCATGTTTCTGCCCAATCACCTAACCTGTCCAAATCGTACTGGAGTTTCATGACATCCTCCTCACAGCATACCCTCCCAGCCAGCTTTGTGTCATCTGCAAATTTGGAGATATTACATCCAATTCCCTCATCCAGATCATTAATATATATTGTGAACAGCTGGGGTCCTAGGACTGATCCTTGCGGTACCCCACTAGTCACTGCCTACCACTCGGAAAACGACCCGTTTATTCCAACTCTTTGCTTTCTGTCCGCCAACCAGTTCTCTATCCAAGTCAATACCTTGCCCCCAATCCCATGTGCCTTAATTTTGCACGCTAATCTCTTATGCGGGACCTTATCAAAAGCCTTCTGAAAGACCAAATACACCACATCCACTGGTTCTCCCTTATCTATTTTACTAGTTACATCCTCAAAAAATTCCAGTAGATTAGTCAAGCATGATTTACCTTTTGTAAATCCATGTTGACTTTGTCCGATCCTGTCACTGCTTTCCAAGTGCTCTGCTATTACATCTTTTATAATGGACTCTAGCATTTTCCCCACTACCGATGTCAGGCTTACCGGTCTATAATTCCCCACTTTTTCTCTGCCACCTTTTTTGAATAGTAGGGTAACATTAGCTACCCTCCAATCCATGGGTACTGTTCCAGAGTCTATTGAGTTCTGGAAGATGACCAGCAATGCATCTACTATTTCTAGGGCCACTTCCTTAAGTACCCTGGGATGTAGATTATCAGGCCCTGGGGATTTATCGGCCTTCAGTCCCATCAATTTTCCTAACACCATTTCCCTACAAATACTGATTTCTTTCAGTTCCACCCTTTCAGCAGACCCTAAGTTCCCCGGTATTTCTGGGAGGTTATTTGTGTCCTCCTTTGTGAAGACAGAAGCAAAATATGTATTTAGTTGGTCTGCCATTTCTTTGTTCCCCATTATAAATTCCCCCGATTCTGAATGCAAGGGGCCTACGCTTGACTTCACCAATCTTTTTCTCTTCACATATCTATAAAAGCTTTTACAGTCAGTTTTTATGTTCCCTGCAAGCTTACTCTCATATTCTATTTTCCCTTTCTTAATTAATCCCTTTGTCCTCCTTTGTTGAATCCTGAACTGCTCCCACTCCTCGGGATTATTGCTTTTTCTGACCAATTTGTATGTCCTCTCCTTGGATCTTATGCTATCCCTAATTTCCCTTGTTAGCCACGGTTGAGTCACCTTTTTTGTTTTATTTTTATGCCAAACTGGGATGAACAACTTCTGTAGTTCATCCATTCGGTCTTTGAATGTTTGCCATTGCCTATCCACCGTCAACCCTTTGAGTGCCATTCCCCAATCAATCCTACCCAACTCGCTCCTCAGACCATCGTAGTTTCCTTTATTTAAATTGAGGACCCTAGTTTCTGATTCAACTACTTCATTCTCCATCTTAATGAAGAATTCTATCATATTATGATCGCTCCGACCCAAGGGGCCTCGTACAACAAGATTGCTAATTAATCCTTTCTCGTTACATAATACCCAGTCTAAGATGGCCTGATCCCTGGTTGGTTCCTCGACATATTGGTCCAGGAAACCATCCCGTAAACACTCCAGGAATTCCTCCTCCACAGTATTGTTACTAATTTGGTTAGCCCAATCTATATGTAGATTAAAGTCACCCATGATGACTGCTGTGCCCTTATTGCACGCTTCTTTAATTTCCCTTTAAAAGGAGCAGCATCTGGTAGCGAGGGACTAGGACCCTTAAAAGATAAAATTAAGAAATACGTACAAACATTGGATAATCAATTGAAGGAGCTCAAACAAGAAGTTAAAGAACAACAAGACATCAGAGATAAAAATACACAAAAGCAGGGGGCCTCGGAGTCCCTACCCAAGGTGGGCGAGCAGGTATTTGTTAAAATATTGCCAGAGAGATCGGCATTCTCACCTAGATGGACCAGACCATTTGAGGTTATCATGACCAGCGATACGTGCGCATGTATAGATAGGAGGGGGAAAGGTTAGATGGAAACATTGGACCCAATTAAAACAATAAAGCAATAACCCATCTGATCTTAAATCCCACAGGAACAATGGAATAAACACCGGAGATAAACTAACCTCTGGTGACGACCGGGCTTCTGCTTAATTTACAGGGAAACTTCACCATGAAGGTGGGATTACTGCTGGGACACGAAATAAGCAAAGGGATATCCCACATTACACGACAAGTACATGATGAAGAAGCACCATGTTTTAATGGAACAATCACATTCGGAGTCTCATCCACGGCTCCCAATACACAGAAAGAAGAGACAAGCGAACCGAGGATGCTACAATGTCCAGATATGAAACCTGGACCCATGAATGGACTAGTATTATTTACCGAGGGAGAACAATTGTATGGTAACGGGACACACAAAATTGTACCGGTACTAATGAACTTAACCATGTTACAATGGCCAGGATATTGTGAAAGGTTTACTAAAACTAGAGAATTGTAAGCATATATGATGAAGAATGTAATTAACCAAGCTGATGATGATCCGACAGGGGCCACTAGTTTCAGGGGACATGCTGCATTCCACCAAAGGATTAAGAGGAGCTTAGGAACCAATATACTCACGGGAATAAACATGGGGACATCATTCATTAATGCCCTAGATATACAAGGAGTCCAGAGCCATGTGGAACGACTACAAAGGGTAATACAACAGATTTTAGAGAAGGAAACTAGTTTGGTTCGACAAGGATCAGAGTTGGGAGGACATACGATAAGGAAATTACTCGAGGGAATCAAGGTTATAGAGGACCATGCTAGCATTATCAACAAACTAAACCATAGAGATGAGGAACAGGCAAAAGATGGGGTAGGGAGAGGCTTGTGTCATGCCTATGGCCAATGGATCACCGGACAGTTAAAACATAATCTGGCACAGATACAGCAAGGCGAGGTACCAGACTGGATTAACAGCACACAGCTCTATGGCCTGAGCCATAATCCAGGCCCTCGGAGTGCTTGCACCCTCAAAGGGATAACCAGAGTATATCCAGTGATACAAAAATGTAAAGCAGAAGTGACAGCAATGATAGGCATGGTACTCCTGATACCAGTGGTGGGACTAGACACGACTCCATACCCACAGTACCAGGTAACAAACATAGGCATAGTGAGGGGTGAGACATGTCTCCAATACTATCCAATTGATACCTATGCCATCAGGAAGAATGGTACTATGAGAGGAGTCTCCCTAAACAGATGCCACGGGAAAGGCACGCTTACGATATGCCCACATCCGGTAGGAGAAGGCCGTAAGGATGAGTGCGGCTATAATAAGACAGAGGGATGTGTGTTGGAATTATCACATGTTGATCACCATCACACCCGCTCGAGATATAGAGGCGAAGGGGAGTATTGTATAGCCACCACAGAGACTGAGTACCAATATAGTAACCTTGTATGTGCAATCACAATGCCTAACTTTTGCTTTACGCCAAAGGTCCCTGTGACAATTGGACACACCAGATTGGTGTATGTACATTCAAGGGAGGAGATAAAACTAAATGTGCCAGATAGTCTAAAGGACGAGTTGGTTAATTATGAAGATCCAGTCAGGGCCCCAATACCCCGCCTGCAAGAGGATCTGCAAGAAATGAAAGAGGATTTAAGTAAGATGGTGAAACAGTACATAGTGCTGCAAAGGGATCTTGGGGAGTTAGAAAGGGTGGAAATGTACCTTTTAAAGCTGAATATAGTTACATGTGCCCCTTTTTGACAAACAAAATGGAGTCCCAGTCCTCCCAGAAGCCTCTGCAGAAATGTCCTCTATTCCTTCCTTAAACATATTAACCTTGACTAAACACTGTAAACTGTTGCTTATCTGCGTTGCAAACAAAGACCATTTACATGAGTAAAGGGAACCTTACGCAAGCCACCTGGCCAGAGGCTTGGCCACCAGATAACAGAAGAAACATACTGTATGAAGTATCTACATTCCATTCAATACTGATGGTCTTAATTAAATAGTCTAGAATAAATAACTACCCATTGTATTATCAATAGTCTTTCGCTACGCCAGACTTTAGAAATATGTAGAAACTTAGTTAAGGATTGAAGAACTCTTTGTCCCTTTGTCTGACTTGAAAGACACATGAAGAAACCATAACCTGTTTACTTTACTGTATAAATGTGTTGTTAATCTGTAATTCTGGAGAGTCTCTGCTAGCTTTTGACTGAGCGGGACGCTCCTTGTGACAAGTAAAAATTTATTAAAAAAGAACATCTACTGGAGCTGATCGTTTCAGAGTCCCACTGAGAGTCGAGATTTCGACAAAAGGGACATCGAGGTAGAGCTACAGGACGTCCCGTGGTATGAGAAGCTGTGGGATTGGGGAGTGAATGTCAACATACACCCATGGATCCGCATCATTTCTCATATATTAGTGATAGTACAGTTAGTCATGGCTATAGGATGGGGAATAGCAGCATGCACCACTTGTAAAAAGAAACGGACCAAACAAAGAGCTAAAGCGAGTCAGAAAACACAAGATTGCTCTAAACATGATGGGTATGCAGGGCCTCCCGAACCAGCGCCTGATCACCGCATGGGGCAGGAGGCACAGCGCTGCTTCTACATGTGGTTTAACTTGGGCAAGGGCCAAGTACCAAAAGGGGGGATTGCAGTGGGGAAAGAGTTAAACTGACATCGCTGGCAGTTTCACTGAATGGTGTAATAAAGACAATAATCTAATGGGCCTTTTGCAGTAGTAAGCTTTTTCTAAATTGATAACATAGTTGGATGTGGAAACCATAAGAGACCTAAGAGGATGTAAGTTCTGTTCTGGCAGGGAAGTAAACCAATGAAAGAGGCCGAGAGAGGCAGGAAAGGAGGACAATGAGTCAGAAGTACAATGTTGATGAGACCCATCTGGCATAAACAAAGGTCATGGGTGCAACAACAGCTTGTGGGATAACGGCCGATGATAAAGGTGGTGCTTTAATGTAACGCAGCATAGGCAACCAATCAGTGAAGGTGCATGTGGGCCAAGGTCCAATCGGGTGGCAGGAATGAATTTTGACATGTGTATTGTAATGTATAAAAATGTAGTGTTTGCTGTACCAATTTGGAAAGGTCTGGCTAAGACAGAGCAGACTGTTTCCCCACCATTGCAATAAAGACAACTTGACTATCGATCTAAAACCTTGTGTCGAGTGTTGGTTTAAAATACTCCACAACAGTGTCGTCACGGACAAATTATTCTAAAGAGCTTTTAAAAGCTACAAGATACGGGACTGAAGACGTTCCTCAAACGGAGGGGGAACAAATCCCAGGGACATGATGGTTTCCATCCGAGGATTCTGAGGGAAGCCAGGGGAAGGAATAACGGAGGGTCCCCGAGTATAAATTGGCTGGCACCTTTCCCCACATTACAACAGCGACAGCAATTCAAAATCAATGAATTGGCCCTGAAGTGTTATGGGCATCCTGGGGTCGTGAAGGGCGGCGAGTAAATGCACCCTCGCCTCTGAGTCAGAGGTTGTGGGTTCAAGTCCCACTCCAGAGACTTGAGCCCAAAAATCCAGGCTGACACTCCAGTGCAGTGCTGAGGGAGTGCGGCACTGTCGGAGGTGCCGTCTTTCAGATCAGACGTTAAACCGAGGCCTCGTCTGCTCTCTCGGGTGGACGTAAATGATCCCAGGGCACTATTTCGAAGAAGATTAGGGGAATTATCCCCGGTGTCCTGGCCAATATCAACATCACTAAAAAAAAACAGATTATCTAGTCATTATTACGTTGCATAGAAACATAGAAAAATAGGAGCAGGAGTAGGCCATTCGGCCCTTCGAGCCTGCTCCACCATTCAATATGATCATGGCTGATCCTCTATCTCAATACCATATTCCCGCTCTCTCCCCATACCCCTTGATGCCTTTTGTGTCTAGAAATCTATCTATCTACCTTCTTAAATATATTGAGTGACTTGGCCTCCACAGCCTGCTGTGGTAGAGAATTCCACAGGTTCACCACCCTCTGAGTGAAGAAATTTCTCCTCATCTCAGTCCTAAATAGCCGACCCCATATCCTGAGACTGTGACCCCTTGTTCGAAACCCCCAGCCAGGGAAAACATCCTCCCTGCACCCAGACTAGCCCTGTCAGAATTTTATACGTTTCAATGAGATCCCCTCTCATTCTTCTAAACTCTAGTGAATACAGGCCTAGTCGACCCAATCTCTCCTCATACGACAGCCCTGCCATCCCAGAAATCAGTCTGGTGAACCTTCGCTGCACTCCCTCTGTGGCAAGTATATCCTTTCTTAGGTAAGGAGACTAAAACAGCACACAGTACTCCAGGTGTGGTCTCACCAAGGCCCTGTATAACTGCAGTAAGACATCCTTGCTCCTGTACTCAAATCCTCTTGCAATGAAGGCCAGCATACCATTTGCCTTCCTAACTGCTTGCTGTACCTGCATGTGTGCTTTCAGTGACTGGTGCACAAGGACACCCAGGTCCCTTTGTACATCAACATTTCCCAATCTATCACCATTTAAATAATACTCTGCCTTTCTGTTTTTTCTACCGAAGTGGATAACTTCACATTTATCCACTTTATACTGTATCTGCCATGTATTTGCCCGCTCACTCAACTTGTCTAAATCGCCTTGAAGCCTCTTTGCATCCTCCTCACAACTCACAATCCCACCTAGTTTCGTGTCATCAGCAAACTTGGAAATATTACATTTGGTTCTCTCATCCAAATCATTGATCTATATTGTGAATAGCTGGGGCCCAAGCACTGATCCCTGCGGTACCCCACTAGTCACCACCTGCCACCCAGAAAAAGACCCATTTATTCCTATTCTCTGTTTCCTGTCTGTTAACCAATTTTTAATCCATGCCAGTATATTACCCCCAATCCCATGAGCTTTAATTTTGCACACTAACCTCTGATGTGGGACTTTAATCAAAGGCCTTCTGAAAATCCAAATACACCACATCCACTGGTTCTCCCTTATCTATTCTACCAGTTACATCCTCAAAAAACTCCAGTCGGTTTGTCAAACTCGATTTCCCTTTCATCAATCCATGTTGACTCGGTCTAATCCCATTGATATTTTCTAAGTGTCGTGTTATCACATCCTTTATAATCGAGTCTAGCATTTTCCCTACTACTGATGTTAGGCTAATAGCGGGGTTACATTTGCCACCCTCCAATTTGCAGGAACTGTTCCATAATCTATAGAATTTTGGAATTGCTGTTTGTGGGAGCTTGCTGTGCGCTAATTGGCTGCCGCTTTTCCTACATTACAACAGTGACTCCACTTCATTGGCTGTAAAGCGCTTTGGGACGTGCGATGGACGTGAAAGGCGCTATATAAATGCAAGTCTTTCTTTTCTTTCTTTAAGTTCTTTTTCACTCCATTTTGACCCAGACTGTCGAGCAATGGAGGGGTTATCATAGAATCACAGAAATTTAGGGCACAGAAGGAGGCCATTCAGCACATTGTGCCTGAGCCGGCCAAAAAACAGCTTTCCAGCCTAATCTCACTTTCCAGCTCTTGGCCCGTAGCCCTGCAGGTGACAGCACTTCATGTGCATCTCCAAGTACTTTTTAACTGAGATGAGGGTTTCTGCCTCTACCACCCTTTCAGGCAGAAAGTTCCAGACCCCGACCACGCTCTGAGTGAAAAAAGTTCTCCTCAACTCCCCTGTAATCCTTCTACCAATTACTTTAAATCTATGGCCCCTGGTTATTGACCTCGCTGCTAAGGAAAATAGGTCCTTCCTACCCACTCTATCCAGGCCCCTCATAATTTTATACACCTCAATCAAGTCTCCCTCAGTCTCCTCTGTTCCAAAGAGCAGTTAGTAACAGAGATTGGAGAAGTTTGGGGCTTTTCTTTGCACTGAAGCAGCGAAGGATGAGGGCCAGCCTGAAAGAGGTCCTCAAGACCATGAGGGTTATTGATCAAAGGCAAATGAAAGATTCCTCTCTGGGCACCTCAACGTCCGCATGCTTCTTGGGGTTTACAACGCGCATGCTCAGGGGCAGCGGAGTCCCAGGACCAGCTGCTAGTGGGCATGCTCAGAGGCCCAGAGTCCCAGGACCAGCTGCTAGTGGGCATGCACAGGGACAGCAGAGTCCCAGGACCAGCTGCTAGTGGGCATGCTCAGGGGGCAGAGTCCCAGGACCAGCTGCTAGTGGGCATGCTCAGGGGCAGCAGAGACCCAGGACCAGCTGCTAGTGGGCATGCTCAGGAGCCCAGAGTCCCAGGACCAGCTGCTAGTGGGCATACTCAGGGGCAGCGGAGTCCTAGGACCAGTTGCTAGTGGGCATGCTCAGGGGCAGACTCCCAGGATCAGCTGCTAGTGGGCATGCTCAGGGGCAGCAGAGACCCAGGACCAGCTGCTAGTGGGCATGCTCAGGAGCCCAGAGTCCCAGGACCAGCTGCTAGTGGGCATGCACAGGGACAGCAGAGTCCCAGGACCAGCTGCTAGTGAGCATGCTCAGGGGCAGAGTCCCAGGACCAGCTGCTAGTGGGCATGCACAGGGACAGCAGAGTCCCAGGACCAGCTGCTAGTGGGCATGCTCAGGGCAGAGTCCCAGGACCAGCTGCTAGTGGGCATGCTCAGGGGCAGCGGAGTCCCAGGACCAGCTGCTAGTGCGCATGCTCAGGGGCCCAGAGTCCCAGGACCAGCTGCTAGTGAGCATGCTCAGGGGCAGAGTCCCAGGACCAGCTGCTAGTGGGCATGCTCAGGGGCCCAGAGTCCCAGGACCAGCTGCTACTGGGCATGCTCAGGGGCAGAGTCCCAGGACCAGCTGCTAGTGCGCATGCTCAGGGGCAGAGTCCCAGAACCAGCTGCTAGTGGGCATGCTCAGGGGCAGAGTCCCAGGACCAGCTGCTAGTGGGCATGCTCAGGGGCAGAGTCCCAGGACCAGCTGCTACTGGGCATGCTCAGGGGCAGAGTCCCAGGACCAGCTGCTAGTGGGCATGCTCAGGGGCAGAGTCCCAGGACCAGCTGCTAGTGGGCATGCTCAGGGGCAGCGGAGTCCCAGGACCAGCTGCTAGTAAGCATGCTCAGGAGCAGAGTCCCAGGACCAGCTGCTAATGCGCATGCTCAGGGGTGACACTCTGGGTGACGGTCGTTAACGGTTGAAGAGTCGGAATTACCGGCCGAAAGCGAGTTTTTTCATCTGGACGGACGAGCGGAGAGAGACGGGGAAATAACTGACGGTAAACACAAACCTGGGAGTCCGAGGGTCCCGGGAATCGAACGGAGCGGATTCAGCCTCGCGGAGCGGGTCAGACTTCCTCAGAGACACGTGAACCGGGCCCGCGGCCTGATTGACGGGAGCTTCCGACCAATAGGGAGCGAGCAGGGCGGGGCTGGAGGAGCGAGCCGGCGGCGGGTCCTCCAACCAATTGGGGAGCCCGAGGGGCGGGACTAGCGGCACCCAGTGGGCGGGGCTGGAGGAGCGAGCCGGCGGCGGGTCCTCCAACCAATCGGGGAGCCCGAGGGGCGGGACTAGCGCCGGCTGATTGTCTGATCCGCAGGGCAGCGAGTTTCTCCAGTCCCTTGTTCAGGGCCCGGGGCCCGGGGAGGCTGTGGGCCTTTATTCCCCGCATTGGACACAAGGCTCTTTGTCTCACAACACACTGGCTCAGGTTTTAATAGAGACTTTTTAAATTCATCAATAAAAGCAGATAAACTTCGTGCTTCTGTGGCACAAACTTTTTAATATTTGGGAGTTAAAGGACAAGTTTTTTCCCTCGGGGG
Organism: Somniosus microcephalus; assembly: GCF_052327205.1. Classification (NCBI taxonomy): domain Eukaryota; kingdom Metazoa; phylum Chordata; class Chondrichthyes; order Squaliformes; family Somniosidae; genus Somniosus; species Somniosus microcephalus. Next base: position 4,226,185 of record NW_028225187.1, on the reverse strand, counting down.
AATTTATTAGGGCTGATGCTAATTTGGGTATATAATTGGCTAAGGGAGAGGAGGCAGTGAGCAGTGCTGAGGGATGTTTTTCTGACTGGAGGGAAGTATGCAGTGGGCTCCCCCAGGGGTCGGGATTAGGACCATTGCTTTTCTTGTTATATATAAATGACCTGGACTTGGGTATAGGTGAACAATTTCAAAGTTTACGGATGATACTATTTACTATGTTGCCAAGTTTTGTGAGTGTAGTAGTAGCAGACTTCAGAAGGACAGAGACAGACTGTGAAATGAGCAGACACAAGGCAGATGACATTAAATGAGGATAAGTGAGAAGTGATGCATTTTGGGAGAAACAACAGGGAGAGGCCGTATAATCTAAATGGGACTATTTTGAGGGGGTGCAAGAGCAGAGGGACCTGGGGGTCCATATTCACAAGTCTTTGAAAGTGCCACGGCAAGTTGGTGAGGCGGTTCAGAAAGCGTATGGGATACTTGGCTTTGTAAATAGTGCCATTGAATACAAAAACAAGGAAGTTACACTAAACCTTTACAAATCACTAGTTAGGAACATAGGACAGGAGGAGGCCATTCAGCCCCTCGAGCCTGTTCCGCCATTCAATGAGATCATGGCTGATCTGCGACCTAACTCCATACACCCGCCTTTGGCCCATTTCCCTCAATACCTTTGGGTAACAAAAACCTATCAATCTCAGATTGAAAATTAACAATTGATCGAGCATCAATTGCTGTTTGCGGAAGAGAGTTCCAAACCTCTACCACCCTTTGTGTGTAGAAGTGTTTCCTAATTTCACTCCTGAAAGGTCTGGCTCTAATTTTTAGACTCTGCCCCCAGTCCTAGAATCCACAACCATCGGAAATAGTTTCTCTCTATCTACCCTATCTGTTCCCCTTAATATCCTGAAAACTTCGATCAGATGACCCCTTAACTTTCTAAATTCCAGGGAATACAACCCTAATTTGTGTAATCCCTCCTCGTAACTTAACCCTTGAAGTCCAGGTATCATTCTGGTAAACCTACGCTGCACTCCCTCCAAGGCCAATATATCCTTCCTAAGGTGTGGTGCCCAGAACTGCTCACAGTGCTCCAGGTGTGGTCTAACTTGGGTTTTGTACAGCTGCAGTGTTTTGGCCTCAGCTGGAGTCTTGTGTACAGTTCTGGGCACCACACTTTAGGAAGGATGTCAAGGCCTTGGAGAGGGTGCAGAGGAGGTTGACCAGGATGGTACCAGGGATGAGGGACTTCAGTTATGTGGAGAGACTGGAGAAGCTGGGATTGTTCCCCTTAGAGCAGAGAAGGTTAAGAGGAGACCTAATAGAGGTGTTCAAAATGATGAGGGGTTTTGATCGAGCAAGTAGAGAGAAACTGTTCACTCTGGCAAGTGGGTCGGTAACCAAAGGTCACAGATTTAAAATAGTTACTAAAAGAACTATAGGTGAAATGAGGAGAATTGTTTTCATACAGAGGGTTGTTCAGATCTGGAACGCACCATCTGAAAGGATGCTGGAATCAGGTTCCACAGGAACTTTCAAACAGTAATTGGACGAGTCCTTGAAGAGGACTAGTTTGCAGAGTTCTGGGGATAAAGCTGGGGTTTGGGACTAAATTGGACAGCTCTTTCAAAGACACGATGGGCACAGACACGATGGGCCGAATCACCTCCTTCTGTGCTGTTAGATTCTATGATCAGTGTGAAGTCGCTGGTGTGTCATCAGGTTGGATGACTGAGTGAATCCCTTCCCACACACGGAGCAGGTGAACGGTCTCTCCCCAGTGTGAACTCGCTGATGTAACAGCAGGCGGGATGACTGAGTGAATCCCTTCCCACACACGGAGCAGATGAATGTCCTCTCCCCAGTGTGAACTCGCTGATGTACCAGCACGTAGGATGACCGAGTGAATCCCTTCCCACACACGGAGCAGGTGAACGGCCTCTCCCCAGTGTGCAGCTGTTGGTGTCTCTTGAGCTCCCGGGAGCTTTTAAAACTATTCCCACACTCAGAACATTTAAAGGGTCTCTCGTTAGTGTGAACTCGCTGGTGCCCCTTCAGCTCCCCTGAGCTTTTAAAGCTCTTCCCACAGTCAGAACATTTAAAGGGCCTCTCGTCAGTGTGAACTCGCTGATGTGTCAGCAGGTTGGGTAACTGAGTGAATCCCTTCCCACACACAAGAGCAGGTGAACTGTCTCTCCCCAGTGTGAACTCACTGGTGTACCCTCAGGTCCCTGGAGCTTTTAAAGCTCTTCCCACAGTCAGAACATTTAAAGGGCCTCTCGTCAGTGTGAACTCGCTGATGTGTCAGCAGGTTGGACAAATGAGTGAATCCCTTCCCACACACAGAGCAGGTGAACGGCGTCTCCCCAGTGTGACCTCGCTGATGTACCAGCAGGTTGGATGAATCAGCGAATCCCTTCCCACACACAGAGCAGCTGAACGGCCTCTCCCCAGTGTGTAGGTGTTGGTGTTTCTTGAGCTCCCCGGAGCTTTTAAAACTCTTCCCACAGTCAGAACATTTAAAGGGCCTCTCGTCAGTGTGAACTCGCTGGTGTCCCTTCAGCTCCCCGGAGCTTTTAAAGCTCTTCCCACAGTCAGAACATTTAAAGGGCCTCTCGTCAGTGTGAACTCGCTGATCTTCCAGCAGGTTGGATGACTGAGCGAATCCCTTCCCACACACGGAGCAGGTGAATGGCCTCTCCCCAGTGTGTAGGAACCAGTGTTTCTTCAGCTCCCGGGGGCTTTTAAAGCTCTTCCCACAGTCAGAACATTGAAATGGTCTCTCATCAGTGTGAACAAGCTGGTGTCCCTTCAGATACAGAGCGCTTTTAAAGCTCTTCCCACAGTCAGGACACTGAAATGGTCTCTCCCCAGTGTGAACTCCCTGGTGTGTTTGCAGGTGGGATGAACAAACAAATCCCTTTCCACACACGGAGCAGGTGAACAGACTGTCCCTGGTGTGACAGCGCCGTTGAACTTTCAATGCAGACGGGGAACTGAAGCCCTTCCCGCCGTCCCCACCTTTACCCGGTTTCTCCCCGGTGTGACGGTGCACGTGTCTCACCAGGTCAGGCGATCGGCTGAATCCGCGTCCACACACTGAACACGTGTGCAGTTTTTGTCTGCGTTGCGATCCCTGCTCTCTCCTTCCATGTGCAAAGGCCGATGATATTCAGGTCCTGATGAATCCAGCGACTCTGTCAGATCATGACGTGATGTTTGGTCTGAGCTTCCCGCCTGTAACTGCTCCACTTCTATAACCCTGTAAATTGAGATCAGAAAAGGATCAGAGGCAAACTGTTGTTTAATTTTCCCCTTTCCGAACCTAGGGGCAGTGAAGCTGATTTTCAGGCCCCAGCTGCTGCACAGGTTGGTTGAAAGGATCAGCAGTAATGGCGGCTGTAATACCCACAAGCCTCCGCGCTCCAGAAAGCACTCTGTTGACTCTGAGTCCCGCGCATGTGCTCATGGCCCCCGCGCTCTCCCTCCTGCTCTACAACCGCCCGTCCCGATCAGTCTGCAACACGCGTGCTCAGCACACAAAACCCCGCGGTTGGAACATCGGGCGTGCATGCGGAGCCGCAACATCTGGTACGCGTGAGCGGCTCAGGTGGGGGCAAGTCAGTGTTCCGCCTCAGCCGCCAGGGAGGTGTGCATGCGCAGGACGACCCAACATTCTTCCCGTCAGCAATCACTCCCTCGTTTCTTTAATAAAAACAGAAAATGCTGGAAATACTCAGCAGGTCAGGCAGCATCTGTGGAGAGAGAAACAGAGTTAACGTTTCAGGTCGATGACCATTCATCAGAACTGCTTGCTCTTTAGTGTCAGCCAGTGGCTCAGTGGGCAGCACTCGCGCCTCTGAGTCAGAAAGTTGTGGGTTCATAGTCCCACTCCAGAGACTTGAGCACAAAAATCCAGGCTGACACTCCAGTGCAGCGCTGAGGGAGTGCGGCACTGTCGGAGGTGCCGTCTATCGGATGAGATGTTAAATTGAGGCCCTGTTTGCTCTCTCAGGTGGATGTAAAAGATCCCATGGCATTATTTCAGGAAAGAAAGACTTGCATTTATATAGTGCCACCAGATATCCTAAAGTGCTTTACAGCCAATGAAGTACTACAATGAAGTAGTCACCGTTGTAATGTGGGAAAGAACAGGGGAATTAACCCCAGTGTCCGAGCCAATGTTTATCCCTCAATCAATATAAAAAATGATAGATTATCTGGTCATTATCACAGTGCTGTTTGTGGGAGCTTGCTGTGCGCTAACTGACTGCCGCATTTCCTACATTACAACAGTGACTACACTGCAAAAGTACTTCATTGGCTGCAAAGTACTTTGGGACGTCCGGTGGTGGTGAAAGGCGCTATATAAATGCAAGTCTTTCTTCCTTCACTGGTCTCACCAGCGACCTCTTCTGGCGGTTGGTGGATTGACAGCCGAGAGTCCGCGCATGCGCACACGGAGCGGCGGTTTGGGCCGAGTCCGGCACAGCGACCCCTCCCGGTCACCAAGGGTAATGACCGCGCATGCCCAGAAAAGACCAAACCCCCTCCCCCACACGGAGCTGCGCCTGCGCACTCGGATCCTGCCGGACGGAGTCGGCGCGGGGCCATTCCGGGGAAAGGCCTTGGTGTCGGTTCCAGAGTCGCGATCGGTGACGCGAAGTGAGTTTTCTCCGCTCCGATTGGGTGGAAAATGGCGCGGGGTGGATCGGGAGAGAATCGAGAGAAATAGAAAAACCTCAGAGTCCGCGAGGCCCCGGACCGAGCGGCGGCACGTCGACGGTACACGTGATCTCCTCGGGGACACGTCACCCGGTCCCGCGGCCTGATTGACGGCAGCTTCCCACCAGTAGGGAGCGAGCGGGGCGGGACTGGAGGAGCAAGCCTGCGGGGGTCCTCCAACCAATCGGGGAGCCCGAGGGGCGGGGCTAGCGGCACCCAGTGGGCGGGGCTGGAGGAGCGAGCCGGCGGCGGGTCCTCCAACCAATCGGGGAGCCCGAGGGGCGGGACTACCGGCACCCAGTGGGCGGGGCTGGAGGAGCGAGCCGGCGGCGGGTCCTCCAACCAATCGGGGAGCTAGAGGGGCGGGACTTGCGGCACCCAGTGGGCGGGCTGGAGAAGCGAGCCGGCGGCGGGCCCTCCAACCAATCGGGGAGCCCGAGGGGCGGGACTAGCGGCACCCAGTGGGCGGGGCTGGAGGAGCGAGCCGGTGGCGTGTCCTCCAACCAATCGGGGAGCCCGAGGGGCGGGACTAGTGCTGGCTGATTGATCCGCGGGGCAGCGAGTTTCTCCAGTCCCTTGTTCAGGGCCCGGGGCCCGGGGAGGCTGTGGGCCTTTATTCCCCGCATTGGACACAAGGCTCTTTGGCTCACAACACACTGGCTCAGGTTTTAATAGAGACTTTTTAAATTCATCAATAAAAGCAGATAAACCTCGTGCTTCTGTGGAACAAACTTTCTAATATTTTATAGAATCATAGAATGGTTACAGCACAGAAGGAGGCCATTCGGCCCGTCGAACCCGTGCCGGCTATCTGCAAAACCACTTAAGTGAGTCCCACTCCCCGCCCTTTCCCCGTAACCCTGCAAATTTCTTTCCTTCAAGTACTCGAGCGGCCGAATGGCCAACTCCTGCTCCTATCTTCTATGTATCCATTATCCGAGGCACAGGTAGGCCCCACAGTGGCGGCGGACCTGTGAGGAGCGGCGGTGGTGATATAAAGCGAGGTGGTGGAGCAGGTAGGCCCCACAGCAGCGGTGGCGGTGATATAAAGAGCGAGGCGGCGGAGTTTATAGGGTGTCTGTAATTCTTGTGGCACTTCCTGTGTCCCTGATAACCATGTGTGCAGGAAGTGTATCCAGCTGCAGCTACTGACAGACCGCATTGCGGCGCTGGAGCTGCGAGTGGATACATACTGGAGCACTCGCGATGCTGAGGACATCGTGGATAGCACGTTTAGGGAGTTGGTCACACCGCAGGTAAAGGCTGCACAGGCAGGAAGAGAATGGGTGACCACCAGGCAGAGTAGTAGGCGCAAGCAGGTAGTGCAGGGGTCCCCTGTGACCATCCCCCTCTCAAACAGATATACCGATTTGGATATCGTTGGGGAGGATGGCTTATCAGGGGAAGGCAGCAGCAGCCAACTTCCTGGCACCGTGGGTTGTTCTGCACAGGACGGGAGGAAAAAGAGTGGAAGAGCTACAGTAATAAGGGATTCTATTGTAAGGGGAATAGATAGGCGTTTCTGCGGCCGCAAACGTGACTCCAGGATGGTATGTTGTCTTCCTGGTGCAAGGGTCAAGGATGTCTCAGAGCAGCTGCAGAACATTTTGGAAGGGGAGAGTGAACAGCCAATTGTCGTGGTGCATATAGGTACCAACGATATAGGTAAAAAAAACAGAATGTGGTCCTAAAAGCTGAATATAGGGGGTTAGGAGGTAAATTTAAAAAATAGGACCTCCAAGGTAGTAATCTCAGGATTGCGACCAGTGCTACGTGCTAGTCAGAGTAGAAATAGAAGGATATTTCAGATGAATACGTGGCTAGAGGAATGGTGCCAGGGGGAGGGATTCAAATTCCTGGGACATTGGTTCTGGGGGAGGTGGGGCTAGTACAAACCGGACGGTTTGCACCTGGGCAGGACCGGGACCGATGTCCTGGGGGAGTGTTTGCTAGTGCTCTGGGGGAGGGTTTAAACTAAAATGGCAGGGGGTTGGGAACCTGAGCAGGGAGACAGAGGAAAGGGAAACAAGGATAGAAGCAAAAGACAGGAAGGAGAAAAACAAAGGTGGTGGTCAGCGAAATCATGGTTTTAAATCAAACATAGCCACAGTAAATAATAATTCTAAAAGGTGTAAGAGTGTTAAAAAAACAAGCCTGAAGGCCTTGTGTCTTAATGCGAAGAGCATTCGTAATAAGGTGGATTAATTAGTTGCACAAATAGAGGTAAACGGATATGATATGATTGGGATTCCAGAAATATGGCTCCAGGGTGACCAAGGCTGGGAACACAACATCCAGGGGTATTCAATATTCAGGAAAGATAGGCAAAAAGGAAAAGGAGGTGGGGTAGCATTGCATTTTAAAGAGGAGATTAACACAATTGAAAGGAAGGATATTAGCTCTGATGATGTGGAATCTGTATGGGTAGAGCTGAGAAATACCAAGGGGCAGAAAATGTTAGTGGGAGTGTTATACAGACCTCCAAACAGTAATGCGGAGGCTGGGGATGGCATTAAATGGGAAATTAGAGATGCGTGCAATAAGGGCACAGCAGTTATCATGGGTGACTTTAATCTACATATAGATTGGGCTAACCAAATTAGTATCCATACTGTGGAGGAGGAATGCTGGCGTGTATACGGGATGGTTTCCTGGACCAATATGTCGAGGAACCAACTAGAGATCAGGCCATCTTAGACTGGGTATTATGTAATGAGAAAGGATTAATTAGCAATCTTCTTGTGCGATGCCCCTTGGGTCAGAGTGATCATAATATGATAGAATTTTTCATTAAGATGGAGAGTGAAGTAGTTGACTCAGAGACTCGGGTCCTGAATTTAAATAAAGGAAACTACGATGGTATGAGGCGCAAGTTGGGTAGGATTGATTGGGGAATGTTACTCAAAGGGTTGACGGTGGATAAGCAATGGCAAACATTCAAAGATCGCATGGATGAACTACAGAATTTGTTCATCCCTGTTTGGCATAAAAATAAAACAAAAAGGGTGACTCAACCGTGGCTAACAAGGGAAATTAGGGATAGCATAAGATCCAAGGAGAGGACATATAAACCTGAGGATTGGGAGCAGTTTAGGATTCAGCAAAGGAGGACAAAGGGATTAATTAAGAGGGGGAAAATAGAGTATGAGAGTAAGCTTTCAGGGAACATAAAAACTAACTGTAGATATGTGAAGGGAAAAAGATTGGTGAAGTCAAGCATAGGACCCTTGCAGTCAGAATCAGGGGAATTTATAATGGGGAACAAAGAAATGGCAGGCCAATTAAATACATACTTTGGTTCTGTCTTCACAAAGGAGGACACAAATAACCTCCCAGAGATGTCGGAGAACATAGGGTCTAATGAGAGGGAGGAAGTGAAAGAAATCAGTATTTGTAGGGAAATGGTGTTAGGGAAATTGACGGGATTGAAGGCCGATAATTCCCCAGGGCCTGATAATCGACATCCTAGGGTACTTAAGGAAGTAGCCTAAGAAATAGTAGATGCATTGCTGGTCATCTTCCAAAATTCGCTAGTCTCTGGAACAGTTCCCATGGATTGAAGGGTAGCTTATATTACCCCACTATTCAAAAAAGGTGGTAGAGAGAAAACGGGGAATCATATCAGTCATGGGGAAAATGCTAGAGTCCATTGTAAAAGATGTAATAGCAGAGCACTTGGAAAACAGTGACAGGATCGGACAAAGTCAACATGGATTTACAAAAGGTAAATCATGCTTGACTAATCTACTAGAATTTTTTGAGGATGTAACTGGTAGAATAGATATGGGAGAACCAGTGGATGTGGTGTATTTGGACTTTCAGAAGGCTTTCGATAAGGTACCGTATAGTTGATTAGCGTGTAAAGTTAAGGCACATGGGATTGGTGGCAAGGTACTGACTTGGATAGAGAACTGGTTGGCAGACAGGAAGCAAAGAGTTGGAATAAACAGGTCTTTTTCCGAGTGGCAGGCAGTGACTAGTGGGGTACCGCAGGGATCGGTCCCAGGACCCCAGCTATTCACAATATATATTAATGATCTAGACGAGGGAACTAGATGTAACATCTCCAAGTTTGCAGATGACACAAAGCAGGGTGGGCGTGTGTGAGGAGGATGCCGAAAAACTCCAGTGTGATTTGGACAGGTTGGGTGATTGGGCAGAAGCATGGCAGATGCAGTATAATGTGGATAAATGCGAGGTTATCCGCTTTGGTGGCAAAAACAGGAAGGCAGATTATTATCTGAATGGCAATAGATTGGGAGAAGGGGAAGTGCAATGAGACCTGGGTGTCCTTGTGCACCAGTCGCTGAAGGTAAGCATGCAGGTGCAGCAGGCGGTTAAGAAGGCAAATGGTATGTTGGCCTTCGTAGCGAGAGGGTTTGAGTACAGGAACAAGGATGTCTTGCTGCAGTTGTACAGGGCCTTGGTGAGACCACATCTTGAGTATTGTGTGCAGTTTTGGTCGCCTTATCTGAGGAAGGATGTTCTTGCCGTGGAAGGAGTTCAATGAAGATTCACCAGGCTGATACCTGGGATGGCAGGAATGACGTATGAGGAGAGATTGGGACGATTGGGCTTGTACTCACTGGAGTTTAGAAGAATGAGAGGGGATCTCATTGAAACTTATAAAATTCTGACAGGACTGGACAGACTAGATGCAGGAAGGATGTTCCCGATGGCCGGGGAGTCCAGAGCCAGGGGTCACAGTCTAAGGATAAGGGGTAAGCCATTTAGGACAGAAATGAGGAGGAATTTCTTCACCCAGAGAGTGGTGAACCTGTGGAATTCTCTACCACAGAAGGCAGTACAGGACAATATATTAAATATATTCAAGAAGGAGTTGGATATATTTCTTAAGGCTAAAGGGATCAAGGGGTATGGGGAGAAAGCAGGGACCGGGTACTGAATTTTGATGATCAGCCATGATCGCATTGAATGGCGGAGCAGGCTAGAGGGGTCGAATGGCCTACTCCTGCTCCTATCTTCCATGTTTCTGTGTTTGTATGTTTCAGTTTGAACTGGAGTGGAGATGCAGGAGAAGCTGCTGGGTTTAACCCTGATGCGCTATCAATTACTCATAAAAGACTGAGAGTTAAGAGAGTAACTAAAGGCTTTTATTAACAAAAAGAATGAAGGTCTGCCTCGAGTGGTCGACCGGTCCAGGAATACAAAGGGCTGGGGAGCAGCCACCTTTATACTAGGACTTGTGGGAGGAGTCAGCCGAGGCATGTCCAGGCATGTCTACAGTGGAATACAAACAGTATACAAACAGTGGTTTACCACATTCACCCCTTGTTTAAAATTGAGTCCGGCGGGGTGAAGTGTATCAAAAGTCAGTGCATTGGAGTCGCTCCGGAGGTCTTGTCTGCCGCTGTGATCGGCGTGGCGATGGCAGGGGTCGTGAAGCTTCCGGCGTCAAGTCCCGCGTAGGCTGTGGCGCTGGCGTGTCGTCCTCGTAGATGTCGAGCGGGTCGCGGGACCCAGGCCTGCCGTCTGCTGGGGCTGGATATCGGATCGTGGGGGGGGTGGTAGTGGGTAGTGGGTTACTGCGGCCCCCGAGGGTGCAAGGTCTCTTATGGAGACTGTGTCCTCCCCCCGTCCGGGTACGCAATGTAAGCATACTGGGGGTTGGCGTGGAGGAGGTCGACCCTCTCGACCAGGGGCTCCGTTTTATGGGTCCTCACGTGTCTTCTCAGTAGGACCGGCCCTGGGGACGTCAGCCATGGCGGTAGCGATGTCCCCGATGTGGACTTCCTTGGGAAGACAAACATTTTCTCATGAGGGGTGGCGTTAGTGGCAGTGCAGAGCAGTGACCGAATAGAGTGGAGCGCATCGGGTAGCACATCCTGCCAGCGGGAGGTTGGAAGGCCCCTAGACTTTAAGGCTAGCAGGACGGCCTTCCAAACTGTCGCATTTTCTCTTTCCACCTGTCCGTTCCCCCGGGGGTTGTAACTGGTGGTCCTGCTTGTGGCAATACCCCTAGTTAGCAGGTACTGACGGAGTTCATCGCTCATAAACGATGAGCCCCGGTCGCTATGGATATAGCTGGGGAAGCCGAACAGGGTGAAGAGGTCGTTCAGACATTTAATGACCGTGGCACTGGTCATGTCCGGGCAGGGGAAGGCGAACGGGAAACGGGAGTACTCATCGATAATATTGAGGAAGTACACATTGCGGTCGGAGGAGGGGAGAGGCCCTTTAAAATCGACGCTCAGGCGCTCGAAGGGGCGAGTGGCTTTTATCAGGTGGGCCCTGCCTGGTCTATAAAAGTGCGGTTTGCACTCAGCGCAGACTTCGCAGTTCCTGGTCATGGTCCTGACCTCCTCGATAGAGTAAGGCAGGTTGCGGGCCTTGATGAGATGGAAGAACCTGGTGACCCCCGGGTGGCAGAGGTCATTGTGGAGGGCCCGCAGTCTATCGATCTGCGCGCTGGCGCAGGTGCCACGCGATAGCGCATCCGGGGGTTCATTTAGCTTCCCGGGCCGGTACAAGATCTCGTAGTTGTAGGTGGAAAGTTCGATTCTCCACCTCAAGATCTTGTCATTTTTGATTTTGCCCCTCTGCTTGTTGTTAAACATAAAAGCAACTGAACGCTGGTCAGTGAGCAGGGTAAATCGTTTTCCGGCCAGGTAGTGCCTCCAATGACGCACAGCCTCCACAATCGCCTGGGCCTCCTTCTCAACAGCGGAGTGTCTGGTCTCCGGACCTTGGAGGGTTCGTGAAAAGAAGGCCACGGGTCTCCCCGCCTGATTGAGGGTAGCGGCCAGGGCAAAGTCGGACGCGTCGCTTTCCACCTGGAAGGGGATGGATTCGTCCACTGCGTGCATGGTGGCTTTGGCAATGTCCTCCTTGATACGGTGGAAGGCTAAGCGGGCCTCTGCCGTCAAGGGAAAAGAGGTGGACTTGATCAGCGGACGGGCCTTGTCCGCATAGTAGGGGACCCACTGGGCGTAATAGGAGAAAAACCCTAGGCACCTCTTCAGGGCCTTGAGGCAGTGGGGCAGTGGGAGTTCCATAAGGGGACGCATCCGGTCGGGGTCGGGGCCGATGACTCCGTGTTCCACAACACATCCAAGGATGGCGAGGCGGTTTGTGCGGAATATGCACTTCTCCTTGTTATATGTCAGGTTCAGGAGTTGGGTGGTGCGGAGGAATTTTTCGAGGTTTGCGTCATGGTCCTGCAAGTCACGGCCGCAGATGGTCACATTGTCCAGGTATGGGAAAGCGGCCTGCAACGCATTTTGATCTACCATCCGGTCCATCTCCCTTTGGAAGACGGAGACCCCGTTGGTGACGCCAAAGGGAACCCTAAGGAAGTGATAGAGGCGGCCGTTTGCCTCAAAGGCAGTATACTGGTGGTCCTCAGGGCTGATAGGGAGCTGGTGGTACGCTGATTTCAGGTCAATGGTTGAGAAGACGCAGTACTGCACGATCTGGTTGACCATATCAGCTATGCGGGGGAGTGGGGAAGCGTCCAGTAGGGTGTAGCGATTTATTGTCTGGCTGTAGTCGATGACCAGGCGCTGCTTCTCGCCGGTCTTAACGACCACAACCTGGGCTCGCCAGGGGCTGGTGCTGCCCTCAATAATCCCTTCCTTCAGGAGCCGCTCCACTTCGGTTTTAATGAAAACCCTGTCCCCGGCACTGTATCGCCTGCTCTTTGTGGCGATGGGCTTACAGTCGGGGGTGAGGTTAGCAAACAGTGGGGGGGGGGGTGACTCTGAGTGTGGAGAGGTTGCACCTGGTGCGCGGCGGGCAATTTGGAAGCTGCTGGCTGCGGACTGTGAGTGGGGGGAGGGGTCCACCGTACGCCATCGTAACACTTTTAAGGTGGCACTGAAAATCTAACCCCAGTAGAACGGCAGCGCAGAGGTCGGGCAGGACCAGAAGTTTAAAATTATCATACACAGTCCCGTCTACTACGAGTGTCACCACGCAGTAGCCGCCAATGTCCGCCGACTGGGACTCGGAGGCCATAGAAATCCGCTGGTGCGCAGGCAGGACTGGGAGAGAGCAACGCCGCACCGTGTCGGGGTGGATGAAGCTCTCCGTGCTCCCAGAGTCAAAAAGGCAGATTGTATCGTGACCATTTACCTTAATGTCCATTGTGGAGCTGGCCAGCTGGTGCGGTCTCGCTTGGTCCAGTGTAACGGATGCCAGCGTAGGGGTCGGTGTGTCGCTGCGGGTATCAGATGAGGCGGTGTTGGGGGCCTGCTGCGTTCCGGCTGTCGTCCAAGATGGCGGCGTCCATGATCCCCATGTGGCTGGAGGCGTCCAAAATGGCTGCTGTACCGGTGGTTCGCACATGGCCGGGGAGGCCCAAGATGGCGGCCCGCATGGCCCACACGCGGCGCTGCTGGGGTTCGGGGTGGCTTTAGCCCTGCAGATGCTAGCGTAGTGTCCCTTCTTCCCGCAGCCCGAGCAGGTCGTGTTTTTCGCCGGGCAGCGCGCTCTGGGGTGTTTTGCCCGGCCACAGAAGTAGCATTTCTGGCCTTGGGGCACTGCTGTCTGGCCTTGGGACACTGCTGCGGTAGTTGGGCCGTTGCTGGGGTGTGGCTGGGGTGGCACGGCGCTATGAGACGGTCCTACCGTGTCCCAGGCTGTCATTCCCCACGGCGTCCACGGTGCAGAGGAGTAGGCATCCATGCCCTGGTAGGCTGCATCCAATGAAAGTGCGAGTTCAGAGGCCTTGTTGAGATCGAGGTCACTCTGCTCCAACAGTCACAGTCGGGTGTAGTTGGACCTGTGGCCCGCTACAAAAGCGTCCCGGATAAGTTCCTCTGTGTACACGGCGGCATTTACATCCTTACAACCACAGGCCCGGCCAAGCACAGACAGTGCCTGAAGGTATTCCACGGTCGATTCCCCAGGTTGTTGTTTACGACTCCCCAGAAGGTGCCGGGCGTACACTTCGTTCACTGGGCGCGTGTACTGGTCCTTGAGGAGCTTGATGGCGTCCGCGTACGAGGTCGCGTCTTGGATGACCGAGTACACTCGGTGGTTCACTTTGGAGGTCAGGACATCCAGTTTGTCCTCTTCCGATTTGATTGCTTCGGAGGCGGTCAGGAATTTTTCGAAACACTTAAGCCAGTGAGTAAACTTGGTGGATGAGTCCGCCTCCCGATGATCTAAGTCCAGGCATGCTGGTGTGAGGATCTTCTCCATTATAAAAATTTTGTTAATAAAATTGATGCGCTATCAATTACTCATAAAAGACTGAGAGTTAAGAGAGTAACTAAAGGCTTTTATTAACAAAAAGAATGAAGGTCTGCCTCGAGTGGTCGACCGGTCCAGGAATACAAAGGGCTGGGGAGCAGCCACCTTTATACTAGGACTTGTGGGAGGAGTCAGCCGAGGCATGTCCAGGCATGTCTACAGTGGAATACAAACAGTATACAAACAGTGGTTTACCACAAACCCCCAGTACTTCTGAGTCCAGGAGGACCCAACAATTTCCAATGTGAGACTGTCAAGGGAGGTGGATTCTGGGGGAGATTAGGTTGTTAAACAGACACTGTCCGTACAATGTAAAAGAGTATTGTTTTAGGAACAAGTATTTCTGTACAGGCTTTTAATCCAGTTTATATCTACAGATTTGTTTTAATTCATTCTTGGGATGTGGGCGTAGCTCGCAAGAGCAGCAAATATTGCCAATCCCCAGTTTCCCGTTGAGAAGGGGGTGGTGAGTCACCTTCTTGAACTACTGCAGTCCGTGTGGTGAAGGTATTCCCACAATGTTGTTCGGTAAGGAGTTCCAGGATTATGACCCAGCAACGATGAATATATCTGAGTCAGGATGGTGTGTGACTTGGAGGGGAACTTGGATGTGATGGTGCTCCCATACAACAGCTGCCCTTGTCCTTCTAGGTGGTGGAGGTTGCGGGTTTTGGAGGTTTTATCAAAGTTCTGGTCGAGTTGCAGATGTATAAAGTTCCTTTCCTTCGCCCCCTCCCCCTCCCACTCCCACCTCTCTCTCTCTCTCTCTCTCCTCCCATAGAGGCCAGAGTCTTGTGTCGGCCCAGACCAGGTGGCGGATTCCCTTCCCTGAAGGACATTAGTGAACCAGTTGGGTTTTTATGGCAATCCGGCAGCTTTCATGGTCACTTTTCTAGTGCCGGCCCCACAAATGACCAGATTCACTGAGCTCAATTTCACAACCTGCCTTTGTTTTCTTGTGGGTTGTCTCTCACGCTCCCTGTTTTAAATTAATTTTACAGGGCACTGGAAGGGGAGGATTTACAGACAGGAAACTCAAACCAAACATCACGTCAAGATCTGACAGAGTCACTCGACTCATCGGATCTGAATATCACTGGCCTCTGAACATGGAAGCAAAAAGCACTGTTCACAGCGGGGAGAAACTGTACACGTGTTCTGTGTGTGGACGAAGCTTCAGCCAACCCTCTGACCTATCGAGACACAAGCGCATTCACACCGGGGAGAGGCCGTTCACCTGCTCTGAGTGTGGGAAGGGATTCACTCAGTCATCCCACCTACTGACACACCAGCGAGTTCACACTGGAGAGAGACCATTCACCTGCTCTGAGTGTGGGAAGGGATTCACTCGGTTATCCACCCTGCTGACACACCAGCGAGTTCACACTGGGGAGAGACCGTTCACCTGCCCTGAGTGTGGGAAGGGATTCACTGATTCTTCCAACCTGCTGAGACACCAGCGAGTTCACACTGATGAGAGACCTTTTAACTGCTCGGACTGTGGGCAGTGCTTTAAAAGTTCCGGGGAACTGATACGCCATCAACGTGTTCACACTGACGAGAGACCATTCAGGTGCTCTCACTGTGGGACTGGGTTCAGGCAGTCATCTGAGCTCACTATACACCAGCGCACTCACACTGGGGAGAGACCGTTCACCTGCTCTGAGTGTGGGAAGGGATTCACTAATTCATCCCACCTGCTGACACACCAGCGAGTTCACACTGATGAGAGACCTTTTAACTGCCCGGACTGCGGGAAGTGCTATAAAGGTTCCGGGGAACTGATACGCCATCAACGTGTTCACACTGACGAGAGACCGTTCAGGTGCTCTCACTGCGGGACTGGGTTCAGGCGATCATCTGACCTCACTGTACACCTGCGCACTCACACTGGGGAGAGGCCGTTCACCTGCTCCGTGTGTGGGAAGGGATTCACTCAGTTATCCCACCTCCTGACACACCAGCGTGTTCACACCGGGGAGAGGCCGTTCACCTGCCCTGAGTGTGGGAAGGGATTCACTAATTCATCCCACCTGCTGACACACCAGCGAGTTCACACTGGGGAGAGGTCGTTCACCTGCTCTGAGTGTGGGAAGGGATTCACTCGGTTAGCCACCCTGCTGACACACCAGCGAGTTCACACTGGGGAGAGGCCATTCACCTGCTCTGAGTGTGGGAAGGGATTCACTGAGTCATCCACCCTGCTGAGACACCAGCGAGTTCACTCTGACGAGAGACCTTTTAACTGCTCGGACTGTGGGAAGTGCTTTAAAAGTTCCGGGGAACTGATATGCCATCAACGTGTTCACATTGGGGAGAGACCGTTCAGGTGCTCGCACTGTGGGACTGGGTTCAGGCAGTCATCTGAGCTCACTGTACACCAGCGCACTCACACTGGGGAGAGGCCGTTCACCTGCCCTGAGTGTGGGAAGGGATTCACTTGTTCATCCACCCTGCTGAGACACCAGCGAGTTCACACTGGGGAGAGGCCGTTCACCTGCTCTGAGTGTGGGAAGGGATTCACTCAGTCATCCATCCTGCTGAGACACCAGCGAGTTCACAAGTGACTGCAGGGGTTGGATTCTGTTGTTGTTGCTGCTGTTAATCACATCCAGGACTGAACCATGTTCATTCTGACAGTTAGGGTTTGTTTCTGCTGATGTTAATAACCCCTATAAATGGGCTGGAGTTTAATATTCTGGATAGATGTCAAATAAGTCAGCTTTGTTTTAAACACATTGTTGTAGATTTTTGCCTTTCCCACCTGAGTGTTTAGCATCACCTGGCTGGAGCTCAGAAAGGACAATCTGGGGGAGGATCGTACAGTGGGAACAGAACTCCAGCCTGGACACAGTCCTTCAGGGTCACACTGAGAGGGGCAAACGGCACTTTGGTCTTTCTCGTCTCTCTTCACTGACAGCAAAGTCCCCATGAGGGTTAATCTCGAGGCGTGTGAGAAACGTGTCCCAGCCGCTCTCTGCCATGGTTCAGAGCTCCTAGGCACGGAACAGAAGGCTCCTTTAGGAATGTACCCCAGTGCTTTTTTTTTTAATGGCCTTTTTAACCTGTGTTGCTACTTTTAGTGATTTGTGTATCTGTATCCCTGGATCCCTCTGCTCCTCCAGCCCATTTAGCACTGCGCACACCGGGGCCCTGCTGGACCACCGGGGAGCGGGGTGTCGGATCAAGAGGAGCGCCGGGCTGAGCGATTGCAGCCGACACCCCGAAGAAGAAAGGGGAAGGGGGCAGGTGCTGGCAGTCGGCCAAAATAAAAAGTTGCCGCCCGACACCTGCCCTTTAAGTGGCGCTGCTGCGGCGGCAAGAATGACCCCTGACCCTGTCGGACATATCATCCGGCGATAGGTCAGGGGTCGCAACCCAAGGTTGCAGCCAGGGTGCTGCGCATGGCGATGACGTCATTGCCGGCGGTGCAGTGCTGCGGGGTGCTACCGGCTACCGCCGCCACTAAACTCCCGCTGAATACCGCGGGAGGCACAAAGCAACCCAATTTCACCCCCTTGTCCAAGTAGTGTGTGGCCTCCTTATTCTTCCCACCAAAACACACCACCTCACACTGATCTATAGTGAAATTCATTAACACACCGCCTCACACTGATCTATAGTGAAATTCATCAACACACCACCTCACACTGATCTACAGTGAAATTCATTAACACACTGCCTCACACTGATCTATAGTGAAATTCATCAACACACCACCTCACACTGATCTACAGTGAAATTCATTAACACACCACCTCACACTGATCTATCGTGAAATTCATCAACACACCACCTCACACTGATCTACAGTGAAATTCATTAACACACCACCTCACACTGATCTATAGTGAAATTCATAAACACACCACCTCACACTGATCTACAGTGAAATTCATTAACACACCACCTCACACTGACCTACAGTGAAATTCATTAACACACCACCTCACACTGATCTATAGTGAAATTCATTAACACACCACCTCACACTGATCTATAGTGAAATTCATTAACACACCACCTTACACTGATCTACAGTGAAATTCATTATCACACCACCTCACACTGAACTACAGTGAAATTCATTAACACACCACCTTACACTGTTCTATCGTGAAATTCATCAACACACCACCTCACACTGATCTACAGTGAAATTCATTAACACACCACCTCACACTGATCTACAGTGAAATTCATTAGCCAATTACATGCCCATTCTGAAATTTTTTAATGTCTTCTTGCATTTTGTCTTCCTCAGGATTAACTCTACCTCCCAATTTGGTGTCCTCAACAAATTTTGAAATTGTACCTCTGATTCCCAAGTCCAAATCGTTTCTGTAAATGGTGAACAAAACTGGTCCCAGCACCGATCCCTGTGGAACACCACTTCCCACCTTTTGCCAGTCTGAGTAGCTACTCCCAACCCCTACTCTCTGTTTTCTGTTTTGTAACCAGCTTGCTAGCCATAAACAGTATGTAAGATCGACACGATGACCAAGGTCAGGCCGTGTGGAGTGAAGGGCAAGGCAGCAGAATGGATGGAAAGCTGGCTACAAAACAGAACTCAGAGGGTTGGAGTTAAGGGAAGTTTGTAGCGATCTTTCCATCCATTCTGTTGCCTGGCCCTTGACTCCACACGGCCTGACCGTGGTCATCTTGTAGACCATACATACTGCAGACACAGTGCACCAGTGGTGGAGGGGGTGGATATTGAGTCCTGTGGCAGGGGCGCTGATGAAGTGGATTTCTCTGTCTGTGAGTTTTGAGGCATCGCTATTTGCGTTTTTCACCTCTTTCCACTTTTAAATAAAACCTTGCTGCCAGTTTATTAAAGCCATTAACAGCCGCTCGGGTGGGACACCCCAATAAATGAGGCCTTGTTTCCCTCAGAATGACAGGCCTGAACCCGAGTTAGAAAACATTTAGTAATTAAACCAGACTGGGCGGGGCCTGAGGTGCCAGTTAGTAACGGAAAATTGGTGGCCAGCGTACTTCACACCAGGGCTGAGGACCCGGGGACTCGGGTTTCTGTGTCATTTATTGATTCATTTTGTTTATTGCTGAATCTCAATCAGACTGGTGGGTCATCTTGCTGTCTGACAGAGGTGAGGGTTCCCAATGGAGGGCCCTCTATGTGGGAGTCCTTCCCTGCAGCATTGCAAGTCCAGATGTGTTTTTTGCGGCCTAGAGGAGTCCACGGGCCGTGTATATATTCAATGTGAGAGGTTACAGCCCCTGTATAGTTCCCTGAAGGGGCTGCTCCTCAACTCTTGGTTACACTTTAGCCCCACGCTCCTAATCTTTGGCCGCCCGGTGCGGAGGGGGGTGGGTAAGTCAGAGGATCTTCTCCTGGACCTGCTCTTGGGCCTGGTGAAAACAGCAATTTGTAGGTCCAGGATGGGCGGGGCCCATGGGGTGGTGTCACTCTGGCTGCCTGCCCCTCTCCCGTGGTCTTGTCCGTGCCTGGGTGGCCCTGGAGAGGGAGCAGGTGGTGTTTTGACCGGTACGCTTGATGCCTTCTGTGACCGGTGGGCGCCTCAGGTTAAAGAGGGTATGATTCAGAAGTTTGCAGATGATACTAAAATCGGCTGCGTGGTTGATACTGAAGAAGGAAGCTATAGACTGCAGGAAGAGATCAATACATTGGTCAGTTGGGCAGAACAGTGGCAAATGGAATTCAATCCGGGGAAGTGTGAGGTAATGCATTTGGGGAGGACTAACAAGGAAAGGGAATACACATTAAATGTTAGGACACTGAGTAGTGTAGAGGAACAAAGGGACCTTGGAGTGCATGTCCACAGATCCCTGAAGGTAGCGGGCCAGGTAGATAAGGTGGTTAAGAAGGCATACGGAATGCTTGCCTTTATTAGCCGTGGCATAGAATACAAGAGCAGGGGGGTTATGCTTCAACTGTATAAAACACTAGTTAGGAAAGATGTGATTGCACTAGAGAGGGTACAGAGGAGATTTATAAGGATGTTGCCGGGAGTAGAGAATCTTAGCTATGAGGAAAGACTGGATCGGCTGGGTCTGTTTTCCTTGGAACAGAGGAGGCTGAGGGGAGACCTTATTGAGGTGTATAAAATTATGAGGGGCCTAGATAAAGTGGATAGAAAGGACCTATTTCCCTTAGCAGAGGGGTCAAAAACCAGGGGCCACAGATTTAAAGTAATTGGTGGAAGGTTTAGAGGAGATTTGAGGGGAAATTTCTTCACCCAGAGGGTGGTGGGGGTCTGGAACTCACTGCCTGAAAGGGTGGTAGAGGCAGGAACCCTAACCACATTTAAAAAGTACTTGGATGTGCACTTGGGATGCTTTACCCTGCAGGGCTACGGACCAAGAGCTGGGAAGTGAGATTAGGCTGGATCGCTCTTTGTTGGCCGGCGCAGACACGATGGGCTGAAATGGCCTCCTTCCGTGCTGTAACTTTCTATGATTCTAAGAGGCGATAATCGATCCTCACAATCACATTATGATTGAATTATTATTTGTGAGTGTCACTGTATTGTACACAGTTATTATTCATAGAATAGATTCATAGAGACTTACAGCACAGAAGGAGGCCATTCGGCCCATCGTGCCTGTGCCAGCTCTTTGAAAGAGTCGTCGTGTTTAGTCCCACATCCTCACTTTTTGTCTGTAACCCTGTCAGTTGCTCAAGTTCCCGTCCAACTCTGCTTTACAATTATTAACGGAATCAGCTTCCACCATCTTTTCAGGTCGAGTGTTCCAGATCCCCACAACTCTGAGTGGAAACATTTCTCCTCATCTCTCCTCTAGATCTTTTGCCAATATCTTTGAATCTTCTCTAGTTATTGACCCACTCACCAGAGCGAATGTTTCTTTCCCAATTTATTCTATCAAAATCGCTCACCATCTTGAAAACCTCTATTAAATCACCTCTGAACCTTCCCTGTTCCAAGGAGGACAGTCCGAACTTAGAACATAAGAAGTAGGAGCAGGAGTCGGCCATACGGCCCCTCGGGCCTGCTCCGCCATTCAACAGGATCATGGCTGATCCGAACCTAGACTCACATCCACTTCCCTGCCCACTCCCCGTAACCCCTAATTCCCTTATCAGCTAGGAAACTGTCTATCTCCGTTTTAAATTTATTTAATGTCGCAGCTTCCACAACTCTCTGAGGTAGCAAATTCCATAGATTTACTACCCTCTGAGTGAAGAAGTTTCTCCTCATCTCAGTTTTGAAAGGGCAGCCCCTTATTCTAAGATTATGCCCCCTAGTTCTACAGTAGTCTCACCCATCAGTGGAAACATCCTCACCGCATCCACCCGATCAAGCCCCCTCACAACCTTATATGTTTCGATAAGATCCCCTCTCATTCTTCTGAATTCCAATGAGTAGAGGCCCAACCTACTCAACCTTTCCTCATAAGTCAACCCCCTCATCTCCGGAATCAACCGAGTGAACCTTCTCTGAACTGCCTCGAGAGCAAGTATATCTTTTCTTAAATATGGAAAACAAAACTGTACGCAGTATTCCAGGTGTGGCCTCACCAGTCTGTCAATATGCTTCTATTATAATCTCTTGATCTGTGGCCATAAAAACCTTCAGTCTCAGCCCTTATTATAGAATAATAGATGGAGTATATTCTTTGTGGCTTACACAATACTGCCTGAGCAATTTGGACTTCTGCTTAAAGCCCAAATCATAAGGCAGTAGAATGTACCAGGACAACCCTACCGGATTATTAATTTCAATTAATTTTATTACTTTTCCAACCTCTCCTCATAACTGAAGTCCCTCATCCCGGGTAACATCCTGGTAAACCTCCTCTGGACCCTTTCTAAGGCCTTTACACCTTTCCTCAAGTGTGGGGCCCAGACTTGTCCACAACACTCCAGCTGAGGCATAACCTGTGATTTATGAAGTTCCAGCATCATCTCTTTGCTTTTATATTCTATTCCTCTGTTTATAAACCCAAGTAACCGGTTATTGGTTGTTTATTATCTGGAGGGCACTGGGGCACTTGCCTTCATGGGTTTTGCTCCCGTCTGGTGTCACTGGGGCAACTCAGAGTCACCCCTACAGGTGGTGAAAAATGGCCCAATCTCAAACGGATGACAAAGATGAGGAGAAATGTTTTCACTCAGAGAGTTGTTGGGATCTGGAACGCTCAGGGAGCGGGTTAATGAACCTCGGGATCCCTGATAGCCAGCCAGGATCTTGTGCTGCTGCTGTGCCAGAAGAGAGGAGAGGAGAGGAGAGGACAGGACAGGTGAGGTCTCTCTCTCTGTGTCCAGGAGGAGAGACCACATCTGTTGCTGCTGCAGCTACTATTGGGGTGCCAGAGGAGAGGAGAGACCAGGAGACCAGACCAGAGCTAACAACAAAGGGAAGCCATCCCATCACTGTTTCCCCAACTGGTCTCCATTACAGGAGAGGGAGAGAGGGGAGAAAAACAAACATCCTACATCTGTTCAGAAGGAGGGAGAGCCGTTGGAAAACTTCTACAGGTGGGTGTTTCATGGTGCACTCTCATAAAGACTTTGTATTTAAGTGGGGAGGAGGAAAGAAGAAGGAAAAGAAAACATCTAGGGGTGTGTGTGAGTGTGTGTGGCTCTTGTAAAACTAGGCCACACACACCACTAGCAAACACCCCTCCCTATTGCTTGACCTGGGACAGCTGGAGCTGGCCAGGCGAAGTCATCATTTAATTATCACATCGTTAAGACCTGGTGGTGGACTGAGCCTGGGCATCTCCAGCTTTATTTGCCCAGGTGAAGACATCTTCTCCCCCCACAAGAAGACCATCAATAGAGTCTTATTTTTTGGAGAGTGCACCCCTGCGAGCACCCACCCACCATCTTGAGTGGAGACCCAGCCCCTGCGGCCTCCCTCCTTCCCACCCCCCTTTCTCTCTCTCTTTGTCTCTCTCTAAAGAGGCACCTCATATCCATTAATTGCCTATTGAGCAGAGGAGAGAAGGCCGCTCTCCCAATTTAATCAACAAGGGGAGAGGTGTGCCTTCACTTTTAAAGCTCCCTCTGCTCAGGGAAAACAACCACTGAGGCCATTAACATCACCAGGCCTGTGACTTGGGTGGGTGTAGCCCTTGATAATAAGCGCCCCACGATGGCGACCACATCATCGCTGGTGACGGGGCCAGTAAGGTCATACGCAAGTGTGGCAGCCACGGCCATGGCTGCTCCCACTGCTTCTGCTGCCCCGTCACCATTCCGCCTCATCACTAAAAAACACGGGGTGAAGAGCTACACTCACCCCAACATGACTATCGAGGCGTGCATGAAGGCCATGGCTGGGGTTGTCGGCCCTTCAGCCATCGTCGCCACCTCAAATGTACGGCAAGGTGGTGTTCTTCCTGGCATCAGAGTGGGCAGTGTCCCTGGCTGTAACCAAGGGGCTCACCATGGGCGGGCCCTTCCTGCCAGTGGATCCTCTCGAGGCCACCGTGCAAAGGATCCTCTTGTCAAACATTCCGCCCTTTGTTTTGGCTGAGCTCCTCCTCCCCCCACCTACGTCAACTGGGGGAGGCGAGGTTGGGGATCACACCCATCCCGCTCGGATGCAGGGAGCCAGCCTCCGGCATGTCTTCTCCTTCCAGCACCAGCTTTTTGTTCAGCTGGCCCGGGAGGAGGACACCGAGGGCGCTTTTATCATGTGCCATGAGGGGGCTCCCCACCGCGTCATTTCGACATCAGACGGTGTGCAGTGCCACGCCTGTAAGGAGGTGGGGCACATACAAAAGAACTGCCCTGCCTCCAAGGCCCTAGACAGATGGTTGGATCTGCTGCTGCTCGTCGGCTCCATACATGCCGCTGTCAAATCCATGGGCACGGACGAGGGCACAGGGCCATGGGAGCAGCGTCGGATCAACAAGTTCCTCGCTGGGCTGCTGAGGGAGTGGTGGTCGAATAGCGTCCGCTCTCCCTCCTCCCGTTAGGTTAAGTAGAGGTTGCACTATGCTCTTGTCATGAAGATAACCATAGCCAGCCTCAACATCAACGGCAGCAGAGATGCGCGCCGTAGATTTAATAACTTCTTGGTCCTCCAGGACGGGAGGTATGCAGTGTGCTTCCTGCAAGAAACCCACACCGTTCCGGAGGACGAGGCCACGTGGCTCCTGGAGTGGCAAGGAGGGGTCAGCATGAGTCACCTCTCCAACTATTCCAGCGGGGTGGCTATCTTGCTGGCCCTGCATTTTCAGCCGGTTACCTAGTGGGTCAAGGAGCACGTGCCGGGCCGCTTGCTTCAGGTCACTGTTGCCGGTGCGCAGCAAGTGTGCTTCTTTGAAGAAGTGTCCGCTCTTCTGGGCTCCATCGACGTCGGCGAGTGCGTCATCCTCGGGGGTGATTTTAATTGCACCCTCGAGGCGAGGGACCGTTTGGGTCCCCCGCACAGCCTGGCATCGGTGGAGAAGTTGAGGGACCTGGTCGGGTCCTTCGACTTGGTGGACATCTGGCGAAATCTCCATCCCGACTCCAGCGCCTTCACTTACGTGAGGTCTGGAGGAGGAAGGTCCAGAATTGACCGCCTTTACATTTCCCGGGCGTACGTCTCCTGCGTCCCGGCGGCTTCCATGCGGCCGGTGCCGTGCACGGACCACCACCTGGTGTGGGTGGAGCTCGCTGCGTTGCGCACGCCGGGGGGTCCGTGTACTGGCATTTTAACAACCTGCTGCTGAAGGACGAGCGGTTCCGGAATTCGTTTCGTTGGTTCTGGGCCGACTGGAGAAGGAAGCGGGGGGGCTTCCCCTCCTTGAGGCTATGGTGGGATATGGGCAAGGCTCACATCCGTCTCTTCTGTCAGGAATACACGAGGGGCTCGACCAAGAGGCGGGAGGCCTGGGTCAGGCAGTTGGAGAGGGAGGTGCTCGACCTGGAGTCCCATCTTGGTCAAGTCGTCGATGACCCGGCCCTGCAGAAGGTGTACGAAGAGAAGTAGGGCACACTGAAGGACCTGCAGCTCATCGGGTCCCGAGGCGCGTACATGAGGTCGCAGACCCAGATCCTCCGGGACCTGGTCCGTAAGCAGCTCTTGGGGCTGCTGGCCGACAACGGATCTCTGGTCTCGGATCCGGAGGGGATCAGCGCGGAGACCCGGGCCTATTACGGGGCTCTGTTCTCTCCGGATCCGTCCAGCAAGGATGTGTGCAGAGTTTTGTGGGAGGTCTTGCTGAAGGTCGGCCCGGAGGGCGCCGAAAAATTGGACACTCTGCTAAGCTTGGCAGAGCTGACCGGCGCCCTCGGCCAGCTCTCGAATATAAAGTCCCCGGGGCTGGATGTGCTGACCGTGGAGTTCCACAGGGTGTTCTGGGATGTCCTGGGGGGCGACTACGTGCGGGTCCTGGGGGAAAGTCTGGCAACCGGGGAGATGCCCCTCTCTTGGTGCAGGGCGGTCATTGTCCTGCTGCCTAAGAGGGGCGATCTCCGCCTATTAAAAAACTGGCGCCCGGTCTCCCTTCTCAGCACGGATTATAAAATTTTTGCCAGGGCCATGTCTGCCCGCCTTGGTACCATGCTGGCCCACATGATCCACCCGACCAGTCCAAACGGTCCTGGGCCGGACTATCCACGATAACATCCATCTGGTCCGGGACCTGGTCCACCATTCCCAGAGGGCTGGTCTGCTGGTCACCTTCCTTTCCCTGGATCAGGAGAAGGCGTTCGACAGGGTGGATCATGAGTATCTCTTTGGGACTCTGTGCGCTTTCGGGTTCGGGACGCATTTTGTCTTCTGTACGCTGCCGCAGTGTGTCTGATTAAAGTTAACGGGTCCTTGACGGTGCCCCTTCGCTTCGGGAGGGGGGTGGGTCAGGGATGCCCCGTGTCCGGTCAGTTATACGCCGTTTGCGTAGAGCCTTTCCTGCACCTCTTGCGGAAGAGGTTGACGGGACTGGCTCTGCAAGGGCCGGGCATGGAGGTGGTCCTCTCGGCTTACGCCGATGACATGCTCCTCATGGTCACGGATCCCGCTGACTTGCGGAGGATGCGGGAATGCCAGCAGATTTACTCGGACGCATCCTCCGCCAAGATCAACTGGGAGAAATGTTCCGGACTCCTGGTGAGTCAGTGGCGGGTGGACTCCCTGCCGGAGGAGTTCAGGCCCTTCGCCTGGAGCACCACGCACCACCTCCTCTACTTGGGAGTCTACCTTAGCCCTGCCAAGGACGCCTGGCCGGCGAACTGGCAAGAGTTAGAGGCCAAAGTCACCACTCGCTTAGGACACCGGACAGGACTGCTCCGAGTGTTGTCCTACAGGGGTCGAGCGCTGGTCATAAACCGGCTGGTGTCTGCCATGTTGTGGTACCGGTTGGTCACTTTGATCCCTCCCCCTGCGTTTGTCGCCAAGATGCAGAAGAAGCTCATCGACTTCTTCTGGGGCAAAAGGAAGCACTGGGTCTCTGCCATGGTTCTGAGTATCCCGCTTAGGGAGGGCGGTCAGGCGCTGGTGTGCCTTCGCACCCAGGCTGCAACTTTCCGTCTTCAGATGCTGCAGAGATACCTGTACATCGAGAATCCTCCGAGATGGTGTGCGCTGGCGACGTAGTTCTTCCGCCAGCTGCACGGCCTCAATTATGACATGCAGCTCCTGTTTGTGAAAGTGGGCGGCAGGCGTGCCAGCCTGCGGGAGCTGCCTGTTTTCTACCAGGAACTGCTATGGGTTTGGAACTATGTCGCTTCCAGGCAGAGCTCTCCCCCGTCAGGAATGGCGGCTGTCCTTCGGGAGCCGCTGCTCAGGAATCCGCACCTCCACGTCCGCGGGTTTGGTTGGCTGGCGGAGCACAGGGCTGTGCCTGGCAATGTGACTAGAGTCGGGGACCTGCTCGATGGTGGAGGAGTGGGCTGGATGGCGCCGGAGGAGTTGGCGCGGCGCATGTCTTGGGACAACGTCCAGCTTGCGGTCAAAGCCATCGAGTCGATGGAAGCGACACTGTGCCCCGGCGCCACAAGGTGTATCGAGGCGGCTCAAGCTCGTGGGGCGATCCCGCCTGAGCTTTCCCCCGTTCGGACGGAATTCCTCATCGGCGCCCGGCCCCGAAACTCCCCTCGGGAACCGGCGCCTCACAACTTGAGCCGTCTCGAGGAAATACCCTCCGTGCCTTTTCATTCCACACGGAGGTGTTTCCTGTACGGGCTGCTCCTGCACACTCTCCACTTTGCCATCTTCGCCTGCCGCCCGGACACGCCTTGGCGTGCCATCTTGCCTTCCGGCAGAGGCGGAGGTCCCCACTGGAGGGCTCTCTATGCGGGAGTCCTCCCTTGTTCTATTGGGGACTTGGCCTGGAGGGTGTTGCACGGAGCAGTCCCGTGCAATATATTTTTAAATAGGTTCACGGACTCCCAGGCCACCTGTTTTTTCTGCGGACTGGAGGAGTCCATTTTTCATATATATACGGAGTGTGAGAGGTTGCAGCCCCTCTTCCATTACTTGAAGGGGCTGCTCCTCGATTTTTGGTTGCACTTCAGTCCCACGCTCTTGATCTATGGTCACCCAGTGCACAGGGGAGCGGGCAGGTTGGAGGACCTCCTCGTGGGTCTGCTCCTGGGCCTGGCTAAAAAAGCCATCAATTGGTCCAGGCAGCGGGCGGTCGAGGGGGTCGTCCAGCTGGATTGCCTGCCTCTCTTCCGCAGCCATGTTCGCGCCCAGGTGGCCCTGGAGATGGAGCACGCGGTGTCCGCTGGCACGCTCGAGTATTTCCGCGACCGGTGGGTGCCGCGGGGACTGGAGTGCATAATTGATTTGGACAACCAAATTTTAATTTGATTTGTTAAGGTTTATTTAAAGTTTTATTAGCTACAGTCTATTTGTTTATGTTTGGTTCAACCAAAAGAGTGCCCCTCTGGATCCTTTGGATTGGTGGGAGTCTTACTTATAAGAGCTGGGTTTTACTCATAAGGGCTGGGTCGGTGATGAATGATGGTTGCCCTGTGTTAATATTATGTTCTGTTCTTACTTAATAAAAGTCTTGAGTTTTAAGTCTTAAATTCTTGGATTCAGACCATTGTTCGGCACTTCAATTTTATTAAGTAACAACTTTTGGAAGATGGATCGATTATTGAAACCAGAGCGTTTGGATATCGATCCCCATTCGGCAGATGCGTCGAAGAAATTTATGCATTGGCTTCGATGTTTTGAACACTTCATCGCATCATTCACTGATCCGACGGTTAACAAGTTGGGTCTTTTAACCAACTTGGTAAGTCATCAAACTTACTTCATAATTGAAGATATTACTACTTATGAAGAGGCCCTGGCAGCCCTTAAAGCCCAGTACCTTAAGTCGGTCAACGAAGTATACGCCAGGTATCTTTTGTCTACTCACAGGCAATTACCCGAGGAATCTCTGGACAATTTCCTGCAGGACCTTAAGGCTTTGGCTAAGGATTGCAACTACAAGGCTATCTCTGCCATAGTGTATCAGGAAGAAGCCATCCGCTCTCTTTCATATCTGGTCTCCGATCTAATTATATTAGACAGAGACTTCTCGAGAATGACTCGTTAGTTTTAAAAACGGTCGTCGCTACTGCTCGATCATTAGAGGTAGCCCAGAAGAATTTAGAAGTGTATGCATCAGCCCATGCATCTCTTTCAGCCTCGTGTGTTCCGAGTATGGAGGCACCCATAACACCAAAGGAGCCTCCACTTAATCCTATTGTTGCGGCTGTACCCCATGGGTCTAAGTGTTATTTTTGTGGCCAATCTAAACATCCCAGGCAAAGATGCCCAGCCAGAGAGGCTACCTGTTTTAAATGTAAGAAACGGGGACATTTTAGTAAAGTGTGTAAGGGTAATCCTGTACCCGATGTTTTCTCTGCTGTTGCCTCGGTTACGGTTGACCAGCCCATACCGAGTTCCTTGTCGAAATCTATGATGGACATCAAGAGTAATGGTCGTCCTACTGGGTGTTTGATAGACTGTGGCAGTACTGAAAGTTTTATACACCCCAACCTTGTTAACTCCTGTTCATTGAAGGTGTATCCTACTCAAAGTGAAATCATGATGGCATCTAAGTCCCTTACTTCGGAGGTAACTGGACATTGTAAAGTCACATTGACCATTAAGGATACGGAGTATAAGGACATTAAACTCCTCATATTACCTCAGTTGTGTGTGAACTTAATTTTAGGCTTAGACTTCCAGTGTCAGCATGAGAGCGTCACCCTTAAGTATGGTGGATCCCAGCCTCCGCTCACAGTCTGCGGCCTTTCTACTTTAAAAATAAGTCCGCCTTCTTTGTTCATGAACCTTGCTCCTAATTGTAGACCTATAGCGACTAAGAGTCGACGGTATAGTTCAGAAGATAAAAAATTTATAAAAGAGGAAGTGGAAAGGCTTCAACGGGAGGGAATCATCGAACACAGTAATAGCCCGTGGCGTGCCCAGGTGGTGGTGGTTAAAACTAATGAAAAGAAAAGACTTGTGGTCGATTATAGCCAGACTATAAACTTTTATACCCAATTAGACGCCTATCCTTTGCCTCGTATTTCTGAGATGGTGAACCAGATAGTTCAGTACCGCGTGTTCTCCACCATTGATT